>NC_053154.1:325253070-325853070 GCF_016835505.1 Polypterus senegalus
ATGTCAAGTTAAACATTAGCAAAAACAACTTATGACTGAAGGGTGCCAAATTAATGGCCAAGTGTTTTTTTTCCCAGGATAGGGCCAAAGTGATAAACAACCACTTCTGCTGCAGCAAACTGGCCTCCAGAGAAGCTATTTTTGTGTCTCATTAGGTTGATGTTCACATCTAATGCACTGGGAAATCCTTCAGTACAGAAAAAAAAAGTGATTTTTACCTACTACTGAGAATTCTGACTCCTTTAGTAAAACAAAAGAAAGAGTAGAAATGTATCTTCTTCATGCTCACAAACATGCTACAATTAGTCAGTCAGTCATTCTCAAACCTGCTTAATCTCAGACAAGGTTAAGGAAGCGCTGAGAACAAGACAGGAAACAGCCCTGTACATGGTGCTAATTCATCGCTTGGCACACACACAACCACACTTGTAGTCTGTCACACACATGCACATGGGAGGCAGCTAAAGGGCTTGAGTAAGGGCAGTTCCGAAGCATGCCAGCATGTGGCAGAGTGCACTGACTCTTTTTCTCCCTTTCCTGTAGACCATTCAAGGGAGATCCCACCTGGCTCTTTTGATGTCACTTCTGGGACCGAGCCTATGAAAGAAGACCTTGCCGGCCTCGGCCCCTGTGATGTCACGTCCGGACTTGAACCAATGGCGGAAGACCATGAGCCCGATCCATATGATCTCACTTCCTGGCTTCCCCTTTAAAAACCTGCACCTTTTCCCTAGTCCCTCAGTTCTGTTTTGGACTCGGTTTTGTGCACATCAGTGCTGTATTTACTAAAACATTACTTTTGCAGCCAGGATGCCAGATTATACGGGTGGCTGCTCCAAACCTTTATATGACTCTGTCTCATATTTATGACAAGTCATACTGGGGCCAGTTTAGCACTGCCAGTTAACTAACCAGTATCTAACTTATGTGGTAAGAAAACCAGAGTACGTGGAGAAAAAAAACACACAAACATGGGGATAATGTGCAAACTTCAAACAGATAACATATGGGTGGAGGATCTGA
The DNA here is from genome assembly GCF_016835505.1 of Polypterus senegalus. Lineage (NCBI taxonomy): Eukaryota > Metazoa > Chordata > Cladistia > Polypteriformes > Polypteridae > Polypterus > Polypterus senegalus. Next base: position 325,254,094 of record NC_053154.1, read on the forward strand.
ACCCAGGAAAACAAGATCTGTGAAACTGTAAGCAAGAAGAATCCTGAAACCAAATATCGTGCATTTTTCTCACAGAGACAAAAAGAAGTAAAAATTAGGAGAAAGATGAACCCACATTTCAAGTGGGATATTAGTGTGAGCCATGGTATTTGTCTACCTACAAAATGCCAAAAGGAAAATGAAAATTCAGCATTCAACTCAAGTAATGTGCAACAGGTGCCATCACTATGCCACTGTTTTGTTATTTGGTCCGCTTTATGTTTTTGGTGAGGTAAAAGTGAAGCAGCAGTAGGATATATATATATATACACACACACACACACACATATATATACACATATATATATACATATATATATACATATATATATACATATATATACACATATATATATATATATATACACACACATACAAGTAAACTTTTTTCACGTTGTCATTATGGAGTGTTGTGTGTAGAATTCTGAGGAAAAAAATGAATTTAATCCATTTTGGAATAAGGCTGTAACATAACAAAATGTGGAAAAAGTGATGCGCTGTGAATACTTTCTGGATGCACTGTAGATACATTGAGTACCAGTCAAATAATACAAAGAGTACACTACACTGTACTGTGTATCGTATTGTATTGACCCCCTTCTTTTGACACCCACTGCACACCCAGCCTACCTGGAAAGGGGTCTCTCTTTGAACTCCCTTTCCTGAGGTTTCTTCCATTTTTTTCCCTACAAGGTTTTTTTGGGAGTTTTTTCTTGTCTTCTAAGATAGTCAAGGCTGGGGGGCTGTCAAGAGGCAGGGCCTGTTAAAGCCCATTGCGGCACTCCTTGTGTGATTTTGGGCTATACAAAAATAAGTTGTATCGTATTGTATTGCACTACACGTCTTTTGCCCTAATTGTGGCTCATCAGGTGAGTGCACCTTTGCTTCCCCTTGTGGGGATCGAACCTCGGACAGTGGCACCTGAGGCAAAACCAGGAAAATGAAGCTTGCTAGAGAAGCGGAGGAGGGGCAGCAGTGTTGTACAGAGAATTAGAGCTGGTTGTTGTGTGGGAAAGAATTCACTGTGGAAGAGTTTCACACGATAAAAACCCTTCATTCATTGGCTAATTTCTGTTTGAGCCTTTATGTTGGGAGCTGCAGCGCCCTCTGGGGACCACTATATATATATATATATATATATATATAAATATATATATATATAAATATATAAATATATAAATATATATATATAAATATATATATATATATATATATATATATATATATATATATATATATATATATATATATATATATATATATATATGAGAAAACAAGAAACCTCTAAGTGAATAAAATTGAAACATAATTTAGCAGAGAACTGGCAACAGTCACTCCATGAATGGTTCCTAAAATTCATTTCACCAGTTAAGTATATGCCAGTGTCACAGAACGGTACCTGTTGGAACTTGAAAGATACACATCTTTTTTTCTGGTTGAGCTGCCATTCTTTAAACTCAAGAACTGCTTCATCAACAGTACACATGCCCATCTTCACTCGCTCTTGCAAAGAAATCAGTTGCCTCTGTCCAGGAGTTTTCATTCCAGCAAAAGGATCATAGTTGCTGGTTGATAATCTGTCCCGGACAGGCCTCACTGCCTCTGTAAGACAGTCCAGAACAACATGTGGTTAGAAGAAGGCAGAATAACTGCTTAAGAAGACAACAAACCATTCAGGACAATGTCCTTTTCTTTTTAATTTAGCCAATTCAAAACAGAACAAAAACAACATAATAGAACACAACATTCTCAAACTTAATTAATTTACTTTTGATCCTGGGGTTTAAAGCAAATACCACAAGAAAGAGTTAATAAATCAGCCATTATTTTAAGTACACACATTCATCATCAGCAACTAACAAAAGAATACAACACAGTATTAAACTAGTAAACTTGTGAGTCTAGTAACAAAAAAATAAAATAACAGTTCAGGTAGAGGGAAAAATGCAGCATAAACAGACACTTGAAGAAATTTAGATTTGACCAAAAATAAGAAATAGAGAATAACAGTGGAAGATAGCCCTCATGTAGAACTTTATGGATGGAGCGCCTGATAAAACACAAAGTTAAGCATTCACCAAGATCGTTGTATATTTTGAACACAAACAAGATCAAAACCAGAAGATCTTAGTGGAGACAAGAATACAGTAATGAAGATATTTTTTAGCTTTATAATTTAATATTAGTATTCTTTATCTGTCAACAAATCAGTACCATTAAGGTAACTGAGAGGCCAACATGCAGTGCCAGCTGTAAGTTTTGAACAAGTGGGAAGCAAACTCATTCTACAGGAGTTCTCCTAATGTTTCCTGTTTTGTGACTTTTTATGTGCTGTTTGACCCTGGCATGCCCATTTACCTGGCAACATTAATCATGTGGCAGCAAGGAAGGGCAAGAAAAATAAAACTAATTTAAGCATTGATTATAGCACACCCTTTGAATACCCCAAATCAAAATGTTTTTAAACAACTGTTCAGTTCTAAGAGTGTCATAAGCTGAAAACACAAAGTAAGTTTTATGCAAGAGGCTCTTTTCATCTGAACTTATAAGCAGAGTATGAAAACTATGTCTTGAATCATTGTTTGAACTTTGATCATGCTTCTTCTCAGATGCTTTCATACTGACTGCTTATGTGAATTATCTGTTACAGCACTCTACTGTTATGTCTTTTTTGAGTTTATTTTATACTATTTGTAGATGGAATGGAGAGCTTTCTTTTTCACTGAAATATAATATAATATAATATGGGCAACATGGTGGCGCAGTGGGTAGCACTGCTGCCTCGCAGTTAGAAGACCTGGAATCGCTTCCCGTGTCCTCCCTGCGTGGAGTTTGCATGTTCTCCCCGTATCTGCGTGGGTTTCCTCCCACAGTCCAAAGACATGCAGGTTAGGTGCATTGGCGTTTCTAAATTGTCCCTAATGTGTGCTTCGTGTGTGTGTGCCTGGCGGTGGGCTGACGCCCTGCCCAGGGTTTGTTTCCTGCCTTGCACCCTGTGTTGGCTGGGATTGGCTCCAGCAGACCTCCGTGACCCTGTAGTTAGGATATAGCGGGTTGGATAATGGATGGATGGATAATATAATATGGGCAGCATGGTGGCACAGTGGTAGCGCTGCTCCCTCGCAGTTAGGAGACCTGGGTTTGCTTCCCAGGTCCTCCCTGCGTGGAGTTTGCATGTTCTCCCCGTGTCTACATGGGTTTCCTTAGGGTGCTCTGGTTTCCTCCCACAGTCCAAAGGCGATTCTAAATTGTCCCTAGTGTGTGTGTGTGTGTGTCCTGTGGTGGGCTGGCGCCCTGCCCGGGGTTTGTTTCCTGCCTTGTGCCCTGTGTTGGCTAGGACTGGCTCCAGCAGACCTCCGTGACCCTGTAGTTAGGATATAGCGGGTTGGATAATGGATGGATGGATAATATAATATAATATGGGCGGCACGGTGGCACAGTGGTAGCGCTGCTCCCTCGAAGTTAGGAGACCTGGGTTTGCTTCCCGGGTCCTCCCTGCGTGGAGTTTGCATGTTCTCCCCGTGTCTACACAGGTTTCCTCAGGGTGCTCTGGTTTCCTCCCACAGTCCAAAGGCGATTCTAAATTGTCCCTAGTCTGTGTGTGTGTGTCCTGTCGTGGGCTGGCGCCCTGCCCGGGGTTTGTTTCCTGCCTTGCGCCCTGTGTTGGCTAGGACTGGCTCCAGCAGACCCCCATGACCCTGTGTTAGGATATAGCGGGTTGGATAATGGATGGATGGACATTCTTTCAGTAACATGTTTCCCTCTTATCACAACTTCTTACAATTGAGAAGGTTATGCAGGATTTAGAACATTTATGAAGTCCCTCTTGATTGTAGAGCTCAGTGTAATGTCTTCAAAAAACAGACTGATGTGATTGCGAGAAACCATTTTTAAACTTACCTGATGCTAGCAGTGCTTGACTGTAAAGGCTATCAATTTTTTTTTCCTCCTTTGCAGAAAATACTAAAAGAAAAAAACAGAAGGGCAAATAGTGTAAGTACTGAAAAATCAAACGCTATAATAAGACCAAAACAAAATTGTTTACGAAGTTTATTTGCAATTCAGTCAGTCATTCTTCATTTAGTGCAGGACACTTCATAGCTAACACTATTCTGGTTTACTCTAAATAGGTTTCCATTCTAACCCTTTTCTTAATTAGTGACCTGTTTTTGCTGCTAATTAACTTCTTCTGAATTCATTTTAATTGACTTGTTTTTTTAAGATTTGTTCCCCTGCATTTCGTCATTTCTTTCCTTAAACGGCACCCACACAGAAATTAATTGTGAAATAAGTGAGCTGACAGAAGACCAACTAAGTCAGGGTCTTAAACTCCAACTAATTTCACTCCAACCAGTTGCTTAAAGAGGCGCTGAGTCTTGTTGTTAATCAAACCCACACGTTTTAATTTCTTCTTTTAGTGCACAACATAGCACCTGACACGGTGGCTCCAAACAGCCACAATTATTCAGTCCTCTTCTCTTCTCTTCTCCTGCCTCCTCCACTCGTCTCCCGCAAGGAAGAGGATACTTCACATGTACAAGATGATTTACAGGAATGTCTCAACCTTTGTTCACCATCATGTTCAACACAGGGACCATATGTGGCACATAAATTGTTCACAAAAAGTGTATATAAGTATATACTGTGGTGGACGGCCAGGACACCTCCATGCTGGGAGCAAGTGTGGCCACAGCATTACCTCCTCCTAAATGTTAGATGACAGCCTCCCTGGGTTGCAGTGGTGTCTCGGAATCCTGCAGAGCTTCATGGGGTTAGAGTTTGGTAAAGCCCTGTGAGGGGGTGCTACAATTACTGCTGAGCCCTGGAGAGCAGCTCTTCTGCCACACCTGGAAGTGCTGCCAGAAACACATCATCAGCCACCTGGGGCACTTCCGGGCGCCCTATATAAGGGGCCAGCAGACACTACTCCAGAAGCCAGAGTCAGGATTCCTGGAGGAGGAGGTCAAAGCTTGCTGAGGTGGAGTAGAGGCGAAATAGAGAGAAGGACCGAGAGATAAAAGATCTGTCCTCTCCCTCCCGACTCCGACTCCCTGAACAGAGTGAGGCGGCCCCTTTTGTATTGTACCCAGATGTGCTCCAGGTTGTTGGTCTTCCTGCAGCACTTCCTGGTGTGGCGGAAGTGTTGCATGGGCACCCAGAAGCACTTCGGGTGTGCCTGGATTCTCATCCGGTAGCACTTCCTGGTGTGGCAGAAGTGCTGCAGTCCAGGGCTATGGAATTGTCCAGACGCAGCCTTGGCGGTGGCCACGGGCCCCCACAGAGTTGAGCTTCTAAGCTCAAAGCCCGTGATCCCAATGTAATCCAGGGGGGCTGCCCTATTGTGTCCCGGGGAAGATATTGCCTCTGTCCCCGTCCTTCTGTTCTCCAGGCATACCAGCCGGGTAAAGGTTCCAGCCATCCGCCACACCCCTAAAACAGGGTCAACATAACTTTCAGAGGTCAAGGAGAAACTATAAATAAACAGGAACAAATTCCTGATGATAATAGGATCCATCATTCTAATTGCCTTCATAATTCTGAATACTTCAGTCGTTACTTCTTCATCTTTGTTTGCTTAAATTCAAAAGATCCAGCTCCTTCAGCCTTTCTTTAAAGCTCACTCCTTACAGTACTGGAATTATCCCAGTTGCTCATCTTCAGACCTTTCCAGTGCTGCTATGTCTTTTTTATAATATGGGGCTCAAAACTGCATGCAGTACTCAAGATCAGGCCTTAAGCATAACCTTCCTTGACTTGTACTTCGACTTTGGGGTGTTCTATAATCTATCACTCTCTTAGCCTTATTAATCATATCTGTACTGTACACCGTCAGGACATGGACAGTGATGAGTAATCTCCGACTCCACACCCTTTCTCATAAGGTGTACTTTGAAGTTTCAAACCTACCACTATGTATTCAGTCTAACATTTACAACTCCAATCTATGGCAATTTACATTAAATTAAATGTCTGCCACAAATGTAGTGATTTAGGTGATTCTACAGTAATCTGCCATTTTGCCTTGTTTAGAACCATCTGGCAAATTAACCAGTTTTTTTTTTTTTATCCATATTCTTATCAAGATCATATTTTATTTTACCTTTGCAAATGTATGATTCTCTTTCTTCTACATCCTGGCTGATTGACGGTCTAGGAATAGGGGCTGGTGGCCTGTTTGTAACTTCCACACGGCACTCAGTGCCCTGTTCCACCGTGTCATATACATCTTCAAAACACAGCTTGTAAGGGTCTTCCTGCATTGTATCTGATGTTCTGCTCTCTGCCTCTACCAATGAATCTGCATTTTCTGATTTTCCTGTTAAAGGCAAAGAAATATGTTAAGATATAACACTTGTACACAGTTGCTGAAAAAGTAAGTGATCTACAGATAAAGAATCATTTGCTTCAGTAAAAATAACATTAGTACATTTAAATTTTTCACATTTCACATTTGGGCAGCACGGTGGCACAGTGGGTAGCGCTGCTGCCTCGCAGTTAGGAGATGCCGGGTTCGCTTCCCAGGTCCTCCCTATGTGGAGTTTGCATGTTCTCCCCGTGTCTGCGTGGGTTTCCTCCCAAAGACATGCAGGTTAGGTGCATTGGCGATCCTAAATTGTCCCTAGTGGGTGGGTGTGTGTGTGCCCTGCAGTGGGCTGGTGCCCTGCCCAGGGTTTGTTCCTGCCTTGTGCCCTGGGATTGGCTCCAGCAGAGCCCTGTTACTTTGTAGTTAGGATATAGCAGGTTGGATACTGGATGGATGGGCATTTCACATTTTGTTTTACAATAATGTAACTCAAAACATTCTAGCACCATAATTCATGCCCATTTAACTAAGGGCAAAATGTAAGAATTAAGGTTTCACTCTGTACTTTTTCCTTTATACTTTAATGTTCTTACATTTGAAGCATTGTATAAAATGGTGTTCTACACTGCATTCCTAATGATCTTCTTACAGTCCACTAGTACATCAGTATCAGGCCATTCTTTTTTCAGTGCATTCCACTGTTGAGCACAAGAGAATTTTCAGGAAATTATTTATTTTACAATACATTTTAGAAAAAATACAGGGTGAGTGAAGATTATGTTAATATTTGAATGGCGGAAACAGTTTATTCACAAAACATACTTCATATGTACAAGATGACTTACAGGAATGTCTCAACCGGTTGTTCACCATCATGTTCAACACATGGACCATATGTGGCACATAAATTGTCCACAAAAAGTGTATATAATGTCACAGATGACCAGGGACACTGCCTGGCCGGAACGCCTGGATAGTCCCTCAGTTGGACAATACTTTTCCTCGGCCACGAAAGGGCAGCCGCCCGGGACTATTTAGGGGTCACAGGGACAGAGCTGGGACACCCTGCATGAGAGGACGTGGCCACCGCCAGGGGGCGCCCGGTCAGTGAGAGAAGCCTGGATGGCAGCAATTCCGCCACACCAGGAAGTGCTGCCGGAAGTAATTCTGAGGACACCCGGAGTGCTTCCAGGTGCTTTCCTGACACTTCCGCCACACCAGGAAGTGACGTCAAGGGGAGCACCTGGGGCTCATCCGAGTCATGATAAAAGGGGCCGCCTCCTTCCAGACAATAAGCCAGAGTTGGGAGGAAGGAGACAAAGCTTGTGAGGAGGAGGAGGAAGGAGGTCAAGAAAGAGAGGAAGAAGAAGAAAAAAGAAAGGAGAGGGTTGGTCATTGAAGGCATTGTGGTGCAGTGAAAAAGAAAATAAAGAAGTGTGTTTTGGACATCCTGGTGTCAGTCTGTCTGTGTCTGGGGGTACGCTTTCCACAATAAGTATATACTGTGGTGGACGGCCGGGACACCTCTATGCTGGGAGCAAGTGTGGCCACAGCATTACCTCCTCCGGAATGTTAGATGACAGCCTCCCTGGGTTGCAGTGGTGCCTCGGAATCCTGCAGAGCTTCATGGGAGTTGGAGTTTGGTAAAGCCCTGTCAGGGGGGTGCTACAATTACTGCTGAGCCCTGGAGAGCAGCTCTTCTGCCACACCCGGAAGTGCTGCTGGAAACACATCATCAGCCACCTGGAGCACTTCCGGGTGGCCTATATAAGGGGCCAGCAGACATTACTCCAGAAGCCAGAGTCAGGAGGAGGAGGAGGAGGTCAAAGCGTGCTGAGGTGGAGTAGAGGCGAAATAGAGAGAAGGACTGAGAGATAAAAGTAAAGAAGCAAAAGACGTGAGAGAAACAGAAAGGAAAGTGTGTGTTTGGGCTGATGGACGCTGTAAATAAATAAAATCATGTGTGCTTTTGGTATTTCTGCCTCTAGTGCCTGTCTGTGTCGAGGTTAGCCTTTACAATACATAGCAGTACCATTTGTGTTAACACAATTTTGACTCACCCTGTGTATCTGTTTAGGTGTTTGAAAGAATACAGTAATCCCTCCTCGATCGCGGGGGTTGCGTTCCAGACCCCCCCGCTATAGGTGAAAATCCGCGAAGTAGAAACCATATGTTTGTGTAGTTATTTTTATATATTTTAAGCCCTTATAAACTCTCCCACACTGTTAACATTATTAGAGCCCTCTAGACCTGAAATAACACCCTTTAGTCAAACGTTTAAACTGTGCTCCATTACAAGACAGACACAATTAAAAGAATGCAAACATATCTTATCTTCAAAAGAGCGCCGTCAGGAGCAGAGAATGTCAGAGAGAGCGCTTGCTAAGAAAAGCAAACAATCCATACGTACTTTTAAGTATACAGAAGCACCGCGATAAAGCGGCATTTTGTAGAGGAGCCTCCGTGTCCTCTGTGCAAACAGCCCTCTGCTCACACCCCTCCGTCAGGCAGAGAGAGTGAGAAAGATAGAGAGAAGCAAACAAGCACGGCGCGGGAGGCATATCTTATATCATTGAGGAGTTTTAGTTAATATGTAATACGTGCTCTGATTGGGTAGCTTCTAAGCCATCCGCCAATAGCGTCCCTTGTATGAAATCAACTGGGCAATCAAACCGAGGAAGCGTGTAACCTAAATTAAAAGACCCATTGTCTGCAGAAAGCGGCGAACCAGCGAAAAATCCGTGATATATATTTAGATGTGCTTACATTTAAAATCCGCGATAGAGTGAAGCCGCAAAAGTCGAAGCGCGATATAGCGAGGGATTACTGTACAACTGAATTCTTGGCTTTGGATTATGCAATATGAGTAATGTGAGATATTTTTCACGAATGTTTTGATATCGTTTGTTGTTGTTCAATGCGCGTCTCCATTGCAGCCCATTGTGTCAGAAACTTTGTTATCTCTTTTCTCTGTTGTAGCATTTTTTCTTGGCCATTACTACAAGCAATATGGAGTTGGTAACAGATTAAGAAAGATATAATTTTTGGGTGGTGTATGCCTTTAATATACTATAACACTTTTGCTATTTTGGATCAGTACCTTAGTGTGAACCTATTTTAATCTAGGCCAGAGTTGTCGAACCCCAGGCCTCAAGTGCTTCAATGGCTGCAGGTTTTCTTTCTAACCATCTTCTTAATTAGTGGGCAGTTTTTGCTGCTAATTAACTTCTTTTGCCTTAGATTCAATCAGCTTGACTCAGACCTCTAAGTTGTTTCTTTTCCCCTTAATTAGCAGCCAAACAATAATCTATATATATATATAAAAGTCAATGTGTGAATGTATGTTCCAGCATCACGTACGAACGGCTGGAGCGATTTTCATGAAACTTGGTACACATGTTCCTCATTCGTCGACTAAAAATACTGTAGGGTGATATCAGCCGTAACCCACCCCCTTCTGGGTAGGGTGGGGGGGGTGATCTCACGGTCTTGTATGCATGTTATCATCCACTTGACAGTCGGAATGACCACCAGAGGGCGAACTGGTGCCGACTGCCAGCATTCTTTATGTTTAAGCGCCACTGGCCCCTGTTGCTTTTGAAATTAAATAGAGTTCTACGCGTGGGAGTGTGTGTGTGTGTGTCTGTCCGGCCCGGAAGTGAGACGTAGAGTCAGGGTGAGGGCTCCAGATCCGAGGATATGCAAGCGAGGCCAATACACCAGTAAAAGGAAACCTCCTACGAAAGACAGTAGTTTAGCTGCTAATTCACAAACGATACAAGCACTTTGGCAACATGAATCCTTCTAGCAGAGAAATGCCCAGAGTACTTCTGACGATTTAAATACTTTCTAGGATCCCATGCTTTTAACAGCACAGGCTTACACAGTTAGTATATATCAGGCAACTGCCAGCATTCTTTATTTTTGAGCAGCACCGCCGCTCCTGTTGCTTTTCAAATTAAATAGAGATGGCCGGTTCCGAGCGTCAACTAGATGATAACATACGTACAAGACTGCAAGACAAGGACATTAGTGAGTCTTTGTTTCTTAATTTACTTTTATTTTTAATGTTGTGTTTTTTTAATTATGTTTTTCTCAAACAATTAAAAAAACACGCAGGCGAACTGGAGGTGACTGTCAGCGTTCTTTATTTCTGAGCAGCACCGCGCCCCTGTTGCTTTTCAAATTAAATACAGTTTGCCAGTTCCGAACATCAACTAGATGATAACATGCCTACAAGACCGCAAGACAAGCACATTAGTGAGTCTTTATCCATCCATCCATTATCCAACCCGCTAAATCCTAGCTACAGGATCACGGGGGTCTGCTGGAACCAAACCCAGCCAACACAGGGCGCAAGGCAGGAAACAAACCCCGGGCAGGGCGCCAGCCCACCACAGGAAACCCACGCAGACACGGGAGAACATGCAAACTTCACGCAGGGAGGACCCGTGAAGCGAACCCTAGTTTATTATTTGTTAATTTATTTTTATTTTTAAATTATGTTTTACTCAAACAATTAAAAAAAAAACTTTATTTTCCTTCCGGGCAACGCTGGGTATTTCAGCTAGTGAGACATAAAACAAGCTCGCCTGCGACCATCACACAATATCTGAAAATAAAGGAAGGTGAAGGTCTCAGCAAGATTGATCTCTCAGGTCACCGAAACATTGTGATGATGTTCTAAGAAAAAACGGAAAATCAAAAATGTCTGCTGTGGCAAAATGAGAGCAGCAACAAGCCATGGAATTAAATAACGAGTTTAATTAACAGCAGGAATCGGCTTCTCATTAAGAAACTGGTTGGAGTGAAATTGGAGTTTAAAGCCCCAATTTAGCGAGTCATCTGTTGGCTTGTTTCACGTCTCATTTGTGTTTGGGTGCCATTTAATGAAGAAATGGACCAGTTCAGAAGACTGAATCCTTAAAAACATGAATTAGCAGTGAATACTTGTCACTGATTAGGAAAAGGGTTAGAATGAAAACCTGCAAAGACTGCGGCCCTCCAGGCCTGGAGTTCAGCACCCACGATCTAGGCTGACAATTTCTGCAATAGCTCAACACTGATACATTTTGCATTACATAATTTCTTAGCTTTTTTTCTCAATTTATTGTTCTATGAGTGACACATACTTTCCATAGAAAATTCTCACAGGTAATTTAGAAGAGTGGCAGAAGTCTTATTTGGTTTTCTTTTAAGAATTGTTACTGTAGGTAATTTATTTTGGTAACCTAGTTCACAGAACAATGCTAAAAATGAGGTTGAAAACACAACAAAGTCAAACTTACATTTCTAAACTGAATTCTCTGTTCAAGAACCTTCCTTTAATTTGAACTAAAACCAGAACATCTTTAAATTCGCAAGATGCTCTGTCAGCCTGGGTACCACTTACACAGTAATACGCCGTATCAAAGCGGCCAGACATTCCAAAATGGCAACACTCACGGGAAAAAAAATATGCAAAATGACATTTGATGGGGAATGTATTACAGTCCTTTCATGAATATAATACTGTACTTAACTTTATCATTTTAATATTGACATCTCTCTTAGAAATTCCTCGACAGTGCAAGTGAAACGATAACTTTCCTTCGCCCATAAATTCTATACAGTATATGTTCTCTTTACCTTCCAGGAATTTCCGGAGGATGGACTCTTGAGTAGACATGGAAAAGGGGTCTGGGATTTCTTCCATCATGTCTTCATCTGAAACAGAAAACAAAGGGGTGCTTTGACCAATAATGAAAAATCAAGCCAGACAACAGAAACGTTAACACATAAAGACAAATCAGAAGGGCATACATTTGAATATACGTACGTGCAACATGGTGTAGTGGCTCAAAACTTTAAGCTACAGGGTTGTTGGTTTAATCATCACTTCCAACAAACTGGATGATCCTAAACAAGTCATTTGAGCTAAGTGAGCTACAATTAAAAAAAGTATCACAAATTGCACTGTGTACTCATCTTTCTGTCGCCTTAATTAAATGCATCAACCAAATGTAAAACAGCAATGTCTTATATATATTTCTCTTCTGGTTCGTCCTGCTTCCCCTCAAAACTGGTCCCGCTCACACGCAGCCGACACGGCATTGCTCGATTCCTATTCATCTTCTTCCACAGATAACTCAACCTCCTGGCCACGGACCACACTGATTTAAAATACACGGGCAAATTTATCAGCAAATCTCTCCACTATACGCTAACACTTCTACCTTTTCAGGATATGGACAGTTTTATGTTTTTGACACAGCGTAAGCTACTGAAGTATACGCTTACAAGATAAAGCAAACTCTGCATGCAGCGAAAATTTACTTCTCCAGGTAGATTCCATGCCCAGAAATATCAACCCCTTTGCTAAATCATACAAACACATGCATAAAATCGCTCAGTCTAATCCAACAGCATCTGTACGGATGATTTTCAAGGAAAAACCCTGGGCAGGATTTACGACGATACAATGCCCCGACATGTCACACCGATGTTGCAGCAATTTTCGTTGGAGAATATGTCAAACCCCCTGCCAAAAGGGACATTTGCATCTGTCACATAGGCAACTCTTGTAAACAGATTTCCACGCTCAATATGAATTGCGATCCTATGGTTTACCCACTTTTATTCCCTTACGGAGACACTGGCTGGCACAAACATTTAGAACATGCTCCCGATAAAAGAACCGCCAACCGAATCAGGCTTAATCAATGGCAATTTTATGCTTACAGATTATCAATGAGGAATATATTTAGTATTTTGCACTCCAGCGGCAAACTATTCCAACAGTACGTCGTAGACACGTATGTTAAAACGGGGCGCACGCCTCAACTATCTCAGATTACATCAACAAGATCTGCGCGTGGAACAATACAAAGGAATGACAGACGCACTGCAAGCAAAGGCTGAAAATAACAACGTACGTGTAAGCAAAATGATCAGTATTACCGTCTACATGTCCAGGAAGTCCAAGATACATGCAACAAAACTATCAGGATGCCATGGCCATAGTACGTAAATTCGGAAACCTCATTCATTTATCACTTTCACATGTAATCCTGCTTGGCCGGAAATTCGACGTGCACTGTCGGATACCCAAAGATCGGTGCACAGACCTGATATTGTAGTACGAGTCTTTTGGATTAAGCTACAAGAATTACTTAGAGACATTCTACTGTACAACAACATCTTTTTAGGGTTGTTCTCTTATATTTATGTAATCGAATTTCAGAAGCGCAACCTTCCTCATTCCCATATGCTGTTTACTCTTCATTCACAATAATTCTGAAATAAGAAGCAAAAAGAAAGAAGAAGAAAGAAGTATTTCTTTCTTCTTGATTTCTGAATTCCTTTCTCACCGTTTTCCGTTCCTATTCTTACACCGCCGTATGCTACGGGGCGTCGGCTTGTAATGAATAAAACATTTTTATTGGAGTTTCAGCTTTTTTGATGATATCAGAAAAAAGTCGTGTCATCCACTGTTTTACCATTTAAAAACAACTTGTAAGCAACAAAGCAAACTGATCATTTCTGGGACAGAAAATTGGAAGCAAAAATCTTTTAATGTCTTGTTTTTCTCGGTATGCAGTCACATAAAGTAATAACTAATGGAAATACCTTTTCTTTAATTAAATCAAGTGAGTGCCATAGGGGATGGATTTGGAACCATAAAGGGCGATTCATTGACTGGACAGGTTGCCACAATAAAAGAGAACAGAAGAACAAGCTTTCCGACCAGATGGGAACAGGAATCCTTACCCGACAGAGTGGAAGGACCGGGGAAGTCAACAGTATGTGGGTACTGTATTCCATGATACGCTAAGGGTCATTCAGGTCCCTTTCAGATACCCAAAGGAGATGTTGGGAGTTGGAGTCTCGGAGTTCCACCTTGTTAGGTTCATACTTTGTTGGACTTCTGCCTGACCTGGAAGTGCTTCCAATGGATCATGTCCTAGGCCTGATAGTACTCCTGGGTCAAAGATAAAAGACAGTGCTTTGCTTTGACCAATGAGTCAGAGTTGGGAGGCAGAGGATGAAACTCTGGACTGTGATTGTCTGTTTAATGGGGTGTGTGCCCTGCGGTGGGCTGGCACCCTGCCCAGGGATTGTTTCCTACCTTGAGCCCTGTGTTGGCTGGGATTGGCTCCAGCAGACCCCCCGTGACCCTGTAGTTAGGATATAGTGGGTTGAATAATGGATAGTTGGATGGGTGGCTGAATGCTTTGCACATATGGAGCTCGAGTGTATTCTATGCATGACTGCCTGGTTAACCAATGAACGCTGTAATCGAGCTCCAGCCACACTGGGCCACGTTTTGGGCGCTCACCACATTAACATAATTCTGGACAGAAATCTTTGAATGCCTCTCAGCCAGCCTTGGTGTCACAATCACTCCTAAGACATTAACAGCCGTGTTTGGTGGATTCCCAGAGGGACTTAAAGTGGAAAAGGAAAAATTGATTGCAATTGCCTACACCACGCTACTAGCACACAGACTTACCTTCCAAGCTGGAAGAATCCTTGTCTACCTGTTATAAGTCGGTGCGTAACTGATATTCAATACTATTTGAAATTGGAAAAAATTTAATTCTCACTTAGAGGATCTGCTCAAAACTCTTTTAAAATATGGCAAGATCTAATTACTAAGATTTTAGAGTAAGCTTTTATATCGGAGGGAAATGACATTCTCCCTTCTTTGTTGTTTTTAAAGATTTGTTCTTGCTGTTGGCTCTCCACTCTCTATCAGGCGGGGGTTGAAATGTGGTTTGCTAAATTTGACTTTGATTTTATGTAATGTTATTTTCTTTGCTGTAAAAGTAAGACTTGTTTGTATGGAATGCTACTCTTTTCATATAAAATCTATATAAAAAAACCCAAAAAAGCCTGGGGACAAAAGTTTGCCATTTTAAATGCAAGCGCCACTTACACAGAAAATTAGTAGCTTTGTCACACATGTGCGAATAGGAGGCAGCTAAAGGGCTTGAGTAATTGTAATACCACATCAGACCAGGGGGTGGCAGGATGTGCTGACTGTCTTTCTCAGTTCCTTGCACACCATTCCCAGGAAATCCCACCAGGTTCGGGCACCTTGGATGACATCACTTCCAGTTCCGGCACCTTGGATGATGTCACTTCCTCCTGGGGCCTTGAAATCCACCAGCTTACCTCCAGTTTGACAGTTCTGTTTTAGACTCGGTCTTGTGAACGTCTCTGTTCAATTATTTAAAACTTTTGCAGCCAGGATATAATATACGGGTGGCTGCCCCAAACCTTAATGATGCCTGGAGTGAATTACTTGTCACACTTGGTAGATCTGAAATATCTTGCTGTCTTATAAAAGAATCATAAGCTATTGCAAAAACTGTGTAAAACAGATATGCATACGTACATATATCCTCCACATCATTGGAATTTAGTTTTATCATTGATTCATAGATTTCCTCATTTGAGCCAGGATTCAGAGAGTATTTCATCAGAATATCTGTAGATACTTTGGACATTGTCTCATATACTTCATCTTCTTCTCCTTCATTCATAGCTTCTTTAATGTGAGACTTAAGCATATCAGCGGTCTCCTGTAAATTGACAAATTATAATGAATTAGGCCCCTTGTTTCTTACTCACTCTCAAAGCCTGTTTGCTTCTCATCTGATTAATGATGTGCCTCAGCATTAAGTATCACAAATGTTGCAGAGGAACAGAATTAAAAAAATCCAAAAGCCATCTGACCAGGTTGCTTCATACAATATCTATTAAAGCTCCAAAAGTGGCATTAAAAGAAGTCCTGGGGTAGAAAATGTCTTTTACTCTTCTTATACAGTAAATGTGGGCCTTACATTAATAATCAGATATAATGGACTTAGAATGGAGATCACCTGTGTCTTGCTAAAATAATCACTCGACTAACTGCATATTTTAAGAAGAGGATCACTTGAAAATGGGCTGTGTTAAATAGAAGCCCTTCATTCTTATAAAAAACATACATTTAGAGTAGGAAGACTCAGTTACATGAGCTGAATGGAGATTATGCATTTCAGCTGAGAGATGGGGTGAGAAAGGAAGTGGTTTAACAGACTGATGAGAGTGACTAAGGGTCTTTCAGTATAGTCTATAAAAATATACAGAGCATTTCCTCCACACTGTCCAAGTTAAAGCACACAATTTTATCCTAAACTGAAACGTACAATCAAAGTAAGCTAAGCACGACTGCATATGACACTTTACCTACCACGTACTCGTCCATGAACTGCCGCAGATCCTTAAAGCCATTCTTCTCTGCAATGCTGTTTGGGTATTCACCATACTTGTTTGCCACACTATAGGCCTGAATTGCTCCAGGGCACTGTAGGAGGAGGGCTGTCAGACTCTTGAGACCATACTTTGCCGAAAAATGAAGCAGTGTTGGCAGTTCTTCATTTCTTTCAACTGTGAAATGTAAAATGTTTCTGGTGTAAGGAAATGTCAGTATTTAGATCCAGTTCCCTTGTTTAATCAAGTTATTACTTTATTCAACTTCTCAACTACTCCATTACCTACTGTATAATACAATACATGTATGCTGATTGCAATAGTGAGATTATTAAAACTACACTCAACTTTAGTATCACAACTCTCAAAAAAAGTAACTGATTTCCATCTTCCACTAACACACATTGTTATCTAAGCACCCGACAAGTGATTCATGTTATAAGAAGTCTGACGTAGCACTTAAAATACAGTAATAAAATACAGTTACGCTCTAAAATACAGTTAATAAACAAATATATAAGACTGTGCAAAAGTTTATATTTTTTATAGTGTGATGGGCGGCCCCGGCCATTACCTGGTCGGGACGCCAGCTGGATGGAACGACATGCATGGGCAGAGGGCATCTGCAAGGCACTACCTCCCCTGTGACATTAGAGGGCAGCCCTCCTGGATAGCTGGGGCACCACGGATTCCCGCAGGACACATGGGGAGTTGGAGTTTGGCATGTGGGGAGCTGGGTCTCGTGGGGGCCGCCAGGGGGAGCTGCAGAGGTCTGATTAATGAGCCAGCTTAAAAGGAGCTACCTCACTCCATTCAGAGAACCAGAGTCGAGAGGAAGAAGGACGAAGGAGGAGGAGAGAAGGAAAGGAAAGGAAAGGAAAGAAGAGTGTTGACTGTGCTCTAGACTGCGCTGCACTTCGGGGAGCGAGGAAGAAGTGTTACCCCAACTGAAAACAAATGTGTGCTGTGTGTCTCTCTGTGTCAGGTGTCGGGTTAGGGTGGCAGTACCCGCCCCGGTGGTTCACAATAGTAAGTAAGTTCACTTACATGCTGAAATGTTTTCTTCTTCTAGTTGATTTATCCCAAAGAGATGAAGACCACTTGCTGGCATATTTTTCTTCAGGGATTCTGTTAACAGCTTATCAAGGGCTTCTATTTTGCTTGGTAAGACATTGAAAGCCTGGAAAGAAATGAACCTCAATATATCAGTTAGATGTTTTAAACATAACATTCATAATTTATACACCTTATTACAGTGCCTTTTAACCCAAAAGTTATGAAAACATAAGATAGCAGGGTGAAGAGGTGGCTCAGAGGTTAAGGATCTGTGCTGGTATCCTGAAGGTTGGTCACTGCCAAAAGAGATCCTACTCTGCTGGGCCCTTGAGCAAGGCCTTTAATCTGAAATTGTTCCAGGGGTGCTATACAATGTCTGACCCCAAGAGGTATGTGAAAACTAATAAAAGAAATTGTGTAAGGTGAAATAAAGAATAAAAAAAAATCATAATGTTACATTTTCACTTTTACCCACACAAAACAAATGTCAGTCACCAAGTTTTCAAGCAAGAATAATAATTTTTTGTCAACATTAAGAAATATAATACTAGATATTTAAGGCAGATGTAAAGCAAATTAGGGCAGTACGGTGGTGCGGTGTTAGCGCTGCTGCCTCGATGTTAGGAGACCCGGGTTCGCTTCCTGGGTCCTCCCTGCGTGGAGTTTGCATGTTCTCCCCGTGTCTGCGTGGGTTTCCTCCCACAGTCCAAAGACATGCAGGTTAGGTGCATTGACGGTCCTTAATTGTGCACCCTGGGATTGGCTCCAGTGGAAACCTGTGTTAAGATATAGCAGGTTGGAAAATGACTGACTGACTGTAAAGCAAATTATGAATATCGCAAATGAATTTCAGTAGCACTAAATACAGTGCTTGTTTGGGATCAAACTCTCAGAAAACTGGATTAAAAACAATTTTTTTTTCAAATTGTTGAGAAAGGGAAACTGCATTAATCCAATGTACCTACAAACACAATAATTATAGTACAACTGAAATTTAAAAAGTATATGCTATAATGGAGATAAGTCAGACACTCAGGTTGCTGTTGCTGTTACTGACGTAGTGTTTGGGATGCATGGAATCCTGTATTATGGCACAGGCTTCATTACAGCAGCATCTGATGCAGATATCCAAATCAGATGTAAGGATTTTTTGTTCAATGTTATAACCCTTTAGATGTTCCTTCTGTGATTTATTTTTAGGTGTGCTACAGTATCACATAATACCACCATTGAGGAAGTTCTTTTTTTTTTTTGAATGAATGAATTAGTTACAACTATAGAGAAACTGAACATGTGAGCAAAAGAGTACTGGGAATGGAAGTACAGGGGAAGAAAAAGCGAGGGAGGCCAAAGCCGAGGTGGATGGACAAAGTAAAAGAAGAAGTGGAGGAAAAGAGCCGGACTGGCGATGAGGAGGAGGGCCGAGCTGTTTGGAGAAGGTTGATCGAGCACATCGACGCCACACAGAAGTGGGAAATGATGAAAGAGACTGAGCTGCAGCAGCCATGCCCAGAACCTTCTCACATGTCTGCTGTAAGGTCATTTCTGATCTCCTTCATGCATACGTGATGTCATGACCCAATCAGCACTCTACCCAAATCTCCATCAATATCCCATCCCAGCATGCATTTAAAAAAAAAAAAAAAACTTTGATGAGTACATTAGCTGATCATAATGAGTTCTGTCACACTGATCCTTGTGCACCGCAGCGGCGCATGGTTAATTTGCATGGAAAATCAGCCAGGTGCCCAGCTACTTTCTGAAATCAAACCTTAAAGAAGTCACCCAAACTCCCATCCCTCACCAAATCAGAGTGAGACTCTCTGAAATAATAAGTAATAATATCATAAGATGCATTACTATTTACAAAGTGTTTCTTTCTTCTTGATGGAAGCAAAGCATCCGCACAGACACTGAGGAAACAAAAAAAAAATGTTCCCGCTGTACCCACAGCCAAGACTTCAAACAATGGAATGAGCCAGTCCGAAGCTGCTGCTGCTGCTTTGTGGCACAGCCGATTTGTGTTTCCAGAATTTGAACTCTGTAACTAAACTATCTATATTTCATTTACTTATTTCTAGTTTTTAGCCACGTGTTGTATTTTGTTTGTGGCATTCGTTCAATCTGTCTCTTTTATTTTTTTGTTTGAGGCACAGTTTCTGGCCACAATAATGGCAGACACTACTCTGTCCCTTAGGGACACTAAAAAGACCGTTATACCATTCTAATCCACTCAAAACTAGTTCAGTTCCTCCTTTCCCACAGACTTCTATGCATTTTGCTGAGTTCTGCAAATTTGATTTCCGTGATTTCACCCAGCTCTCGCTGAAGCAAACTCCAAGGTGTTTACTCATCACTAATACTGACGTATATCACAGGATATGTTGTGACCACACAAGGGCACCAGAGATCCCCAAACCACAGGTTCTGCAAAGCACCACACGTAAATGGAATAAAATAAATGATTTTTATTCCTCTCCAAGCACTTTCTCAGTCTTCTTTTAATCACAATCACAATAATACAATAAATGATAAATAAAATTATTCCTTCGTCTCCATCTCCTTTGAGGTTTGCCCCCTGCCTTCCTACTCTGACTCTCTGTCTCTTCCAGGAAACACTTTCAGTGCCAAAAACAAAGAAGGACAGCCCACTGCTGACAGCGCCGTCTATCGACCCCAAGGAACCCCTACAGCGATACATTTGCAGAATCCATAGCACCCCTGCGCATGTCCCAACTGAGTTCTCGTATGAGGACCACTGGAACCACTCCCAAGTTTCAGCTTCTCCTGATCCAGCAATTATTTTACTCCGGCTGGGCATAGAATGCTCTTTCCGTCCAGACAGCTGATCCATCCATTGTTCCTCTCGGACCTCCTCTCCAGGTAATGGCTCAAAGTCCCCCCTGGCTGGGAAGCCTGTTCTCATCCAACAATGTAATAACATATAGAAACTTAAAGAAAAGTAACTATGATACTGATGCCTTTAACAGAAATATCACAGAGAAGATGCATTGGCGATTCTAAATTGTCCCTAGTGTGTGCTTGGTGTGTTTGTGTGTGCGCCCTGCCCAGGGTTTGTTTCCTGCCTTGCGCCCTGTGTTGGCTGGAATTGGCTCTAGCAGACCCCCGTGACCCTGTAGTTAGGATATAGTGGGTTGGACAATGGATGGACGGATCATAGAGAAGAAAAGTATTTCTTTTTTCTGGAGATGATCATTTTTTCCTTTATTTTTATGTGTGATCTGTTTGCTTTGCATTTAACTCAGACTTTCAAATTCAGTTACTTAATGTTCAAACCTTTCCAGTAGCTATATCTGGAACTATTCTGCAACCCACTGACAAACACACAGCTACAAGCAACATCAAGTTGGTGAAGACTAGATTTGTGTCAACCTTCTAAGATTTAAAGTGCTAGACAGACAAAGCTCAGTCTTCAAATGATTTACTTGATGCTCTGTTGATCCGTAAGGCGTTAAGCTTCAAGAATAATAACAGGTTATAAAATGAGGTTAATAATTTTCTCCCAATGACCAGCTCTGAATTCCTTTTATGTTAAGTAAGAATGATGTGTTTCGCTATAAGTGAGCCATGACAGGGAAACCTCTACTAATGTGAGTTAAAAAATAGTACTGAATGGACAGATCTAAAAGAGTCCAAAAGAGTCTAGGGTAAAGGCAGAGTATCTCCTGTCAGGGATGCCAGGGGCCATGACCCGGCCGGGACGCAATGAGGGACCGGATGTGGGTCTGCGCCCACCCTGGATCACATGGGGGTTGCCTTCCTGGTTGCTTTGGGGGCCAAGGGTACAGGGCATGGAAGAAGCTCCACCCTGTAGGGGCCCGTGGTCACCGTCTCGAGGCGCCCCAATGCCTTGGGGACCTGTTACCCCAGCACTTCAGCCACACCAGAAGTGCTGGGGGGAAGAATTAGGACCGCCTGGAGGTGCCCGGAGAGCTGCCGGGAGGACAGCCGGCACTACCGCCACGCTGGGGCGTGGCTAGAGGAGGAATGCCGGGAACACCTGGAGCTCATCCGGGAGAGTATATAAGGGGCGGTCTCCCTTCATTCAGGGCTAGAGTCAGGTGGAAGGAGGACGAAGCAAGAGAGGAGAGTGGAGGCGGCCCGAAGACGAGACATTGTGTGGCCAGGACTGTGTTTGGGGTATTGTGCACGTGACTGGGTCTGAGTGACCAATTATTATTGTATATATTTGTGAATAAACGTGGCTGTGGGTGACATGAACGTGTCTGCCTGTCTGTGTCCGGGTCAACTTCCACACTCCCTATTATAAAAAAAAAATCTTGGAAGGAGACGAAACATCATTTTCTGGGAAAGACACTTACACGTCCCGTAAGACGAGTTTTTGAGCCAAGGGATTTAACCACGCCTGGGGCCGGAAATAAAAGACAAAGAATAGATGACAAAGTAGAACATCGTAAAGAATTCAAAAACGTTGGCACGATACACATGCAGAGCAGGTTAGAGATGATGGAATTACGAAAATTCGAAAGTCTCAAAAAAAGGATAGTAAAGCTTGCATTAGCATAAACAAAAGGAAATTATTACTCGGTGAAATAACGGAACAGCGAAAAGAGATTGAATAGATTGTTCAGATGTAAACTTTGTGTTGGAGACTAGAAGATTATCTAATTTGTGTTGTCATCAGGGAAAAAAGTACTATTTCTTCCCAATGAAGAGACATATCCATGAGAATTGAAAGATTCCAAAAATGTTGGTGCGTTACACATGCAGAGCAGGTTAGAGATAATGGAAGTACAAAAATCTGAATGTCTCTAAAAAAGGATGGTAAAGATCGCATTAGAGCAAACAAACGGAAATTACTCGGTGAAATAACGGAACAGCGAAAAGAGATCGAATATATTGTTCGGATTTAAACTTTAAGTCGGAGACTTGCAAATCGTCTAATTCGTGTTGCCAGCAAGAATTAAAAGATTCCAAAAACGTGGCCGCGGTATGAAGCCCCATGAGAAAACCAGTTGCCCTGTCCTTATCTTTGGCTTTGGGATTCTGTGACTCAGTAAACTGTTCACAGTTAATGGTGATGACTGATAGGTGCATTTTCTAGAAGAATATCTACAATGAAAATGTATTTAAAAAAATGTTTCTGAGGAGAGGAACTGTCTTCAGAATGTTACATTGGGTCAAGACATTTTTTACAGCATAACACAGAAATGAAAACAGAGGATAAAGCAATAAAAACTACTTCCTCAACCAGCCATGTTTTAAAATGACTTTGTTCCATTTTCAGTGTGTCTTGGGGTTATGGGGTTGAAGGTTAATACGGTGGAGCATTTAAAAAAACGGCTAAAAACCCATTACTTTAACATGTTGTGATGTACGGCCTGGGATCCTGCCCAGACGGGACGTCCTTTCCAGGAGAAGACCAGGGGAATGGGCACACTGTCAGGAGTACCTCCCCTGGGACACGAGAGGGCAGCACCCTTGGTTTACATCGGGGCCATGGAATTGGGGCTTGGAGGCTCAACCCAGTAGAGGTCTGTGGCCACTGCCAGGGGGTGCCTGGACAGCTCCAGAGTCTGGACATGCAGCACTTCTGACACACCCGGAAGTTAATCAAGGGACACCTGGAGTACTTGCAGGTGCTCTATAAAGGAGGCCGTCTCACTCCATTCCTAAGCCAGAGTCGGGAGGAGGAAGACAAAGCTTTGGGAAGAAAGCAGTAGAGGAGAGACGGGAAGAGAAGGACAGTACTGTTTTGGAGCACTGTGTTGTGTGCAGGATACTAGTGTAAATAAATGTGTGTGTTTTGGACATACGGTGTCTGTCTGTCTGTCTGTGCCCGGGGCCTGGTCTTCTACAATGTGCATTGAATTATCATTTTCATCAAGGATCCACAATCCGTAGTAACCCCTACTTTCTTTGCTGTTCTTCATTCGGTTTTTCTGTAGTGGCGATTTGCGCCACTACCACCTGTTCAAGGCACCATGCTGTCCTTACGTTGATGGACTGAAGGCCAGAGGTCCACAGGACTATCATCATTAAATTCTTTCACGTAAAGCCAGAAAACCATGAGAACTGATTGAGATCATTTATGTTAGGTAGAAATCCTACTGGTGGCCAGGCGGTTTCTTGGCCTTGGGACCCCTGCAGATTTTGTTTGTTATTTGTTTTTTTCGCCAACCCATCTGTAGCTTTTTGTTTCAGTCCTTCTGGCCATCTAACCTTACTTTATTCTTAGTATTGCCCAATTGTATTTTTGTTTCATGTAAACTTTTCTTTCTTCATCTTGTAAAGCACTTTGAGCTATACCGTTTGTATGAAAATGTGCTATATAAATACATACTGTTGTTGTTGAAGGCATCAAGAGCAGATAACAATTTCTAGTGTTACTCCATTGATGCCAACTGGAATGTTATTTCATTTTGCCCTCTGAAGTCCACAATTAGTTCTTTTTTTCTTGGTATTTATAGAGTCACACTGTTTTTGTAACTTGTTTTGTGCTGTTTTTATTTAGTTAAACTTAAGAATATTTCTTGATAAAATCCTGTTTGATGAAAACAATGATAATATGGCAAAATAATGCAAAAGAACTGTGGCAACCCCTAACAGGAGCAGCCGAAAGAAGAAAGAATGCAGAAAGACAATAATGGTGAGTAACACAGTCAGTATATTTGACTGAAAAAAAAATAAGATCACCCATCCACCTTCTAACCCGCTGAAATCGAATACAGGGTCACGGGGGTCCGCTGGAGCCAATCCCAGCCAACACAGGGCACAAGGCAGGAACCAATCCCGGGCAGGGTGCCAACCCACCGCAGGACACACACAAACACACCAAGCACACACTAGGGCCAACTTAGAATTGCCAATCCACCTAACCTGCATGTCTTTGGATTGTGGGAGGAAACCGAGCGCCCGGAGGAAACCCACGCAGACACGGGGAGAACATGCAAACTCCACGCAGGGAGGACCCGGGAAGCGAACCCAGGTCTCCTAACTGCGAGGCAGCAGCACTACCACTGCACCACCGTGCTGCCCAAATAAGATCATTCTAAAACATTTTCCTGAAAGCACTTTTCCATTACTATAGTTAAAAGCCTATTTCAGCAGTGCTATGCACAAGTCAAGTCTAAGCAAGAATTCTTGTCTATCATACTAAAATGTGCTGAAAACTAAATCACACTTTAACACCATGCTCTGGTTTAAATGGAAGGCATGTTCTTTCTTTCTAAGTGTATTTTAGTTTCAATGAATCAAAATGTCTTGGTACACAGTGAGACTTGTATACCTTGTGGTATATGGCCGGCCAATACTCCCAGGCCACAAGATGAAGCCCTCCCTGCAGCATGCCAGCAGGGAATCCTGGACAATGGAGTGTTTATTCACAGCCCTGCTGGATACCAGAGGATGCTGCAGGGAGGATAAGGCCTATTTTCCCTACAGCCCAGAAGTACGTCCCAGTCACGTGGACAGAAGAAATGACGTACTTCCGGGTTGAAGAAAAGGAGTTTTTATCTGAACCGGAAGTGTTTCCAGTCATATGGACAGAGAGAGGGAGAGAAACACTTCCGGGTCAAGGACTATAAAAGTCTGTGAGAGATCCCAGACGGCCGAGCTGAGTTGGGAGGAAGGGAACAACGTGTATGGGAGTGGAGGATTTGTAGTATTGGAGAATTATTGTATTGTTTATGAGTATTGTGTAGTGGAGGGTGCTTTGTGCAATTTATTGTCCTAATAAAATTAATTATTGGACTTTTATCTGGTGTCTGGCATCTGATCTGAGGGTTCAAGGGGGTGACAGCGCCCCCTATCTGTCACAACCTCCATGTACCGCTGCAAACAATACTAAAACTAAAATTATGTTGTGCAATAACTGTACCACTTAAGACTGTCCCAGAGGATTTGTTTTGTAAAATTGGACTCACAAATCATTTCTTTTGTGCTGTTTAAACTGTATATTTAATTTCCTGTCCATCCACCATCTTTGAAATTTGTATCTATTTGAAATGCTTACAAAGCTGAAAGCTCCATTTTATCTGAAAAGTAAACTCTTTACCTCACTATTAGCACGTAGACTTATCTTGCTCAACTGGAAGACACCTAACTCTCGTCTGTTAAGTCAGTGGGTAACTGATGTTATATACTATTTGAAATTGGAAAAAATCATATTTTCATTTAAAGGATCTGTGCAGAACTTTTTAAAAACCTGGCAGGATCCAACTAATAACACTTTGGAATAAGCATTTAAATTGCTTATTTAGTTATTAATTTATCTATTTACTTATTTTTACTAATTTAAAGTTTTACTCTTTTATTGTTAAACTTGACTTGCTTGTATGGAATGTTATCTGATTTTAATAAAATCAATACAATGCAAAAAAAAAAAAAAAAAAAAATAAAGAAAAATAAACTCGGTGTCTGCAAATCTACTCTCTATAAATATAAAATCCTAAGCCTAAAAGTGCAACGATTTTATGTGACTTTTTGTCACGCTTTAAATTGGGCTTATTTTAAAACCTACATATATATGATTGGTATCATTCTTTTCAGAATGTATCAAACTTTAATGTGATGTTGTTAGATTTACAGATTCTTATTCCATTTTTAAAATCTAACCTAAAATATCAAGAACTCACATCCCGCAAGAAGAGACTTTGTACCAAGAGATTTAACCACGCCGGGGGCCGGAAATAAAAGACAAAGAGTAGATGACAAAGACAGCTGCTGTATAGGTTTTCAAATGTTCGAAGCGCCGTGTGAGATGCAGATCATGCGGCACGGCAGCAGCAGCAGGCCAGCAGAGGATCGAGCTAAGAGGAGGGGTAAAAAAAACCAAAAAACTGTATTTATTTCCCATTGTATCACCATTTAAGAGGGGGTTTCGGAGGAGCGACCGCGTCTCCTTTGGGTGCGTTCAGCCCCCCTCTTCACAACACGAATGGCAGTGACATGAAGTGGCTGACACGTAGCACAGGCAAGAGGGGTTGGCAAGTGAAGCAAGCAGGGGGTGAACTCCCTAATATTTCAATATAATTCTTACATAGCTGCATTGATATGAATGAATTACCTGTACTATCAGGATTGTATTATTGATTAATATTGCCTTTTAGAATATTTGGGTACAATTTCTGGCTCAGGAAGTAAATTCCTACCATTAAATGAGTCAAAAGTGGTTAAGTTCCAATGCAGAGACATTGACCTGTCACTTAGAAATAACAGAAAGTGTAACACCTACATCTGCTCCCCTACCTTTCATGCCATATCTCGAAAAGGTAAGGACAGGGTACCTTATCATTGGATTATATATGACTGCAATTGAAACTTACTGTAATTACACTGCCAGTCATTTCTCATTGTGATAACGTATTGAGAAACAGTGATGTGTTCTTGTAGAATTTCCCTCCCTACTGCCGCCATACTCAAGTATCTGAGAAGCGCCACACTGAACATTTAATTGCGAGATTTTGTTTTCATAACAGTTCACTAAATCCAGATGTTTGACCAAACTGGAGAATTACACTACGTCACCTTAGCAGATCCTAACGGTCTGATAAAAAATATAACATATTGGGGGAAGTACAGTTTCAAATTGAAAAAATGGATGGGTGGGATTTTTTTGGTAGGTACAATACTGTCTCTTCTCTTGTGCATTTTATTATGTTATATGTTTTAAGTCAAATCGTAATTATACTTTGACAAGATGCACGACTCCCTGTGAATGCTGCTTACAACTTTTCAACATGGAGCACATGGATAACTAAATGATGTATTTAGTGCTGCAAAATACCCTAGAAATACACTCTGAACTAATTACTTATTTCAAGAACAACTACAATGGTATCACAAGAGCCTAATATCTTCCATCAGGAAAAATGTGTCACACTCTATTCTAGGGTGCCAACGAACAATATGTGAAAAAATGACGTATCTATTTTGTAAAGTCTTACCCTGTAAAAATGTTCCTTTTCATAAAAATGATACATGAAAAACATGAATATATCAACATTTACTGGTGGCACAATGCTTCTGAAGTCATCAGTATTTACTGTAAAATCCCCTTTTCATGTAACTATTATGCTTGTTATTGACAGGTGTTGTACTTATTCAGCATAACTAAGCTTTTAAAATAAATTTGTATTGTTTTTATGTATGCCTAGTTTGTTTTTCTATGCCTAGTGTTTACTTTTGTTGCTGTGACACTTAAACATAAAATAATACAATACAGTAATCCCTCCTCGATCGCGGGGGTTGCGTTCCAGACCCCCAGCGCGATAGGTGAAAATCCGCGAAGTAGAAACCATATGTTTGTAGGGTTATTTTTATATATTTTAAGCCCTTATAAACTCTCCCACCCTGTTAACATTATTAGAGCCCTCTAGATATGAAATAACACCCTTTAGTCAAACGTTTAAACTGTGCTCCATTACAAGACAGACACAATTAAAAGAATGCATACATATCTTATCTTCAAAAGAGCGCCGTCAGGAGCAGAGAATGTCAGGGAGAGCGCTCGCTAAGAAAAGCAAACAACCAATACGTACTTTTAAGTATACAGAAGCACCACGATAAAGCGGCATTTTGTAGAGGTGCCTCCGTGTCCTCTGTGCAAACGTGTCCTCTGTGCAAACAGCCCCTCTGCTCACACCCCCTCCGTCAGGCAGAGAGAGTGAGAAAGATAGAGAGAAGCAAACAAGCACGGCGCGGGAGGCATATCTTATATCATTGAGGAGTTTTAGTTAATATGTAATACGTGCTCTGATTGGGTAGCTTCTAAGCCATCCGCCAATCGCGTCCCTTGTATGAAATCAACTGGGCAATCAAACCGAGGAAGCATGTAACCTAAATTAAAAGACCCATTGTCCGCAGAAAGCGGCGAACCAGCGAAAAATCCATGATATATATTTAGATGTGCTTACATTTAAAATCCGCGATAGAGTGAAGCGCGATATAGCGAGGGATTACTGTAAATGAATAACATTTTTTATATGTCCTACTGGTATTTCTGAATGGATGAATAGTAATTTTCTCAAGCTAAATAAAGAAAAACCTGAAATTTTAGTGATTGACAATAACAGATATAATGAGGTTATTAGAAATAAAACTTGATGCATTAGGATTTAAAGTCAAGATGGAGGTAAAGAACTTAGGGGTAACTATTGACTCTGACCTGAATTTTAAATCGCATATTCATCAGACCACTAGGACAACATTTTTTCACTTAAGAAACGTAGCAAAAGTTAGACCTCTTATATAATTGCAAGATGCTGAGAAATTAGTTGACGCTCTTGTTTTCAGTCGTCTAGATTACTGTAACGCACTCCTCTCAGGACCACCCAAAAAAGACATCAATCGATTACAACGAGTGCAGAATGCAGCTGCCAGAATCTTAACTAGGAAAAGAAAATCCAAGCACATCACCCCAGTTTTGATGTCACTACACTGGTTACCATTCAGAATCGACTAAAAAAAATACTGCTTATGGTTTACAAAGCATTAAATAATCTCGCTCCATCTTATATATCAGAGTGTCTGACACCTTACACTCCAAATCGTAACCTTAGATCTTCAAATGAGTGTCTGCTTAGAATTCCAAGAGCAAAACTTAAAGAAGTGGTGCTGTTATGCACCTAAAATCAGGAATAGCCTGCTAATAGGAATTCGCCAGGCTGATACGGTGGAGCACTTTAAAAAACTGCTAAAAACACTTTACTTTAACATGGCCTTCTCATAACTTCATTTTAATTTAATCCTGATGCTCTGCATATTCAATTAATTATCATAACTATTCATGGTGGCTCCAAAATCCGTACTAACCCCTACTTTCTCTTTTTCCAGTTTTCTGTGGAGGCGATCTGCACCACCACCTAATCAAAGCATTACATTGATGGATTAAAGGCCTGAAGTCCACGTGACCGTCATCATCAAGTCCTTCCATGAGAACCCTGAATACAATGAGGACTGATCATTTATGTTAGGTAGAATGCCCAGAGGGGACTGGGCGGTCTCGTGGCCTTGGAACCGCTGCAGATTTTATTTTTTCTCCAGCCGTCTGGAGTTTTTTTTTGTTTTTGCTGCCCCCCCTGGCCATTGGACCTTACTCTTATTCTATGTTAATTAGTGTTCTCTGATTTTAATTCTTACTTTGTCTTTTTTCTCTGTCTTCATCGTGTAAAACACTTTGAGCTACATTATTTGTATAAAAATGTGCTATAGAAATAAATGTTGTTGTTGTTATATGCTCATACAGATAAGATTTCATTCACAGTTACCAAAGTTAAAGGGTAATAACTTGTGTGATTCCAGTATTTTATCAGTAACAGGCATACATACTCCTTGCGAGTGATAATAGGAGGAACTGTGAGACAACAAGAAGAAAATGTTACTGTGCTGTTAGGCTGTTTGCATAGCATAGTCCTATAAACCAGATGGATTATTTCTTATTTCTATCTGCATCTTTAGATTGCTACAAAGCTGTACCAAAATTATAAACTTACTGAGTCCTAATTACTCAACACTGTTATATTTGCATAACAGGTATAGGTGAAGGATTTAAGCAAGATGACATCAGTTGTAGATAAGAAGTCAAGGCAATCACGACACGGTGTATGGCTTATAGGAGGACTCTCGGAGACCATTACTGGCTGTAAGCTACCTTCTAACAGACAAGTCGATTTTTTCATTTGCATACTGTTGAGAAGAAAACAGTGCAGGATGGAGATTTCACAGGACTTCCTCGTGGACGATCCCGATTCATGGGACAGTAATGAAGCATATATTTCAGCTCAGTGCGATGTGAAAGTGGTCAATGATGCAGCGGAGAGAGGGGGAACTGATTCAGTCATTCAATTCGGCCATCACAAACCAAGAAGAACAGAAACTGTACCTCCTACAAGTTGTAGAAGACCATCGCAAACTGTTTCCAGCACCAAAAAAAAACTCTGTTAACTGAAAAGCTCTGAAGAGCTGGACAGAACAGTCATATCGCACGCACGCTTCTATATAGTGAATATAGAAAAATGCTGATCTCTTGTGCCACCAGTAAATATTGTTTGGCTGTAATAAAACTTTGTGTAATTTATCATGGTAACTAGAGGAACAAGAGTGGGGGCTAAGACGTGAGAAAATAAAAACTTTGATTTTCACTGGCACCCTACTCTATTCCCTATTACACTTGTCTGGAATAAAACTGAGAAAAATCCCAGGCCATTATAATTTTCACTTCAAGCTATCCTTCTACCCCAGATCTGCAAACATCTCCATCTTAAATTATATATACCTTTAAAGACTTATATAGTTAAAGGCATGATTACTAATTTATATATCGCAATATTATTTATTTATTGTGTCTTGAGTGCCACATTATCATTTTTTGCTGTTGTATATAATTGAATAAGGTCAAATATTATATCTTGCCCTCTCAATTGTATTTTAATACTGTTATATCTATGGCTGCAATGACTAAACACATTTCTAGCAACTATTTTTTCTGGTAGTAAACTCCAATTGAATTCAAATTACTTCAATAAGCATAAATTGAGCTTGTTAAATAGGAACCACTAGTCTATTCATATTTCCTTACTTTGATGCAGACTATATCTTCCTAAAACTCTCTTAAAAAGCAATACATTTCTAATGGATATATGTCTTGTTATAAATCATTAATTAGTAAATGTTATTCAAAGTGGTGTCTGCTCATCACAAGTAAACCATATTTTAGCAAATAATGATTCAGGATAAAATTAAGTACAGAAAATACAGTTCTTGGATCATGTACAAACATTCTCTGCCAATGGACGTTATTACTTACAAAGATGTACTGCTAGGGAATCAGAACAGCAAAGGCAAGTGGTGAGGTATGATGGATATGTAGGGAGAAATCATTTATAAAATGATCTATGAACAATAAAGAGAAAAGCTGTTTCAACAAAAATTCTCGATACTATCCTGGCAAATCTAATCTAGGGGAGGCTTTTAAGGTGCTTACTTTTATGTTACTGAATGAAAGCCATCTTGTTATTCACATGTCTGATTTTTACTTTATACAGAGTCTATTACAGTGAATAACATTCCAAAGCACTTGACAGTTTATACATTATTGATTTTGTATTTGGAGTTAAGCTACACAGCCATATACAGTAATAACACTAGCCATTCCCCACGGCTTCGCCCGTGTATTAGTGAAACAGGACAGTGAGGAGGGCCCTGGCCAGCTCCCTACTCCTGACGTCACTCTTCCCCGTCTCCTCGGCCCGCAGCCTCTGTCTCGGATTAGTGTGAATGTATCGCTCCTGCAAGTGAACTGTGATTCATAGCGCAATGAGAGAAGTCGCAAAATCAACCGGAATGTTCAAGAAAATTATCCGATCTAAATCCATTAAGTAGTCCTCTCGTTCGCTAACTAAACGGAGTTAAGGTTACGCCCCGAAGCAGACGTG
The DNA here is from genome assembly GCF_016835505.1 of Polypterus senegalus. NCBI lineage: Eukaryota > Metazoa > Chordata > Cladistia > Polypteriformes > Polypteridae > Polypterus > Polypterus senegalus. The sequence continues at coordinate 325,286,149 of NC_053154.1, forward strand.
TGAGTGTGGAGAGCCCTGCCCCTCTCCCCGCAGCCCGATGAGTCTCTCTCGGTACCGCAAGCGAACTATGATACTTAGTGCGATGAGAAAGTCACAAAATCAACAGAATGTTCAAGCAAATTATAGAAATAAACCCGATCTAAATCCATTAAGTAGTCCTCTCGTGAAAAGCAGACAGACATACAAACGGGTCTAAAAAACTAAGAAATTTCGCACTTGGACCATGAAATTTTGAAAACCGTTTCTTAGCAAGCACCTATGGGCCAAGGGTAACCTACCTTCCAAATTTCAAGTCCCAAGTCCTCATGGTTTGGGAGATTTCGTGATGAGTGAGTCAGTGGTATTTGGCTTGTATATACAGTATATATATTGTAAATAACAAAAAGTAATTCTTTTCTTGGGTGGTGCAGTGGTAGCGCTGCTGCCTCGCAGTTAGGAGACCCAGGTTCACTTCCCAGGTCTTCCCTGTGTGGAGTTTGCATGTTCTCCCCGTGTCTGCGTGGGTTTCCTCCTACAGTCCAAAAGACATGCAGGTTAGGTGCATTGGTGATCCTAAATTGTCCCTAGTGTGTGCTGGGTGTGTATGCCCTGCAGTGGGCTGACGCCCTTCCTGGGGTTTGTTCCTGCGTCGTGCCCTGTGCTGGCTGGGATTGTCTCCAACAGACACCCTGTGTTAGGATATAGTGGGTTGGATAATGACTGACATGACATGAATTCTTTTCTTAACACTGTGTGTTATCTGTTGCCATATATTCTAGAGTCAGGATGGTATAACAGACGACTCACTCCCAGACAGTATAAAACAATGGACAAGAAATACTTAATATGAAATAGCACTTAAGGATAGTAACCTGTACATTACATTTTTGCTAGTTCACTTCCCACCACTGATTTCTTATATGACCTAAGTCACTTCACTCGCTTCAAATTAAAAAAAAAATCTGCACTACTTTGGTCACTGTGTATTAAAAACATCAACTGGAAAATTGTGATTAAGTCCGAAGTAACTATTATTTATTTCACGGCTAGTCATCATTCATCACCAGGTCTTCACCCTTTCTTTCTCTCATTGAGTGAACAGGGTTAGGTAGGCTTGGAAACCCTGTGCCATTGCAGAGATTCAAGAGTAGCCGGAGTTGTTGTTTAAAGATGGGTTAGAAATTGAATACGACTTGTGGATGCAGTAGGTGGATCACTAGCAGACAGAAAAGGATAACTTGAATCTATTAGAATAAAGACAAAAAGGATGATGCAGAAAATTGGAGGTAAAATAATGAAATCACGTGGTCGAAAAGACACAAATATACAGTAATCCAGTGATCAATGAAGCATGACACAATATTAAAACTAATTAAGCATTGGTAAAAAGGAGATGTAGTCCTTGACAAGGCATATCTGGGCTTTTCACCAAAAGTTAAGTCTGCTAGATATGTGTAAAACAGTTATAAAAACTTCAGTAATATATTATTAATTCCCCAAATAACACTCCAAATATAATCTAGCGGGCGGCACAGTGGCGCAGTGGTTAGCGCTGCTGCCTTGCAGTTAGGAGACCTGGGTTCGCTTCCAGGGCCCTCCCTGCGTGGAGTTTGCATGTTCTCCCCGTGTCTGCCTGGGTTTCCTCCCACAGTCCAAAGACATGCATTGGTGATTCTAAATTGTCCCTAGTGTGTGTGCCCTGTGGTAGGCTGGCACCCTGCCCGGGGTTTGTTTCCTGCCTTGTGCCCTGTGTTGGCTGGGATTGGCTCCAGCAGACCCCTGTGACCCTATAGTTAGGATATAGCGGGTTGGATAATGGATGGATGGATATAATCTAACACAGGGGTCTCCAACTCCAGTCCTGCAGAGCTACTGTGGCTCCAGGTTTTCATTCTAACCCTTTTCTTAATTAGTGACCAGATTTTGCTGCTAATTAACTCTTTGCCTTAATTTTAATTGATGCACATCTTAAGACTCAGGCCCCTTAATTATTTCATTTTTCTTTAATTAGCAACCAAACAATATTAAGACACAAAATGAACCAACACATAAACGACAACCTGCATCCATCACACAATAACTGAAAATAAAGGAAGGTGAAGGCCTCAGTAATGTTGATCTGCTCAGGTCCACAAAACATTTTGACGGTCAGCGCTCTTAAAAGAGAGAAAATCGTCAGTTTTGGAAATGTCTGCCATGGCAGAATGAGCGGGAATTGGCTTCAAATTAAGAAACTGAGTGAAGTGAAGTTGGTTGGAGTTTGAGGTCCCAACTTAGTTGGTCATCTGTTGGCTCACTTCACATCAAACTTATGTTTAGGTGCCATTTAAGGAAAAAAGAATCAAATCAGTGGTCAGAGTCTCAAGAAAAGTCAATTAAAAACAAGGGAAAGAGTTAATTAGCAGCAAAAATGGGTCACTAATTAAAAAAAGAGTTAGAATGAAAACTTGCAGCCACAGGAATGGAGTTGGAGACCCGTGATCTAGATGGATCAAACATAATCTGTGAAAAAAGATTTCTTTCTTTGTTGAGTATTATTGAAAACAGCCAACCTGAAAGGTGCTTTGCACTGAAGCAGAACTGGATGAAAATAGGCACACATACGTATATTTGATAAAAAAAAAAAAAAATTGTGGTTCCTGTATGGTGGTTGTGGTCATTGTCATGGTCTTACTTGCCTATGCATAATGGTACAGAATATTTGAGCGGCAAGCATTGTTATTTTAAAGTGACACAAAGCTGATCTACCCACCTAAAATGTTTTTTGTATGGTATTTTTATTAGGTCAGGCCACAGTATACTTACAGTATGTCATCATTTATGGTGGGGGTTTGCTTTTTTATAAATTCACTCCTAGCTTTTCTTTCACACACATTGTTACATAAAATATAATAAACTGCAATCTGATATTTAAAGCCATATCTGTGAGGCCCATCTGCAAATGACTAGACAATAGTGCCTTACCTGACACATGAAGTCTACTGGGTTGGAGACTTTTAGTAGACATCTGCTGATCTCTTCCATCTCAGTGTAGTAATTTACAGAAGTTGTACAAACTGTTACATTCCCAGAGTATAAAGTCACTGACACTGGACCAGGTGGCATATCTGTACAGAGAAAAGATAAGATGCACCAAACCATAATTTGACTTCAGTAGAATTTTTCCATGCTGCATTGATGGTGAACACAGCAGAAAGAAACCAGAAAGGGTGGTCTAATAGCTCACATCCTGCTAATGTCATATGATTTAATAATAAGATTAAGATTCACCTCGCTTCACTTAATGAACATTCAAAGCACTTTTAGAGCCACTATGGCAGGGCACAGAGTAAGACAGATACTTATTCCTGAAGAGATTCTCGTTATAACCAAAGCTCAACTATTTAGGGCCTTGAGGTTCCAAATTATATGAATGAAATATGAATATATTATATAAATATGTTTTGTTAATATATTATAATACGTGTAAGATATGTACTATATAGCGCCTGACCCGACACAGAATGGACACGGGAGGCATGTGTAAAATAAAAAGACTTTTACTTCTCTTCAGCTGGAGGGCACGTCTTCCCCGTAACCCCCCAGCCACAACATAGTCCCAAGCACCAGTAACCACCAGTACAGCACAAGCACTTTTGTCTTCCTTGGCACCACCACTCCTCTCTAGTAACCTTGTCCTCTTCCACCAGACTCTGGCTGATGAGTGGTGGTCGCCGGCTCCCTTTTATAGGTCACCCGAAAGTGCTCCAGGTGTTTGATCACTGAGTTAGATAGATAGATAGATAGATAGATAGATAGATAGATAGATAGATAGATGTGAAAGGCACTATACAGTATAATAGATAGATAGATAGATAGATAGATAGATAGATAGATAGATAGATAGATAGATAGATAGATAGATAGATAGATAGATAGATAGATGTGAAAGGCACTATATAATAGATAGATAGATAGATAGATAGATAGATCTGATACCAAAAAAAAAAACAATATTAAATAAAAGAGTAATAAAAATGCATGCAAAAGCAGACAATAACTTTGAGTAATGTTAGCATTTACTCCCCCGGGTGGAATTGAAGAGTCACATAGTGTGGGTGAGGACGATCTCCTCAGTCTGTCAGTGGAGCAGGATGGTGACAGCAGTCTGTCGCTGAAGCTGCTCCTCTGTCTGGAGATGATCCTGTTCAGTGGATGCAGTTGATTCTTCATGATTGACAGGAGTTTGCTCAGCGCCCGTCGCTCTGCTACAGATGTAAAACTGTCCAGCTTTACTCCTACAATAGAGCCGGCCTTCTTAACAAGTTTGTCCAGGCGTGAGGCGTCCCTCTTCTTTATGCTGCCTCCCCAGCACACCACCACGTAGAAGAGGGCACTCGCCAGAGCCATCTGGTAGAACATCTGCAGCATCTTATTGCAGATGTTGAAGGACGCCAACCCTCTAAGAAAGTATAGTCGGATCTGACCTTTCTTACACAGAGCATCAGTATTGGCAGTCCAGTCCAATTTATCATCCAGCTGCACTTCCAGGTATTTATAGGTCTACACCCTCTGCACAGTCACCTCTGATGATCACAGGGTCCATGAGGGACCTGGGCCTCCTAAAATCCACCACCAGCTCCTTGGTCTTGCTGGTGTTAAGATGTAAGTGGTTTGAGTCGCACCATTTAACAAAGTCCTTGATTAGCTTCCTGTACTCCTCTTCCTGCCCACTCCTGATGCAGCCCACCATAGCAGTGTCGTCAGCAAACTTTTGCACGTGGCAGGACTCCGAGTCGTATTGGAAGTCCGATGTATATAGGCTGAACAGGACCACAGAAAGTACAGTCCCCTGCGGCGCTCCTGTGCTGCTGACCACAATGTCAGACCTGCAGTTCCCGAGACGCACATACTGATGTCTGTCTGTAAGATAGTCCACGATCCATGCCACCAGGTATGAATCTACTCCCATCTCAGTCAGCTTGTCTTTAAGGAGCAGAGGTTGGATGGTGTTGAAGACGCTAGAGAAGTCCAGAAACATAATTCTTACAGCACCACTGCCTCTGTCCAAGTGGGAGAGGGATCGGTGTAGCATGTTGATGACGGCATCCTCCGCTCCCACCTTCTCCTGGTATGCAAACTGCACTTCCGGCGGCACTTCCAGGTGTGATGAGTCTGTTGCCCACACGGGCTCAGGAGTCCCAAACACAGCACCCCCTGGCGGTACCTGCGGGACCCAACAGGGCTGCCCCCAGCTCCGATTCCCAGGGAGCCCTGTGGGAAACTGAGGCACTACTCCAGCCCAGGGGGGCTGCCATCTAGCATCCATGGGGAGGTATTGCACTGTCCAGGGCTGCTCCCCTGGAATACAGGGAGCAGGGGCATCCCGGTTGGGCATGGAAGCCAGCTGCCTGCCACATACATGAATATAATATATTATGGAATATGAGTGATTTATGGCTGGCATGAAAAGTGAATAAATGAAGTGTGGATAAATGCTGAATGAATGGGCTTAGACTTCAATGAAGCAATACACCCAGCCTCGCCATCAGGATGCCATACTGTATCTTTAGGTAGAAAATGAATGATCCCTAAATGGTAATGTGCCCTCTCAGGTGACTTACCAGGAGCTCTGACTGATGCTGTGTAATCATTCTCAAGTACCACAGGTTCACGCATGGAGCGGCAGTCTTTGCATGTGAATTCAATTTCTGTTTTTACCTGCTTATCCAGCCTGCATTTCAGGATTATATAGAGCTTCTCCTGGCTCTGTAACATAAAACATAAGACAATTCAGTTGGAGGTAGCTTTCATTGTTAGGAAGATGGGTCCAAATGTACATGCACAAATTAAATGAGAACTTTTCAAGGTATCACTCCCGCTCTTATTACCCTCAAAAACATGCAATCCTCCACTTGCATAACACAGCCAGGCAAACTTCAGGCTTAGGTGTCCTCATTGATGAAGCTGTATCCTCAAACACATTTATGTCATGGCTTTGTTTAGAATCACTAATGTGTGCTTATACTTTTATACATTTCCCCTTGGGATTAATAAAGTATCTATCTATCTATCTATCTATCTATCTATCTATCTATCTATCTATCTATCTATCTATCTATCTATCTATCTATCTATCTATCTATCTATCTATCTATCTATCTATCTATCTATCTATCTATCTATCTATCTATCTATCTATCTATCTATCTATCTATCTATCTATCTATCTATCTACTTTACTTCTGCTCTCATTTAAATATATTCCGCAGACGCCTGTCAGTACACTGCAACCTTAACCTAGAATAAAAGTGATTCTTAAAGTCATCAGTCATCCTCCAACCTGCTATATCCTAACACAGGGTCACGGGGGTCAGTCTGCTGGACCCAATCCCAGCCAGCACAGGGCGCAAGGTAGGAACAAATACTGGGCTGGGTGCCAGCCCACCACAGGGCACACACACACACATACCCACACATCAAGCACACAGTAGGGACAATTTTGGATCGCCAATGCACCTAACCTGCATGTCTTTTGGACTGTGCGATGAAACCGGAGCACCCGGAGGAAACCCACGCAGACACGGGGAGAACATGCAAACTCCACACAGGGAGAACTGGGAAGTGAACCCGGGTCTCCTTACTGCAAGACACCATGCTGCCCGATACTTAAAGTGAATCTATAAAATAATAATTCAATAGTGGAGAAGGACAAACAAACGGTGATTGCCTTTACTACACTGGCATGCAGACTTATTTTGCTAAACTGAAAGAATCCCAACTCACTTCTTTTAAGTCAGTGGGTAACTGATGTTTTATCCATCCATCCATTATCCAACCTGCTAAATCCTAACTACAGGGTCACGGGGGTCTGCTGGAGCCAATCCCAGCCAACACAGGGTGCAAGGCAGGAAACAAACCCCGGGCAGGGCATGCGCACACACACACACACACACCAAGCACAATTTCGGATCGCCAATGCACCTAACCTGCATGTCTTTGGACTGTGGGAGGAAACCCACGCAGACACGGGGAGAACATGCAAACTCCACAAAAGGAGGACCTGGGAAGCGAACCCGGGTCTCCTAACTAAGAGGCAGCAGCGCTACCCACTGCGCCACCGTGCCGCCACTGATGTTTCATACTATCTGAAATTGGAAAAAATCTAATTCTCACTTAGAGGATCTGTGCAGAACCTTTTTCAAAACCTGGCAGGATCTGATAAATAACATTTTAGAATAAACTCTTAAAGCACTGAGGAAGCAGATTCTCTTCCCATTTCTTTTTCTTCATTTATCCGCCTATTAATCTCATCAATGTATTTATTTTTACTAGCTTTAAGTTTTATTCCTTGGCCATGCTCTCCTACTTAAGGGTGGGGGTTGATTTGTTTTCAATCCTATTTTTTGTAAAAATTGATCTATTTGTATGGAATGATTACAATAAAATGAATAAAATTAAAAAAAAAATAAATTCAAGCACAATACTCTGTAAATACTCTTACAGAATCTTGAACAAAGCTGTGCTAGGTCAACAGTCCTAGTACTTGCCTGGGTGTCGTACTTTAAAGGCACATGGCTACAACTTCAACAAATGTGGTTTGACTCTGCGCAAGTCACTTCATAGGGTAATGCTGACAATATTAAAATAGAGTAACAATGAGCTGTGCACTTGTTTCTAACTAACATTTATTTAAACACACATGTGAGTAACAGAAAATAAAAATAAAGACAGCCCTGCAGCCTCACTGAAACTGATAAGGGATAGATAGCTCTTATTATGCCTAGCCACAAAACTTCAACAGATACGTCCACTCAATTGCACCTTCACAATTATTTCACAGTCAACACTTAACTTGTGTCAGGAGATTATCAATGCATTATTTTAGCCTGATCAGCTTTTTCTCAGTTTCAGAAATTTGACATTATTTATTTCAGGCAAGACAAAAAATTCTTAAGTCATACAGCAGACAGATCAGTGTTCTGCTTCCTTATAAACAATACATATGCAATGTACTATCCAATTAATATATGGAAAATAAAAAGATTAAAGTTTCTCATTTGAGAATGATAGCACAGTCTCTATGAGATTTAAAGTACAGTAAATCTGAGAATTTTATTGATAAAATTTAACCAATTTTATAGTAAAAATATTAAGCCTGACTGCTGTCACCATTTTTTTTTACGTGTGCCACTGTGGACCTTTGAGGATTATTCTATATTTTATTAAAAAAAATACACACAAACCAGCTGACAGGGTGATAGGGAGATGAGATGAAAAGAAATGGCAAGATGACAGGCAGGCTTTTTAAAAAAGTGCTGACATCTGCTGATCGATACACAATATATGGCCAAGGCCACAGTCTGCAGGAGCCATAAGTGATTAGAGCAGGTGCAAAAAGGTGCAACGCTGGACTGTCTGAGAAGAGCGCAGCTCAGGTGGCAGTTACCCATACATGGCAAGTTTTATAAAAAGTTCACTAATTATGCGAAATATCTGAGTATTTATATTGGAAAAGAACCAACAAGAAACCAGAGGCCGTCTAAACATCGCCTTGCACTCTGCCACCAAATTGAACGCAGAGCTGTCAGCATTCCCACTGAAGCACTGGATGATGACTCTATTAGCTCCTGTTTGGTTGGGATAAATATGTATAAATCATTATACTACATTATACACTCACCTAAAGGATTATTAGGACCACCATACTAATACGGTGTTTGACCCCCTTTCACCTTCAGAACTGCCTTAATTCTACGTGGCATTGATTCAACAAGGTGCTGAAAGCATTCTTTAGAAATGATGGCCCATATTGATAGGATAGCATCTTGCAGTTGATGGAGATTTGTGGGATGCACATCCAGAGCACGAAGCTCCCGTTCCACCACATCCCAAAGATGCTCTATTGGGTTGAGATCTGGTGACTGTGGGGGCCATTTTAGTACAGTGAACTGATTGCCATGTTCAAGAAACCAATTTGAAATGATTCGAGTCTGTGACATGGTGCATTATCCTGCTGGAAGTAGCCATCAGAGGATGGGAACATGGTGGTCATGTAGGGATGGACATGGTCAGAAACAATGCTCAGGTAGCCCGTGGCATTTAAACGATGCCCAATTGGCACAAAGGGGCCTAAAGTGTGCCAAGAAAACATCCCCCACACCATTACACCACCACCACCAGCCTGCACAATGGTAACAAGGCATGATGGATCCATGTTCTCATTCTGTTTATGCCAAATTCTGACTCTACCATTTGAATGTCTCAACAGAAACCGAGACTCATCAGACCAGGCAACATTTTTCCAGTCTTCAACTGTCCAATTTTGGTGAGCTTGTGCAAATTGTAGCCTCTTTTTCCTATTTGTAGTGGAGATGAGTGGTACCCGGTGGGGTCTTCTGCTGTTGTAGCCCATCTGCATCAAGGTTATGCGTGTTGTGGCTTCACAAATGCTTTGTTGCATACCTCGGTTGTAACGAGTGGTTATCTCAGTCAAAGTTGCTCTTCTATCAGCTTGAATCAGTCGGCCCATTCTCCTCTGACCTCTAGCATCAACAAGGCATTTTCGCCCACAGGACTGCCGCATACTGGATGTTTTTCCCTTTTCACACCATTCTTTGTAAACCCTAGAAATGGTTGTGTGTGAAAATCCCAGTAACTGAGCAGATTGTGAAATACTCAGACCGGCCCGTCTGGCACCAACAACCATGTCACGCTCAAAATTGCTTAAATCACCTTTCTTTCCCATTCTGACATTCAGTCTGGAGTTCAGGAGATTGTCTTGACCAGGACCACACCCCTAAATGCATTGAAGCAACTGCCATGTGATTGGTTGATTAGATAATTGCATTAATGTGAAATTGAACAGGTGTTCCTAATAATCCTTTAGGTGAGTGTATATTGGCGTATTGTAAAGTAGGTAATATACAGTATATATATATATATATATATATATATATATATATATATATATATATATATATATATATATATATATATATATATACAGTATTGTCACACACATGCGATTAGGAGACAACTAAAGGGCCTGAATAGAAGTAATTCCATGCCTGACCAGGGGGTGGCGAAGTGCACCGATTCTCTCTCTCAATTCCTTACAGACCATTATTGGGAAATCCCGCCCAGTTCCTGAGCAGCCAATGATGTTACTTCTGGTTCCGGTGCTGCCGATGATGTCACTTCCGAGCCGGTCCTGATGACATCACTACCTGTACTTGCATTTAAAGGCCACCATTTTAAGGCAGCAAGTCAGTTCTGTTTTGGACTCAGTCGTGTGAACATGTCTGTTCTTTTTGATCAACTTTGCAGCTAGGAAATATTATATGGCTGGCTGCCCCAAATCTTTCCAATGACTCTTTGTCGTTCTTGTGACTATTTTTATATATCTTTTTGTACCAAATTTCTCCTGTCTTATTATTTCCACCATGGTAAAGGGATGTGTATAAGGCTTAAGTCTGTTCTGCATTCAATAAAGAACACAATCCCAGGGAGCCCGCACCCCCTGCTGCATACAGCTGCTGCCAGTTGTGTACAATATATGCTGGTGATTACTTTGAATGTTCTTTTTGATTTTCTATTACAGGTTACAAGCTAAGTAAGACAAAAAGCTCAGATTTCTTAGCATGTGCATAGAATAACTAAAAGTTCTTATCTGCCATAACACTATTGGCATATTGGTAACTCTAAGAGGGCAATAATGCTTTGGACCAACATCATGCACTCTTTCCTGTTTTTTCCTGTGTTTTGCAAACTTTCTACATCTGTTCAATGGCTCCAGAAGAGATTTTTTTACAAGCAACCATATTAAAAAGGTCCTTATATAATGCAGAATAGAATGTATGGCGACTCCAAAGGTCAAAGTGCAAAGCCTTTAACAATGTGTTATTCAGCATTCAATCTGGTTTTATTCCCAAACCTCTTTGATACAATTCCCTATGCGCCAGATTTCCGATACATGAGAGCTACTATTTAGCCATGTGTATGCATATATAACAGCATCTACAATAACATATCATAAGGTATTATCATTATCATCATAACTATCAACCCCAAAAAAAAAAACAGCTTGAATGGTGCACAACGATTTGCATCACAAATGGTATCTATGTGCTTTTCATTTTACTATAACACATACATACAAAAAGTTCATTTCTTTTGGCAAGCTCCTGTTTTGTAGTCCATAAAAAAGGAGATGTTTAAGTAAACATGCCTTTGATTGATCCCCACCATATGACAGACTAAAAAACAGTTACATTACATTAACTAATCCCACTCACCCCACAACGTATTTTGTTTGGCTGGACGATGACATGGCTTTCATAAAGAGGTGTAGTCGGTTGAGGCTTCTCTGTACTTTCCTCCTGTGCCTCAATCGAGCAGGGCTGTACGTCATCTGCTTGGTATGGCACCGTCTCCTCAGCTGGTATGTCTGGCCCTAGCAGAAATTCTTCTGGCACCTGTGGCCAGCTCTCTGTCAGCTCAGGTGTGTTTTCCATCAATAGGTTTGCCTGTTCCTCTCCCGTTTCCTCCAGCAGTTTCTCTGCTATCTCTTCTGAGTTGCTCTCTGCTGCTTCTGGTGACATTATGTCTTCATCTTCCCTCTCCTGTTGTTCTTCTGTCACCTCCTCCTGATCCTCTGCTGTAACCGCTGTCAAATGCTCACTTGCATCTACCTCTGTCCATGCATCTGCTTCACTGTCAGTTATGCTTTCACAACCTGAATCTCATGAAAGAAGAGAAAATTGATTTATTTGTGTTTTGCTTCCTGTTCAAAGAAAGATCAACAACAAGAACAAATCAATGTCAGATTCACTCACTAGTTAAAATTCCCATTTTAAAATCCAATAAAACACTTTTAAACCGACTGTACCTTCTGGCGCTAACTAAGCAGAACAAGAGTACTGTTTAGCCAACAACATTATGAAACCTGTGAAAGCATGCGTTCAGTAAGTGATTGTGATATATGAATGCTGCTTGATACTGTAAGTGGAAAAGAAAAATATATTTTAAAAGCTAAGGGAACAATTGGGGCGTTATAGAGTGTACCAAATGTAATCAAATAAAAAGAACACAGAAAGAAACAGGAAGGTACATCTTTACAAGGCAAAGAAAAATGACATAAAACGAGTCATAATAGAGGCACATTATCATTCTAACCATTTTCTTAATCAAAAGCTAATGGAACTTGTCATTCGTTAGACTTGCATCTCGTGAACTGCAAGTGCATATTTCACTTCTCTAAAAAGTGGAAAAACGTGTAGTGGAGCATTGTAGATTAGTACAACATAATCTTGCATACATTTACTTCTTTTTTTTCTGGAAACATAACGAAAAATACAAACGTATGTGTTCATAAAATAGATAAACACACAAATGGTTACTAAGTTACTTATATCAGAGGTTCCTAAACGTTTGGATGTTTTTAAGTGAGTTGCGTTGCGTACCACCCGCACCTTGTTGAAAGGGACAGAGAGCTGTAAGGGGGGAGTTCGGGTCTAAACCACCCCGAAATCTGAATAAAAGTTAAAGAATTGGAAGAAATTATGCATAAAATGAATGAAAAAATTTGTGCATGCATTCCGCCCCGAAACTAAATCCTGCCTTTGGCCTGTATGTGACGCAGTTACCGAAGACGAAATGGTATCGGCTTTGTGCTTAGATCTAGTGACTACGATGCGATACAGCGGCAGTGCACGTATAACAGCAAACACGAGCGGTTTCTGTGAGGCAGAGTTACCGAAGACTAAATAGTGTCGGCGTTGTGCTTTCATCTAGTGACCAAAAGCTCAAACAGTAAAGAAGTAGAAGATGACTTCCGTGAAACGTAATTATGGTAGCGTTAAATGAACTAAATACTGATTCGAATAATAGGTTTTATTTATTCAGATGACGAAATTTCACACCACACTAAATTTGGGAATCCACGTATTATTGTATTTAAACAGTTTCATTGGTTTTTGCTCACAACAGGCTTGTCATAAAGGGTTATGCACAGATAAATTAAATTTCAGGGACCGCGATGCGTAGGCCTACCACCTGAAAAGGCTCCGCGTACCACTACCACAGTTTGGGAACCACTGGCTTATATCTTTATGCTGTTTGAATAGGATGTCACCACTTGTCTGCATAAAATAAATAGTTAAAGACTAAGAATCTTAAAGAATAAATCAAGTAAAAAAACTGAATAAACATTTGTGCAGTAACATTGGAGCAATTAGTGTATGTATTGATGTTCTGAGTAGCTCATATTTAAGATATGAAATCAATGCAAACTGGCATAGATTACTGTACAGTATTCTACTGCATTTGAGGGCTAGATTGGACCAATCACAATCCAGTACTCGTTTTACTTTGTATATCTTATTATTTATTTCCCAGGAATCACTGAACTCATTTAGTTCCTGCTCAGACAATCTGAAAATGCATTTGATGAGGCCATGTATGCAAAACAGTCATTCAGTGGTTTTATCCTGTACTGTCAGGTAGCCAGCAAATCTGTGGTTCATACATTATTTCACTTTTGCACAAATTGGAGTCAGGAAAGCAAACACCTATTACAGTTTGGCAAGATAATAGCTGAGTATGACATAGGAATTTCATTCACTAACAAGAAAGTATATAAGCAAATATCAAAGAAATGAAGAGGTTAATTGGCATTCCCCATGGTGTACAAAAACAGAACAACTAGAAACAAGTAATATTGTCCACGTTGTATCTGGTGTGTGAGTGACATTAGAGGACACCTGTATATGTCACTGAGGGAAGATGGGAATTAGCAGGGTGAGGTAGACTCTGCCCAGAGTGCTTCTGCAAGGACATTAGTTGAGGGGCTCTCAAGAACTGTTTGGAGAACAGCCGGAGGTTTGCCAGTTCGAATTCCATAAACACCAGAAGTGACTCTACTCCGCTGGGCCCCTGAGCAAGGCCCTTAACCTGTAATTGCTTCATCCTGGGTATGATGCTAATCTGCATCCAGCCCTGCAAGCAGGTCCTACAATTTACAGGGCAAACCTGGGGTTTGGTGGCAGGATTGGCACTCCAGCCACAGTAAAAAACCTCACACTGTTCCAGTGTGGTGCTAAGGGGTCACCTGCTGCACTCAGGTCCCAAACCATGTGGTCTGTTGTGTGGTGGGTGCGGCAACACACTATCAGCGCATGCTCCCAACTTCTTATACACAATATACAGTACAACATAAAAATATCTTAGAGATTAGGAGCACACACTAATACAGCGCATTGCCGCAGCCACCACACGACAAGCCAACTCAGGATCCAGATTAGGACCTGACAGGTGATACCTCAGCACCAGACCAGTTCAGATGGAGTGGAACCAGTGTGAGGTTTTTTATGGTGGCTGGAGTGCCAATCCTGCCACCAACCCCCAGGTGTTTCCCTGCACGTTGGAGGGCCTACATGCAGGGATGGATGCAGATTAACGTCATACCACGGACGGAGGAATTGCAGGTTAAGGGCCATGCTCAAGGGCCCAACAGAGCAGAGACCCGTTTGGCATTTTTATAGGATTCGAACCAGCAACCGTCCGATTGCCAGTGCAGATCCCTAGCCTCATAGCTGCCACTCCGCCATAGAAATAATAAAAATATCTTTTTGCACAAAAATAAAATATTTCAAGAAATTCATTGTGTAGGAAATTTGTATTTGGTTTTGCTTTGTTTTACTTGACAAATGATAATCACTACTTGGTTTCTGGCCTTTTCCTGACCTGAATTTTGATGATGGTCGTTGCTTGCATTTAATTGTTACACTCTGCAATCTGAAGAAATGAAATGGCTACTTAAACTCAAATTCATTTTATATATACCGTATGTATAAATATATATCGTATATATAAATGTCTACACGTGAAAGTATGTGTGTCTGTCCGGCTCGGAAGTGAGAGATGGAGTCGGGGTAAAGGCTCCACCTCCGAGGATACACAAGCAAAGCCAGCACGTTGGCAAAACGAAACCTCTGAAGAATGAGTCACTCGCTTAGCGGCTAATACAGAAGTGAGGCGAGCACATCGGCGGCAAAACAATATCCCTTTTAGATTTCCTCCTGCAGCTAATACACAAGTTGGGCAAGCATGTCGGCAAAACGAAACTGCTGCTAAGAAAGACGAGCACATTGGCAAAACAAATGCTAATGCAGAGATGCCCAGAGTAGCCTTTCAATTGGCAAAACAAATCCTTGTAGGAGAGAGATGCCCAGAGTATTTCCTTTCAATTACCTGATATGTATATATATATATATATACATACACAGTATTGTAAGATATGGCCGTCCATTCATCCCAGCCAATACCCCCAAGCCGCCAGATGGAGCCCTCCTTGCAGCATGGAGGTCCCCGAAGACCAGCAGGGCATCATGGACAATGTGGTTTTTATGCACAGCCCTGCTGGATGCCATGGAGGCCACAGGAGGGAGCTGCAGGGAGGACCGAGGGCTTCTTCGTGCCCTGTGACCCGGAGGTTCGTCATAGGAAGAGCGACGGACTTCCGGGTTGAAGAAAAGAACTTTTAGCTGACCTTGGAAGTGATTGAGAATCACATGGACTGGAGATAGGGAACACTTCCGGGTCAGGGAATATAAAAGGAGTGTGGGAGCACCCAGACGGGGAGCTGAGTTGGGAGGCAGGGTGGCTAAGCGTCTGGGAGTGGAGGATTGTGTATTATTGATTTATGGTGATTTATATGAGTATTGTGGAGAGGAGTGTGCGTTGTGCACATTATTATTATAATAAATAATAATTGGACTTTTTATCTGGTGTCTGACGAGTGGTCTGAGGGTACAAGGGTGCGAGAAAACCCTTAATCTACCACAGTATATATATATATATATATATATATATATATATATATATATATATATACACACATACATACACATATATATATATAAACAGTAATCCCTCCTCGATTGTGGGGTTGCGTTCCAGAACCCCCCACGATAGGTGAAAATCCGCGAAGTAGAAACCATATGTTTGTATGGTTATTTTTATATATTTTAATCCCTTATAAACTCTCCCACACTGTTAACACTATTAGAGCCCTCTAGACATGAAATAACACCCTCTAGTCAAAAGTTTAAACTCCATGACAAGACAGAGATGACAATTCTTACTCACAATTAAAAGAAAATCAAACATATCTTCTCTTCAAAGATGCGTGTCAGGAGCAGAGAATGTCAGAGAGAGAGAGAGAGAAAAGCAAACAATCAAAAAATCAATATGTGCTTTTGGGCTTTTAAGTATGCCGAGGCACCGTGATAAAGCGGCATTTTTTTAGAGGAGCGTCCGTATCCTCTAGGCCAGGGGTTAGCAAACTACGGCCCGCGGGCCACATCCGGCCCGCCAAAGATTGGTACAGAATTGCCCAAATCAAATCATATCATAATTATGACTGCATTCATTTGACCTTGTCCTGTAATGCTTGGCACTCCACCAGGTGGCGCATTAGGCACAGTGATATATTGACTTGATTTTGCGGAGCTACTCTCTGTTATTACTCTGCTACTTCTCTGACCCCATCTGCTACAATGAGTGGGCCAAAGAAAAGAAAGTGAGTGCCGAGTGTTTAATAAGGAATGGACAACTAAATACTTTTTCACTGAAGTCCGGTCAGTGGCTGCATGTCTTATTTGCCAAGAAGCCGTTGCGGTTTTAAAGTAATACAACATCAGCCGTCACTTTCCCACCAAGCATGTTAATTATGCTAACAACCAGTCAACGCAAGAACGGACGGCTACCGCTCAGAGGTTGGCAGCTAGTTTGCAGGCACAGCAAAACACCTTTATCCGATAAACTGCCATCCAAGAATCAAGCACGAAGGCAAGTTATGTGCTGGCATTCAAATTAGCAAAGACCAGCAAGCATTTTTCCGAAGGGGAGTTTCTCAAAGAGTGCATGGTAGAGACAGCAGGTATCTTGTGTCCTGAGAGCAAGAACAAATTTGAAAAAAATAGCTTATCACGCAGGACAGTGACTCGCCGTGTTGAGCTAATTGACGAAGACTTAGCTAGCAAGTTAAACAAAAAAGCGGAGCCATTTGCATTATATTCCTTGGCACTGGACGAAAGTAATGATATAAAGGACACCACTCAACTTTTAATTTTTATTAGAGGGATTAATGACAATTTTGATATAACAGAGGAGTTTTTGGCCATGGAATCCCTAAAGGGGAAAACATGGGGAGAGGACTTGTATGACAGCGTGTCGGGGGTCATAAATAGGAACAAGCTACCTTGGAGTATGCTCGCCAACGTTACCACAAATAGATCGCCAAATCTGACTGGAAAAAATGTCGGGTTGCTCAAAAGAATACAGGAGAGGGTGAAGGAGGACAACCCTGGGCAGAAGGTAATTTTCTTACACTGCCTAATCCACCGGGAAGCACTGTGTAAATCCATATTGCAGCTTGACTACATAGTGAAGCCAGTTGTAAAACTCGTTAACTTTATTCGAGTGAGGGGACTTCAGTATCGTCAGTTTATTACGTTTCTTGAAGAAATTGATGCTGATCACCAGAACTTGCTTTACCACTTCAAAGTCCGCTGGTTAAGTTTGGGGAAAGTATGTCGACAAGTGTGGGAGCTCAAACAGGAGATTATCTCATTTTTGGAGCTACTTGAGAAAACTGACGATTTTCCTGAGCAGAGTGACACAGATTGGCTTTGTGATTTAGCTTTTGCTGTGGACATACTGACACACATGAATGAGCTGAACGTGAAGCTACAAGGGAAAGACCAGTTTGTGCATGAAATGTACACAAACGTCAGAGGTCTTCAAAACCAAACTAGCTTTATTCTCAAAGCAAATGTCAAACGACTCATTTGTTCATTTCCCCACACTGGCTACGCTGAAACAGGCCCCTCGACTTCTGAAAAAATACAGGAAATCACTGGAAGACCTGCATGGAGAATTCTACTGTCGGTTCTGTGATTTTGTAAAAATGTACAAGTCACTTCAGCTGGTGTCATGTCCCTTCACACAGGACCCTGAAACAGCTCCACGGGAGTTGCAGTTGGAACTGACTGATCTCCAATGTGACACCGTCTTAAAGGAGAAGTTAAACTCTCTGAAACTGGATGAGTTTTATGCTTCATTAGGCACCGCCAAATTTCCAAATATTCAGAAGATGGCATAGAGGATGCAGGTGTTTGGCTCTACATATGTGTGTGAACAGACTTTTAGTGTGATGAACACCAACAAAGCACCCCACAGATCCCAGTTGAGCGATGAACACCTCAGATCTGTTCTGAGAATTGTCACAACAAAACTAACACCAGACTTCAATGCACTGGCAAAAAAGGGTGATCACCAACACTGTTCCCACTAAAAGTGAATGTAAATATTAACACTGTAATTTATGTTAATAAATTAATAAACTAATTAATAATGTTTATATTTGATATATGTATGCATTTGTGCTGGCCCGTTCCGTCTGTCAAATTTTAAAAGTCAATGTGGCCCCGAAGGCAAAAGGTTTGCCCACCCCTGTTCTAAGCCATCCGCCAATAGCGTCCCTTGTATGAAATCAACTGGGCAAACAAACTGAGGAAGCATGTACCATAAATTAAAAGACAAATTGTCCGCAGAAATCCGCGAACCAGTGAAATATCCGTGATATATATTTAGATATGCTTACATTTAATCCGCGATGGTGTGAAGCCGGAAAGTCGAAGCGCGATATAGCGAGGGATTACTGTATATGTATACTAGGCTGACCCGCCATTTAAGGTGACCGACTTTTAAGTTGACCACTTCTTAAGGCAATTCAATATGTAGATCAATTTGATATTTTATACAAACTCATGAATTTGGTTATATTGCATTTGAGCGGTATTACTTTAATACTCGTAGTTTCTGTTATTTTTGTGATGAAATTTAAACTTTTTTCTATATTGAGGTCGCCCTTTTGAACCCCCCCTGATATTTACTATGCGATGAGGCATTTGTACTCCATCAACATTAATTATTTCCACAGACATAATTTTGTCTATTTTTCTAGCGCATCACGCACAAAAGCAAGGGAACGATGGGAGCTTCGTACCGCAAGCTGCAAGTAGTAAGTCTGTGATAAGCGGAATACCGCTATGCTTTCCACTCACGGGACGGAAGGACAATCCCGACCGCTTTTATATAGTACGAAAGAAGAAGAAGATATCGCACAGTCTGGAGTAGAAAATCATCTTTTACCTGGAAAAACGAAACTACAAATCCCATCGTGCATTGCAAAATGGACGGGCGTGTGAAACTCCGCCTGCGTAGCACTCACGGGGCGGAAGGACACCCGACCGCTTTTATATAGAAGGATATATATATATATATATATATGTGTATATATATATACACTGCTCACAAAAATTAAAGGAACACTTTTTATTGGGCCTGGCATGAAATCAATTAAACCTGTCTGATAATTTTCTGGTTGGTTAAGCAGCTGAGGTCATTGTTAATCACTTTCAGCTGTATTGGTGTTCATGGACTTAACGACAGGTGCACTAAAGTGGCAACAATTAGAAAACCCTCAAAACAGGACTGGTTTTACATGTGGAGGTCATTTCAAGTTTCTCCCTCTTGATCTTTTTGGCTGGTTTTCCACTCGTGCTAGTTTTGGCTTGAGTAATTATCTCTACTGGCAGTATGAGGCGATTCCTTAACCCTACAGAAGTTGCACAGGTTGTCCAACTTCTCCAGGATGGCACATCCACATGTGCTGCAGCAAGAAGGTTTAATGTGTCTCCCAGCACAATCTCCAGAACATGGAGGAGATTTCAGGAGACTGGCTGTTATTCTCGGAGAGCTGGACAGGGATGTAGAAGGTCCTCAACCCATCAGCAGGACCGATACCTGCTCCTTTGTGCAAGGCGGAACAGGCTGAGCACTGCTCGTGCCCTACAGAATGACCTCCAGAGGGCCACTGGTGTGAATGTCTCTACCCAAACAATCAGGAACAGACTTCATGAAGATGGCCTGAGGGCCCGACGTCCTGTAGTGGGCCCTGTGCTCACTGCCCAGCACCGTGGAGCTCGACTGGCATTTGCTCAAGAACACCAGAATTGGCAAGTCCGCCACTGGCCCTGTACTTTTACAGACGAGCAGGTTCACCCTGAGCAGCTGTGATAGACGTGAAAGAGTCTGGAGAAGACAAGGAGAACGATATGCTGCCTGCAACGTCGTTCAACATGACAGGTTTGGTGGTGGGTCAGTGATGGTCTGGGGAGGCATATCCATGGAGGGACGCACAGACATCTACTGCGTAGGAAATGGTGCTCTGACTGCCATAAGGTATCGAGATGAAATCCTTGAACCCATTGTCAGACCCTACGCTGGTGCAGTAGGTCCTGGTTTCCTCCTAATGCACGACAATGCCCAGCCTCATGTGGCAAGAGTATGCAGGCAGTACCTGGAGGATGAAGGAATTGAAACAATTGAATGGCCTTCACGATCCCCTGACTTAAACCCAATAGAACATCTGTGGGACATTATGTTTCGGTCCATTAGGCGCCGCCAGGTTGCTCCTCAGACTGTACAACAGCTCAGGGATGCCCTCATACAGATCTGGGAGGAAATGCCACAAGACACCATCCGTCGTCTCATTAGGAGCATGCCCCGACGTCAATCATGCATACACACAAGATACTGAAAAGCATTTTGAGTAGCAGAAATTAAGTTTTTGAAAAAATGGACTAGCCTGCCACATCTTCATTTCACTCTGATTTTAGGGTGTCTACACAATTGAGCCCTCTGTAGGCAGAAAACTTTTATTTCCATTAAAAGACTTGGCATCCTTTTGTTCCTAAGACATTGCCCTGTCGTTATTTGTATAGATATCCAACTTCATATTGAGATCTGATGTATCTAATCTGTTTCTTTAAAGTGTTCCTTTAATTTTTGTGAGCAGTGTATATATATGTGTATATATATATGTGTAAATATATACACAGTACAGAAAGTTTGGACACACCTCCTCATTCAGTGTGTTTTCTTTATTTTCATGACCATTTACAGCACTCCATCACCCTCCTTCTTGGTCAAATAGCCCTTACACAGCCTGGAGGTGTGTTTGGGGTCATTGTCCTGTTGAAAAATAAATGATCGTCTAACTAACCTGACTTCTGCACAACACAACTGCTGGCCCCAACCCCATTGATAAAGCAAGAAATTCCACTAAATAACCCTGATAAGGCACACCTGTGAAGTGAAAACCATTTCAGGTGACTACCTGTTGAAGCTCATCGAGAGAATGCCAAGAGTGTGCAAAGCAGTAATCAGAGCAAAGGGTGGCTATTTTGAAGAAACTAGAATATAAAACATGTTTTCAGTTATTTCACCTTTGTGTTCATTTATAGTTTTGATGCCTTCAGTGAGACTCTACCAATGTAAATGGTCATGAAAATGAAGAAAACACATTGAGTGAGGAGGTGTGTCCAAACTTTTGGCCTGTATATATATATATATATACAGTAAACTAGTACCAGTAGTTCAAGTGAAGAAGTTAATAGGAGTACACTGCATAGCTCACAGATCTGCTATTTGTGCAAGCAATGCAGCCACATCAGAAGGAGACAGACTGTAAATGCATTTTTAGGAACTCTGCTGTTAGCTGCAATAACCTTCCAAAATTACAGAAACAGCTGGCCTAACCAGCACTGAAGTTCACTCAACCACACACACTGTACTGTGGTGGCTATCTGTTCAATGTGCAGTGAGTATACCAATCACTGAAAGTCCAGAGAGATGTGCTACAAAACATGTATGCCACCAAAACACTAGGCTGTGATAAAGCTCTTCAAATCTCTTCAAATGCTGTCAGATAGTTCAACTTTATGATACTCTGTCACCTGATGGATATACTGATGCACGTGGATACGTCTCTCAAAGCTCTGTCTTTCAAGCAGAAAAACCTGAACTTCACATTCCAGCCCATGTTTCATGTGAATATGGATTTGGTACACAGAACAGAATCACAGCAAAACTGAAAAGCTCACTTGATAATACAAACCTCACTAATCCGATTGCACATCCTTGACCTCAAGAATAGTTGGCACTTAGAAAGTTGAGGCAAATGAAGAAGGATACACAGCAGACAGAGCAAGACAGAGGAAGATACACAGAATGACTGAGGACAAGGAAAATATCCATCCATCCATCCATTTTCTAACCCGCTGAATCCGAATACAGGGTCACGGGGGTCTGCTGGAGCCAATCCCAGCCAACACAGGGCACAAGGCAGGAACCAATCCTGGGCAGGGTGCCAACCCACCGCAGGATACACACAAACACACCCACACACCAAGCACACACCAGGGCCAATTTAGAACCACCAATCCACCTAACCTGCATGTCTTTGGATTGTGGGAGGAAACCGGAGCGCCCGGAGGAAACCCACGCAGACACGGGGAGAACATGCAAACTCCACGCAGGGAGGACCTGGGAAGCGAACCCGGGTCTCCTAACTGCGAGGCAGCAGCGCTACCACTGCGCCACCGTGCCGCCCCAAGGAAAATATGATTTTGTAAAAAAGAGTTACTAATGTTGGACTAGGATGGTTATATACATGACTAGGAGGACAAGCCCACCTGGCGCCTTCGGCTCCCAACCCCCAGTTGCGGCCAGAATAGTAGTAAAATTTGTAAATGTCCATCCATTTTCTAACCCGCTGAATCCGAATACAGGGTCACGGGGGTCTGCTGGAGCCAATCCCAGCCAACACAGGGCACAAGGCAGGAACCAATCTTGGGCAGGGTGCCAACCCACCGCAGGGCACACACACAAACACACCCACACACCAAGCACACACTAGGGCCAATTTAGAATCGCCAATCCACCTAACCTGCATGTCTTTGGATTGTGGGAGGAAACCGGAGCGCCCGGAGGAAACCCACGCAGACACGGGGAGAACATGCAAACTCCACGCAGGGAGGACCCGAGAAGCGAACCCGGGTCTCCTAACTGCGAGGCAGCAGTACTACCACTGTGCCACCGTATTTGTAAATATTTGTAAATATGTAAAAGAAAAAATAATTTTTATTTAACGGGGTAAAAATCATGAAATGAGAATAAAATATTTACTCTCTTACCTATTGGAGTATTCCCGCTAAACGGAGGTCCACTATGTTCAATGAGTATTTATAAGAGACTAAATAAACGATCCATTCATTTTAACTGACATTCTTATAAACCATGACATTCTTCATATTTTAGTTTATAATTTAAAAACAGAATAAGAATCTGATAATCTAACAACATCACATTAAAGTTCAATAAACTCTGAAAAGAATGATACCAAACATATACCGGTATATGTAGGTTTTAAAATAAGCCCTATTTAAAGTGTGACAAAAAAGTGACATAAAAAGTCACAGAAAATTGTTGCACAAAATCGTTGCACTTTTAGGTTTAGGATTTTATATATACTGTATAGAGTAGATTTATAACCAGAGACAAAATTAGGGGAAAAAGAAAGACATAAAATAAAGACAGGTCACTTAAGATTGGCAGAAGAAGGTTAGCCTGTTTTTATGACAATTTCAGGCATAGATTTTTAAATCCTGTGGTAAAGTCAGTCAGTGTCGAACCCGCTATATCCTAACACAGGATCATGGGGGTCTGCTGGAGCCAATCCCAGCCAGCACAGGGCGCAAGGCAGGAACAAACCCCGGGCAGGGCACCAGCCCACCACAGCATGGTAAAGTACACAATTTTATTTTAACAGCACGCAGTACTTAATGAAAAGTATGGAAGAACTCTCTTTGCTTTCTGTTCAGCCATCTTCTATTAACTCTATTTCTGCACCACCACATTTTCAAGCACATACGTTACAACACTCTTTGGAAGTTGCTTACCCACACTTGAATTAGGACTGACATATCCGTGGGGGGTTCCTTATTATAAACCATTCTCATTCTCACCTTTTGTTGTGCCACCATCCTATGCTTCTGTCCCTGGCTCTTTCCTGGCAGCACAGTAGAACTTATCAAACTATTGATGCTTAATTTGCACAAGTTTCACTAAAACAAACTCAGTGTAAATGCTTATTTATTGATGAAAAGAAATCAACTATCAATTATAAAAGGTGACCCATAATTTGTACTAAAATTTTATGTTTCAGCTTAATAACACCATATGTCGTGGCACTGAATTTGTTACGTTGTTATGACAATAAAGTAAAGTAAGCAATGAAGTAAACTAATAAGCTCTATCCCAGGGGTATCCAACCTTTTTTCCCCTGAGAGCTACTTTTACAGAATG
Organism: Polypterus senegalus; assembly: GCF_016835505.1. Taxonomy (NCBI): domain Eukaryota; kingdom Metazoa; phylum Chordata; class Cladistia; order Polypteriformes; family Polypteridae; genus Polypterus; species Polypterus senegalus. Next base: position 325,310,383 of record NC_053154.1, read on the forward strand.
AAAATGGCCGAGAGCTACTCGTGTTTTCTAACGTTTATTCTCATAGCTTATTTCAAGCCAAACAAACTGAATACGCTTGTTTTGCCTGAACATTTACAAAATGTCGGTGTACACAACTCACATTTTGCAGTAAAACATCACAAAAAATATTTAGTTCACCTGTCAAGTTCATTTTGTATGTCTGTATACATTTTCTCGTGTATCTCACGCTATTGAATTAAAACATGAATGCTGTCAAAACAAAAGTTCCAAACCCACAGATATGACTTCTTCATTTATCATTTTGTCACACGTCACTGTGTCACTTAATTCTCATGTCCAACAGTTGCATGTGTGATGTGTTGTTTAGTTAGCCAGATGACTGGCACTGAGGTGTCTGGTGGGGTGGAGCCACTGAGGTTCACTCTTATGGAGTCATTTCAATGTTCGTCTGTCCGTCGTGTTCTGAACTTTGATTTCGTGACATTCACGTCAGACTCACAGAGGTATGGAGACCCAAACAAAGCAGACATTTTCAGAGCTGCTTGCTGAAGATTCTTCTAGTTATCTGGCTCTGCTAAGCTCTAGAAATGCTGAGAATGCTGTTGAGACTTTAACTGTGCATTATTTTGAAGGTTTAGTAATATATAATATATAAAATTCAATGTCTGTCTGTCCGCTTTTCACGAGAGAACTACTTAACGGATTTAGATCGTTTTTTTCCATAATTTGCTTGAACATTCCGGTTGATGTTGCAACTTCTCTCCTTTCGCTATGTATCAGAGTTCGCTGGCGGTAACGATTTATTTGCGCAAATCCGAGAAACACGCAGTGGGCCGAGGGGATGGACCTTCCTCATTCACTCACTCGTCAGCTTCGGGGTGTGTTCCTTAACTCCGCTTAGCTAGCGAACGAGTGAACAATTGAATCCAACTTTGTTTGATATTTAAAATAAACTGTTACTGAGGTCTTGATGAGTTTGAGTCCAGATATTCTCTTAAGTGTGCCACATTGAAAAGACAGAATATAATTCAGATTGTGGATCGTGATTTTGTGTTAAAAAGATCGTGATATGATTTTTTGGTAAGATCACCTACCCCTAATTTGACTAATTAAGTTTTCAAATTTATGTAGGATTCATTAACCCTTTGGCGAGCTGCTTGGAAAGGGGTTACGAGCTACTGGTAGCTTGCGAGCGACGTGTTGGAGACCCCTGCACTAGAGTTTGATTTCCATTCTAAAGATTTTACAATAAATTTTGTGATTTTTTTTAATTGCTTCTTCCTTAATTGCTTCTTTATACGGTCTTGTAAGAAGAGAAACTTAATTTTTCCACGCTTCTGGGTACTTTTTGAACTAAATAGGGTGGTTTATTGAGCTAAAGCATGTTAAAACACAACAAACAATACAGATATTTTCATTTTATTCATAATAAGGACACTGTAAATGCAATAAACAAGTAAAAGAAACAGCGTGTAAAATGTATCTGATAATTTCATTTACATATAAAGAAAGTATTATTTGAATTCTAATAAAATACCAAGTTAATAAAGGAGCTAAGCATTTTATTTCTTCATTTATCTGTGCAAATTTGAAGTTACGGCTGAATGTGAAAAATGTTTTTCCCTCACGTCAGTTTGCAAGCACTATACTCATAAAATACTTATATAGTATAGCAGTACTGTAATAATCCAAATTTATGTTTACTGTATGCTTTGGAGGTCAAGTTATAATTTGAGAGCAGCTGAAGCAGGCTTATTTATATGTTCGTTTAGATTGGAAATTCATTTAAAGGTAGTTAAATGGAAATAACATCTTTGTGTAAGCTTCAAAAGCCACAACATCTAAATACGGAATAGGAAGTGGGCATCAGCTACGCAGTAAAAAAAAAACCTTATAGTGATATAAATAGCAGCTAAAAGTAAAAAGACCCAGACAAGGTGTTTAAGCTCAGTGTGCAAACCAACATACAGTACACTGTAGTAACTTCCAGTTTCTTATCAGAAGTGATCAGAACTTTCAAACTATCAAATCCTTCACTCACTCACAGAGATAAACAGGTATTGTAACAGGCCCCGTCCCTGTTCAATGGACACTGACTTTAAATGTTTTACAAGAGGTATGAATCAAATGTAACTTAGTTAGTTACTAAAGTGAGGGTGATGTTCCATTTTCTATTTCTCAACAGCTGAAGTAGGCAAGACTGCACAGAAAATCAATGTCATTTTTAACCATTTACAAGGCATGAGGAGGATCCAATATTAAAATACAAACTGGCAGTTACACAGCAAGAGCACATTTAATGAAAGAGAAATGTTATTGTACATTTTCAAACAAATTCTAATTTGCTTGATTTGATTTATTGTTTTGTTTATTTTATTTTCTGCAATGGTATGCTGGGTGGGTCAAGTGATCACAATAGTCACATTTTCTAACATCTTTCACTTTCCAGTATAAAAAAAGTGTCAATCGGCCTTGCTAGATAAATCTTTTTTACAAGCAATACTTGGTGCTAGTGTTTCAAAGTATATATACAAGTTCAAAATCAAGTTTTGTGCACCTGTTTATCTAACTAGGTCAAAAATCTCAAACTGACGCAAATGTACTCCTTTTCTTGTGCACCAGAGTAAAAGCGTTTTATCAATTTTCCAAATTTAGGAAGCTAATCCTAACTTCCACAGGATTCAGGAGAGCTCATGAGTTGTCCTAACTCGCTAGGAGTTGCCACAAAACGCCATTCATACAGAAACTGAACGCATATCCCTGGAAAGGCTGGAAGTTTTGGAAACACTGGACAAAAATAAACTCGTAAAAGCTATTCATTTGACGGAGATGGAATAATATTCATAACAAATCTTGTACATTTTTTGGCCATGGAGAAAATTCTGCTTTGCTATAGCAATGATTTGGGTATGCCATAGCCAACTATTTCTCGAATTTTGCACTAAACGTTGAACACCCTTGCAACATGTGAGGTGTCTGGGATCCCAGGGGCCATGACCCGGCCGGGACGCCATGAGGGACCGGATGTGGGTCTGCGCCCACCCTGGATCACGTGGGGGTCGCCTTCCTGGTTGCTCTGGGGGCCACGGGTACAGGGCATGGAAGCTCCACCCTGTAGGGGCCCGTGGTCACCGCCAGGAGGTGCCCCAATGCCTTGGGGACCTGTTACCCCAGCACTTCCGCCACACCAGAAAGTGCTGGGGGGAAGACTTTGGAGGATACCCGGAGAGCTGCGGGAGAACAGCCGACACTTCCGCCACGCTGGGGCGTGGCCAATGGGGGAGTGTCGGAAGCACCTGGAGCTCATCCGGGTCATGTATAAAAGGGGTCGTCTCCCTTCATTCGAGGCTGGAGTCGGGAGGAGGAAGGACGAAGCTCAGGAGAGCTGTGGAGGCGGCCCGAAGAAAGGCATTGTGGCCAGGACTGTGACTTTGGGGTTTTTGTGCACTATTTTGGACTGGGTCTTAGTGACCATATTGTTGTAAATATTGTAAATAAATTACGTGTGGTGGTGAAGTACAACATGTCCGCCTATCTGTGTCCGGGTCGGCTCCACAGAGGTAATACATAGATTTATACATTTCCCCATGACTCCACAGGAGGTAATGTTAAAGCGAGCCGCATTAATGCAAACTGACACACATATAAAGATCATTGGATAATCACTAGTGATGAGCGAGCATCCTCGACCGATACATACATACATACATCGCTATGCTCGGAGCATGGGGCTACTCAAACGAGCACCACATGTGCTTGTGCGCCATGCTTGAGTCTCCGCCCTGCACGTTTCACGGGTTGGAGACAGCCAATCAAGGGGCAGGTAAGTACTGCCTTCACCGTAATGCCAGTAGCCATGTCAGGTGCTGGCATTACAGTGATTGGCTGGCCGGAACACGTCATCGGGTGCTATATACTGTATGCAGGCACTGTCATATAATGTTTTAGAGCGTCAGCTCACGTGCAGGCACTGGCATATAATGTCATTTTTCCTGTAAAATTGATTTTTTGGGGGGTTTTGGGCGTGTTTTTGTCAGTCTGTAAAAGTGGCGTACAACTCGGACAAACTGGTTCCCACCAGCGACTTGGGAGTCCAAGATGCATCCAGACATCGTCCCCATGCTGTTCCCGGTCCATTTGGGTGGTGTTTCTGTCACTTTCTGACCTTTTCCAATGGACCAGGCACCCTCCCCTCTTCAGAGCAGGGGGTGCCTGGTTGTCTCCCATTGACTTACATTATACTCGGGTGCTCGGTAGAGCACACGAACATCGCGATGTGTTCGGACCGAATACCCAAACACTTTGGTGCTCGCTCATCACTAATAATCACGCATGTGTGAATTGCAAGCAATATTACAGTATCAACATACAGGTGGTTATGGATGCAAAGCAAACTGTATTGCAGTAGCCAGGATATTACCCTGAAGAAAAGAATGCACTCGGTAAATCCCTGGAATATTCGTATTACAATTTACAAGTCTGGGAAGGTTCATAACTCCTGGTGCACTGGATAAATACAGTCTAAATGGAGACTGTGACTTCTAGGGGGCAGAACAGCACTCCAAACCCCCATACACACCCACACAGCACAGTCCTGGGCTCAAATACACGATTTTCGTTATTCTTTACCTCCATTCTTTACCTCTGTTCTTCCAGTTCTCTAAGACAATATGCCAATAAATTTCTTTCCTCCTTCATCACATCCCTCGAAGTGTTGTCCACACTCCTCCCGACTTTGATTGTCCTTGCAGGAACCTTGGCTTCTTTTATATGAGACCCAAGAGTGTCACATTATAGCACTCTGGAAACACTTCAGAGTCAGGTGGGAGTCTATCGTAACGATCCCCTGCATTTAGCCTGGCAGGACCCAAGAACCTCAACATGGGACTACAATTCCCAGCCTGCCCTGCAGATATTCCTATGGTTGTCCCACCAGTGTGATGCTGCTACTGTGTGTACAGTAGGGGAATATGACTTTGGGTGGTAGATACCCCCTGTCCTTCCATTGCGGCATTCCTTTCTGGGTACAAACCACCCTAAATCTTGGCCGGGATGCCCGAACATCCAACACAGCACTCACAAGTAGGAGTTCTATTGACTCAGCTGGAATGTCAATGGATGGACGTCCAGAGCAGGGAACTGCATCACCTGAACTGGAGTGTAGTAGAGTCCTTTCCACCTGTTCTTCGATAATTTCAAAAATAGTTTCATCTATATCTCAAAGGGCCGCCAACATTGTAATTTCTTCCGATATTTCTTCAATTCTCTCTCTAAAATACGTAATATCTTCGACAGAATCCATTTCATCGGCAGTAGTATTCATTTTTCTAATTAATTTTTGTGCTATCGATTCACCAATCAGTAACTAGAGGGCGTGTTAGAGCCCACCCTCTCAACTTTGACGAGTGAAAGTGACAGTTTTATTTCAAGTCGTATTTCATGACGGTTTGCAGGAATGTTACGGACAAAATGAAATAAATAAATAAATAATTTATGCTCTCATTTCATGACATATTTATTTATTTAGGCTCTCATTTCATGACACATTTATTTATTTATGCTCACATTTCACAGTACTTTTATTTATTTACGCATTTATTTATTTATTTAATTTTGTCCGAAATATTCCTCCATACATAGACAGGAGTGTCCAGTCATGAGTGGTCAAAGGTATTTAAGGTGGTCAATTGCAAGTTGTGCTTCCCTTTGACTCTCCTGTGAAGAGCGACAGACAGCATGGGATCCTCAAAGCAACTCTCATAAGATCTGAAAACAAAGATTGTTGAGTCTCAAGGTTTAGGGGAAGGCTACAAAAATCTATCTCAGAGGTTTAAACTGTCAGTTTCAACTGTAAGGAATGGAATCAGGAAATGGAAGGCCACAGGCACAGTTGCTGTTAAACTCAGCAGGTCTGGTAGGCCAAGAAAAATACAAGAGTGGCATATGAGCAGGATTGTGAGAATGGTTACAGACAATCCAAAGATCACCTCCAAAGACCTGCAAGAACATCTCGCTGCAGATGGTGTATCTGTACATCGTTCTACAATTCTGCACAATTTGCACAAAGAACATCTGTATGGCAGGGTGATGAGAAAGAAGCCCTTTCTGCACTCACGCCACAAACAGAGTCGCTTGTTGTATGCAAATGCTCATTTTGACAAGCCAGATTCATTTTGGAACAAAGTGCTTTGGACTGATGAGACAAAAATTGAATTATTTGGTCATAATAAAAAGCGCTTTGCATGGTGGAAGAAGAACACTGCATTCCAAGAAAAACACCTGCTACCTACTGTCAAATTTGGTGGAGGTTCCATCATGCTGTGAGGCTGTGTGGCCAGTTCAGGGACTGAGGCCCTTGTTAAAGTCGAGGGTCAGATGAATTCAACCCAATATCGACAAATTCTTCAGGATAATGTTCAAGCATCAGTCACAAAGTTGAAGTTACGCAGGGGTTGGATATTCCAACAAGACAATGACCCAAAACACAGTTCAAAATCTACAAAGGCATTCATGCAGAGGGAGAAGTACAATGTTCTGGAATGGCTGTCACAGTCCTCTGACTTGAATATCATCGAAAATCTATGGGATGATTTGAATCGGGCAGTTCATGTTCGGCAGCCATCAAATTGAACTGAACTGGAGAGATTTTGTATGGAAGAATGGTCAACAATACCTCCATCCAGAATCCAGACACTCATCAAAGGCTATAGGAGGACAGCGTCTAGAGGCTGTTAGATTTGAAAAAGGAGGCTCAACTAAGTATTGATGTCATCTCTGTTGGGTGCCCACATTTATTATATTAAAAGGAAGTTGCCACTTTGAAAGCTCAGCCAGTGATAAACAAAAATCCAAAGAATTAAGAGGGGTTCCCAAACTTTTTCATTTGACTGTGACATAGCTGGTTTCACTACCATCCTGTAGACCTTCCCTTTCACTCTTGATACGCATCTGTTACAAATTACTCCAGACGCTCCACCTATTCCACCCTGCCTGCACTGTTTTTTTCACCCCTCTTCCACAATCCCCATTACTCTGTACTGTTGATCCCAAGTATTTAAACTCATCCACCTTCACCAACTCGACTCCCTGCATCCTCACCATTCCACTGACCTCCCCCTCATTTACCCACACATCTTCTGTCTTGTTCCTACTGACCTGCATATCTCCACCTCTCCAGGGTCTCCTCAACCTGCTCCCTACTATCGCTACAGATCACAATGTCATCAGCAAACATCATTGTCCACGGGGACTCCTGTCTAATCTCGTCTGTCAACCTGTCCACCACCGCTGCAAATAAGAAAGGGCTCAGAGCCAATCCCTGATGTAATCCCACTTCCACCTTGAATGCATCCGTCACTCCTACCAACAGACCTCACCACTGTCACACTTTGTGCATGTGTCATAGCACTTTTTATGGAGAATTCATTATAAAGGAGCTTCATTCTTAGGGATATTCTTTAGCTGAGGTATTACTATATTCATGTTTTCTTTGAATCATCCATTTATATATTACAATGCACGTGAGCTTGCCATGCAAAGAATTTATGCCCTTCCTGTGACTCTTTATGTGGTCAGAGAAGATGAATGGATGAATATACTAAATGTCAATATTTCTTAGTGCTGTCAACAACCAAAACATTTACAGTAACCATCACCCAAGCATTACAGAGCTTATTAGTCTGGCCCAATGTCAACTTGTCATAAACGTCCCATTTGTTCTTGGTCATGAGGACAGTACACCTCCGCAATGTGAAATACAGTATAAACCTGATGACTCAATATTCCAAAGCTTATGCAATAGCCATTGGAGCAATTCAATTGTAAAATAATCAGTTGCTGATCAGTAAGGCAAATTCTGTTGCCACACCATGTTACCAAACAATTACCAAATACAAAATGATTTTAGTGAAAAATACAGTGAACTAAATTACTTAAACATGACTTAATTGAATTGGTTTTCATTAACTATGTTTTTAGTAACTTACTTATACTAAATGAATACGGATTAATTGAGCTTTGCTCATACTGTACCTTAGTCAAAAGAATACATCTAAAACTGAAATTAAAATACCTCGCAGGAACAACAAAGACCTTCTTAAGCCACACAAGCCAGAATCCTGGTAAGTTTCTATTCGGTGATTTTGACCTCCAGGTACCTCCATTAATTGCTATGCGATCACTTAAAGGGATCAGGCTTTGAGAAAAAAAAAAAAAACGGCGAGTCCTGCCTTGTGCTCCTTCTCTGAAATCAAAATTACCTTGCATTTTGATATTTTGTCTTGTGTCTTTGCTTTCCCTTCTCCTTTGCAGACGTGATGTTTTCGATTTCAGGGGTTTTATTCTCAGATTTTATCCAGTTGTTTTGTTTCTCGATTTGAGTTATTTTTGTGCTACTTCTCCCTCAACCCTTCTAAATAACGGTAGTTTTAGAGTGCTGCTTTGGCTTTTAGTCTTATTATTTCTCTTTAGTTTCCTTTGGTTTCATTTTTCATTTAAGTATTTAATGTTCTTTGTATGGTTTGAGTTTTCTTTTTGAATTACTGTCAATTTAGGATTAATTGTAGCTAACTTAGTCTCTTGTCTGATTTGGAAATGATGCTATTTGTGGTTAAGTGCCTCGGTTGTGTGCTATTTCATGGGCAGTCATTAGGTAAATTTTATTCTAAGTGGTTCATTATCGATTATCTGTTAAAACAGCTTCCAATTTAATTTGTTTATTGATTGGTTTTGGGTTAACTGTTTAATTAAGGCTCTTACTTTAATTACTTTATAGTAGAGAAGTCTTCAGTTCAAGCCTCAGCCTCCATTCAATTATTCTGAATTCATTTTGTTTATTAGGATTGGTCTTTTTGTCCATACGACATCTAGATAGTCCAGTACATCAACCCTGACATTGTCAAATCCCTCACACTATACACTGCCCTGCACACTGTTCAATTTAAACTACAGGTTTCACTTGTCTTTACCCTCAGTAGTGCCAAATAACTACAAATAAAGTAGTCTCAAGCAGGGTTCGCTTAATTAAAAATATAGTTCTCTTCACTACGTACCAAGTAGATACCTGTTGTAATATCACCTAACCGACATAGTTGCAGCTTTACTGTACATAATACTCACTCTGGATTGTGTACACGATTTTTATACAATCTCTACATGGGTTTGAATGACTGGAAAGCATAAAGTAGAATACATAAAGCTCCCCAAAGTTTAATCATGAACAAAAATCACCTGCACATTAAACTCTCCATTCAGCTCAGTTGGTGGTGTTTTACTGGCACAAATACGACATTCTCCTTTCAAAATGCATTTCATTTCAAAACATCTGCATTTGAAAAATTCAATAGTCTTTGTATGCAAAGTATATAATATTATCTGACAAGTTATACAGAGAATTACATAAAACGTGGGTTTGTATTGTCAAATGTGTTGAAATGGGCACCTAAAAGTAACTTTTTACACGTCTATAATTCATTATAATTCCTATAAACTCATTTCAAAATGAATGCTGTATATTGAGGAATTAGATGTAAATGCATCATTAGAGAAAAATCATAATAAGTAATAAGAGATCTCACAAGAACCAAGGAGTCAACAATAACAACTATATGAAATCAAACAGCAATAAGAACAACTTAGCAAGCCATCCATCCGCCCATTTTCGAACCCGCTGAATCCGAGGTCACGGGGGTCTGCTGGAGCCAATCCCAGCCAACACAGGGCACAAGGCAGGAACCAATCCTGGGCAGGGTGCCAACCCACTGCAGGGGACACACAAACACACCAAGCACACACTAGGGCCAATTTAGAATCGCCAATCCACCTAACCTGCATGTCTTTGGATTGTGGGAGGAAACCGGAGCGCCCGGAGGAAACCCAGGCAGACACGGGGAGAACATGCAAACTCCACGCAGGGAGGACCCGAGAAGCGAACCCGGGTCTCCTAACTGCGAGGCAGCAGCGCTACCACTGCGCCACCGTGCCGCCCCGCAAGCCATAAAAATGAAAACGAAAAGAACAAATGACAATAACAAATGTAGCTTTGGCTTCCAGGAGCTGGTTGAAACATTTTCTGCAATAGGAGATTCTGTTTTTGAATAAAAATAACTAAAAAAAAGAGTCCAAGATGTACATTGGCATTCAAAATCTTATCGGCATATAGTCTTCCTTTTGTAATGAATTGCATGCTTATTTCTCTTTTCCCATAGAAATGAAAAATCAAAAAAGAGATCTATTAATGTCGTTTTGGATTTTCATAGACAACAATGAGATCCATCCATCCATCCATTTTCCAACCCGCTGAATGCGAACACAGGGTCACGGGGGTCTGCTGGAGCCAATCCCAGCCAACACAGGGCACAAGGCAGGAACCAATCCCGGGCAGGGTGCCAACCAACAACAACAACAACATTTATTTATATAGCACATTTTCATACAAAAAGTAGCTCAAAGTGCTTTACATAATGAAGAATAGAAAAATAAGAGACACAGTAAGAAAATAAAATAAGTCAACATTAATTAACAAAGAATAAGAGTGAGGTCCAATGGCCAGGGGGGACAGAAAAAACAAAAAAAAAACTCCAGACGGCCGGAGAAAAAAAAAATATAATTAAAATAAATAAATAAATAAAAATATAACCCACCGCAGGACAACAAGGAGATCAAAAAGAAATAAAAAGGAGAATTTTTCTCTTTTCTCAGGCTTGTCAGATTTTTCCCCTGAGAAAAAAAATACCCCAATATTTTCACAAATGTCTCCTGTTGAATTTCAGCAGAGAGTCATATAATGGCCTGAGATTTTCCAAGTAATGTCTTAACTTTATTTTACAATTTGAAAGTATGTACATTGCGTGCTCAGAAATATATGATGAAATATAAGGACAGTTGTTTCTAGTAATAAAAAAATGACTATGATTTCAAATCTTTAGTCTTTGCTTCTTTTTAATATTTGCTTCTTTTTAATATTATTAGTTGATAGTACATTGTATTGTTAAGCTCCAATTAGATCATTCTCATTCTAGAAGAAAAGCGTGGAAGAGTGGTTAACACTTTGGACTGCACTCCTCATAGTTGTGGGTCACAATTCTTTGTGAGTTGTGGTAATCACATCTCAAAGACACATGATATCCAATATGGTGTTCCACAAGGCTCTATCCTGGGTCCGCTGCTCTTCTCAATCTACATGCTTCCGTTAGGTTAGATTATCTCAGGTTACAACGTTAGCTACCACAGCTTTGCTGATGACACACAACTGTACTTCTCAATAGCACCTGATGACTCCGACTCTCTCGATTCACTAACACAATGTCTTACTGGTATTTCTGAATGTATGAATAGTAATTTTCTCAAACTAAATAAAGAGAAAACTGAAATTTTAGTAATTGGCAATAATGGATTCAATGAGGTTATCAGAAATAAACTTGATGCATTAGGATTAGAAGTTAAGACGGAAGTAAAAAATTTAGTAACCGTTGACTGTAATCTGAATTTTAAATCGCATATTTATCAGACCACTAGGACAGCATTTTTTCACTTAAGAAACATAGCAAAAGTTAGACCTCTTATATCATTGAAAGATGCGGAGAAATTAATTCACGCTTTTGCTTTCAGTAGACTAGATTACTGTAACGCACTCCTCTCAGGACTACCCAAAAAAGACATAAATCACTTGCAACGAGTGCAGAATGCAGCTGCTAGAATCCTAACTAGGAAAAGAAAATCCAAACACATTTCTCCAGTTTTGATGTCACTACACTGGTTACCTGTGTCATTCAGGATTGACTTTAAAATACTGCTTATGGTTTATAAAGCCTTAAATAATCTCGCTCCATCTTATATATCGGAATGCCTGACGCGTTATATTCCAAATCGTAACCTTAGATCGTCAAATGAGTGTCTCCTTATAATTCCAAAAGCTAAACTTAAAAGAAGTGGTGAAGTGGCCTTCTGCTGTTATGCACCCAAAATCTGGAATAGCCTGCCAATAGGAATTTGCCAGGCAAATACAGTAGAGCACTTTAAAACACTGCTGAAAACACATTACTTTAACATGGCCTTCTCATAACTTCACTTTAAGTTTTCTGTGAGAAAGTCACTGCCTCTGCTCCGATTGTCTAAACCAAAGAGATGTAACCAACTGTATCTCACATGTTATAAGTCACCTTGAATAAAGTCATCAGTCCAATAATACGTAAAAAATATGAAATCTTGAAAGAGGTCAAGACAAGAAAGAGATCTTATACAATGTAACATGCTTTTCAAACCAAATTCTCAATCTTGACCCCTTTTACCTCAGTTGTATCTAATGTCTCTTTTTAGTCTAAGGCTATTTCCCCTAAGGACTTTTAAGAGAAATATCTGTGACAAAGTTGATTCTTAAATGAGAATCTTTTATAAGTCTCACAAGCAATCAAAGATCAACCTTTGAGCTGTAGAATTTTTCTATGGGTTTAAATCAGAATAAACACAGTGAAACGTTCTACAAATTCAATCAACATAAAATACGCTCTTTTCTCCAGGTTAACTACAGGAAGCCAACGGGCAGGTAACCTAACTTGAGTAATTCTTACAAAAATGTCAGAAACGCAGCTGTATACAAGGACAAGTATGTGCATCATTTGAAAGGTGAAAGGGCTTGCAGTTTCAAAAATTCTTCCATGATCTGTATTTTGCCCCATTTGGCTTCTCATATTAAAAAAGAGACACCCTGCAAATGACTGCCTTACATCCTTAAAACAACATGGCTCTCTAGTTTTAGATGCTGCTATTTATTTATAACTAGGAGGCTCTGCCCCCTGCTCGCTTTGCTCGCCAACCCCCGGGCAGTCGCTACGTGCTAGTCACTTCGCGGATCTGCCGCTTGCATATGGTGAAGCGGATGTACAATTTAAACAGATTATTTTCATGGGAACTGTTACACATGCATAGTACACCTCACTATTTTACATTACAGTGAGTAATTAATCATAGTAAAAATAGTAAAATGTAATTATGTTGCGTTAGAGGTATTCGTTGCGTTATATGTTTTCATTCTGTTTGGCTTTGAAACTAATACGCAAATACTTTTTTAACTTGTACTTTTACTGTAAAACTTCAGTAAAAACAATATTTGGAAGTAACTTTTCGTCAATATCGCATTGAATATTGATTCCGTGTTTGGATTTACATTGTGACAATGCAACGTATAACTGCCTGTGAGTGAATATCATTTCTTTCTCTCTATTAAACAAACCGACTTTTTTGAATGTTTGTCCCTGTGATTTGTTCATTGTCTTGGCAAAAGGTATTCTAATGGGAAACTGTACATTTTTTAATGCAAATGGCATATCAAGATCTCCTTTGGTGTCTAATGTTATCCATGGAAGATACACTACATTACCTTTCTTGTCAGAATTGTTCGACCAATTTTGAATATAACTAATCTTGTCCTATTGCATAGCCCATCACTCAGACATAAATTACACAATAACATTATGATACATCCTTCTTTCAACAGTAATTCGGCCAGTGGATATTGTAAGTTGATGTTTTCATCTTCTGCACCATCACCACCATCTGTTTTAGCAGAGTGTCTTGATACACATTTAACCACTTAGCCGTGTAACCGACCGACAATATTTGCGTTAATTTGTTTGACTTCATTGGTTCTCGGTGCTAGGATTGCCTGTGTACTCATTTCTTCTTTTGATATCCCTTTGGAAATTCATCAATAAGATTTGGACATAATATGTCTTCTTTAATTGGGAACTTAAAGTGAGAAAAATGTAAAAAATTATGAGTTATGAGAGCAGGAACTGTGTCTGTCAAAAGCATTCACACGAATGAGAGGTGAGAGGATTGTGTGAGTGTTTGAATATGGTTGAGAGGAAGGCGGGACTTGAAAAAAATCTCTTGGCTATAGTCTCGTCTCGCGGGACTTGAAAAAAATCTCTTGGCAATATTCTCGTCTTGTCTCAAGATTTCCTTTAATAATAGAGAGATATCCTAAGATGCTGACTTCTACACTGTTCTGATTTAGGCACATTCAAAACAGAACTGGGATGAGATAGTTACACAGTTAAGCCCGAGTCATAAAGAGAGAAATGCTTCTCCATATATAATAAGATATAAGGTTGTGATGGTAGCATTATAGTTAGCATGTTTGCCGTTTTAAACGAAAAATCTGGGTTTGATTTCCGTCCAATAAATTTTCACATTTTTATATTTCCCCAACACTGTTTTTTTCATAGCTCCAAGCAGTTCAAGGGAGAGTAACATTATTTTCGGAGTTATTTAGCACAATTTAGGTCACAGGTATAATCTGCCACTATTTCACCACAGTTGCAACCTGTTTCTTTGTCATATTTAAAGTTACATAATTAGGCTATTAAAATATAACTTTGGATTTTTGTTCCCTGGAGACAGTGTGGGTGGCTTGGGGTAGAAGTAAGTGCGCCTATATAACACTGATTACTGTGCTTAGCAGTGCAGTACCACATGGCTACTTATGCATGCAAATTAGCCATGTGCCCAGCTACATCTCAAAACAAGCCTTAAAGAAGCTGCTCCCCTTCCCCAATCAGGAAATACAGGACATGCTGTGAAATCATAAAAAAAAGATTTTTTTTTTTATCATTTACAATACATTTCTTTTATCTTGATGAGAGTATCTGCACAGATAAATCATAAACAAGCTGCAGCAAGAACCACATTAAACAATGGAAGAAGCCAGATCCCACACCGCGGCCTTGTGGCACAGCCAATGTGAACCCCAAGAGTAGAACTCTGTGAGTATAATAATGATCTATATTTTATTTACTTAATGCAAGTTTGTGGTCACTTTTTATATTTTATTTGTAGCATTCCTTCTGTCTGTGTCTTTTGTTGTTTGAGGCTGGTGGTTAGCACTGCTGCCTCATACAGTAGCTTAGATTACATATTTGACTGCCATAATCATTGCAGTATAGTTGGCAGACTCTTCCTTGGACCTCTGAGACCCTTAAAAGACCACAGCACCGTTATAATCCATTCAAAGCTACAGTAGTTTAGTTCCTCCTTCCCCCTTGACTTCAGATCATTTTGTGGAATTCGCAACGTCACAAACATTTCTGTGATTTTGACGAACTCAAATTTGGGGTTCACTCATAATTAGTCAGGATGATGAAAAATACCAAAACTCAATATGTTAACTAAATATTTAAGTTAAAAGTAATCATGCAAGAAAGTCAAAATCATAAATAAAAAGAAACTGCGTGCCCGTTGGGACATTGCCAGATTAATATGTTTGAATTAATGGCACTGATGGGAAGAACATGATAGCAGTTGGGGTGCCATGGCCAACACCAAATTATACAAAATGGCAGCGGAACCGGTCAGAAACAATCAATGAAATGGCAGAAAACAAGAAAAATAATGTTAAAATTTAGTAATGTTATTAAAAATTGAAGGGAATACAAAGTTATAAAAATGAGTTCTATCATGAACAACTCTCATAATTATAATAACTGTGAATAATGCCAGTACAATTTGGAGTTACTGAACAAACTGTAATCATGTCTTTAGACTGTGAACAAACATCATTGCCTCTGTGCCAAAACATTTTTTTTGTGAGTAATACCTGATTGAAAGTGGACTATCAAAATGCCAATCCTCTTTCTATTAAGTGGCATCTAAAAACAATTAATCAAACTCTATGTGAGTATGCACACTCTCATGTGGCACTTTAAAAGACAAACAGTAATACAATTATAGCAGCAAAATTCTAAATGCAGTCTTTTTGCTATTCAAACATTTAGAGAAATTATGGCAATACAATGGCAATTTTTTTTACTAGGTTGCTAATAAATTTATCACAATTCCACAGAAGTCTGGAAAGTACTGTAAATGGTTACAATGAGAACATGAAAGTAGTTCTATAAATGCATTTTGAAAATCACACAAATAGAAATTTGTTATTCAAAAGTCTGATATTTGAAAAGTGGTTAACGTTAAATCTGTGTTGGGGTAAATCAGTTGTTAATTTAGCAGAAAGCTTGGCTCATTAATATATGGACTCATTTCAGATAACTAAAATAAAGTGTTGTATGATTTCCTGTTACTTGCTATCAGTGAAGCCCACTGTTGCTGTTTCGCTTGATGAATTTATGTCACTGTTGAGTTGTTTTATTTTAGTAATCACAGTCTGATTTACTGGAATACCTGCATATATTCTCTAAATGGAAGAAATTACTGATTTCTAGAAGAAGCACTGCGGGATTCTGTACATGAAAGGTAATTACTTGAATCTCAGTGAAATCATTTCTTTGAAAATTCACATGAATGCTCAATTTGCAGCAGTACAACAAATAAACTACAAATAAACAAATATTGTGTAATATATTTGGCACTTAACATCCAGCAGCAAAAGTTACCTCAGTATGAAGCCATAATTCAAATCAGAGGTTTCTCCCTCAGCATCTTGATCGCAAGACACTTTTAAAAGTCAACTGGCATAAAAACAGGTAGACTGATAGCTACTACAGCAGATTGTAATGCATTATTAGTTAAAATGCCTTAATATTACATGTTGCATACAAAGTCAGTAGGATAAAATAATTTCCAAATACTGTGTAATATTGATGGGCAGGTTGACAGATGAGATTAGAGAGGAGTACCCATGGATTACGATGTTTGCTGATGACATTGTGATCTGTAGCGATAGTAGGGAGCAGGTTGAGGAGACCCTGGAGAGGTGGAGATATGCTCTAGAGAAGAGAAGAATGAAGGTCAGTAGGAACAACACAGAATACGTGTGTGTGAATGAGAGGAAGGTCAGAGGAGTGGTGAGGATGCAAGGAGTAGAGTTGACGAAGGTGGATGAGTTTAAATACTTGGGATCAACAGTACAGAGTAATGGGGATTGTGGAAGAGAGGTGAAGAAGAGTACAGGCAGGGTGGAGAAGAGTGTCAGGAGTAATTTGTGACAGACGGGTATCAGCAAGAGTGAAAGGGAAGGTCTACAGGACGGTAGTGAGACCAGCTGTGTTATATGGGTTGGAGACGCTGGCACATACCAGAAAGCAGGAAACAGAGCTGGAGGTGGCAGAGTTAAAGATGCTAAGATTTGCATTGGGGGTGATGAGGATGAACAGGATTAGAAATGAGGACATTAGAGGGTCAGCTCAGGTTGGACGGTTAGGAGACAAAGTCAAAGAGGCAAGATTGTGCTGGTTTGGACATGTGCAGAGGAGAGATGCTGAGTATATTGGGATAAGGATGTTAAGGTTAGAGCTGCCAGGGAAGAGGAAAAGAGGAAAGCCTAAGAGGAGGTTTATGGATGTGGTGAGAGAGGACATACAGGTGATGGGTGAAACAGAGCAAGATGGAGAGGACAGGAAGATATGGAACAAGATGATCTGCTTTGGCGATCCCTAACGGGAGCAGCTGAAAGAAGAAGAAAAAGACTTACACTTCCAGCAGAAAATAAGTATATTACTGAAACAGAAATGGAGCCGAAAACTTATATTTAATTATTTTCTACTGCTAAATTCAACCAGAATTTAACTCTGCCCTGCCCCTAATTATAATTCTTTTTGGACTCACACTGGCCTCCAAGTTCAGGACTGCTTTAAGGTAGCCACTATTATTTTAGTTCCCAAGAAGGATACAATTTCTGAACTTAATGACTGTAGGCCATTTGCTTTGACCTTGGTGGTTATGAAAGTATTCAAACATCTCATGTTTTCCTACTTAAAGTCCATCACTTATCCTCTCTGCTGATCCACTTTAGCTCCCATATAGGGCAAATTGTTCAGCAGAGGATGCCTCCATGCCTCCACTATATTCTTCACCACCTGGACTTGCCTAATGCCTAGGTGAGGGTCTTGTTTGTGGATTTCTGCTCAACCTTCAATAGCATTGTTCCAGAGTTACTTCAGAGTAAACTAATCCAGCTAGGTGTACCCTATGGTGTCTGCCAATGGATTATGAGTTTCTTGACAGGTAGGAAGCAGTATGTGAGACTGTGCCCTTACATGTCAGATCTAATGTCAGTTAGCATAGGCTCACACCACGGCTGTGTTCTTTCACCTTCCTTTTTTCACTTTATATAAATGACTGTAGATCCATGGACAAATCTGTTAAAATCCCAAACTTTGCGGATGACACAACCGTAGTGGGTTTCATTTCCAATAATGACATGTCAAAGAGAGGTGGGCCATCTTATAGAATGGTGTTCTTTATAACAACTGAGAGTTCAATGCTATCAAGACAGAGGAAATGAAGATTGATTTTCCACTGACAAGTCAGTAACTATCCACCTTTGCAAATTAATGGCCAGGCTGTGTCTGTGGTTCAGTCGTTCAAATTCCTGCAGACTACTTTCACTAATACATTAAAATGGGACAAGCACATCATCTCCATCATCAAGAAAGCCAGGCAGAAATTGTTCTTCCTTCACCAGTTAAAGAAGCTTAGCATATCAAGGTGGATATTGTTACATTTTTACTCAGTTATCATTGAGAGTATTGTGACCTCCTTCATCCCCATTTGGTTTCTTTCTGCCTCTCCTCTTTCTAAGACTTGGTTATGGCAGGTGATTTGTTCAGCTGTGAAAACCATTGGCTGTTGTTTCCCACCATTAAACGAGAGAGCAGGAAAGACTGCAGGTGACTCCACTCATCCTAGCAGACATCTGTTCATTAAAATGCTATCACAGAGGAGGCACAGGTCTATTGTGACCATCTCTGCAGCTTCTTTCCTCAAATTATTCAGTTCCTAAATAAACGTACATAGGGCTACTCCTGACTATTTTTGCAACACATAACTGGTGTCTATGCTGTTTGTCTATTTGTAATACTTCAGACTTGCTCAACTTGCACTATTTGATATCTATACAGAGGGTCCTCGGGTTGCGACACAGTTCCGTTCCAACAGTGATGTAACCCAAATTTTGGCGTAAGTTGAAACACACCCTAACCTAAGTCACTTATCTATCCTAACACATTTGCACAATCATAATCTAGAACATAAAAACACAACTAAGCCACAGAAAAAGGAAAAGGACATAAATATACTGTTCTGTACACTGTACTGTAGTAACAGAAAAAATGAATGTAAAAAAATCCTTACCTTTATTCTTTCTCACATCTCAATTTTTTTAAGTTTTTATGAGAGTGAGCGTTGCAAACGAAACGTTGTATGTCGATACGTTGTAACCCGAGGACCCCCTGTTTTATCTTCTATAGTTTTTCTATCTATTTGAGTTAACTATTCAAGTTTGTAAGTGTTTTATTCAAGACATTGTTGCATTTATATAGTGGTTTGCACAGTGTCAGGTTAATGGGGGGGGTTGAAATTGTGTTGTCTTGAGTTGGTTATGTTTTGTATCCCGCGTTTTTGCAAATAACCAGAGTCAATTCTGGTGTGTTTCACATGCTAGAAATAAGGTGATTTTGATTCTAAATTAGCAAATAAACTAGTTAGTATGCACTTACACCTACTCTAGATAAGCATGTTTGGAAGATGAATAAATGGAATATACACTTAAAATTGTGGCTTCTATAGTTTTACATAAATATGAAGTAGGATTATTGGACTATTTATTAGAGTATTCATTTCATCCATGATTTTACATAAAACCACAAAACATTTGACTGACATGGGACCATTCAGTTTATCAGGTTCATTTAAATTAGATTAGATTAGATAAACATTATTAACCCCAAGGGGAAATTCAGATGCATAGAGCAGCAGAAACATAAAAAACAAGGATATAGACTCACATGAAGATCATCGGACGCTAACTTACTCACTGTACCTAAAACACAGGTTAGTTACTATGGGGGGCAGAGCTTTCAGTGTGATAGCCCCTAAAATTTGGAATTCTCTTCCTCTCAGCCTTTGCGAGTGTATGAAAGGCACTACATAAATAAAACTTATTATTATTATAGAACAAATAATACAGCCAATCAATCAATCAATCGATAAATAAATAAATACAATACAATAAATGTACTGTATATTGCACAGAAACTTAAAGGGTATGTTGTGAGGAAGCATTGAATTGCCTGATAGGAGTGAGCAGAAAAGATCCTTCTTAGCAAACCATAGTGGAATGAGCCTGCAGCTAAAAGTGCTCCAGAAGAGCACCTCCTACAGGGGATGTTTAATAATGACATTCAATTCTGCCACCACCCATTTGGTTAGCTAACACCAAATTTCTCTTAATATTGTATCTCATCCAGGTACTTAAAAAAATATTCATGATGTGGCTTTGATGATGCAACTTAGTAGTGATGTTACTGATTCACATAGCCCTGAATGGGAAGTAGTGGGTTTCCTGGCTGCTGTCTTAAATGCACGTCCCCTTAATTTCCACATATGTTTCAGATTTACTACTTAATTGAAAGAGTAGTAGGATCCACTGTATTGCTGCCTTTGAGAATCATATACTCCCGGCTGAGTGGCGCAGTGGTAGCACTGCTGTCCCGCAGTTAGGAGACCCAGGTGCACTTCCCGGGTCCTCCCTGTGTGGAGTTTGCATGTTCTCCCCGTGTCTGCGTGGGTTTCCTCCCACAGGCCAAAGACATGCAGGTTAGGTGGATTGGCGATTCTAAATTGGCCCTGGTATGTTTGTGTGTGTCCTGTAATGGATTGGCTTCCTGCCCTGTGTTGGCTGTAATTGGCTCCAGCAGACCCCGTGACCCTGTGTTTGGATTCAGTGGGTTAGAAGATGGATGGATGGAATCTCCAAGGTCTCCATGCAGCCTTTTCTGCCCAAGACTAAAGAGGTTTAATTCCTTTAATCTGCCAATGCCCTACACATGCAGTTGCTCCTCTCTACACAGTGGGTTGCTCTTCTGGACCTGCTTTGTTTGTTTTGCAGTATGATAAGCAGAACTGCATAAAGTATTGCAGGCAGGTGTCAGCAGAGCATTTTACATTCTGAGCATAAAGTGTCTTGAATTATCTTCACTATTTCAATAACATATTTGAATGTGTTTCAGTACTTGCCTTCTATATTGCTTCTGCACATTGTCTAGATCGGGGTCCTCAATGAAAGTCCTGAAGGGCCGCAGTGGCTGACGGTTTTTATTCCAAATATTTTCCTAATTAGAAAGCAGACCATGCTGATAATGAAACTTGGTATTGAACTGTTTAGCTTGTTAATGCTTGCATTCATCCAAGAGCAATTGTAATTGCACTGAAGAGTTTCCTTCTGTGAGAACATTATCCATGTGTTTTGTGGACCAGAATAGATTTAAACTTAATGGTCCTTCCAATTCCCCTCTCATTCATTTCTAAATATTTTTTTATCACAGATACTTCATGGTAAGCACCTTAGCTGGAGAGCTACTGATTTAATGGTTACCTGCATTTTTTTTATTAACTAATGTCTGATTAAGAAAACAGGCAACAATTAAAACTTAAATGCAGCTGCTAAAATCTAAAATAGGCAATTAAGGGTTCTGAATGGTAACAGACAAGAGAACTAAAATTAAGCCTAAAAAAGTATTGCTTTAGTAGTAAATAAAAGGGATCTAATTAAGAAATTGGTTAAAGTGAAAGACCTCCAGGACTGTAATTTAGCTACAAAGTAGCTAAAATTTGTCGTTGATGAATAAAGGCACTAACATGGCATAGAGTTAAACACCAACTTTCATTATCAGCAAGGACTGAGTTCTAATTAGGACATTGGCTGGAGTGAAAACCCACAGCTACTGTGGCCCTCCAGCACCATGATTGTGGACCCCTGGTCTAGATCAGCGGTGGGCAAAGTCAGTCCTGGAGGGCCGCAGTGGCTACGGGTTTTTGTTCCAACCCAATTGCTTAATTAGAAAACAATTGTTGCCAAAAATTTCATTTCATGGCTTGTTACTGCTTTAACTCTGCCATGTCAGGTCATTCTCATATCCTAGATTTTTTTTTTCCTTTTTAAGGATATCATCCAAATGATTTGAAGTCTAAAATCGGATGAGTAATTCTCAGTCCTTCACTTTTTTCTCTTCACTTTCCTTCCAAGTATTTAATTAAACCAAATAGTGCACGATAAATACACACGGGTGTAAATGGAAACAAGCGAAATGGAGAAATGCTGGTCTCATTTGCATCTTATCTATACACTAGCAGAATACCCGCGCTTCGCAGCGGAGAAGTAGTGTGTTAAAGAAGGTACGAAAAAGAAAAGGAAAAATTTTAAAAATAACGTAACATGGTTGTTAATGTAATTGTTTTGTCATTGATATGAGTGTTGTTCTCATATCTATCTATCTATCTATCTCTCTCTCTCTCTCTCTCTCTCTCTCTCTCTCTCTCTCTCTCTCTCTCTCTCTCTATATATATATATATATATATATATATATATATCTATGTTGTTCTCATATCTATCTATATATATATATATCTCTATCTATCTATCTATCTATCTATCTATCTATATATATATACCCGAGCTTGGCAGCGGAGAAGTAGTGTGTTAAAGAAGGAAAGAGAAAGAAAAGGAAACATTTTGAAAATAACGTAACATGATTGTCAATGTAATTTTGTCACTGTTATGAGTGTCGCTGTGATATATATATATAGCAAAATACCCGCACCTCTTAGCGATGTCATGTGTTAAAGAAGTTATGAAAAAGAAAAGGAAACATTTTAAAAATAATGTAACATGATTGTCAAAGTAATTGTTTTGTGTATTTGGCGGCAGCGTCACGAAGTTGTTTTTATATACATACATACCTATCTACATCATATATACACACACATACATACACACACACAAATTATATATATATGTGTGTATATATGTGTGTATGTATGTATGTATGTATGTATGTATGTATGTATGTGTGTGTGTGTGTGTGTGTATATATATATATACACATACATATACTTGTGTGTATGTTTGTATGTGTCTGTATATGTGTGTATAGTTTTGGTCACTGAGTGCAAGGGAAAAATAATAAATTATAGTCTATAAGTTATTAAACAGTAAAACATTAACGTTTTAAGAAGTACAGGTACATTGAAATTACATTTTCTATGTGAACGTTCAAATTTGTGCCTCTGGTAATGTGCCTTACCGGCATTTAAAGAAAATTAGTTTTGTGTCCTCTGCAGTGTTAAGAGAGAAAGGCTTTGGTTTGGGATAAAAGGAAAAAGGTGTAAAGAAAGGAAAGTTGCCTTTTCTTTTATATAGTATAGAGATGTGTTCGCTGGCGTTATGATCGCCTTTTGGGGACAGTCGCGGTGGGTCTTGTGTAGACTGGTGAGGCGTCCCGCCATTAATCGGCTGTGATGGCAGTGTCAGTCCTCCACTCGTGTGCGTGTCTTCATAATCCGAGGTGAGGACCTGATAATCGTATACGTGCAAAAGAAAGTGTGAATCGCCTTAATATTATTTTGCCGTGGTGTAGAAAAGGGGTCCTGTGTTTGCACTTGTCTGGGCTATAGCGCAGGGGGAGGATGAAAAAAATTAAAAGTGCTCACTTTGACTTAAGGCAGAAGCGCAGTCAGTGTCTCAATGGCCGGCACAGCTATGCACGCGCGCTGGCTGCTCGACTTTTGCTGGGCAGGAGACCCCAGTTTTGCAGACACGTTCATGATATCAAAAGTCTCAGCTCTTTGGAGGTCATTCATATATATATATAGCAAAATACCCGCCTACAGCGGAGAAGTAGTGTGTTAAAGAAGTAATGAAAAGAAAAGGAAACATTTTAATAATAACGTAACATGATTGACATTGTCATGAGTGTTGCTGTCATATATATGCCTGCCTAAATAAGTCACCCTCGCTTTGCTCTTACTTTTTACCGTTCATTTAATCATGGCTAGTGGCGGAAAAATTATAAAATGGAAGGAGGATGGCTTTACCAAAACAATTATTGATGGCGAATTGATTATTCATAAAGCTTGAATTGGTGATCTGTTTTTCTGTGTTAACCTCATATTTTTTCATACTTCTTCTCAAACTAAGGTGGTGCGAGGGTAAAATGAATTGGGATGCGCTGATCAGTGTAATTGGTGTACCAGGAAATCATGCATTGACAAAAGCTCCCCTTTGCTTGTAATGCAAAGTGTGATTAAATGCATTATTTTTAACGTTATGGAGCACATGCATCGAAGTTTCTCAGCTGTGCTTGTGCTAAGAAAAGGAAACATTTTAAAAATAACGTAACACGATTGTCAATGTGACCTTTTGTAAGTAGTGCCTGGAGGATTCAGTGTGTAGAAACTCTAGAGACCGCGTGTGTATTAACTTGTGGATTTTTCTGTGAGTATTTGGTGGCAGTCTGACGAAGTTGCTTCGGAAGACGGCGTTAGCCGCGGAGCTCAGCTCAGAGCGAAATCAGATGAATGGGAGGGGAGATGATGACGTGACTCCCCCACCCGCCTTAACTGTCAATCCCCCACAAACACAGTCTCTCGGAATTTGCATAAGCACACCCCTTCACCTACAATTTTAACTTAGTTACAAAGTGATCAAAACTCTCGTTTATATCCTGCGTCCTCTCATTAAACTTGTATCCCACATTACCTGTGGGCATGTGAAACGCCAGCGGTAGCCTGTCTATGAACTTAATTTAAACTTTAGGTTTACACCTTGCTTTCTTTCCGAGCTGGCAACACTCATGAATATGGTAGTATATGTTACTCGCTCACTTCTTATTGTTTCGCTGCCTTCTCAATTATATAATGCATGTTTTTTTTTTTTTTTTTTTTTTTAATTTTATTACAATCAATACATAGCAATCACATTTTTACAAAAAAAATTATGCTAAGAACAGATCGATCCCCACCCTTGAGAGAGAGAGCAAGCCAAACGGTGTAAAATTTAAGGCTTTTAAAAATACCTAAATCAACAAATTCTCTGTGCTTTATAAATCATTTCAAAATATTACTGATTAGATCCTGCCATGTTTTGAAAAAAGTCTGCACAGATCCTCTAACTGAGTATTTGATTTTTTCCAATTTCAAATAATATAACACATCAGTTTCCCACTGACTTAAAAGAGGAGAGTTTGGGTTCTTCCAGTTTATCAGAATAAGTCTGCGTGCCAAAAGTGTAGTGAATGCAATCACAATTTGTTTGTCTTTCTCCACTTTAAGACCCTCTGGAAGAACCCCAAACACAGCTGTTAATGGGTTAGGAGGGATTGTGAGTCCAAGACTGTCTGAGAGGTAATTAAAAATTTTTGTCCAGAATAATGTTAATTTGGAGCAGGCCCAGAACATGTGACCTAGTGAGGCTGGGCTTTTTGCAGCGTTCACAGGTTGGATCATGCCCTGGAAACATTTTGGAGAGTTTTAGTCGAGACAGATGTGCTCGATATATAATTTTGAGTTGTATAATTGTATGCTTTGCACATATGGAGCTTGAGTGAATTCTCTGCATTGCTACTTTCCACTCCTTTTCTGATATATTAATTGAGAGATCATTTTCCCAGTGTCCTCTTGGATCTTTGAAAGGAAGGGATTGTAAAAGGATTTTATATATTGTAGAGATGGAGTCTAACTCCTTGAAATTGAGCAATAATTTTCCAGCGTGGATGAGGGTGCAAGATGAGGAAAATCTGGAAGGTTCTGTTTAACAAAGTTCCTGATTTGAAGATAGTGAAAGAAATTTGTAGCTGGAATGTTAAATTTGGAATGTAATTGTTCATAGGATGCAAAGACGTTGTCTATATAAAGATCTCTAAGCAAGTTAATTCCAAATTTTTCCAGATATTAAAACTGCATATGTTTGTGAGGGTTGAAAGAGGTGGTTCTTTTGCAGGGTGCCACAGAAAGAAGCTTCTCCGTCTTAAAATGCTTTCTACATTGGTTCCAGATTCTAAGTGAGTGGAGCACAATTGGGTTATTAGTGTATTGCCGATAACGTGTGTTTATTGGAGCACAAAGCAAGGAATACAAAGAAGTACTGCAGGATTTTACTTCTATTGCGGTCCATGCCTGTGTATGTTCTTCTATTTGTGTCCAGGTTCTTATCGACTGTATATTTGCCACCCAGTAATAAAACTGGAAGTTAGGTAGAGCCATGCCGCCTTCTGCCTTTTGTCTTTGTAGGTCGCTCTTTGATGCGTGGATGTTTAGAATTCCAAATAAATGAGGTTATTGTTGAATCTAATTGCTTAAAGAACGATTTATTAATGTATATTGGTATGTTTTGAAATAAAAAGGAGCTTAGGAAGAATATTCATCTTAACAGTGTTAATTCTTCCAGCTAGTGTGAGATGAAGGGTTGACCATCTATGCAAGTCTTGTTTAATTTTTTCCATGCAGACGACGAAATTTTGTTGATAAAGAGCTTTATGTTTACTTGTGATGTTTACCCCGAGGTATTTAAACTGTTCTGCAATGATAAAAGGAAGGGTGTCTAATCTAATATTATATGCTTGAATTCACGGAAAGAGTACACTTTTATTCAGATTAATTCTGAGACCAGAGAGCTTTTGAAATTCTGTGAGTGCTGCTAAGACTGCAGGCACAGAATTTTCTGGGTCCGATATATACAGTACCATGTCATCTGCATATAATGAGATTTTCTGTTCCAGTCCTTCTCTGCTAATCCCCTTTATCTGATCAGTATTTCGACAATGTATTGCCAGTGGTTCAATGGCAATTGCAAACAGCAGTGGTGACAAAGGGCATCCTTGTCTTGTGCCACGTTCTAGTTTAAAGTAGTCTGAGCAAATGTTATTGATGCAAACTGAAGCTTCTGGGTTAGTATACAGTAATTTAATCCATGCACAAATGTTCGGGCCAAACCCAAACTTCTCCAAAATAGTAAAAAGGTATTTCCATTCAATCATGTCGAATGCTTTTTCTGCAGCCAATGATAATAATATTTCTGGGGTGTTTGATTTAGTTGGTGAGTATATTACATTAAACAGGCGTCGAAGATTTGAAGACAAGTGTCGGCCCCTAATAAATCCAGTTTGGTCTTGTGATATTACTGAGGGAGCACTTTCTCCATCCTTCTAGCTATGATTTTAGAGAGTATTTTAACGTCGTTATTCAGAAGTGAAATTGGTCTGTATGATGCACATTGTAATAAGTCCTTATTTTGTTTTGGGAAGACAGTGATTAGTGCTTGGCGAAAGGTTTGTGGAAGAGATTGGTTATCTCTGGCTTCTGTAAATGTTGCTAATAGGAGGGGAGCTAGCTGAGCGGAGAATAATGCATGTTTTCTTAAGCGCTTTTTGGAGGTCTTCCTGGTTTTCTACGCACTGCATTGACAATCAGTTCACGTGATTACGTGGGAGGCATGATGATGTCACACGAAACTCCGCCCCCCCACGTCTTTCCAGCTCAACTCTATTACAGTTAATGGAGAAAAATACCTTCCAGTTATGACCATTAGGCGTAGAATTTCGAAATGAAACCTGCCCAACTTTTGTAAGTAAGCTGTAAGGAATGAGCCTGCCAAATTTCAGCCTTCTACCTACACGGGAAGTTGGAGAATTAGTGATGAGTCAGTGAGTCAGTGAGTGAGTGAGTGAGTGAGTGAGGGCTTTGCCTTTTATTAGTATAGATATAAAGGAGAGTTGGGATCCGAGAGACTGTGTTTGTGTGTTTGTGGAGGGATGGAGAGTTAAGGCGGGTGGGGGAGTCACGTGATCATCTCCCCTCCCATTTACCTCATTTCATTCGCTTCATTTCGCTCCGAGCTGAGCTCCGCAGCTGACGCGGTCTTGCCGTTCTTTATCCTTAGTGTTTAGTCCTCTCTCCTTTACCGATTTACTGTTTACTAGACGCAGTACTTACTGAATAGTATTTTTTCCTTTAGTGTTTCTACTTAGCGTTTGTTAGTGTTTAGTAGACGCGGTGTGCCGGTGTTCCTTGCAGTGTTGTGGTTTACTGTTACTTTCTACTTCGTTTTTGTACTTTAGTGTTTAGTAGACTTTTACTTTATCTCATTTACTTTTGTTTTTTACTGTTGTTCCCGGCGCTGTTGCCCTTTTTTACTTTATCTCATTTAGTGTTTGGTAGACTTTTACTTTATCTCATTTACTGTTGTTCCCAGCGGTGTTGCAGTTTTTCCCATCCCATAGTCAGAGAGAAAATGTATATATTTTGGCTCCAGGAGGACAAACCAAAAATGTTGTATATAAAGAAGCTCTATAAGTCGCATGTAGATACATAATTATTCCAACTACAGCGACTGCACCGAAGCGCACGAGGTCTGCTAGTTGCTAATAAGGCACAATTAAAAAACAAGACTATAGCTGTTTAAGACTAAAATAAGCAATAAGAGTTCAAAATATTAGTGAGGGAGACAATACGTGCGTCTTATTAAGCAATTGGGTTGGAACAAAAACCCGCGGCCACTGCGGCCCTCCAGGAACGACTTTGTCCACTTCTGGTCTACAGATGATAAGAATGTTGTGTCAATATGAATGCCTACATTTTTTAAGACACTGCTTCCTACTGTATATGATAGTAGTGCCTAATGTTCTGTCTTGCATTTATGATTGCACCTTTTGCTTGAACATAGCACTTTGCTCTTCTATACCCTAACCTTCATTTTGAAGGTGTCTACACAAATTTGAATACTTTCTTTCTGAACAGTTTGTGTTCTCAATCTCTTAGTTTTATCACCTTCTGTTAACGTCAAACGTTTACTAAATACTGAATATCAGATTCTTTTGATTAGAAAGGGCAACAATCTGAGAACAGACCCCGGAGCTAGCCGGCTGATGACCTCTCCACATAAGGAGTAGTCACCTGTTATCCGAATTCTCTGTTCAATTTGTTAAACAACTTCTGATGCCAATGGACTCAAGTTTCAAAATTAATACTGGATGTAGTATTGTATCTCAGGCTTTCTGAAAGTTTAAGTAGATTATGTTATGCTGCTTGCTTTTATCTACTATTTCACTTGCAGATTCAGAAAATGTAATGGGTGAGTCTGATAGGATCTTCCTTTGATGAACCCAAGCAGGCTTATTTTCCTTTATGTAGTCTTTTGAGTTA
This sequence comes from Polypterus senegalus, assembly GCF_016835505.1. NCBI lineage: Eukaryota > Metazoa > Chordata > Cladistia > Polypteriformes > Polypteridae > Polypterus > Polypterus senegalus. The sequence goes on from NC_053154.1 coordinate 325,339,291, forward strand.
TTTTAATTATGCTGTGTATGAGACAGAACTAAATCTTTTGGACTATAATTACTGCCATCTATTTTGTCACCCGTCTTGACTCTTCAATCTTCAAGTCTGTAACCTTTCAGCTTGTTTTTTTACTTCTGCCTGAGGTTATTCCATTCATTTCCTCTTTTGTGTATGCTTGGAGGAAGTATTTACTTTTATTTGCTGCTCGTTTTTGATCATTTTCACTTACAGTAAGTACTTCTGGGGCTTCTTTTAATTTCTGTTTTTTTTTAGTTTAGCACTGAAACAAGTCTGATGCTTGCTATAGTTTAAACAATAGTTAAATTTCAGTTTGTCTTTTAACCATTTCAATGCTTTTTTTTGTTAACCGAAGCAGTAGTGTGTACTGTTCCCAGAGATGACTCTAGGACTTTTGTTGCCCTAAGTCAGTGTTTCTCAAATAGTGGGGTGCGCCCCCCCCTGGCTCCGTCAAGGGGGGCGCGTTTGACCTCGGGAACATGCTTTTTTATTTTTCTTTAAAATTTTTTTTGAATTTAGAATGCACTTTAAATCTTTTCTGTTACATTTAATAAAGCTATTCTTTGTTGTAAATTGGTCCATATTTCTTTCTTTTTTTATTCTCTTATACGTTAATAAGGATACAGTGTTATGCAGAGGTGTACTTATAACAATTTTATAGACAAATGATACTATTTATAGTCGCGCGGGGGGCGAGATGTTTTCTTCTTCCTAGGGGGGGGGCATGACAGAAAATAATTGAGAAGCACTGCCCTAAGTGAAGCTGTAAATGGCATCCCTCCTTTGTTTTTTGAGTGCAACTGTCATTGTCAGACCTGTACATTGAATTGAAACACGGAGACAGGACTGGGGACAGAGAAGTATGGAGGGTTTGAATGCAAAACAGTGAGTTTACAATATGAGAATGTTTTTTGGGGGTTTGATTACTTAGGCCAACATCTGTTTACAAGACTGGCTCAGAAAAAAATATGTTCTTGAGGGCTGCCATTTCAGAAAATTAGGCTGTATTAATATATCCATAATGGCTAACACAGTATAACACCCTAGTACTACAGAATTTATCAACTAATTTATTTATTTAATGTTTCTCTAAAGTACCTAGCCATTACCTTTTTAATTAACAGAGAGGTCTATTTGTAAACCTGTAGCCAAACATACACCTCAAGATGATGGTGATGTTCTAGTTTAAATTTAACCAAGGCAGCTCTGTAGAACAAAATAAATCGACAAACTGTACATGTTCACAAAATTCAATGAAGTATAATGATAACCTTTAAATAGGAGTTCCCATGATTCTTACTCATTGTATTCTCATGTATGCAAATAATACAATGTAACTATCCAATCAATGCATGGCCTCAGAGTTTTTCCAGCAAGACGTAGACTATGGAGAACTGCTTTAGCATGCCAAGTGCAAATCTCACAGATGGTGGTGAACAGCCGATAACAATATTTGAATGCAAGTTTTAATATAAGCGCATTTGGGAGATGATTATAGTTTGAATGAAGTCAGCCTTTAGCAATGCGTTCAAGAGCTTGTCACACACATGCAAACAGGAGGATGTTGTATGGACCAAGCAAAGGTAATTCCACGCCAGGCCAGGGGGTGGCAGGCTGCACTAAACCTTCTCCTGTTATCTCTGCAGACCAGCCGCAGGAAAATCTGTCTGATTCAGAGCAGATGATGTCACTTCCAGTTCCGGCGCCCAGATGAATATCACTTCCGGTTCCCTCACGTCACTTCCGGTTCCCGCACATCATTTCCGGTTCCCGCACGTCACTTCTGGTTCCCTCACATCATTTCCGGTTCCCGCACGTCACTTCCGGTTCACTCACATCATTTCCGGTTCCTTCACGTCACTTCCTGTTTGATCCCTTAAAGCAGCCATCTTTACAAACCCTCAGCAGTTCTGTTTTGGACTCCATACTGAGAACATCTCTGTACTATTTAAAAGCCTTTTCAGCCAGGAATATTATACGGGTTGCTGCCCCAAACCTTTTTTAAGTGTGTCGAGTTTATTCATTTTCACAAGCTGCAGTCCTTTACTGTTTTGATTTACTGTTTATTTTTATTCAGCCATGTCTTTGTCTTCCATGCCACAGTTTGATTATTATCTTCAGTATCATTGTTGTTGTTCATGTTATTCTTGGATTGTGTAGGTCATCAGACATTAAGACCAAACATCACTAGTATGCAAAAGTAACATAAAACAACTAGCTGTGTAGGCCTGTGCTGTAAAAAGCAAGGAGTCCTTGAAACTATTGAAATCGTCAGAAAAAAAAAATGAAATGTCGAGGTGTCAGGTAATTGAAAGTTTCTTCAGAGGTTTCGTTTTGCTGGCGTGCTCGCCTCGCTTGTTTATTAGTGGCAGGAGGAAAAGTAAAAGGGATAGCATTTTGCTGACGAGCTTGAATCGCTCGAGTATTAGCCGCTAAGTGAGGGACTCTTTCTTTGGAGGTTTCGCTTTGCCGATGTGCTGGCCTCGCTTGTGTATCCTCGGAGGTGGAGCCCTTACCTCGACTCCACCTCTCACTTCCGGGCCGGACAGACAGATGCACACACTTTCATGCGTAGATGTTTACATATAGGATATAATTTGTCACTCGTTTAGTGTTTAAAAAAATGCTATATAAACCCCACCACATTTGGCCACCCTTGGCCAGCAAAAGATGACAAAGCCTTTCATGGCTCTGATTCTGTACTGCAGAATTTACTATCTTCCTCTGAAAACGTGATCAGATACACACAATACACAAAATACAAGTAAAGGGACTGGAAAACTATACAAAAAGAAGATCCTAGAACAAGCAAGGTCACTAAGGAACTAAACACTAGACTCTAGAAAACTAAACACTTGACTGAGTAGTTTTCACAAAAGTAAATAGGAACTGTGTTAGGGCACCGATGTGTGGCAGTGCTTTATTTTCAGTTCCCCTGCCACTTCCTTAAAGAAAGAAATGTTGTACTGTGCCATTCTTTCTATTCTGTAAAGTTGCTCAGTAAGACGCTGCATGCTGCTAGGTACGTGGACCAGACACAGTGAAGGTACTGTAAACTGTGAGACGGCTTGGTATCCACCTAACTTTAGATGAAGGTATGTTTTAGAAGGGGTTCGAACTTTGCTAGAAGTTGTGCACATTTAGAATATTCACAATGAGTATACAGGAGTAATTATTTAATTACGAGACATTAAGCCCGTTACAATAACGGGCGCTAGAACAATATTGCATAAACATTATTAGGAACAGTCTATATTAAATGGCAAGGGACCTTGACCTCATTCTGTTTGTTGTCTTAAATTTTTTTGTTAAAAATATTTTTGCAAGAAGCCTAAAGTAAAATAATATTAAAAATAAAATAGAAACGTATATGACAATACAGACAGTACAATTAATTTTGCCTTAGTGTAAAACTTTATAACAATCTGTAATACACAATATCTGAAGAAGATATTTAGGAAAATGTTTTTATTTTTTTACCTCAGGAAATTTTTCAATAAAATTTCATTATACTGTAGACAACATTTTTTGTAAACACTCTTGTTCAGGACCATCTACAACGTTGACAACAACATCTGGAAAACTTCTAACTCTTGATAATGCAACATATAACTGACCGTGGCTGAATGCTGGTTCTGGCAAGTAAATGGCAACTTTTTCTAAGTTTTACCCTTGAGCTTTATTAATTGTTATGGCAAAGGCTAATGTAACTGGAAATTGTCGCCTTCTTATGGTAAAGGGTAAATTAGTAGAGGATAGAGCCAAATCAATACGGGGAATATTCTGACGCTCATTTTCTTTTTTACAATCGATCTATTTGCTCGTATTTTTCTTTGTCTTTCAGCCTTTCTTTTGTTGATGTTTACTTGCTGAGCTGACTGTTCTTCCAGGAGATGTTGCTTATATACGATTTGAGTGTCTGTGTCTTTTGTCCTACTTGACGTGTCCTTTTTTTTGGGTGGCATGTTGTTAGTAGATAGTTAGTTAGTAAACATGCACGGGGCAGTATGTGTGGCGTCTCCCCAGCAATGGATTTTATGTGCGTGGCCGCGACTACCCAATCGGCACTCTCCCCAGCAATGCTGTCCTTTATTTGCTTATCATGCCGTTCACTATGTGCCCAGCTTCCAGTGTGTGTGCGTCCACGGTCTCCCCAGCAAAGCTGTCCTTTATTTGCTTATCATGCCGCGGCTGCGCCATTCACTGTCTGCGCGTCCACGATGCCGGTCGTGCGTTTTGCACCGAGCCTCGCGCATGCACACTTCACCAAAAGACACACACGGACACCTGGACGCACACAGGGGTTTTATTAAAGAGGATGATTACTGAACAAAAGGAAAATGGTATGCATGCCTTCTTTGCTACTTTTTATGCACAGGAGCCCTGCACTCACTCTTGACACTATTTTGCATTACCATAATTCTTTTTAATAAGTTGTTCACTGCTATTTTACTGGTAGTATCTGTGCATGTTGCATCATATACAGGTGCCGGTCATAAAATTAGAATATCATGACAAAGTTGACTTATTTCAGTAATTCTATTCAAAAAGTGAAAGTTGTATATTAGATTCATTCATTACACACAGACTGTTGTATTTCAAATGTTTATTTCTTTTAATTTTGATGATTATAACTGACAGCTAATGAAAGTCCCAAATTCAGTATCTTGGAAAATTAGAATATTGTGAAAAGGTTCAATATTGAAGACACCTGGTGCAACACTCTAATTAGCTAATTAACTCAAAACACCTGCAAAAGCCTTTAAATGGTCTCTCAGTCTAGTTCTGTAGGCTACACAATCATGGGGAAGACTGCTGACTTGACAGTTGTCCTAAAGACGACCATTGACACCAAGGAGGGCAAGAAACAAAAGGTCATTGCTAAAGAGGCTGGCTGTTTACAGAGCTCTGTGTCCAAGCACATTAATAGAGAGGCGAAGGGAAGGACAAGATGTGGTAGAAAAAAGTGTTCAAGCAATAGGGATAACCGCTTGTACCCTGGAGAGGATTGTGAAACAAAACCCATTCAAAACTGTGTGGGAGATTCACAAAGAGTGGACTGCATCTGGAGTCCATGCTTCAAGAACCACCAGACACAGACGTATGCAAGACATGGGTTTCAGCTGCCACATTCCTTGCGTCAAGCCACTCTTGAACAAGGGACAGCGTCACAAGCGTCTCGCCTGGGCTAAAGACAAAATTGCTGCTGAGTGGTCCAAAGTTATGTTCTCTGATGAAAGTAAATTTTGCATTTCCTTTGGAAATCAAGGTCCCAGAGTCTGGAGGAAGAGAGGAGAGGCACAGAATCCACGTTGCTTGAGGTCCAGTGTAAAGTTTCCACAGTCAGTGATGGTTTGGGGTGCCATGTCATCTGCTGGTGTTGGTCCATTGTGTTTTCTGAGGTCCAAGGTCAACGCAGCCGTCTACCAGGAAGTTTTAGAGCACTTCATGCTTCCTGCTGCTAACGAACTTTATGGAGATGCAGATTTCATTTTCCAACAGGACCTGGCACCTGCACAAAGTGCCAAAACTACCAGTACCTGGTTTAAGGACCATGCTATCCCTGTTCTTGATTGGCCAGCAAACTCGCCAAGAATACAGCTGTTTAAGACTAAAATAAGCAATAAGGGTTCAAAATCTTAACGAGTGAGACAACTAAAGTGAAGCAGAAGTGTTACTTGAGCAATAAGTGATTCTTATTAAGCAATTGGGTTGGAGTAAAAACCTGCAGCCAGTGCGGCCCTCCAGGACCGTGATTGAGGACCCCCTGATATACAGCATAAGGCGTCATCAGGTTCAGTACTAGCAATCTAAACTGTGGCTGCAAGTTTTTCTTCCAACTCATATTATTAACTCAATATATGTTAACTCAAAACTTTAACATATAAAGCATTAAATGGCCAAGGGGTCTGAACTTATCATGACTTACAAACCTGAGCGCACATTAAGATCTCAAGATGCCGGTCTGCTTAGGATTCCAAGGATTAATAAAATAACAGTGGGAGGTCGAGCTTTTAGTTACAGGGCCCCTAAACTGTGGAGTGGTCTTCCTGCTTCCATAAGAGATGCCCCTTCAGTCTCAGCCTTTAAATCCCGGCTGAAGACTCACTACTTCAGTTTAGCACACCCTGACTAGAGCTGCTGATTAACTGTACAGACTGCATCTCGGTTGTTAGTCATTAGCACTATAACATAAGTAACATGATAATTATATTTGAATACTAACCCTCACCTATTCGGTTTCTTTTCTCGGTACCCAAATGTGGCCTTTGGTGCCACGGCCCACCTGCCAAGTTGTTTGCCTGCCTATGGTAAAGTCATCGCTGATGGAGGATCACAGGAATCATGGGAAAGAGGGGTCCTTTCATCGGAGCAACGTTTCAGCCGTGGCATGGCCAAATGGGGAGGCAGCTTGATGGATGAGGTCTCCAGGACTCTAAAAATATCCAAACCTAATTATGTCATATCATCTACTGTTAAACCGTACTTCTAAAATTTTTATTATTATGCTGTCTTAAGGATTTGTTCTGCTCTGTGTATTGTATTGTATTGACCCCTACTTTTGACACCCACTGCACGCCCAACCTACCTGGAAAGGGGTCTCTCTTTAAACTGCCTTTCCCGAGGTTTCTTCCATTTTTCCCTACAAGGTTTTTATTGGGAGTTTTTCCTTGTCTTCTCAGAGAGTCAAGGCTGGGGGGCTGTCAAAAGGCAGGCCTGTTAAAGCCCATTGCGGCACTTCCTGTGTGATTTTGGGCGACACAAAAATAAACTGTATTGTATTGTATTGTAAAGCCAGTTATTGGGGCTGAAGCAACTATTGCTCGGGCATCATTTTCTGTCTCATTTCATTTAACTTGCTTGATAAGACGCTTCACTCTGTGCACATGTACCAATTAACAATGAAATGCCAATGACAAAAGAACCAGCAGTTCACCATCTAACTTAGTGGTTCTAAAGGTGAGTCCTGGGGGCTTACTGTGGGTGCTGATTTTTTTTTCGGCTTTTAATTTGACTCCTGTCTTAATTACACAAAGCTGTTATTTTTTCTTGTTTTGGCCTCCATTCATACATTATAAGTTACAAAACTGGGTTTTCTAAATTTTACAAGCATTTACATTACCAGTCAAAAGTTTTACAACACCTCAGTTTTTCTTCAAATTAACATAAAATGGTGAAAAGGTAAGGTGTAAACTGCCAAAGATTTAAATTTAAAGTTTAGCTTAGCAACAAATGAAAGAATAGGAAATTTCAGAATATTATAAATGGGCCCTCTTCAGGGAACAACTAATACAGATGTTCTGCTGCAAGGAGAGTAAATGAAGCCTTGCAAGTTGAAGCAAACAATTTGTACCCGTGTCCCAACTTCTGTTGATTACTTATAAACCCTCAGCCTGTCTTAAAGCAGAGTTGGAACAGACTGTGTTACTACACCCTCTGAAGTACGACTTGGACAATGTTACACTGTAGAAAGCTGTAAATTCCAGTGATAATGGCAAGAAAAGTAACAAATGAAATTGACAGAACATTATTACCCTTGGGTGGCACGGTGGCACAGTGGGTAGTGCTGCTGCCTCGCAGAAAGGAGACCTGGGTTCGCTTCCCGGGTCCTGCCTGCGTGGAGTTTGCATGTTCTCCCCGTGTCTGCGTGGGTTTCCTCCCACAGTCCATAGACATGCAGGTTAGGTGAATTGGCGATCCTACATTGTCCCTAATGTGTGTTTGGTGTGTGTGTGTGTGCCCTGCGGTGGGCTGGCACTCTGCCCAGGGATTGTTTCCTGCCTTGTGCCCTGTGTTGGCTGGGATTGGCTCCAGCAGACCCCCGTAACCCTGTTTTAGGATATGGCAGGTTGGATAATGACTGACTGACTGGCTTTGCACCCTGCTCTCTTCGCTCGCCAACCACCTGGCTAGCAGTACGTGTAAGGCCTCTTTGCGGTTCTGCTGCTCACTTATGGAGATGCGGATGTACAATTTAAACAGATTTGAATTTTCATGAGAATTGTTACATTTGGGCGGCACAGTGGCGCAGTGGGTAGCGCTGCTGCCTTGCAGTTAGGAGACCTGGGATCGCTTCCCGGGCCCTCCCTGCGTGGAGTTTGCATGTTCTCCCCGTGGGTTTCCTCCCATAGTCCAAAGACATGCAGGTTAGGTGCACTGGTGATCCTAAATTGTCCCTGGTGTGTGTGCCCTGCAGTCTGCCTGGGATTTGTTCCTGCCTTGCGTCCTGTGCTGGCTGGGATTGGCTCCATCAGACCCCCGTGATCCTGTGTTAAGACATAGCGGGTTGGATAATGACTGATTGACATTAGAAATGTAGGCTTTTCTTTTAGAGAAATTGCAATAAAATTATCCAAGTGTCAGTGAATAAAATGGTGTCTTACACAATCCAAAGGTAATTAGAAACTGGAAGTAACTTTGATAGGTAGAGATCTGACAGACCCAAAATCAAACTCAAAGTTTCTGAGGGTCACCGACTTGTGTGATGGGCGCCTCACAACACAACAGCTTTAAGCGCAGCTTAACAGTGCAGGTTAAAACGGTCCTGGAGGGCCGCAGTGGCTGCAGGTTTTTACTCCAACCCAATTGCTTAGTAAGAATCACTTATTGCTCAAGTATCATGTCTGCTTCACTTTAGTTGTCTCACTCGTTAAGATTTTGAACCCTTATTGCTTATTTTAGTCTTAAACAGCTGTAGTCTTGGCGAGTTTGCTGGCCAATCAAGAACAGGGATACCATGGTGTCAGCTTCTGCTGTAAAGTGCAGGTTTGACAGGGCGACTGGCAGTAAGGAAGCCATTCCTTAAACGACAAAACAGGGCCTTGAAATACCGGCTGTGGACTACTGCAGACTGGAAGAAAGTCTTATGGGCCAATGAATCAAAATTTGAAATCTTCAGTTCATCACACAGGGTGATATACGCCATCGAGTTGGAGAATGGATGGTTCCTCAGTGTGCGACACCAAATGTCAAACATGGAGGAGGAAATGTGATGGTCAAGGGTTTTTTTTGCTGGAGGAAGTGTTGGTGACTGGCATTCTTGAATCACAAGGATTACCAGTTTGGCTGTTACATCTGCAAAAGGTGGCGGAATCAAAAATGTGAATATAATTTTATACTCTTAATGATTCCTTGACTTACTGTTTTACTTGACATTGTTTATTTGTTCTATGCCTTGATTTCATTAAACATTATGACATTTAACCGCATGCATGTCCATAAAAACTGAAAAAAACTGAGGTGTTCTAAAACTTTTGACCAGTAGAATATGTCATGTTGGGGAGCATGCACTGGTACAGAGCGTTGGCGCACCCACTACACGACAAAACAACTCGGGATCCCGGTTGGTAACCCCCCAGGCTGACACGCAGTCCAGTCCCACCCTCCAGAAATGACCCTCTATCTGCTGCAGCCAGGGGTTACGTGGGCGAGTTGGAGATAATTGACTATTTTCCTATGTTTTTTTTTTATTAATTTTTACCATCATCATCACCATAATTTTTACTTTGTTTTTCATGGTGTTCCTGTTAATAAGGAGCTAGCTATTAAGTATCTTCAGAGTCATTTGCCCTGTTGTTTCCACCGCTCATCGTTAACCATCATTGTTAGATTACAATTAAGTGATCAAATTTCATAAAAAAGTGAATTAATTAACATTTACAAAGGAGAATCCAACATTTAAAAGTATAGCAAAAATGCACCAATTTATAAGTTTCCCACAAATGTAACTCTCAAACTTTTGCTCTTTTCTGAGTGCAGAATAAGAGATGAGTAGAAAAAAAGACTATTTAAACAAACAATGCAATCAGTCAGTGGGTCAATAAGTCACTGATTGTGAAACTGGTTGGAGCAAAAGCCTGCAGCCACAGGGGGTCCTCAGGACTGAGGCTGGGAAACACTACATTATAGGCAATGACCAGCTTCTAATTCAACACATTGGTTGGATCAATACAATGCAAATTGCTTGTATTTATTTTCTGATAAAAAAGAAAGGAAACAATTTATGCACTGCTTAATCTGTAGTTGTAACTGATATTGTGAAGATTATAACATTGATTTCCGTCAGTAGGGAAAATATTTTAAAAATTGCTTCCCCCTGCAGAATGAAGTCTCACATTTTCTTTTTGAAATCACAGGACTATAGGCTGATCCACAACCTACTGGTATTTTTGCTAATTTACCATAAACCATATACACTCTCCCAGTAATGCATGTGCCCTATTTACTTCCCCATGAAACATTTGTGCTACTTCTCTCATAATTGCTGTGTTCTGTTCTGTTTTTCATTAACCTATTTTCACTGTTAATTATTAATTTTTATTTTCTTGTGTGAGTAAATGCATGAAATAAAGTAAAATCCATCCATCCATTATCCAAGCTGCTATATCTCTACTACAGGGTCACGAGGAGCCAATCCCAGCCAACACAGGGCGCAAGGCAGGGCACACACACACCAAGCACACACTAGGGACTATTTAGGATCGCCAATGCACCTAACCTGCATGTCTTTGGACTGTAGGAGGAAACCCACGCAGACACGGGGAGAACATGCAAACCCCACACAGGGAGGACCCGGGAAGCAAACCCTGGTCTCCTTACTGCGAGGCAGCAGCGCTACCCACTGCGCCACCATGCCGCCCATGAAGTAAAATACTACAGTTTATTTATAACTTCACTCTGTGGTGAACATGAGAAATTGAAAGCCAGAGTATAAAGTCAGTTGAAAGACTGCAATAGATAGGATTTTCTGAGCCAAGGTGATCTGCACCCTGTAATCGTTTTTCTGAACCTCGGTTTTTAAAAAGTCATTTTTTCACTTGTAATAATCCTAAATGGAATATTTTCAGTTTAGAATTGTGAAATGTGTTAGTAAATTATGCAACTTTTACAAAAAGCAAAACATTTTCCAAGCTTCATATTTATGTACAGCTGATAAACAGTTTGAAAATTGCCACATCCTTTAGTTCAGTTATAACCCGCCATTGACTTTAAATGGATTTTTCGCTACATTTAATTTGCTTTGTTTGCTTACAACCCATAAACAAATCCTAATCTGTTCTAAAAGTTAGGATCATTACAGGTTAGCACGGTCAATGAAAAGGAAATTTGTTGGGGCTAAAACACTTCATGTCCAAGACACTTAAAAGGGGTGTCAGAATTGGGTGAAAAAAGACCCGTAAGGCACCGTACTGGGTCAGCATATGAAAACATTGTAAGGTTTAAAGTAGATTCCATATATGGTCAGTTAAGTCAAATCTTGTTATCATACAACATATAAATGTTTACAGTTGTACGTGAAAGTTTGTGAACCCGTTAGAATTTTGTATATTTCTGGATAAATATGACCTAAAACATCATCAGATTTTCACTCAAGTCCTAAAAGTAGATAAAGAGAAACCAGTTAAACATATTATACTTGGTCATCTATTTATTAAGGAAAATGATCGAATATTACATATTTGTGAGTGGTAAAAGTATGTGAACCTTTGCTTTCAGTATCTGGTGTGACCCCCCCTTTGCAGCAATAACTGCAACTAAACGTTTCCTGTAACTTTTGATCATCCTGCACACCGGCCTCGAGGACTTTTAGCCCATTCCTCCGTACAGAACAGCTTCAACTCTGGGATGTTGGTGGGTTTCCTCACATTAACTGCTCACTTCAGGTCCTTCCTCAACATTTCGATTGGATTAAGGTCAGGACTTTGACTTGGCCATTCCAAAACATTAACTTTATTCTTCTTTAACCATTCTTTGCTAGAACAACTTGTGTGCTTAGGGTCGGTTGTTGTCTTGCTGCATGACCCACCTTCTCTTGAGATTCAGCTCATGGACAGATGTCCTGACATTTTCCTTTAGAATTCTCTGATATAATTCAGAATTCATTTTTCCATCAATGAGGGCAAGCCGTCCTGGCCCAGATGCAGCAAAACAGGTCCAAACCATGATACTACCACCACCATGTTTCACAGATGGGATAAGGTTCTTATGCTGGACTGCAGTGTTTTCCTTTCTCCAAGCATAATGCTTTTCATTTAAACCAAAAAGTTCTATTTTGGTCTCATCCGTCCACAAAACATTCTTCCAATAGCCTTTTGGTTTGTCCACGTGATCTTTGGCAAACTGCAGACGAGCAACAATGTGTTTTTTGGAGAGCACTGGCTTTCTCCTTTCAACCCTGCCATGCACACCATTGTTGTTCAGTATCCTCCTGAAGGTGGACTCATGAACATGAACATTAGCCAATGTGAGAGAGGCCTTCAGTTGCTTAGAAGTTACCCTGAGGTCCTTTGTGACCTCACCGACTATTACAGACCTTGCTCTTAGGAGCGATCTTTGTTGGTCGACCACTCCTGGGGAGGGTAACAATGGTCTTGAATTTCCTCCATTTGTACACAATCTGTCCGACTGTGGATTGGTGGAGTCCAAACTCTTTAGAGATGGTTTTGTACCCTTTTCCTGCCTGGTGAGCATCAACAACTCTTTTTGTGAGGTCCTCAGAAATCTCCTTTGTTCGTGCCATGATACACTTCCACAAACACGTGTTGTGAAGAGCAGACTTTGATAGATCCTGTTCTTTAACTAACACAGGGTGCCCACTCACACCTGATTGGCATCCCATTGACTGAAAACACCGGACTCGAATTTCACCTTCAAACTAACTGATCATCCTAGAGGTTCACATAATTTTGCCAATCACAAGTATGTAATATTCAATCATTTTCCTCAATAAATAACAAGTATAATATTTTTGTCTCATTTGTTTAACTGGTTTCTCTTTATCTACTTTTAGGACCTGAGTGAAAATCTGATGATGTTTTAGGTCGTATTTATGCAGAAATATAGAAAATTCTAAAGGGTTCACAAACTTTGAAGCACAACTGTAAGTACTCCATGTTCCTTAGTGGAAGTGAGTGCAGCAGCCACCAAACTTTAAGCAAACTTCGGCATCTACATAGTTTAGAAAAAAAAAATACATAATTAAACCGTGGCTTGAAAGTGCGATTATGTGACCAATCATTTGTGACTTGCAAACATTTTAATTTCTAGTGTCATGAGTTAGAAATAAAAGCGAGAATAAATTTGTATTCATCCTCTGAATAGAACAGGCAGGGCTAGAGGTGTTACCCTAATAATCCATCCATTTTCTCACTGACTCATCAAGTTTAGTGTTTACTTGCTTTAGTGTTTTTAACGAGTTACTATCTCCTCCATATACTGATGCAAATATAAATCCCAATGCAGCAAATGACATACCCCTGCTCAAGTAATTAGCCGACAAAGCTAATTTTAAAAGTGTGTTGTTACATAAACAGCATTTACAGAGTTTGCGTTAGTGTAAACATCCTGAATCTTGGTATTCTTTAATTCATGTGGTACAGTTATAAAAAGGTTTTCTTATTTATTTTTAGTATTGGTTTTCAGTAGTATTTATTTTGCAGTTGACTAGACATAACATGTAGAGAATGCATTTCGAATCTGCAAACGGTCAGATAAATGAGTAAACTTTGATTATCATATCTGTCTCTTTAAAACCTTACACTGACCTCCAACCCCCCCAACCAACCGGTCTATAAAATCCCCCCAATATGTTGTTACGTGACTGGAGGGGATTCCCTCCAATTACAAATGAAATTCACTACGTGTGGGCACCAATGAGCCTGCCTGTTGCCTTTTGGAGATGCGACTTTAGATGCATATCATACTAATGCTACTTGCTTTTGTAAACTACTGTATATTCATTTTGTCAGTCTACTAGAAGTACACTTAAAGATAAAGGCATTGAGGACTTGAATGTGCGAGAGTAGGCAGCAATAAAGATTAATGCCATTCAGTGCGTCAATGTGGTCTGGGTATTTAATAAGCTGTGCATTCCTGTAAATAGCCTACTTTGTGAAATATCATTCTTTCATATACAACCCATTTTGATGTCAGCTTGTAAATTTATGTTACGGTGCACATTTTTTTCTTTCTGCTATGCATTGCTTGCCTTTACTTTTATTCTTCTTTTATACAAATCGATGAGAAAACGATAGGAGAACAGTCGAGAAAGTTTTTTGTTTGCCTGAGACTTATAGAAAAGTGGCGGCAAAACTCCTAGTTAGACATCGATTGATTTATTGTACCAACACAATGTGATCCTAAAGTTAAAAATGCCACTCTCTGGCATTGCTTATTCAAATCCTACTGTATGTGGGATGAAAGCATTTCAACTGATTGTTACACCTTATTAACAGTTATTGAGAAAGTAAATGATGGACTTTATAAGTTGTAATATCTGAGGATCAGTCTGTTTGTTCGCATATCCAGTATCCTAAGGAGCAGGACAGTCTGAGTGTAACGTTAAGTCAGCGTAATAACAGAGGCAGACCCTGCAGACGATGCTGGAGAATTTTATGTTTTTTCGTGAGCATTTTTAATTTAATATGTTGTATATTATATATTAAAGATTTACTAGAACTAAGCTGTGCTAAAACAATAGCATCTATTGATGATAAAGGTATTGCCAATGTTAGAAATGTGTAATTAGACAACTAGAGGGGCAATTTATTTAAAATGCACCCAAAATATAAAGGGTTTCTATTTGAGTTTATGTACAGAGAAAACCAAGGTGATCCAAGGCATACTGTACAGCTTTCTCATGACAACCTAATTTCCCTTTGGGATTAATAAAGTATCTATCTATTCAATCAATCAATCAACATTTATTTATATAGCACATATTCATACAAAAAAATGTAGCTCAAAGTGCTTTACAAAATGAATAGAAAAATAGAAGACACAATAAAAAATAAACATAAGTCAACATTAATTAACATAGAATAAGTAAGGTCCGATGGCCAGGGTGGACAGAAAAAACAAAAAAAAACTAAAAAAAATAAAATCTGTAGGGGTTCCAGACCACGAGACCGACCAGTCCCCTGTGGGCAATCTACCTAACATAAATCAAACAGTCCTCTTTGTATGTAGGGTTCTCATGGAAGGACCTGATGATGATGGTCACGTAGACTTATGGCTATTACTATCCATCCATCCATTTTCTAACCCGCTGAATCCAAATACAGGGTCACAGGGGTCTGCTGGAGCCAATCCCAACCAACACAGGGCACAAGGCAGGGTGCCAACCCACCGCAGGACACACACAAACATACCAAGCACACACTAGGGCCAATTTAGAATCACCAATCCACCTAACCTGCATGTCTTTGGAGTGTGGGAGGAAACCGGAGCGCCCGGAGAAAACCCACGCAGACACGGGGAGAACATGCAAGCTCCACGCAGGGAGGACCCGGGAAGCGAACCCGGGTCTCCTAACTGCAAGGCAGCAGCGCTACCACTGCGCCACCGTGCCGCCCCTGGCTATTACTAAAGACTTAGTAATACTATTGTATTGTATTACTTAGTAGACTATTGTGAACGCTGGCTGGACACAGACAGACAGACATGTTGTTCATCACCACACACTGTTTATTTACACTACTATTTACAATTTTATCGCGCTCACAAAACCCCAGTGCCTCTTGCGCCGATTCCCCAAAGTCCAGGGCTCACAGTCTCTGTGCCTTTCTTTCCTGGCCGCCTCAGTCCTCTCTCCAGCTCTGTCCACTTCCACCCGACATCCACTGCTCACTGAAGGGAGGCGGCCCCTTATATATGATTCCTGGACGAGCACCAGGTGTTCCCGGCATTCTTCCCTTGGCCACGCCCCAGCGTAGCGGAAGTGCCGGCTGTCCTCCTGGCAGCTCTACCTGTGTCCTCCAAAGTCTTCCCCCCAACACTTCCTGGTGTGGCGGAAGTGCCGGGCTCTCGGGATATCCAGGCACCGGGGCACCGCCTGCCGGTGGCCACGGGTCCCTACAGGGCTGGGCTTCCAAGCCCTTAACCCGAGGCTCCCAACATAACCAGGACGGACGCCCCCTCGCGGTCTGGAGGAGGCACAAGCCCTCCTCCTATCCTCCTATCTATCTATCTATCTATCTATGATAACACCATTTTAATTTTGTATGCAGTGCACAGCTCTGCACTAAAGAATACAGCCAGTCAGTCAGTCACTCATCATCTAACCTACTATATCCTAACACAGGGTCAGGAACAAATCCCGGGCAGGGTGCCAGCCCACCACAGGACACACGCACACCAAGTACACACTAGGGACAATTTAGGATCGCCAATGCACCTAACCTGCATGTCTTTGGACTGTGGGAGGAAACCCACGCAGACACAGGGAGAACATGCAAACTCCACCGAGCCGCCTGTAAAGGATACAATGAACACCCATTTATTTCTATGTTACAAGTGGAAGGACTTCAGCAAAAATAACAAATCTGATAATATGAGGAAACCCAAATATGCGCAAGTAGAACATACCAAGTAAGCAAAAAAAAAATCATCCTTGTAAAGGTAACAACTTTGGCCCCTATTTTCCTTGGAACAGTAACACCACTAAGTCACTCCTTTGATAGTTTAGAATCTTCTCTCTTCTAACACATTCAACTAATTAATGTTGCTTGTAAAACACCTTTTTCATTCTTGTCATTTTAGACATGTATTTCATCATACAACCTACATTTACATTATTCATCGTCTCATCTTTGTGCGTATTTTATCAAAAATCTGCACCCAAGATGCAAGCTTGAGCCCAGAGAATCTTTCCTTTATATTCATTAAGTGAACCATATATATAAATGAGACTTAAATGTTTGATTATTATCTTCCACTTCATCATAAATAGTAACCACAAAGTTTCATAGCTGCTTCGGCTGTCTGCTTGCATGCCTCTGATGCAGTTTCCTGCTGCTAATGAGGTGAGGATAATCACTGAGATAATCTTCTCATCATTCCCATGTGGAGGTTTACACTCAAGTTGCAAGGCTCAAAGCCACCGTGCTGAGGACTTGTACAAGAGTGGAATAAACCAGCTGCCGTAGGTGTTATACCAATGTAAGGATACAGTAAAACATAACCACTGAGAACTGAACATGACTTTGTGGTGGACAAGCGAAGAAAAACTGAGGCCTTTTGGAACCAATGAATACAATTAGCATATTGACTATGCAGGTTTCAAAGTTCTGTATAAAGGGAATAAAACAGAGTATCCTCTTACAGGGACACCTCCATTTTTCTCTATAAAGTACAGAGACAATAAAATTGAAATGGTCTTCATAAAACAGTAATCAGCAAATTCTACATGATAGAATGAAAACTAACAAAGTAAGCTACCAGCGACTGTGGATTAAAGTTTGTATTGTTCAAAAGGACTACAGAATGGTTCCGATTAGATTTCAAACTTTCTTATACTGATTTTACACTTGTCTTTTAGTATCACAGCACTGAAGATAATAATACAGTAACATTTATCGTACACTAGGTGTTAACATTTCTTGTTTGTTGCATTTCTTCATGTAGTTATTTCAGTCATCTTTACCCTTACTCAACTGGGCTTGCTTGCGTCTTATTTCTTCATACAAGGAATTAGCATAGGCCCGTTTATCTTCAGTTTCCTAAACAACATTAGCAGATACTGTACAGTGGATCATTAAGCCTCCACATCATTTTATGTTCTTCACTTAACCATATTTTTACATGGACTTGTTTTTGTGAATTATATTGATTATTTCTTCTTGACGTTCTTGAATAGCATGACACATGGGACAAATAATAAAAAAAAAGTATTTCTGATCCACAAACCCTTGAAAGACACATACACTGCATTACGCTTAATTTTTTTCTGACTAAAAACTAAAATATTTCCTTAATTATCAGCTTGTATGAAGATGTTTCAACTCTTGAAGACCATAATGTTTGCATTCTAAAGTTAAACTTCCTATGATAAATGAATACTCTTCTAAACACTGAAATATTTTAAGTGCTCTAACTGTAGTAATATATTTACTTTCCTAAACTGTAGAAAATGTTTTCTTTAGTGGGTTTATCTATCTATCAATAAAATACACATTAGATAGATAGATAGATAGATAGATAGATAGATAGATAGATAGATAGATAGATATGAAGGGCACTATATGATAGATAGATAGATAGATAGATAGATAGATAGATAGATAGATAGATAGATAGATAGATATGTAAGGCACTATATAATAGATAGATAAGGCACTATTAGATAGATAGATAGATATGAAAGGCACTATATGATAGATAGATAGATAGATAGATAGATAGATAGATAGATAGATAGATCTTTATTTGTCCCCGTGGAAGATTTAGCTTTTTACAGAAGCTCTTTAAATAAATAAAAACATAAATAAGTAAATAAGTAAGGAAGCAAATTAATTAATATATATATATACACACACACACACTTTAATCTAAATAAAGAAGAAAATTAAAAAGAAAGATAACTTCTGACTTGGCTGTCACAGCAACAATGTAATGCTGTTGGTATAAAGGTAGTGTATTGGCTTGAAAGTATTAAGTGGAATATTGATTTTATAAGGCCCTTTAAATAAAGATATTTTCCACATAAAGAATAAAGTAAAACATTTCACTCTCTTATTCAGTTAAGAGCAGCACGGTGGCATAGTGGTCAGTGTTACTGCCTCTCACATTCAGTGCCCTGAGTTTGAATTCCATACTCAGCCATTGTCTGCGTGGAGTTCACACATTCTCTCTGTGTTTGATTAGTTTTCCTCAAATTACTCTTATTTTCCTCCCACATTTTTCCACATTAGATCAACTATTATTTCCAAAGTGGTCCTTGTGTGAGACTAGGTATGGTTGGGGGAATGAGTGCCCTCTACGATGGACTAGTGCTCTGTCTTGAGCTGTTTTTGCATTGGCCCCTACCACCTTGAGTGGAATTAAGTGTGTTTGAGAATACAGTATTATGGTCCAGTTAATAAAATTTCAGTGACACATTGTGTCCTTAATATAGTGGAGGGTTGTTGATCTTAACTGAGATCCTCAGACAATGTAAATGAATTTATTAAAACTGCCATGTTTTCACTACACCTTGTTCCAAAAAAATATGATCTGCATAGAATTAACAGTCATATTAGCTTTTTTGTCCGAGACATTCACCACTATATGATAACAAATATATTATTTTAGCAATAACTACATGAAGAAATAAAACTGTACATGTCTAAATTGAATAATATATTTGTATATGAATGAAACAAAGATTGAAGTACTGCTTACTTTGTGTTTTAAATATAAAATAAAAATATATCAGTCTTATTGAATGTCTACGCACGTCGAATGTGGCGAATGTGGCGAATGTGGCGCAGTGGTAGTGCTGCTGCTTTGCAGTAAGGAGATTGTGGGTTGGCTTCCTGGGTCCTCCCTGTGTGGAGAGCGCTTTGAGTAGTGAGAAAAGCGCCATATAAATATAAAGAATTATTTTTATTATTGTTACAACATTGGAGAAAAGCAATCTAACTACCAAAATACATGTTTGATAAACTATGGAAACTGAAAAAAGCTGATGATTTTTTACTGACAAAATTAATTTTTAATATACACAAAAAAATAAGGAAATTAAGCTACTTAAATAGATAACAATAGACAGGAAGGAATCATTTGATGTAGAATAAAACATTAAATGGCCACATTTAGAACTACATACTAATGTTACTTTAAAATCCTTAACTTACACTGATGAAGATGTATCGTTGTTTAACTTCACATTGAGTTATCAAACATACTGCACTTTTCAAACACATTACATTATTCACCTTCCACCTTTCAAACCTTTTTATTCCAATTCAGATTTCTGAGGACATATTTACATGTAAAATACCTTTTCTTGAACAGAAATCACAAAAGTGTGAGAGTGAAGCTGAACAAAAAGGCATCACTGAATTTCATGTTTATAACACCAGGTAGCAAAACATAAATACAGAATGTCAAAATCATATTTACTGAAAATGAAAACAAAAAAAGAAAAAAGAATTTACACAACTATTATTAAAAATTTGACTTGAAAAAGTGTGGCACTGTAATATTTAAACAAAACGTTTAAAAAGTAATTGATACACAAATGATGTGGCAATGCACACCAGAAAAACTAGTGAACTAATACATGCAAGTTCAGACCCATGTCCATATTATTTAAATTGAATTATTGAGCTAAGTATCTTTTTTCATAAAGTTGTATACTTCTTTAGTCTACAAGAATATACAAAGAATTCCAAAGAATACTCTGATGCCGGCATTATTCCTGATTAAAAAGGTATTTACCCCAAGTTGCTGCTGACTACATCTATTAATATTTACCGTCAGGGTACCAGGAGCCAGTCTTTGATGGATATTGTTAGATAATACGCATCCATCCATTTTCCAACCCGCTGAATCCAAACACAGGGTCACAGGGGTCTGCTGGAGCCAATCCCAGCCAACACAGGGCACAAGGCAGGAACCAATCCTGGGCAGGGTGCCAACCCACCGCAGGACACACACAAACACACCCACACACCAAGCATGCGCTAGGGCCAATTTAGAATCGCCAATCCACCTAACCTGCATGTCTTTGGACTGTGGGAGGAAACCCACGCAGACACGGGGAGAACATGCAAACTCCACGCAGGGAGGACCCGGGAAGCGAACCTGGGTCTCCTAACTGCGGTGGCTACCACTGCGCCACCGTGCAGCCCAAATTGCAGATCCATTTCTCTAATTTCCTTACTTATTACTTCATGTGCTATAACCCTATAATTCATTTATTACGGTTTGCCATTCACAACCTGCCCAGTGTTTAGCTAGTTGATTATGACTACGATATGCAAATTATTTAATGTCTTTGTGAATTAGCTATTAGCATATTTGTGAAATTATCACAAGTCATCATAAATGTTACAATTTATTATGTAACATATTATACTGAATATTAATTAACTCCTATACAGTACACATTAGCAGTCATTCCTGTCATAATTACAATAATAAAAATAACCCTTCAATTCCTTTTTTTATTCTTATAAAAAATATCTAGATCTATATATAACCATGAAAACAGGATGGTTGTACTGAAAAGTGTGGTTTGCATAATTTTCTTTGGCCAGATTGTGGGCAAACAAACATATTGACGCAGTCTGCTGAAATTAACCACTAACACTTTTAGCCTTAACTACTACTGCAAATTAAAAGCCCTTTTCTCCAGCGGGTAGTAAGCTAGCAGGCATTTACTGTAAAGGAGCAAGTCACCTAACAACTAACACTATCTGTTTTTTTTCCTGTATTATTCCACACTATTCATAATAAATATTTTCAGATCATTAACTAGTTCTTAAAATTAGATAAAAGATCCTAGTGAATGTTTCTATTTATTTAAAAAAGCTCCATGCAATACATTTGGGCCTAATAAACGGTTCCGAAACCTTTAGCAACGATAACTACAACCAGACATTTCATGTGCAGATATTAATACAGAAAAGGTCACTGGATCCTGCCCGACTCCTCCTTAAATAATGTTGCAATTCTTTTAACAACAATCATGCCATTTCGATTATGAACTGCCTATTTCAAGTTCTCCTCTAATATCGCAAAAGCCTTTAGGTCTTAGCAAAGGCTGGCTCTTTCTGTTCATTCATTCTGAAGTATAGTGATCTTGGCTGTTTTGAATAAATAAGTTATTGCAAGATACAACTGCAGTTTAGATCACGGCTTCATAGTCTGTTGCAGTGCAAAATTTATGAATCCATTAGTAGTGGCAAACCATTAAGGGTTGACATAATTAAGCATTCCAAATAAAATATATTTTAGTTACTAATGAAGGCACAACATGAAGATTCTCATGCCTAAACAGTTAAGATATCTTTAAATCGGAGAAAAAACAATAATTTCCTTCTACTAAGACAAAGCTGAATAAAACTTATTTTGAATGGTAAAAAAAAAATGAAATGAAAGTCAGGAACAAGCACTGCCTCACGCAACATTATATCTTCTTATATAATACGCCACCGTGGCTGTCCGTTTGTCTTTCCAGGATTTTAAATCGCCTGTAGCTTGTAATCCGTTTGACCTGAAATGTGGTACACTTATACTAAGTGATGTCAACTATCCACTTTCGGGGTGATGATTGACCTCCAAGGTTATTCCTCTTTTTATGTGAATTTCCCTTTGGGATTAATAAAGTATATACAGTAATCCCTCGCTATATCGCGCTTCGACTTTCGCGGCTTCACTCTATCGCGGATTTTAAATGTAAGCACATCTAAATATATATCACGGATTTTTCGCTGGTTCGCCGCTTTCTGCATACAATGGGTCTTTTAATTTAGGTTACATGCTCCCTCAGTTTGATTGCCCAGTTGATTTCATACAAGGGACGCTATTGGCGGATGGCTTAGAAGCTACCCAATCAGAGCATGTATTACATATTAACTAAAACTCCTCAATGATATAAGATATGCTTCCCGCGTGGCGCTTGTTTTGTTTGCTTCTCTCTGTCCCTTAGTGATGGGAAGTTCGGATCATTTTACTGACTCCGATCTTTGAGTCTCGTTCAGCAAAATGAACGAATCATTTTTCGAGTCATTTCATTCAATTCTGTTTCCGGCTCAGACTGCATAGGTTAAGCTTATGGGGCTGTCACGTGATGAACGAACGACTCGAACCCGAAGACTCGAGATGAACTAATCAATTCTGTTTCCGCTCAGACTGAGTTGGTTAAGCTTATGGGGCTGTCACGTGATGAGCGAACGACTCGAAAAACCCGAAGACTCGAAACAGGTGAATCAATTCCAATACAGAAACTATAGGAAGTTGCGCAAATGCGCATGCGCGACTGAACGAATCACTCCCACGAGACGACTCGTTCTTCCTGAGTCACATTAAAGATTCGTTCAAAATGAACGAATCGTTCAAGAACGACCCATCACTACTGTCCCTCTCACTCTCTCTGCCTGACGGAGGGGCTGTTTACACAGAGGACACTGACGCTCCTCTACAAAATGCCGCTTTATCGCAGTGCTTCTGTATACTTAAAAGCAGGTATTGATTTTTTGATTGTTTGCTTTTCTTAGCGAGCGCTCTCTCTGACATTATCTGCTCTTCACGGTGCTCCTTTGAAGATAAGCTATGTTTGCATTCTTTTAATTGTGAGAAAGAACTGTCATCTCTGTCTTGTAATGAAGCACAGTTTAAACTTTTGACTAAAGGGTGTTATTTCATGTCTAGAGGGCTCTAATAATGTTAACAGGATGGGAGAGTTTATAAGGGCTTAAAATATATAAAAATAACCATACAAACATATGGTTTCTACTTCGCGGATTTTCACCTATCGCGGGTGGGGGTCTGGAACGCAACCCGCGATCGAGGAGGGATTACTGTATCTATATCTATTTTTATTTTATTTTATTGTAGAATCTACTCACGGCAGTGGGCTGCAGGGTGGCCATGTGGTGCATACGTACAGGCGCCGTTCTCATCCCTACCACCTTCGCCGTCACTTCCCCTACCTCTTCATATCTTAAATCATTCCTGAGGCAGATTGAAGACTTAAGTGCCATCTTAAGTGAAAAATTAAGGAAAATGTAGCAAGTAATTGCAACACAAACACTGACATCATCAGTTTTAACAAGAAAACATGCCGACGAAAGAAGAGAAGCAGCGGGCCACTAGGGTGGAGAAAAGACGAGCTGCTCGGGAAGCAACAAGCGCATCAACCTCTGAGCAAACGTACAGAGACAGTCTGAAAACTCTTGGGAATGCTCAAGTCGAGTGTATTCACTGCACGTTATTGTGTAGTGTGCCGTTACTGGTGTTGAAATAACTACTTATATAAATAATAAAACAAAGTTATATGACAAAATATGAATATTATATACAGGATAAAGTAAAGAGGACAATGTTCTTAACCAATTTATATTTGTACCCACCTCCACATTGTGTATCATGTTAATTATCAGGATGGCAGGCTGTGGACCCAATAAATATTTATCTCCATTCTTTCTACTTTTTATTTATTTTATAAAAATCAAATAACATTCCATAGCAAGTCAAGTTTAACAAAACTAGGTTTGAGTTAAATCAACCACCACCCATGAGAAAGAGAGCTAGGCCAACAGAGTAAAACTTTAAATAGTAAAAGTAAATAGATAAATTAATACATGAATAAAAATTAGGAGAATAAAAAAGAGGGGAGAGAATGTTTATTTTATTCTAAGATGTTATCCTGCCAGGTTTTGAAAATGTTTTGTGCAGATCCTTTAAGTGAGAATTTGATTTTTTTTTTCCCAATTTCAGATAATATATAACATCGGTTACCCACTGACTTAAAAGAGATGAGTTAGGATTCTTCAGGTTGAGCAAGAGAAGTCTACATGCTAATAGTGTAGTAAAGGCCATTACTGTTTGTGTTTCCTTCTCCACTTTAAGCCCCTCTGTGAGCCCACCAAACACAGCTGTTAGTGGATTAGAAGGGATTGGGACACCAAGGCCGTTTGAAAGACATTTAAAGATTTTGGTCCAGAATGGTGTTAATTTGCTGCAGGCCCAAAGCATGTGACCCAGTGAGGCTGAAACTTGATTGCAATGTTCGCAGGTTGGATTTTGCCCTGCAAACATTTTGGACAGATGTGTTCGATTGATAAAACTTTAAGTTGAATGACTGCATGCTTTGCACATAATGGAGCTCGAGTGAATTCTGTGCATTTCTACTTTTTTTTAATTAAGACTGCATTTCCTCACATTGCACTGAAGCCAGCGTAAGGACAGGGATGGTCAGTGGTACGTTTTTAGTGCTCTGGTGAATTTATACCTGTGGCACCATCTGTCAGAGAAATGGCATGGATTAGTTCAGATGAATGTGTGATCCTCAATCAAATTCAATCACTGTTAAGACTTGTACTCCAAATAATTTGTTTGCATTTATATGACAGATGAGAACAGGATAAGTAATGCTGGAGTTGTGCTACTTTATTTTTATTCTGGCAGTTTAACATAACTAGTACACTTCCAAACTGGAAGCACAAACTGAAAATTAAAACAAAAAGAAAATCAGTGGTCTGACTAAGGTGGATAGATTAGCTGTTCACCTTATTATAAAAAACCATACTTGCATAGGGTGGAGACCCTAACGACTTTTAAAAGACAGTTGAATGCGATAACAATGTAGACATTAACCAAACAATAAAAAAAATTTAACGGATTCAGTTGTTTTATATTTTTAATGCAATTACACAACTAAGCCAAGACTGCTCAAATATTGTTTCAAATGTATACTTGTTATCTTAGTTTTTTTGACAGCTTTTGTAATGTCCCTGAGCAAGGTGGCCACATACATTATCTGTAGCCAACATTGCTTAGATACAGTTTCACAAGTATACTTGTTCTTTTAGTTTTTGATAGCATTTGTAATGTTCTTGAGTAGAGTTGCCACATATATTATCTTTGGCATGGGTGGAGGCAGGGTGTGAATTATAGCGGGCCACAAATGTTCAGCCCCCACTAAATGAGACATTAGAACTTGCAATAGTGTTGAAAATAAAAACAAATGTGTGATACTATAAAAATGGAACATAGGTGTATAACTATGAATGCACAGTGAAAAGTGAGTCTTTAATTTATAATAATAATACACTTTATTTATTTGTAGGCACCTTTCTAAACACTCAAGGACACTGAACAATAGATAAAACACATATTATAAGCAAAACTAAAATACAAAAACTAAAATCAGCAATTGTAATCAAAGAGAAAAAGCAGTCTTAAGTTTAGATTTGAAAAGGGAGAATGAATCAATATTTCCAAGCACAGATGGTAATGAGTTCCAGAGCAACTGAACGCTCTGCTCCCCATGGTGGTAAGACGGGCGAAGGGGACAGTCAAGTGGATGGAGGAAGAGGATCTGATGGCAACATGGAGGTCAGTCAGAAATGTAGGAGAGAGCCTTAAAGGTTAACAGAAGAACTTTGAATTGAATGTGGAACTTAACTGTTATACTTAATGTATAGAGTTTTCTCATATTTTATATAGCATCATTCATAGCAGAGATTATTATAAGATTTTTTTTTCTTTTATTTATCTAGAGCAGTGTTTCCCAAACTCGGTCCGGTGGCCCCCCGTGGCTAAAGGTTTTTGTTCCGACCAGCTTCTGTTTTTAATTGGACTCCTGGGCTAATTAAATGATGTGTTATTTCTCAAGTTCTATGTTTTGGGAACAATATAGAAATTAGAAAACTAAGTTTGATAAAAAAAAAATATATATATATTAAAATGTACCAAGCAGTTACATAGGAATAATGTATTTTTTTCTTTTTAACAATATTTTCATCTTGATTTTCATTCTACTTTTCCAGGTGTTCTAATTGTTTAATTAATCTATAATTTACTAATTAGTGGGTCTGATGCTAAAGTATTTGCAGCCTTTGATTAGTCAGTGTTTGCCAGCGTGTCTGCTCTGCTCGTTTTTAATTTTCATTAATAAGATATAATGAAGGGGGAAAACTGCGCAGAGAAAGAGCAAAATATAATGAAATCAACAAAAGAGAGTTAAGCATTTAAATCTATAGCAAAAGCAGAAATATTTCTAAATGTCTTATAAATGTAAAAATCATGCTGCTGTGCTTTTCTGAATGTAGAATAAAAGAAAAATAATCCCAGCTAATGAAATGAGATCAGCGCTATCAGGTGTTGTCA
Source organism: Polypterus senegalus (assembly GCF_016835505.1). Lineage (NCBI taxonomy): Eukaryota > Metazoa > Chordata > Cladistia > Polypteriformes > Polypteridae > Polypterus > Polypterus senegalus. Next base: position 325,365,898 of record NC_053154.1, read on the forward strand.
CTGATTAGGAATCTGATTGGAACAAAAACCTGCAGCCACAGGGGGTGACAAGACCGAGGTTGGGAAACAATGGCTTAAAACAACACAATATGCTTTTAAGTGACTCGTCTGCCCTGTCAGACACAGCTTTTCAAGGACTGCATGAACACTAATGGACCTATATCAAAGGAGCCTCCAAATCAAACATACTTGGCACATCAAGTAAACAAAGCTGGTGAGGAAGGCCGGCTCTGTTGTCGGCATGGAGCTGGACAGTTTGACGTCTGTGGCAGAGCAACGGGCGCTGAGCAGGCTCCTGTCAATCATGGAGAATCCACTGAACAGGATCATCTCCAGACAGAGGAGCAGCTTCACGGCAGACTGCTGTCACCGTCCTGCTCCACTGACAGACTGAGGAGATCGTTCCTCCGCCACACTATGCGACTCTTCAATTCCACCCGGAGGTAAACGTTAACATTATACAAAGTTATTGTCTGTTATACCTTCATTGTTATCACTCTTTAATTTAATATCATTAAATAAATTAAATATCATTGTATCAGGGAAGGACAAGAGGATGAATACAGGAGGGTGGTGGACAGCTTTGTGGAGTGGTGTGAGCTAAATTTTTTTACAGATAAACATCACAAAGACAAAGGAACTGGTTGTGGACTTTAGAAAACAGGCTCCTTTTCCCACCCCTGTCACCATCAGAGGAACTGATGTTGTGGTGGTTGAGGACTACAGGTACCTGGGGATACACACTGACAGTAAACTGGACTGGTCCAAGAACACCGACACGGTTTTCAAGAAAGGGCAGAGCCGACTTTACCTATTGAGGAGGCTCAGGTCTTTCAATGTCTGTAGGAAGATGCTGACTATGTTCTATCACTCTGTAGTAGAGAGTGTGGTGTTTTTTGCAGCTGTGTGTTGGGGCAGTGGGCTGAAGACCGCTGAGGCCAACAGGCTGAACAAACTGATTAAAAAGGCTGGTTCTGTCCTGGGTGTAAGACTGGAGAACCTGGCGGAGGTGTCTGAGAGGAGAATACTGAAAAAGCTTCTCGGTATCATGGACAACCCCTCTCACCCCATGCATGCTTCTTTGATGGGTCATCGGATGCACACACAACAAAAGACTCATTGCCTCCAAGTGTAGAACCGAACGCCACAGGACATCTTTTCTACCTGTGGCAATAAGACTATATAATTCTTCCTCATTCTGTAGGTGATGCTTCTCATCATCACATGCTGCTATCTCATTTTTTTATAGCATAAACACTAGCCACTTTTCATTACCACTTGCACTAATAATCTGTAATTTTATTATATCTGTTATAGTTTGTGTTATAGTTGTTTGTTGCTTTGCACAAATTAGTTATATAGTTATAATACAAACTATTAGTTATAGTTATTTGATATTTTGTTTAGAGTTATTTTGTTATTCTGTTTATTTAGTTATTCTGTTTGTACTATTATGACTGATCTTTTAAACTCTTTATTCCTCTTGTTGCACTGAGCATGTATATGACAAAAGAATTTCCCTCGGGATAAATAAAGTTCTTATCTTATCTAATCTAATCATCAATATCAATTGTTTATCATCAGTATGTTGCTGCTGGAGTATGTGAATCTCCCCTTAGGGATTAATTAAAGTATCTATCTATCATATTGTGCCTTTCACATCTATCTATCTATTATATAGTGCCTTTCATTTCTCTCTGTCTATCTATCTATCATATTGTGCCTTTCACATCTATCTATCTACTCTATCACGTGACACTGTCATAGTCTCACATGTTAATATCTATTGTGAGGAGTCACTTGGCTGACAAGTGGTTGCCAGGGGAGAAAAAGCAGAATCAGGATGGCACAGGGCTGGGATAAATCACAAAGAAAACATCTATAGATGAGACACAGGCATAATGGCAAAAATTACATTTAAAAACCAAGTCTCCCTTTGTACTCACTATGTTCTCTTTTCTTAACTCAACAATTTTGCATTAAAATGTGCAAATGGGTCCTTACCTTCAGAAACAATCTGCTGAACAGCTGTAATATACAATGAAGGGTCATCCTCGGGGTACAGCTTTTTCCACTGATACCACTCCTGAAAATACTGTTCCAACCATTCTGTCTCTGTCACGCCACAAAGCAGCATCACAATCTTGCTCGGCTGACAAAGAGCTTCCTTCAGACTCTCAAGGAATGTCCCGTCACATAAAACATCCAGAAACGAAAAGGACATCAGGAGCAGAATGCATCGACTGTGCTGAAAGAGTCTGACATCTTCACTGGAAAACGTTGTACTACTGTCCAGTCTGTAAGGGACTATAGACTTTGCGGAGAAGAGATTAGATGAAACAAGAATATGTTGCAAGTAGGTTCTCCACTCAGAGGCTTCTTCAGTGTAAACTATTAGCACGTCACAGGAATCTTCTACTTCTGCAACACAGAAATCATAATACTGTACTTAGCTAAGTCATTAGACAACTGCAATTATAAAGTGAATCACGTTATATACACAGTTTAGCAATGGAGCATTTTAAAATCAGTCAATTTTTATTTCACTGTGAGCACCGCCACAAAGCAAATTAAAAATCAATCAAACAAAAATAAAGAAGTTACAGGATCATTTTGAAAACATATTGTTTCTTCAGTTTTCATCCATCCATCCATTATCCAACCTGCTATATCCTAACTGCAGGGTCACGGGGGGTCTGCTGGAGCCAATCCCAGCCATCACAGGGCGCAAGGCAGGAAACAAACCCCGGGCAGGGCGCTAGCCCACCGCAGATTTCTTTAGTTTTACAGTTGTAAAAGAGTTGTTCTGTAAGAGGATGTAGCTAAGAAGTAGCCATGTTATTCTGACCTTTTTTGAGCCAAATTTCAGCTTGGGTTTGCATGGACAAAAGGAGATACTGGATGGGGATCTCGCTTGGTGTCTCTGGTTCAAGTGGAAACTGGCCCCTGATTTATAAGTACTTCTGAGGGGAATAAAATTGATCACAGTAGAGCAAGCGAGCTGGGGTTTGATAGGACATTCAAGCCTGGGATTTTACATTTAGATAGATGAGGACTGGCAAAAGCCTGAAGAAAAATCAGAGTTTGGTGAAAGAGGAGTTAGGAACGTCTAAATTGTGGGTTAGAGTGACAGGAACCCCACAGCTTAAACAGGAAGCATTAACCTGTTTAGAAAGGCCCAGTGGGTTTTCTTTTACTTTCATCTTTATATTGACTCCTTGTTTTTACCCTCCTGTGTGTGCCACTTTATTTGGCATCTTCTGGTTTCCTTTTTGTTTAGTGGAATGAGGCAATGGAACTCCCTATAGACTATATAAAAATTAGTTTTCACAAACATAATTCAAAAAAGCAAGCAAATATTAAATAAATACAAAAGTAAAAGAATGACATAACCTAAGGGAGAATCCAACACAGAGTGGTCATTTAACGCTGGTCACTTCACTACAGTGGGAAGTGATAGCAATCAAAACGTCATGGGCGTTTATCAGAATTATAAGAGATACTAGCCATGCCGAAAATAACCACGATGGAAACGCTATCACTGCCTGAAGCCCAGTTTAGAGAGGTGAGAAGGAGCTTCTTCCTACGGTCCATCCACATCCTAAATGAGGACCGTGCCTAGAGCTACATGATGCTCTATTGTTAACTCTCCTGTATGTATGTATGTATGTATGTATGTATGTATGTATTATTTATTTATTTATTTATTTATTTATTTATTTATTAGGTCATGTCATTTTCTAACTTGCTTAACCCTGAGCAAGGTCACATGGGTAGGGGATGGCATCCCAGCAAGCATAGCTCACAAGACAGGAACAATCCCCTTTACAGTCACAGATTTTTTTTATTATATATTTTTACAATATTAATATAATGCTAACATTGTGCATTTTTTGATTTATTGATATCTAAAGAGTTGTTTTTTTTACCATCTATTGACTTTTTAAATTCTTCTAATACACAGTCTTGGAGTTTGGCAACTAAGCATTTCACTACATATTGTACCACGTGTAACTGTATGTGACAAATAAAAACTTGATTGGATTTGAATTTATCTGCTTACAACTTCAAAAACAGGTGGAGAAAAGAATGAGACTCAGACATACATAACTTACTATGATTAACTATTTGCTGGAGAACTACATGCAACAACATTAACATTAGGGAGGAAAAATGGTTTGCACTGCTGCCTCACTGGTGTACTGTTCTGGGTGAAAGTCCAGCAGCTGGTTCTTACCTGTGTGATGTCTCCACATTGTGCTTGCATGCTGAGCTCATTGGTGTATCCAAATTGGCCTGTGGATATGTGAGTGAGTGGGCTCTATTATCGTCCGCAGTGATGTGGGCTCTGCATCGGTCTGTCGTGGTGAAAAAGGAGCTGAGCCGAAAGGCAAAGTTCTCAATTTACCGGTCGATCTACGTTCCTACCCTTATCTATGGTCATGAGCTATGGGTAGTGACCGAAAGAACGAGATCGTGAATACAAGCGGCCGAAATGAGTTTCCTCCGCAGGGTGTCTGGGCTTTCCCTTAAAGATCGGTTGAGAAGCTCAGTCATCCGGGAGGAGCTCAGAGTAGAGCCGCTGCTCCTCCGCATCGAGAGGAGTCAGATGAGGTGGCTCGGGTATCTGAACAGGTTGCCTCCTGGACATCTCCCTGGTGAGGTGTTCTGGGCATGTCCAAGTGGGAGAAGGCCCCGGGGAAGACCCAGGACACGCTGGAGGGACTATGTCTCTCGGCTGGCCTGGGAACACCTCGGGATTCCCCTGGAAGAGCTGGAAGAAGTGGCCGGGGAGAGGGAAGTCTGGGCATCTCTGCTCAAGCTGCTGCTCCAGCAATCTGATCTCGGATAAGCGGAAGAGGATGGATGGATGGGTCCTATTATGCACTTTCTTTGTGTCCGGGGTTTTTTCCTGCTTTACACCCTCTGTAGTTGGATACACTAAACACCTGCAGCACTGGACCAAATTACGTGGGTTTGGAAGGAGGGTTAGGAAGATCAATGGATGAATGGATGTAAAAATGATGGATAGAAATATTATATCACATTAACATTACTTATTATACTAGCTATCATAGTAGACATAACTTCATCTTGGGGTGTAAACAATTAAAACCTAATTTATCATTAAAAATTAAAAGTGTACCGTAAAGCATGAGAGTACAGCATTTACAACAAAATAAACATTTAATGAAATATAAGAAGTATAATAAACATCACGATAAGTATTGTAGTAAAACAGAATAATTAGACTTCTAGAAATAATCATGCAGTATTTAACCTGAGATATTCATAGAGAATGTTATTCCAAACTTAGGCTTCCATAAATGATATACAATACATGTAAGCTACATTATTTTTATAACGGAATACATGCTTTTGCTTTATATTTATGTGACAGTCAAGTGCAAAATATTAATATTTATGTTATAGTACAATGTTATTATTCTTTTAAATTATATAAAGTTTGTAACTAACATATTTCACAAAACAGTTCTAAACAATCAAATGGCAAAAATGAATTTTGGCTCCATATGAATAGAACGTTCTAAATGAACCACACTGAATTTGACTTAAAAATACTGTTGTAAAAAATGCAAATTTAATATATACAGAACAAGATCACTAGTAAATACTAACAGAAATTAACTACAATCAAATGCAAAATTAAAAATATGTAGAGGGGAATAAATACTAAATTTAAATAAAAATACTAAATTTTGATTTGTTTGTCTTAAAATCTATAACAGACTAATGTAGAATACAAAACCTAGCTGATAATAAAATGCAAACCTGAATATATCCGTCCATTTTCAAACCTGCTTCATCAAGTTATAGAATTGTGTTGTAAAATATAATTATTTATTAACCATAAAGACATCAATCATTTAGAACAGGGGCTCTCAAACTCGGTCCTGGGGGACCCCCTGTGGCTGCAGGTTTTTGTTCCAATCAGAGTCCAAATCAGTGACAACACCTGATAGCACTGATCTCATTTCATTAGCTGCAATTATTTATCTTTTATTCTGCATTCAGAAAAGCACAGCAGCATGATTTTTACATTTATAAGAAACTTAGAAATATTTCTGTTTTTGCTATAGATTTAAATGCTTAACTCTCTTTTTATTATATTTCGCCCTTTCTCTGTGCAGTTTGCTCCCTTCATTGAATCTTAAATAATGACAATTAAAAATGAGCAGAGCAGAAACCCAAGAAAACAACACTCAATCGTGAAAGGCTGCAAAGTAATTTAGCGTCAGCCCCACAAAGTAGTAAATAACGGATTAATTAAACAATTAGAACACCTAGAAAAGTAGAATGACAATCAAGATGAAAATAATGTTAAAACGAAAAAAAACACACATATAACTACTTAGCACATTTTAATACTTTTACTTAGTGTTCTAATTTGTATATTGCTCCCAAAACAGGGAATCTGGGAAACAACAGTTCACTTAAAGAGTCCAATTGAAAACAGAAGCTGGCTGGAACAAAAACCTGCAGCCACAGGGGTCCCCCAGGACCGAGTCTGAGAACCCCTGATTTGGAGCAAAATGAATAAATGCTGGTGAAAAAAAATAACCAGAATCCCCAACCCTAAAACACTGTAACAGAAATAAATACGTTTCTAAAATGGATGTGTTATTCAAAGTCAACATTTTTACAAGCTACGGCAACAGTAGAACAAATTGATACTTAAATGCATTTTGTTTATTTTGCAACTTTTTATCGATATATTTCACTATTTTTATAAAAATACTTACTTTTTAGCAAGTTATGTCTGCTGTTAATACTATTCTTAAGCATCTTGTCTCTTATTTAAATGTGGACAATAGGGATTCCGTTGGTTTTTTAAAGCTTGTAGATATCACACAGACAATTTCACTTAAATAAGTTTTACACGTACATTCAGCTGGAACGTGCAAAATGTCAAGTGCTACAAATGTAACAATCATTAAATAGGGCAAATCATAGGTTTAGATGTTTACTAAAAGGGAAGGTGAGGAGGAGGTTATAAAAGCGCCTCATTCAAAGGAAAAAGATAAACGAGATTAGAAGTTACATTATGAGCAGAATGCGATGCGACATATGTCAAAGGTGTGAAACTAGATTATGTCTGGGAATTTGATTAAACTTTAGCTTTTATTTTTCTGTTTCAGTTATTGATTCGATCAAAGAAACCACACTCAGATGCAAAAAAAAATAAATCCCTTTGAACACCTGCACGTAAAAGAAATGGCTAAAAATGATAGGGAAGAAAATCAAGGCTAATGTTGTGTCTACATTATTCTTTGCACAATTCATGAGACTCCATTTCTTTGAATTATAACATTTTAGATCCCAAAAAACATAAACAGAAGGTGTATTATGTAGAAATAATAATTTCAGACTACTGGCACCATTTATGTCCAGGTAACTTGAACATTAAAATGATGAGCCAAGTCACACAGAACTGTGGTTCTCTTTTACTGAAGACAGGATTAGAAATATTACTACACGTGGAATCTGCCGCCATACGGTTAATTTTGAAAGGGAGATAAAAGTTAAGAGTCTGGAAGTACATAGATCATAGTACAAATCATATTATGTGATATCATCTACTGTTCTATTCTGCTCTGGACTTGTAATATTTTTATTTTACTGTTATACTGTCTTGAGGATTACTTGTGTTCTGCTCTGTGTCTTGTGTTGTATTGACCCCCAACCTACCAGTAAAGGGGTCTCTCTTTGAACTGCCTTTCCCAAGGTTTCTTCCATTTTTTTCCCTAAAAGGGTTTTTTTGTGAGGTTTTTCCATGTCTACTTGGAGAGTCGAGGCTGGGGGGCTGTCAAGAGGCAGGGCCTGCTAAAGCCCATTGGGGCACTTCTTGTGTGATTTTTGGGCGACACAAAAATAAATTGTATTGTATTGTTTTTTTTGTTTTGTTTCTTCATTTGCTGTCATTATGCTTCACAACCTAACCCCGTATTTAAAGAATAAATTAATGTGTTGATTCATTTTTTTGTTTACATACAGAAATGGCTGGGATCATGTCGAAGAATTTCTCTTGCTTTGTGGATGACAATGTTGGCCCTGATTTCAGTTTCACCGACTTGTACACCGGGAGCACGGGCTCTCTAGTTACCACGCTTCCTTTAACTTCACCTGTTTGGAGTCTCCTGCGGTGGGTTGGCACCCTGCCCGGGATTGGTTCCTGCCTTGTGCCCTGTGATGGCTGGGATTGGCTCCAGCAGACCCCCGTGACCCTGTATACGGATTCAGCGGGTTAGAAAATGGTTGGTTGGTTGTTTGGAGTCTGGTACAAATCTTGTAATCGATATTTAACCCACTTCCTATTGTCCAAATGACTTGAAATTTTGCACACTTACTCACTTCCGACATGACGATACATGAATCAATAATCAGTTTCACTAATTGATCAATTAATCCATGTTAATTAAGAAATTAAATTTTCATATGAAGAATAGTTAAAGATTTCACCAATAGATGGCGCTAGTAATGGATAGAAATATTAAAGGAAGTGTTACAATATTGATTACAAAATTATACTAAAATAAATCCAAGACTAAAAAGTTAAAAATAATATATATATATATATATATAAATACTTTTTAAAAACCACTCTAATATTAAGTAAAAAGTAAAATAAAAAGGCGCTTTTCATCAATCAACATTCAAAAACACTTTTTAAAATCTTAGCAAAAGTGCCCACCTTTTATTTTACAAGTGATGTATAAGAGACTTATTTTTTACTTTTTAGTACACTTTTTAACTTAATATAAGAGTGGTTTTAAAAAGTATTTTTTTATATGATGATGATATGATCCCCCACCGACTCCATACCTACAGATTTAAGCTGTTAATAACCAAAAAATAAGGCACTGTTTAAACGTTGCTTGAAAACACAAGACTAAATTGCTTCCCCTATTAAAGTTCTGAGTAATAATACACAAAATTAAATAATTTCTGTAAAAACTGCAGGTTAGGTGGATTGGCATTTCCTAATTGGCATAAGTGTGTGTTTGTATGTGAGTGTGTTCACCCTGCAATGGACTGGAGCTCTGACCAGGGGTTGTTCCTACCTTGTGCCCAGTGCTTGCAGTGATAGGCTCCAGCTTCCCCTTGACCCAAGCTGGTTTGAAAATGGATTGATGGATGAATGAATGAATGAATGAATGAATATTCTTTTTTCAGTTTCCAATTCTGAAAGGCTCCTGTCAATAATGGAGAATCCACTGCATCCACTGAACAGGATCATCTCCAGACAGAGGAGCAGCTTCAGCGACAGACTGCTGTCACCATCCTGCTCCACTGACAGACTGAGGAGATCTTTCCTCCGCCACACTATGTGACTCTTCAATTCCACCCGTTGTGGGGGGGGCTTTAAACATTAACACAAAGTTATTGTCTGTTTTACCTGCATTTTTATCACTCTTTAATTTAATATTGTTTTTTATCAGTATGCTGCTGCTGGAGTATGTGAATTTCCCCTTGGGATTAATAAAGTATCTATCTATCTATCTATTATATAGTGTCTTACATATCTATCTATCTATCTATCTATCTGAAAGTATCTATCTATCTATCTATTATATAGTGTCTTACATATCTATCTATCTATCTGAAAGAATGTTTCTAAGCTAAGAATTCTTACTTTCTCATTGAATGTTATACCTCAGGGTGGCAGAGTGGCACCATGCTAGCACTGCTGCCTTGCAACAAGGAGACAGGGGTTCATGTCCTGGGTACTCCTTCTGTGGAGTTTGCATGTTCTCCTCTTATTTCTTCATGCATCACTAAATTGTCCCGAGTAAGTGTGTGTGTTTGCCTTGTCCAGGTGGTGTTCCTGCCTTGTGCTCAATGATTAGGCTCCAGCTACCAAACAGCCCTGCCCTGGATAAGCTGGTCAGGAAATTCACTACTTCTACCTACAAGAACGAAAGGCCATCCTAAAGGGACAGAAGCAAGCAGGAAACAGAGGACATGATACCAGTTTATCAGTGGGCATACTTGTGCATTATACTTGTGGAAGGAACAACCTGAGACTTCACAACATATTTCAGTCTGTCGAATCTACACAACACATGTATCTAGTGCCTTCATAGGGAGTGCATGCCCAAAACACTTTAAAAAATGTTTTTGTGGTATACACATATGAAATCTATACTGTATGCACACCAACTTATATTATACAGGTATGTGCAAGCCAAAAGTGTGTGCATGCAAATTGACAGTAAATATGTATTACCAAACGTATACACATGGAAACCAAAGTTATAAAAGCAAAAATATATTATTTATGTCTTGATTTCCCTTCCAAAGAAATGGGATATAACCACAAATGAAATGCAGCGCTTTCTTGTACATAATTTATTCTAAGCCTGGGGTGATTTACTATTGCTTAATATTCAGCCTAGGGACTGTGACAGTAAACACACAAGCAGGAAACTGTGTCCACGTGCCATGGAAACAGTACCACAACAATCCAAAAAAACAATCGTTACTTTTCAAAGTAACTAGTGTGAATGTATACAGTATCAAGCTGTTGCTTGGTGTCATGTATGCACCTGATCTGAGGTACATAATACCACTCCGGGACGAGAGAGGGTGCTGGTGCTAATCATGTCCTTTTCCATTCCCTCCACAGTTCAGAGAAGATGCTCAGTGAGGGCAGCTGACTCCGTCACTTCTGGTCTCCCGCCTATAAAGCACAAGGCAGTCGGGATGGAGGCTTCATTCTTTGATCAGAGCATAGCGCAGGACGGAGCTCCTACCTTGTGGCCTTCACCGACGGAATGAATCCCTTGACCCCTAACTGACTTTCTACTTTGTTTATTTGATTTCCTATTCATGCAGAAGAGCTCTTGTTTTACTTTCTGTTTTGCCTTGGATTAATCAGGGACAGCCGGGTGCCCCAACATTTATTGTTTTGAACTTGTTGTTCCTCACTCAGTCACATTAGACTAAGTTATTAGGTTAAATTATTCTTTAAAATAAAGGTGTGCTCTGCCAGGTTTTCAAATTCAACCCAAGACTGTTTCTTACACTATAGCTTGCTCCTGCTGGCTCAGATGCTGCAGTGGTTCTTGATGTATTATTACAGGTCATATTTTTAACTGTCTATTATTACAATCTGGACTGTGACAATTGCTACATTTAAGGGGTTTTCCTTGGTTTTGTGTCTGGTGGTCACTGCAGCTCTTAAAAAAAATTAAAAGAAAAAAAAAGTGATTTTAGTGCTTTGGCCATGGTCAATGTCAATGTAGTATTAATACAGCAATATACATATAAGTACCTCCTACAAAGTGTTTTATATAAAATAAAAAATAAGATGCTGCAGATGTTCTATCAGAAGGTTGTGTCGAGTGCCCTCTTCTACACGGTGGAGTGCTGGGGAGGCAGCATAAAGAAGAAGGACGCCTTACACCTGGACAAACTGGTGATGAAGGCAGGCTGTAATGTAGGCACAGAGCTGGACAATTTGACATCCATGGCAGAGCGACGGGCGCTGAGCAGGCTCCTGTCAATCATGGAGAATCCACTGCATCCATTGAGCAGGATCATCTCCAGACAGAGGAGCAGCTTCACGACAGACTGCTGTCACCATCCTGCTCCACTGACAGACTGAGGAGACCCCACACTATGTGACTCTTCAATTCCACCCGTGGTGAGGGGGGCTTTAAACATTAACATTATACAAAGTTATTGTCTGTTTTACCTGCATTTTTATCACTCTTTAATTTAATATTGTTTTTTATCAGTATGCTGCTGCTGGAGTATGTGAATTTCCCTTGAGATTAATAAATCTATCTATCTATCTATCTATCTATCTATCTATCTATCTATCTATCTATCTATCTATCTATCTATCTATCTATCCATCTGAAAGAATGTTTCTAAGCTAGGAATTCTTACTTTCTCACTGACTGTTATAACTCAGGGTGGCAGAGTGGCACCATGCCAGCACTGCTCCCTTGCAACAAGGAGACAGGGGTTCATGTCCTGGGTACTCCTTCTGTGGAGTTTGCATGTTCTCCTCTTGTTTCTTCATGCAGGTTAGGAGAATTGGCATCACTAAATTGTACCGAGTAAGTGTGTGTGTTTGCCTTGTCCAGGTGGTGTTCCTGCCTTGTGCTCAATGATTAGGCTCCAGCTACCAAACAGCCCTGCCCTGGATAAGCTGGTCAGGAAATTCACTACTTCTACCTACAAGAACGAAAGGCCATCCTAAAGGGACAGAAGCAAGCAGGAAACAGGGGACATGATACCAGTTTATCAGTGGGCATACTTGTGCATTATACTTGTAGAAGGAACAACCTGAGACTTCACAACATATTTCAGTCTGTCGAATCTACACAACACATGTATCTAGTGCCTTCATAGGGAGTGCATGCCCAAAACACTTTAAAAAATGTTTTTGTGGTATACACATATGAAATCTATACTGTATGCACACCAACTTATATTATACAGGTATGTGCAAGCCAAAAGTGTGTGCATGCAAATTGACAGTAAATATGTATAACCAAACATATACACATGGAAACCAAAGTTATAAAAGCAAAAATATATTATTTATGTCTTGATTTCCCTTCCAAAGAAATGGGATATAACCACAAATGAAATGCAGCGCTTTCTTGTACATAATTTATTCTAAGCCTGGGGTGATTTACTATTGCTTAATATTCAGCCTAGGGACTGTGACAGTAAACACACAAGCAGGAAACTGTGTCCACGTGCCATGGAAACAGTACCACAACAATCCAAAAAAAAACAATCGTTACTTTTCAAAGTAACTAGTGTGAATGTATACAGTATCAAGCTGTTGCTTGGTGTCATGTATGCACCTGATCTGAGGTACATAATACCACTCCGGGACGAGAGAGGGTGCTGGTGCTAATCATGTCCTTTTCCATTCCCTCCACAGTTCAGAGAAGATGCTCAGTGAGGGCAGCTGACTCCGTCACTTCTGGTCTCCCGCCTATAAAGCACAAGGCAGTCGGGATGGAGGCTTCATTCTTTGATCAGAGCATAGCGCAGGACGGAGCTCCTACCTTGTGGCCTTCACCGACGGAATGAATCCCTTGACCCCTAACTGACTTTCTACTTTGTTTATTTGATTTCCTATTCATGCAGAAGAGCTCTTCAACTTTCTGTTTTGCCTTGATTAATCAGGGACAGTGGTGCCCCAACATTTATTGTTTTGAACTTTTGTTCCTCAAGTCACATTAACATTATACAAAGTTATTGTCTGTTTTACCCCCACAATTTTTTTCACTCTTTAATTTAATTATTGTTTTTTATCACTCTTTAATTTAATATTGTTTTTATGCTGCTGCTGGAGTATGTGAATTTCCCTTGAGATTAATAGATTATCTATCTATCTATCTATCTATCTATCTATCTATCTATCTATCTATATCTATGTGTCTTACATATCTATCATCTATCTATCTATCTATCTATCTATCTATCTATCTATCTATCTATAGTGCCTTTCATATCTATCTATCTATCTATCTATCTATCTATCTATCTATCTATCTATCTATCTATCTATCTATCTATCTATCTATCTATCTATCTATCTATCTATCTAAAATAATTGCATATGTTTGTTACTTGAAAACTTGGTGGCTTATAATTTTTCCTTGAGTGTTTTGCATTTGTTGAATTATGTAGAACTTAGAAACAGCACTTGTCTAAACTTATCAATTCCCAATTCCTGTCCTTCCGTTTTCTTTCTCCACATACCAATCGCCACCCAGTGAGTTCTGTAATAAATGTAAAGCCAGCTGTAAGCTTACAATGCCAATTCTTCAAAACTTTTATGGAACATTGAAAAATCTTCGATATACACGTTTAATTTTTCAATGTATTCAGGGTCACATCAATCCCAGCAAGCATCAAGAGCGAGGCAGGACCAACTTCCAGTAGACTGAGGCATGGCTGAGTGAAATCCATACGGATGCTGGAGGCTTTGTTTAGGCAGCATGTGCTATAAAAGTCCTCCAGGGCTGGAAGCTGTATCCCGATAATCCTCTGTGTTCTCGACACAACCCGCTGTAGAGCTTTCCAATCAGCTGCTGTACAGCTGTGATTCCACACACACATACAATGGGTTGAAATACTCTGAGTGGTGCACTGAGAGTAACAACACTAAAGCAGCTGTAGTATTTGGGAAAGTTTGTTCATTCCGCGCACTTTTAAATTGTTTTGAAGTGATTGCAATCAAGTGAATTAAATCTGTAAACAATATGCAGTTAATTTCGATATATTTGATAAATCCTACGTCACTGATGTGAGTCTGAAAAAATGGATACCACACAGAAACTGTACCACTGCTTTAACGCTGGGTGCCACCAGTTTGCAAAACCGAGCAGAAAAATGTGTACACAATGGGGTAGGCTGCCGTGAGTATGTGCGTGGCTTTACGCCAAGTTTAGTTTTTATACATCGCGACATGTACATGGTGCCTACCTCACTACATGTCAACTCATTCCATGTGTCTGCTAATCTGTGTAAAGAAAACCTTCCTAATGTTTGTGTGAAATTTACTCTTAAACAAAGTTCCAGCTGCGCTTGCTCTGTTTTTATTGAACCAATTATAAAGTAACAGACTCAATGCACTGTGCTAATTTTCTTCATATTTTTAAACACTTCATTCATGCCACCTCTTAATCTCCTTTTACTTATTTATTGTACCATAATTCACAAGTTCCTTTATGTGACTATGTGGAATAAAACCTTTTTTCATACCTTTGCCAGCTGCCCTGACTCTCATTACTACATTTGGGTAAATGTTCAACTTCTTTAATCTTTCCTCACAATTCATAAGCTGTAGTCCTGGACTCAGCCTAGTCGCTCTTCTGTGGGCATTTTCAGTGCTGCTATGTCCTTTTTGTAGCCTGGAAACCAAAATTGTGCCCAGTACACCAGAAGAGGCCTCACTGGTGCACTATAAAGCTTCAACATAACCTCTGTCACACACGTGCGGGTGGGAGGCAGCTAAAGGGCTTGAGTGAGGGCAATTCTGAATCAGACCAGGATGTGGCAGAGTACACTGAGTCTTTTTCTCGCTTTCCTACAGACCATTCATGAGAAGTCCCAACTGGCCCTGTTGACGTCACTTCTGGGTCCGGACCTATAGAGGAAAACCTTGCCAGCTCCGGCCCCCTTGATGTCATGTCCGGGCTCGAGCCTATGGCTGAAGACCCTTTCAATCCTGGCCCCTTTAATGTCACTTCCTATCCTGATCTTTAAAATCCTCCACCTTTCCCCTATTCCCTCAGTTCTGTTTTGGACTCCAGTTTGTACACATAAGTGCTGCCATTTATTTTTGCAACTTTTGCAGCCAGGAAATGAATATACGGCTGGCTGCCCCAAACCTTGCCATGGCTCATTGTTGAGTTTGTGACACCTCCTTTGCCTTGTATTCTGCACATCATTTTCCATAAAATTCTGTTAACCTTCTTAAATGGATTCTGAGAGTTGTCTGAAGGTTGATAATGTTGAGTCGACTACGACACCCAAGTTCTTCTAATAAGCAATACTTTCATGTTTCAGACCTCCTGTTGTGTATTCATATGTAACATTTTTACTTCCTACATGTAATACTTTACATTTACTGACATTAAATTTCATCTGCCACAAATCTGCCCAGTCCTATACGTTGTCCAAGTCCCTGTGTAGTGATTCAATGGATTCGAGATAATCTGCAAATCCACCGAGCTTGGTATCATCTAATTAAGCCAGCCTGTTTTATATATTCCCATTCAAATCACTTATACATTTAAAAACAGCAGCGGCCCCAGCACTGACCACTGAGGGACAGCATTCTTAACATCACCCAATTCTGATTAGGTTCCTTGCACCACAACTACCTGTTTTCTATATTTAGGCAATTCCATCCACACACAATACTCTGAGCTCCCACTTCTTTTAGTTTGATGCCCAACTTCTCATGTGGAACCTTATAAAATGCTTTCTGAAAATCAAAATAAATATCATATGCTCCAGCTATGATCAGAGTCTTTTATTGCTTCCTCATAGAATTCCAACATGTTAATAAAACACGACCTCCCCTGTCTGAGCCCAAGCCGACTGTTCAGTAAAACTTCTGTTTGTGCCATGTGCTGCTCAATCTTCTCCTTAATAACTCCTTCCATTATTTTACAAGTGATGCACGTTACGCTTACTGTCCCATAATTACTCTGATTTGCCTGATCATCCTTTTTATATAATGAAATAAATAATATTATCCAGTCCTTAGGAATTTCCCCAGTACGCAGTGACTTTCAAAAAATATGCTCCATGGCTTTAATCGATAAATGCTGTCTAGACCAGGTGGTTTGTTATAGATTTCAGCCTATTTAATCCAAGGTGTACGTCTCCCTCTATAATTTATCTTTTTTGGTTGATGGCTTGTTCTTGGTTGTGTGTGCAGCTCTCCCCAACACTTCTAAATAATATTCAGTGAAGAAAAACAGACTGTTATTAATGTTTTAGCAGAGCTGCATGTCATGTCACTGGCACACTTCTAAAGCAACACATTTTCTCAATGGTTAGCAATACTGCCACACAACTCCAGGGACCTGGGCTCCATTCTCTAACTTGCAAGTTCTCTTTTTGTTTTTTGGAGATTTCTATAAGTATTTCTGTTTTAAGGTCTAGTAGTTTCCTAATGGAAGAATCCTAAACCTGTCACTTTCTCGGTTTGAAAGTTCTCCATTTATAATCTTGATCTAATGGAATTGTCAGCTGCACAGCTTAATGAGATAGCTGCACATATGATTAATAAATGGGAAAACACTATCTCCCTGATCAAATCATGGCTGACAGGGTACCCCTATTTCAATCTGACACTCTTCTATTAGATCTCTTTGTTTGGTTGGGCATGTCATCCTCTGGGACATGTGAGTAACCAGTGTGTTTTATCACTCAGTCAGGACATGTGAGTAACCAGTGTGTTTTATCACTCAGTCAGGACATGTGAGTAACCAGTGTGTTTTATCAATCAGTCAGTCACTGTCAAAAACATTTTGTCCTGAACAGGGTCGTGGGGTACTTTTCTGGGGCCTATCCCAGCTAGCACAACACAAAAGGCAGGGAACAAAACCCTCCATCCATTTTCTAACCCGCTGAATCCAAATACAGGGTCACGGGGTCTGCTGGAGCCAATCCCAGCCAACACAGAGCACAAGGCAGGAACCAATCCTGAGCAGGGTGCCAACCCACCGCAGGACACACACAAACACACCCACACACCAGGGCCAATTTAGAATCGCCAATCCACCTAACCTGCATGTCTTTGGATTGTGGGAGGAAACCGGAGCACCCGGAGGAAACCCACGCAGACACAGGGAGAACATGCATACTCCACGCAGGGAGGACCCGGGAAGCAAACCCGGGTCTCCTAACTGCGAGGCAGCAGCGCTACCACTGCGCCACCGTGCCGCCCGATAGATAGATCACATGAAATATATAGATAGATAGATAGATAGATAGATAGATAGATAGATAGATAGATAGATAGATAGATAGATAGATAGATAGATCACATGAAATAGATAGAAAACCCTGGATAGGGCCAATTTAGGATCACACCCACACAACAAGCACACATTAGGGCCAGTTAAGGATCGATAATTCACCTAACCTCCCTGGTCTATGGACTGTGGCAGGAAACCAGAACACCTGGAGGAAATCCATAGAGACACAGGGAGAACATACAAATTCTGCCTCAATTCTAATTCAATCCACTTTCTTAAATAGCTCCTGGGTTGGGTGGCTTTGGAGTGGGCACTGGTGGGGGGAATTTTCTTCAAATTGTAATGTCTTCTTTTTTTTTTACAATTTGTTACTGCCTTAGTATTTGTTTTTGAAATCAATAAGAAATTGATCACAAAAAAAGTATTCCTGTTTACACTCACATCCCAAATACTTTCCTGCTGGGCATTCTAAATTGGGCCATAGTGCGTGAGAGTGCCCTGCCGTGGACTGGCGCCCCACCCCACTGCTATCTCCCTTCATCCCAGGGCTCTGCCTTAACGCAAACGTGTAATCAAAACAGATGGTTCAAAAATCTTTTTTCATGCTATTAGATATACAGTCAGAATCAGTCAGAATGTTATGAGGAAACATAAGAGTAGCCTGGGGAAAAGCTATCTAGATACTGAAGGGATATCTGCTGAAACATCGTGGACACCAAAGGCGGCCAGTTAGCAAATGAACGTTAACTCAAGGTTGTCAACAGAAACTTAAACCGGTGGTCGATCTTGAATAATTCTAACAGCCCACTTGGTTCAAATTATTACTCGTAAAAGTGAAACCAGGCACACAGAAAGAGGAAGTTTAACGAAGCATAGTAATGAAGGAAATAAAGTTTTAAACTGAACGCACCTGTTTTGGACATGCTGGCGGATCGGTTCCCGGTGTCAGAGACAAACGTTGTTGGCAGCTGTCCCCCGTCCAGGACAGTCCTTAGGTTGGAGGGGCTAGCCTACTTGCGGACACCTCCCTCTCTCTTTCTCAGGGTCGCCCCTTCCAGGCTGCGTATGTAAGTTCGTGCCCGTCACTTGCCTGCACCTGGTCCACTCACTGTACGTTTTCTCCGACAATTAATTAACTTTTGAGTTTTCCAGGTAGACAAAAAAAGAAAAGTCCTGCATCGTCTCCGCAAACCGAAGTTGTGTGTGTACGGCGAATCTCTTAATGCGGGGCGGTCTTTGCTGGCAGTGTCTCTATATTCCTATGCCCGTCACTTCTCTCGTGCCACTGCCACTTTTCTACAGTTACCCTAACTGGCAACTTCTCTCTTGTCTGGACGTCCCGGTGGGCGGTTTTTGCCGTTTTCCCTGCACTTTTTCCTCCGTCACCGTCACGGTCAGCTCCTCTCTGTTCTCGCGCCCCTTTCACTTGTCGCCTTTTGCAGCACCCATACGTTTTACTCCGCTCTTGCGACTGAATGTATTTCCTGCTTTTAATGTATACTACTCGTCACTTCCTAAAAAAAGTGCTGTCTTCTTCTTTTTATTTGCACGGACTAATGGTCGGGTCATCAGCCTATGCACACATCCCATCTGAGTGACCGGACTTCACCTTCTGCTGCAACTCCCTCTCTGAACGGGACAAGCAAGCATGAACGCCAGGCGACACACCTGCAGGAATTTCACTTGGTGAAAGAGCACTTTCATTTTTTTTTCCAGAAACAAGTGCAGAGATATTTGTAGTGTGGTCAATTTAAACATTAGGGGGCGCGCGAAGCCGACTGAGTGGTTATATTCAAACATTTAATGTCTTTTTGCGACTAGTCTTAATTATGATAGATTATGACGAGTCAAAGTTACATTTCATAATCTAAAGTATAATGTAACTAGTGGGAATTGTTATTTGAGATCTGTACTATATTTTTATAAGTAGTTAATTGTTTATACCAGGGGTTCCCCAACTTTTTTAAGCCTCGGGCCCACTAAAATTTGTACCATCTGTTCAGGACCCCAGGGACATTGTTGGGCAGATCTGTGGCAAATGAAATATATTGATAGATAGATAGATAGATAGATAGATAGATAGATAGATAGATAGATAGATAGATCAAATAGAAATATATAGATAGATAGATAGATAGATAGATAGATAGATAGATAGATCACATGAAATATATAGATAGATCAAATGAGATAGATAGATAGATAGATAGATAGATAGATATATAGATAGATAGATAGATAGATAGATAGATAGATAGATAGATAGATAGATCAGATGAAATATATAGATAGATAGATAGATAGATAGATAGATAGATAGATAGATAGATAGATAGATAGATAGATCAGATAGATATATAGAGATAGATAGATAGATAGATAGATAGATATGAAAGGCACTATATAAGATAGATAGATAGATAGATCACATGAAATATATATATATATATAGATAGATAGATAGATAGATAGATAGATAGATAGATAGATAGATAGATAGATAGATGTATTATTTCCAAGGGGAAATTCACAAACTCCAGCAGCAGCATTCTGACAAAAAAACAATATTAAATTAAAGAGTGATAAAAATGCAGGTAAAACAGACAATAACTTTGTATAATGTTAATGTTTACCCCCCCAGGGTGGAATTGAATGTCAGTAAATGTAAAGTATTACATATAAGAAGTAAAAATGTTAGGTTTGAATACATAATGGGGGTCTAAAAATCGAAAAATACACCTTATGAGAAGGATTTATGGGGTCGTAGTGGACTGGACACTATCAGCTGCCGGACGGTGTTCAGAGGCCATTAAGAAGACTAGCAGAATTTTTGGTAATATAGCACGGTGTGTAGAGTACAAGTCCAAGGCACACCCATCTTAACAGCATCATAGACCCCAGGGCGAAGTAGTGCACTGGGGACCCAGTTTTGATAGCAAAATAGAAACATACCATATATACAGTCGTTTAAGTTCTCCTGCAGATAAGTCATGGCTTGATTCTACCATATAATTTCCAAAATTTTATAATGTCGGTCATATACAGTGGTGTGAAAAACTATTTGCCCCCTTCCTGATTTGGATTTTTTTTATCCCTAAATAATAAAAACCATCATTTAAAAACTGTATTTTGTGTTTACTTTTGTTATATTTGACTAATGGTTAAATGTGTTTGATGATCAGAAACATTTTGTGTGACAAACATGCAAAAGAATAAGAAATCAGGAAGGGGGCAAATAGTTTTTCACACCACTGTAAGTCGAATGTGGAAAACTCATGCTATTGGTTGAAGAGATTACGATATGTTAATGCCCACATGAGAGAGCAACCAAGGAGCACACAACCTTTTGTTTCTATGTATTGTGCCTATGTGTCCACACGTCAATACCCAAACTATTCCGAAGCGATTTTTCTGCACTGCTTTGTGTTTTTTTGTATCTCACACCCTCATACACTTTTATCGTAAGAGCATCCCCTTAGAAACTGGTTTTAAATTAAAAGTCGCTGAAGTGGCGATTCGATGTGTCTGAGAAACTGATGTGAGATTGGAGGAGGCAAGAAGATGTAAAAAATAATAATAATAATAAGTGTTGCATTTTTGAATGAGCATATAAGTCGGGGTCTGAATTTATGATCAATTTTTAGGGTTTCAAGACCCAAATTATATCTGAGTATATATGGTACATAAGCATTAGAAACATCATGGGCCCCTATGCTCCTGGGGCCCCTGGCCAGTGCCCATATTTTAAGAGGTCCCTGGTCCAAGGAGGTTCTGCTCAAGCTTTATAACACACTGGTGAGGCCTCATCTTGAGTACTGTGTGCAATTTTGGTCTCCAGGCTACAAAAGGACACAGCAGAGCTAGAAAAGGTCCAGAGAAGAGCGACTAGGCTGAGTCCAGGGCTACAGGGGATGAGTTACGAGGAAAGATTAAAAGAGCTGAGCCTTTACAGTTTAAGGAAAAGGAGATTAAGAGGAGACATGACTGAACTGTTTAAAATTATGAAGGGAATTAGTCCAGTGGATCGAGACTTGTATTTTAAAATGAGTTCTTCAAGAACATGGGGACACAGTTGGAAACTTGTTAAGGATAAATTTCGTACAAACATTAGGAAGTTTTTCTTTACACAAAGAACGATAGACACTTGGAATAAGCTATCAAGTAGTGTGGTAGATAGTAAGACGTTAGGGACTTTCAAAACTCGACTTGATGTTTTCTTGGAGGAAGCAAGTGGATAGGACTGGTGAGCTTTGTTGGGCTGAACGGCCTGTTCTCGTCTGAGTGTTCTAATGTTCTAATGTTCAATGTAAAAACAGTTGTTTGGTTTGATATGGAATAAAAAACAGAAATCCTAAAATTTCCATAGTTTTAATATTGAAAAAGTATATAGTTACATATGAATTCAGATCAAAAGAATTGTTCACAAGATATATACTACTTCAGGTCAAAAAAGAAAAAATCTAAATAACTCAAGAGTCTGCTCCCTGGCTGCACAGTTCTGCTTCTAAGTTCTCCTTGTTTCTTATTCAGTTTTTAAGGAAGGATGAAGGTTGCTGAAAGTTAAAAACGCTGGCAACAACAAAAGGTTTCCACTATTCATCTATTTTAATAAGCACCTAAGTGAAATGTTAGATACATTTATTTTATTATTAATAATTATTAACATTGTTCCTCATTGTATATTATTCTGTATTAGTCTGACAGCTGTTATAAAAATGATTATACACTAAAACATTTACCAAATGCCAAAAATTAATGTCATTTTGGCACATTAGACCAGTTAGAGAGAAAGAAAGAGAGTGTGTGCGTGTGTGAGAGAGTGAGACAGAGAAAGAGAGACACACACACACACCGTGTAAACTCCATCTTAGAGAGTGGTTGGGGTGAGAAAGAGCACACTCATCTATTAAGGTGTTCTTTTTTGCAAAAATCCCTCAGTTTCAAAGTGGAGTTTCCTGGTAGTCTCAGTTCTCATCAGCTTAAATTGGATTGAGAGGTTGGGGGGAGACTTCAAATTGGCATGGGCAGTGATCTCAGAAGAAGAGAACAAGATGGCATGGGCAATACGGGAGTGAAGTCCCGCAGCAGGAGCATGGTGAGATGGTGCCAAGTTGGGGGTTGGAATGGAGCAAAGTTGAGCACAGAGACACGGGTTCAGCCGCTATGTGTTTTTAAGTGCCGTTTTTTCCCAGTTTTTTTTTTTTCCGTTTTATGTGTTCCCTCATGTATCACCTGAAAGCTGCCTGCGTAATGCACAGGTTGTGAAGCTGGCAGCTGTAGTCAATAACTACATTGACATAAGAATACTTTAAAGCAACAATTGAAGGGTAGTTTAAATTATACTTATTTAAAAACTATGAGAAATAATTAGACAGTCAGTAGATTTTGTCAGGCCGAGTGGTGGCTCTGAGGCTAGGGATCTGCACTGGCAAACGGAAGGTTGCTGGTTTGAATCCCGTAAATGCCAAAGGGGACTCTGCTCTTTACCTGCAATTGCTCCGTCCTGGCAAGGACGTTAATCTGCATCCATCCAACCTGCAGGGAAAAACCTGGGGGTTGGTGGCAGGACTGGCACTCCAGCCACCATAAAAAACCTCACACTGGTTCCACTCCATCTGAACTGGTGTGGTGCTGAGGTGTCACCTGGCGCATGGCTGCACTCGGGTCCTAGTCTGGATCCTGAGTTGGCTTGTCGTGTGGTGGCTGGCAATGCGCTGTATTAGTGTGTGCTCCTAATCTCTAAGATATTTTTATGTTGTACTGTATATTGCGTATAAGAAGTTGGGAGCATGCGCTGATAGCGTGTTGCCGCACCCACCACACAACAGACCACATGGTTTGGGACCTGAGTGCAGCGGATGACCCCACACTGTTCCACTCCATCTGAACTGGTGTGGTGCTAAGGTGTCACCTGTTGCATGGCTGCACTCGGGTCCTAATTTGGGATTCTGAGTTGGTTTGTCGTGTTGTGGGTGTGGTAATGCTGATATCAGCGCCTAACCTCCTCCTCAGTAAATTTTGTCTCATTTCCGTTTCAGAATGTCAGCCTCAGCATGGCTGCCACAGACCTGCAAGTGCAGCAGTCTGAAAGTCCCTGATATATACAACATAGTCAAATACAGAAAATATTGATATGCTTTCACTTAAAAATAAACAGACAGTTTTCTCTGGAATAAGATTAAGGATACCAAAATATTTGTCCATACCATTTTCATTTAATTATTTGAAATAGTGTTTGGTCATAAATCAAAAGGAAAGTTTCTGTTCTATTAAAGATCCATCCATCCATCCATTTTCTAACCCGCTGAATCCGAATACAGGGTCACAGGGGTCTGCTGGAGCCAATCCCAGCCAACACAGGGCACAAGGCAGGAACCAATCCTGGGCAGGGTGCCAACCCACTGCAGGACACACACAAACACACCCACACACCAAGCACACACTAGGGCCAATTTAGAATCGCCATTCCACCTAACCTGCATGTCTTTGGATTGTGGGAGGAAACCGGAGCGCCCGGAGGAAACCCACACAGACACGGGAGAACATGCAAACTCCACGCAGGGAGGACCTGGGAAGCGAACCCGGGTCTCCTAACTGCGAGGCAGCAGCGCTACCACTGCGCCACCGTGCCACCCCTCTATTAAAGATGACATAAAGAATTGTTCATTGTCACATATGTTCAATGGGATTTTCAGATCAGGAATCATCGCAGGCCACTTCGGAATATTTTCTTCTCCTCTTCCTCCTCCATTCTTGAGACCTTTTTGAGGTCTGTTTTGGGTTATTATTGAGCTCTGGGACCCATGACCTCTGACCGAGACACAGCTTTCTGACACTGGGCTATACTTTTCACTCCAAAATTCCCCTAATAGCCTTCTTATTTTATTATGCCCAACACAGATTCAAAGAAGCAGCAGTTAACCTCAGTTGGGAAGCACGGCGACCCAGTGGTATCACTGCTGCCTCTCTGTAAGGAGAGCTAGGTCTGCGTCCTGGGTCCTCCCTGTGTGGAGTTTGCATGTACTCCCCCTGTCTGTGTGGATTTCTTCATTGTGCTCTGGTTTCCTCCCACTGTCCAAAGACATGCATGGCAGGTGAATTGGCAACACTAAATTGCTCCTAGTGTGGTTTGTGTAGGTGTTTGTGTGTTTGCTCTGTGATGGACCTGTCCAGTGTGTAAGAGCCAGTCTTAGAAAGTTAAAGTTTTAAGTTAAACTCATATTAATGTTTGCTTAATTTGAATAGAATATAAATTTCTTTCATAGTCATAACTTATGGTATAGTCTTTTCCCCCGATAAGTTAGCAAGAGATAGAACCTCCATCCATTTTCTAACCCGCTGAATCCAAATACAGGGTCACGGGGGTCTGCTGGAGCCAATCCCAGCCAACACAGGGCACAAGGCAGGAACCAATCCTGGACAGGGTGCCAACCCACTGCAGGACACACACAAACACCAAGCACACCCTAGGGCCAATTTAGAATCGCCAATCCACCTAACCTGCATGTCTTTGGATTGTGGGAGGAAACCCACACAGACATGGGAGAACATGCAAACTCCACACAGGGAGGACCCGGGAAGCGAACCCGGGTCTCCTAACTGCAAGGCAGCAGCGCTACCACTGCACCACCGTGCCGCCCGGTAGCACAATTTATAAGAATATATTAAACTGAGTTGATTTCATTACTGAACAGTCTCTGTGCAAATTCTAAACATATATGTATATCACATAGACATATACAACTGAGGAAATTTATCCATAAACATCAAGAGTTCAGTTTCAGATATCTGGAATTATCAAAATTCAGTGAGTCAGTTTGGATGGAGTAGGGGTTAGCACTGCTTCTTCACAGACCCAGCTTTGCAGGTTCTTCATATTTTATGTCTGGTTGTTGTCTGTTTGGACATTGCATGGTCTGTCCAGGTTTTCTTCCAGTTTTGAAGACATACTTTAGACTGATTAGCAACACTCAACTGATGCCATCAAAGTGTGTAAAAGAATGAGTCCTATCTTCTGCTCAATGCTGCCACAACAGGCTCCAGCTCATATGGACCAGAACCGAATGAAATGGCTTAAGACAATGCAAATTTAAATTACTGTAATGTGTTACATTTTGACAAGTTAAAACTTTAGCTTAAATATTTTAAATTAACAATGTCATTTTAGGAATCTGAAGTTTGAATTTTAACTAGTTAAATATGAACTGCTCAAAAAAATCAAAGAAACACTTTGAAAACACGTCAGATCTCAATGGGAAAAAAACCCTGCTGGAAATCTCTACTGATATGGACTGGCAATGTGTTAGGAACGAAATGATGGCACATCGTTTGATGGAAGTGAAAATTAACAACCTACAGAGGGCTGAATCCAAAGTGAAAAAATGATGCGGCAGGCAGGGGAGTCCATTTTGCTGAAATTTCATCGCAGCAACTCCAAATCATACTCAGTAGTTTGTGTGGCCCCCACGTGCTTGTATACATGCCTGACAACGTAAGGGGGGCATGCTTCTAATGAGACGACGGATGGTATCCTCCCAGATCTGGACCAGGGCATCACTGAGCTCCTGGACAGTCTGAGGTGCAAACAGGTGGCGTCAGATGTACCGAACCATAATGTCCCACCCAGAGGTGTTCTATTGAATTTAGGTAAGGTGAGTGAGTGTGGGGGCCAGTCAGTGGTATCAATTCCTTCATCCTCCTGGAAATGCCTGCATACTCTGGCCACATGAGGCGGGGCATTGTTGGGCACCAGGAGAAACCCAGGACCCACTACACCAGCATAGGGTCTGACAGTGGGACCAAGGATTTCATCCCAATACCTAATTTCCCCTTGGGATTAATAAAGTATCTATCTATCTATCTATCTACTATCTATCTATCTAATGGCAGTCAAGGTGCCGTTGTCTAGCCTGTAGTGGTCTGTGCGTCCCTCCATGGATCTGCCTCCCCAGACCATCACTGACCCACCACCAAACCGGTCATGCTGAATGATGTTACAGGTAGCATAACATTCTCCACAGCTTCTCCAGACCCTTTCACGTTTGTCACATGTGCTCAGGGTGAATCTGCTCTCATCTGTGAAAAGCACAGAGTGCCAGTGGTGGACCTGCCAATTCTGGTATTCTATGGCAAATGCCAATCGAGCTCTACGGTGCCAGATAGTGAGCACAGGGCCCACTAGAGGACCTCAGGCCACCCTCATGAAGTCTGTTTCTGATTGTTTGGTCACAGACATTCACACCAGTGGCCTGCTGGAGGTCATTTTGTAGGACTCTGGGAGTGCTCATCTTGTTCCTCCTTGCCCAAAGGAGCAGATACCAGTCCTGCTGACGGGTTAAGGACCTTCTACAGCCTTGTCCAGCTCTACTAGAATAACTGCCTGTCTCCTGGAATCTCCTCCATGCCATTGAGACTGTGCTGATGTGCTGAGGCACGTATTGATGTGCCATCCTGCAGAAGTTGGACTACCTGTGCCACCTCTCTAGGGTCCAGGTATCGCCTCATGCTACCAGTAGTGACCATAGCCAAATGCAAAACGATTGACAAAACAGATGAGGAAGGAAAAATGTCAATGGCCTGCACCTGTTAAACCAATCCTGTGTTGGAGGTTGTCTCATTGTTGCCCCTCTAGTTCACCTGTTGTTAATTTCATGAACACCAAAGCAGCTGAAATGGATTAACAACCCCGTCTGCTACTTAACTGACCAGATCAATAGCCCAGAAGTTTTATTGACCTGATGCTATACTTGGATTAAAAAGTGCTCCTTTCATTTTTTTGAGAAGTATATTTACAGAGATCCTTGATGGGAAATCGCATTGCAATCAATGGGCAACGTTTGTTAGTTTCCTCTGCCATTTAAACTGTCAGTTAGTCAGTCAGTCTCAAAAATCCTCATAAATCAAATACAGCTGGGGGTCAGAGTCTATTCTGACACCATTGGGCACAGGCAGGAAAAGGGAGCAGTCAGTTAAAGGGCCTAGTCACACACCTAACCAGCACACACACACACACACACACACAACTATACATATGAATAACTAATCAACCTATCATGCCCATATTTGGGAGGAAAACTAGAGAAGCCACACAGACATAGGAAGAATGTGCAAACCCGAGACTGATGGCATCCAAGTGTGGCATTCAAACTCAGCAGCCTGGAACCGTAAAGCAGCTGCACTAACCAGTATGTTACTGTGCCACCCCCATTTAAACTGTAACTAGTCAATATGCAATTACAAATATTTTAATTCACTTTTGTCACCGTCCTGTACCACTGACAGACTGAGGAGATCATTCCTCCACTACACTATGCGACTCTTCAATTCCACCCAGGGGAGTAAATGCTAACATTACTCAAAACGTATTGTCTGCTTTTACATGCATTTTTATTACTCTTTAATTTGATACTGGTTTTTGTATCAGTATACTACTGCTGGATTATATGAATTTCCCCTTGGGATTAATAAAGTATCTATCTATCTATCTATCTATCTATCTATCTATCTATCTATCTATCTATCTATCTATCTATCTATTATATAGTGCCTTTCACTATCTATCTATCTATCTATCTATCTATCTATCTATCTATCTATCTATCTATCTATTATATAGTGCCTTTCACTATCTATCTATCTATCTATCTAAAATAGGATTTAACACATACATTGACTGTTAATACATATTGTCATATTTGAAGATGTTTCTATTTTCAATTTTAACTAATAAAATGTAATCACAGATATTACAGGCTGATCAAACATAATTCAGATATTTAAAATTATAGTTGAGATATCTTTAATTTAAATGCATTGAACATATTTGTAATTCCAATTTTAAATAGTCAAAGTGTAATTATAGAAACCCCCAAGTCTGATTTTTGACTAGTTGTTGTCATGACAGAGGACAGGAGATTATCCTTCTGGGATAATAAAGTCTACCTAATTAAGTCCCCTTGGACCTCATTAATAATCAGGTGGCAGAGAATTCTTTTTGGGTCATTTCAGAAGGGAATTTAAATGTAGCCAAGGTTGATAAGAGACTGCTAAACTCAAATCATGCTCAAAACTAGATTTGAAACCAGACCATTCCAATCAGAATGTTTTCCTGCAAGGCTCTCCTTTATTTTTCAACATTTACCCACATAGTCGTGTTCTAAAAATGAGCAGCATGATGTCACAGGGCCCTGCGGTGGACTGGTGCCCTGCCCAGGGTTTGTTTCCTGCCTTGCACCCTGTGTTGGCTGGGATTGGCTCCAGCAGACCCCTGTGACCCTGTAGTTAGGGTATAGCGGGTTGGATAATGGATGGATGGATGATGTCACAGGTGACATGGCATTTACTATACATCACATGCTAACAATCTCACATAACAGTAACACCAATGAAAATCACAAAGACAAAATGTTGGTACCACTTAAAACAAATCTTATGAAGTGGTGCCAACAATGACATCACAGTCATAATAATGAAATTATATTTAACTGTTAAAACAAAAGTGAAAAATTATCAACACATTCCAGACAGTTAAAATGTTACAAAATATATCTCTCTTTTTTAACTTCTGGGCACAACTTCTGCACTTCTGAGAGCATCCTTTTACCGAAGCGCTGTGCTCCCTCTGTTTTTCTTTTTGATTTTGAATTATATTAATTATTTTGATTCATGTTGAGATTATATTTGATGCAGCTTTTTGCTTCTCGCTGACATTAGCCACTAGAAATCAGATAAATGGAATATAGATTTACCAACACTCAAGAGCAGTCATCACAAATCTGAGCACCAGCTCACAACAACTACAGTATGTTTTAGGCAAGCTGCAAACTCTGGAGACATCACGGGGAGAGTGAAGAGCCTCCGAAGGCTACCTTACATCTGCAATATCTAGACATGTAGGAGACGCTGAGAAACTAAAAGTGGGGTGGATTAAATATTCACGTAATCATTTGCTATCACTGCGATTGTGAACTCCTAAGCAGCTCACTCTCACCCTACCGTGGGACTTGTTCATCTGTAGACAGAGAGGGTGAGGAGCTAGAGCAATGATAAAAGCAAGGCCTAAAGAATTCACAACTGCTTAGACATCTGGTGTAATGGGAAATCTTTATTCACTTTAAAATAAAATGGATGAACTGTCTGCTCTTATAGCATGTCATTACTGGTACTGTGGCGTTTTGTGTATTACAGACCACACAATAATATTCATTTTCAGAGCTCATTACACAGAGCTGACTGAAACCTGACATACAGTACAGGCCAAATGTTTGGACACACCTCCTCATTCAATGTGTTTTCTTTATTTTCATGACCATTTACATTGGTAGATTCTCACGGAAGGCATCAGAACTATGAATGAACACACGTGGAGTTATATACTTAACAAAAAAAGGTGAAATAACTGAAAACATGTTTTATATTCTAGTTTCTTCAAAATAGCCACCCTTTGCTCTGATTACTGCTTTGCACACTCTTGGCATTCTCTCGATGAGCTTCAACAGGTAGTCACTAGAAACTAGAATATAAAACATGTTTTCAGTTATTTCACCTTTTTTTGTTAAGTACATAACTCCACGTGTGTTCACTCGATGGGAGAGAATAAAACATTTCAGGTGACTACCTGTTGAAGCTCATCGAGAGAATGGGGCTGATAAACCGTCCAGTGTGGTGGCTGGTTCTCTGCAGCACCCCCTAGCGGCCACCCCATCTCCCAACCGGGCTGCTGTGGTGGACTCCATGTCCCATGGAGCCACGGGGGAAATTGAGGAGGGGTCCACGGCCAGGGAGACTGCCCCCAAGCGCCCCGGGGAAGGTACTGCAATGTCCATGATGGCTCCATGAGGCGTCCCGGCCAGGCATGGGACCCGGTTGTCCGTCACACATTGCAGGGCTGTAGTTAATGCAGTTGCCAATCAGTATCAAAAACACTGATTTAATTCCTGAAATATTTTGGACTTTGCACATTGTTTCAAAATTGTTTCACTGTATCAGCTTTATGCAGTGTAAATAGAGACAAAGGTAAAAGTTTGGGTCACCTTCAGGCAAACCCTGTATATTATGGTGTCAAAAACGATAAACACAAATTAGTGTGTCATGTTAGAAATGTCTTTCCAGATGGAAGTCTCCGATCAGAATGAAGAAAGATGGTGTGGTGCTAGCAGGCAGTGTGCCCATCTTTGTATTTCAAATTCTGTAAGTCGCTTTGGATAAAGGCATCAGACAAATAAATAAACGTAAATGGTGTGAACCTTGAACCTGGACACAGACAGACATGGACTCCAAATGTTCCAAAACACACTCACAGTTTTATTGTTGGCACAACCCACAGTGCACAAACTAGCCACAATAAGGTTCTTTTTTCTCTCTCTCACTTCTGCCTTCTGCCGCCTCCACTCCTCACACGCAAGCTTTGTCTCCATCCACCCGACTTTTATCCACCCGGCCACTTTTATAGCGTACCCAGTAGTACTCCAGGTGTCCCCCAATTAACAACCGGCAGTACTTCCAGGTGTGGCGGAAGTGCTGCATAGCCATCAAGCTCCTCTTATGGCAGCACCTCCGGTTGTGGTGGAAGTGCTGCAGACCACAGTTTTGGAGATGTCCGGGCGCCCCCTGGTGGTGGCCATGTCCTCCAATAAGGTTGAGCTTCCATGCTCTGTGGCCCCCATACAATCCAGGGAGGTCACCCTCTTGCGTTCCGGGGAAGATATAGCCCCTCTCCCGGTCCTTCCCATCTCCAGGCATCCCGGTGGGTCAAGGTACCTGGAAATCTATGACAATGGTTATGACATCAGTGAGATGGCAGGTACAAGGGTCCTAGAGCCAGAAGTGATATCATAAGCCGGGGATATGTTTACCTCTGGAACCTGCTGAGTAAAGGAGAGGAGAAGTATTATAAGACAGCACCAACCCTTGACTTGGGGTGGATTTACTCGTTGACCGGCCTTGAAGTTGTTTCCTATGCACACATGTTGTGACAGGAGGTACTACCATCTCCTCAGATACAGCAATGATGTGGATGTTAACTGTGAAATCTAAACTGGCCTTCTGAGCAAATGTGTATGATTGTGCTCCGTAATAAACGGACTCCACTTTCATGTCTGATACTCTTGTTGTGTCCAGTGCTGCTTGAAAAGGCTCCTACAATGGAAAAAATAGGGTTTAGAAAATTGGTTGATGTTCATGTTGATCAAGGTGTTAAATTCAGCTCAAGAGATCTAGTTGTGGAGTTTGGCACATTATCCCAATGTGTTTGTGGCTTTGCTCCAGACATCTGTTTCTTTACAGATCCCAGGTTACGTTAGGTTAGGTTAATAAGAGACTCTAACTCAGGGGTGCCCAAGACGTTAATCGCGATCGACCGGTAGATCGCAAAGGTAGTGCAGGTAGATCGCGTTGCATTAAAAAAAATTTTTTAAACGTTAGTCTATCATATATCCTCCCTATGGCATTTGCCACTTGATTCACATACAGGGCAGCCAGTCTGAGATCTCTTGTCTTCTAACACAATGGTCATCCCGCACGCACGATCAAACACGCAAGTTACTGCAAAACTCAGACTGTGATCTAGTGAGCCTTCCAATTTATATCGACTAAAGAAGGGATTTAAAAAAAAAAAAAAAAATGGGGAGGGTATGGGCTGAATGTGGAATTGGAAGAGGATTTTTTTTCTCTCACAATGTCACAATCGAAATGCGTTCGTCTGATCTGTCAATCTATCATTGCTATTCCAAAGAAGGAAAATGTGGAAAGGCACTTTCTAACTATTCATAAAAACTACGAAACTGACATCGTTCCAAAAAGCAATCAGAGAAAGGAGATGGAACTAAAATCGCAGTTAATCGGACAGCCATCATTTTTCACTCGGCTGAATCCAAAAGCAAAGGCAGACACACCGAAGCATCAACCTGGTCATTTTAAAAGTAGCTCGCAAGCCGAAAAAGTGTGGGCACCCCTGCTCTAACTCATAATCTAGTGTGAGGGTGTACATGAGTGTGCCATACAATGCACTGGTATTAAATCTTGAGTGTATCCCAGTGCTGCTCTATGCTGGGAAAAGTGCAGGTGCAGTGGTTAGTGGTACTATGTCATATCTTCAGGAGAGCAAAACCAAGTTTTATATTTTCTTGATGGATAAATATGTTTCTTTTCTCCAAATAGTGTTTCCTAACAAATACAACATTTGGGTAACATAGTTGGAATGGTGACTGGTAAACTGACCAGTATAGGTAAGCATGGGTTTGTGAGTGTGTTCTCTGATGGATTTGTATTCTGTCCAAGACTGGTTTCAGCCTTGTGCCTGATGCTGCACGTACAGCCACAGTGTCTAAATGATGCTATAATTGGATGAACTTGATTCAGTTAATAGATGGGTGGTGTAACAAGAAGACCCCAGAGACATTGCGAAGGTTCGGGGCAGCTGTGTAAAATGTAAATAAAAACAGAATGCAATGATTCACAATGGAGCACAGTAAACATATTAAATGTTTAAACTGAGAAAATTACAATTTTAAGAAAAGAAAAAGTTCATTTTGAATTTGATGGGAGCAACATGTCTCAGAAAAGTTGGGACAGGGACATGTCAACCAGTGTGTAGCATGCCATCTTCTTTTAACAACAGACTGTAAACTTCTGGGAACTGAGGAGGTCAGTTGCTGAACGTGTTGGAGAAGAATGTTATCCCATTCTTCTCTGATATAGGATTGTAGCTGCTCAACAGTCCTGGGTCTTCTTTGTCGTATTTTTCGTTTCATGATGTGCCAAATGTTTTCAATTGATGAAAGGTCCAAACTACAGGCAGGCCACTTCAGCACCCAGACTGCTTTACTATGAAGCCATGCTGTTGTAATCGATATAGTATGTGGTTTAGCACTTTCGTGCTGAAATGTGCAAAGGCCTTCCCTGAAAAAAGATTTTCTCTGGATGGGAGCAGATGTTGCTCTATACCTTTCCAGATGTGCAAGCTGC
The DNA here is from genome assembly GCF_016835505.1 of Polypterus senegalus. NCBI lineage: Eukaryota > Metazoa > Chordata > Cladistia > Polypteriformes > Polypteridae > Polypterus > Polypterus senegalus. The sequence goes on from NC_053154.1 coordinate 325,399,353, forward strand.
CAATTCCATAGGCACTAATGCATCCCCATACCATCAGAGGTGCAGGCTTTTGAAATGAATGCTGATTACAAGACGGGTGGTCTATCTCTCTCCTGTTTAGTCCAGAGGACACAGTGACATTTCTGGATCATGTTCACATATGGCTTCTTCTTTGCATGACAGAGCTTTAACTTGTATTTTTGGATGACATGGCAAACTGTGCTCACAAACATTAATTTCTGTAAGTGTTCCTGAGCTCATACAGTGATTTCCATGACCGGAGCAGACCTGTTCTTAATGCAGTGCCACCTGCGGGTCCGAAAATCACAGGCATCCAATACTGAATTTCAGCCTTGTCCCTTGCGCACAGAGATTTCTTCAAATTCTCCAGATCTTTTGATAATAGTATGTATGGTAGATGAGGAGAAATGAAAAGTCTTTGCAGTTTTACGTTGAGAAACATTATTCTGAAATTATTCCACAATTTGTAGACGTAGTATTTGCAGACTGCCCATCTTTACTTCTGAGAGACTCTGCCTGTCTAAGATGCTCTTTTTATACCCAATCATGTTACTGACCTGTTGCTGATTAACCTAATTAGCTGCAAAATGTTCCTCCAGCTGCTTCTTTTTAGCATCTCTCACTTTTCCAGCCTTTTGTTGCCCCATCCCAACTTTTTTGAGAAGTGTTGCTGCCATCAAATTCAAAATTAGCTAATATTTTTCATGAAATAGTAAAAGTCTCACTTTCAATATCTGAAATGTTTTCTATGTTCTATCGTCAATAAAATATGGATTTATGAGATTTGCAAATCATTGCATTCTGTTTTATTTACATTTTACAAAGCGTCCCAACTTTTTTGGAAACGGGGTTGTAATACTGCTCCAAATTAACTTTCAAATCATAAAGTCTTGAAGACAAATGTAACAAAACTATGAAAGCTATAACTTGCTGGTAAATGCAGACAGAGGCCGTTTATCTGTTCTCATCCTCTCAGATCTGAGTGCCACATTTGATACCATTGATCATAATATTCTTATAAATTGCCTTAGTCAGTGGGTGGACCTCTCTGGCAGTGTCTTAAATTGGTTTGAGTCTTACTTGACAGGTAGAAAATTCTTTGTTAGTTGTGGTGATTATACTTTAAAGACACAATACTCTATATGGTGTTCCACAAGGATCTCTCCTGGGTCCGCTGCTCTTTTCGATTTCCATGCTTCCATCAGGTCAGATTATCTCAAGGCATAACATGAGATAGCATAGCTATGCTGACGACACTCAAATGTATTTATCAATAGCGCCTGATGACCCTGAATCTCTTCGTTCACTGACACACAATGTCTTACTTGTGTTTCTGAATGGATGAGTAGTAATTTACTTAAACTAAATAAGGCGAAAACAGAAATCTTAGTGACTGGCAAAAATGGAAATAATGAGGGTATTAGAAATAAACTCGATCCATTTTTTGTTTTTTCTTTCTTTACATTATACTTCAAAGACAAAATACTCTATATTGTGTTCCACAAGGATCTCTCCTGGGTCCGCTGCTCTTTTCGATTTACATGCTTCCATCAGGTCAGATTATCTCAAGGCATAACATGAGATAGCATAGCTATGCTGACGACACTCAAATGTATTTATCAATAGCACCTGATGACCCCGACTCTCTTCGTTCACTGACACACAATGTCTTACTTGTGTTTCTGAATAAGGCGAAAACAGAAATCTTAGTGATTGGTAAAAATGGAAATAATGAGGGTATTAGAAATAAACTCGATCCATTTTTTGTTTTTTCTTTCTTCATCTTGTAAAGCACTTTGAGCTACATCATTTGTATGAAAACGTGCTATAGAAATAAATGTTGTTGCTGTTGTCGTTGAAAGCACAACCAGATGTAATTTTAACCAGGTACATATATATCACATTTATATGTTATGTATTTTTTACCAAAGTCTTTTATCTAAAGCAATTGAAAAATAAGTGTATAAAAACAAGTATCATGGAACCATACCATCCGTAAGCTAAGCTATTCTCTTAATACCTATTACATACTAAAGCAGTGTTTCTCAACCTTTAAGTATTTGCGACCCAAGTTTTCATAACAGTTTTAATCGTGCCCCCTAACGTTTTTTTGAAACCCTAATTAAATGTATTCCTATATTTTTGCTGCCAATACACCACTACAAGTTTTATTATACCTACTTAACTTTTATCGGCATTTGTCTAACTCTATATTTATTTTTCTAGTATCAGAATATACTTTAAGTTAATTTGTTTTGGTCTCAATAGATGTATTTTTCATATTTTCGATTCTTGTTTTCTTTTTTTCACATCTTCTCACCCCCTTTTTTGTTACTCCCCACAGGTTGAGAACTGCCGTACTAAAGTAAAGTAAGTTCAGTTGAAGAAAAACTGTGCTCGTAACAAAGCATTGATTGTCCAAGTGTTAAAATATAATAAAAAAATAACATTATTAGCATATATAAAAGTCAAAAATATATAGGTTGAACATCTTGAGTATTAGTTTGATAGTCCTATAATACAGAGACTCTGGTCAGTGAGTATGGCACAAAAAGTTATATTCAAACATTTTATTTAACATTTGCCAAACTGATGTCATTTCTTTGACTTCTACTTATGTATTCAGCTGTTGAGATTTCTAATGCTGTTTCCTATCTGGGAGTGTTTACAGTCTAAAGTCAAACAGGGAAATACAAATATCAATTATTCGTTACCTACTTAGTCTGAATAAACAAGAGTTTTATGTTCATAGAAACGACATCTAATTCAGTACTGTACTGTGAAATCACATCAAATGTCAGATGAAATTCTTACGCAATGCTGACATCTATAGGTTGAATGATGTAATGGCAATACTAAATCTCCTTTTCTAGCAGTCCAAGAATTGTAAAAAGAAAAGTTAGCCGAAGGGCGGCACGGTGGCGCAGTGGTAGCGCTGCTGCCTCGCAGTTAGGAGACCCGGGTTTGCTTCCCTGCTTGCATGTTCTCCCCGTGTCTGCGTGGGTTTTCTCCGGGCGCTCCGGTTTCCTCCCACAATCCAAAGACATGCAGGTTAGGTGGATTGGCGATTCTGAATTGGCCCTAGTGTGCTTGGTGTGTGTTTGTGTGTCCCCTGCGGTGGGTTGGCACTCTGCCCAGGATTGGTTCCCGCCTTGTGCCCTGTGTTGGCTGGGATTGGCTCCAGCAGACCCCCGTGACCCTGTATTCGGACTCAGCGGGTTAGTAAATGGATGGATGGAAGTTAGCCCAACTTTAGACAAATTCACATTGTGTCTTCCAAGATCAAGTATAAAATTCTATTAATAACCTACAAAGCTTTAAATGGCCTCACATCGGACTGACGACATCAGTGACCTTGTCCATCACTCTGCTCCTGTTCACCCACTAAGGTGTGGTCAAAATTTAACATCTTATTAAAGAAAGAAAATTCTGCTAACAGGACAAATAGGTAATCAGGCTGGAGAAAAGCTGTTCATTGTATCTTTTAATGACTCCTCGGCAAAATGTCTTGGAGGGAACATTCTTCAAAAGCAGTCCGTTACAGTCTGGCCACAATGATCAGAATGGTTTGAGAAACAAAGGATAGAGGTTCATTTTATAAACTGTTGAATTTACATACAGTGTCAATCAATGCATACATTTTACTCTGGTTGGTTCATTGGTTTACACCCAAAGGATATTTTTTATTTATATAAAATAAAAGTCTATTATATTATATTCTGGTTCTTCTTATAACTTTTGAGATGAGCCACCAGCCTTGAAATTTCTGTGCATATAACAACTGTCCATTCTCCTTCATAGGACACCTGCTGATTTCTTAGTCATCTCTTAGTCATCCTTCAGTACATTTTGTATATTACATCAACCTTTCTTCTGGTACATTCTTTTGTTTACTTGACCATCTCAGTATTATTCCTAAACCATTTCTTATATTTCAGTGTACATTTTGTTGTTCACTTGATCTTTATCTCGTTTCCAACATTTATTAACTCTTTATGCTATTTCTTAAAGATGAATGCTATGTTACCCTAAAATTATTCTTCCACAAAGGTCTTCTGATTCTGGCCGTCTTTTTTGCCCCATCCTAACCTGCACTCTGTGGGTAACAGGCCCTTCAGCTGTACAGCCCCGAGATTTTGAAATTAATTAGATCAGCTGACTCCATTTTAAAAAACAGCTTTAGACTCATCTGCTCAGGAAGGTTTTTAACTTAAATAACATTCTGTCCCTTCTTTTAATTTACCTCTCTGTATAGAATAAGATAGATAGATAGATAGATAGATAGATAGATAGATAGATAGATAGATAGATAGATAGATAGATAGATAGATAGATAGATAGATAGATAGATAGATAGATAGATAGATAGATATAGATAGATAGATAGATAGATAGATAGATAGATAGATAGATAGATAGATAGATAGATAGATAGATAGATAGACCCAGTGCCTCTAGCACCGATCCAAGCCTTTCACCCGAGGCCCCCAACATAACCAGGGTGGACGTCCCCTCGCTGTCTGAAAGAGGCACAGGCCCTCCTCCGGTCCTCCTGGGCATCCACAGCTAGCAAAGACACGTGGGTCCGAGCGATACTCCCCGAAAGGGCAGCACATTCCCAGAGAGGGTCCTACTATGTCCCCAGGGTCCAACACGGCACCCTGGGACATCTCGTTTCGGCACCCCCTCCGACGCCAACGCGCCCTTCTGGTCTGCGCCACTCTCGCCCCCGACGTCCCCACCAGCCGGGGCATCATCGGCCTCCCGGCGGGGAGCTCTCCCGCAGAGCAGCCCATTCCAGGAGGGCAGATCCCAAACGACGGCTCCAGCACTCGTCTGGGCTTCGGGCCTGTAAAAAGAGAAAAGAGAAGGCCAGAAGCACTGCCAAGACACTCACACCGAGCATCCCACCGGTCTCCGTACTGGCAGCGCTCTTCCCCCCCACCGACAGCCCACGACTTGCCTGTTTGGGTCCTCTGCCGCAGGTTCCATTCCCGTCCTCTCACTGTCAGTGGGACCGCTCTCACAGGCGGCTCACCCATCCGCCCAGGGGATTCCCTCTGCCTCCGCAGAGGACGGCCTTTCTCCGGACGCTCGCTCCCAGCGAGACGCCCCTTCCTATCGGAGGAACCGGCATTCACCCCTTGGTTCCTCCTTCTCCTCTTGGACGCCTTGACGGTCTGGGTCTGAGCATGGCAACAGCTCAAATCCAGCCCCGTCTGCGTCCCTGCAGAGTGACAGGAGACTGCCGCGGGCTTGGAGAGCAGGGCGCTAGGACCCAGGGCACTCATCAGCCCCTGTCCTACCAGCCCATGCGTGTTCGCACTCCTCGCTCCGCTGGCAGTTCGCACCGCCACGTCCGCTGTTGGGGAATTGCCTACTTGTTGCCGGTCTTCCTTTATACAGTCACAGCCGTGTTCGGAGAAACCCCCCTCATGCTTTACGGGGACGGCAAGACTTACCTTCCCTGCGGTACTTTGTCGGCCAAAGGCTCCAGCGTCGCGTCAATCCTCCGTAATATTCGGCGTCTCTCCCGACGCGACCGCCTTCCCCCTCAGCTGCTCCAACCGGACGACGATAGTACCCAGCAACTGTAAAAGAGGCGACTCAGCGGGCCGAAGGGATCCCTCCGGCTCGCGCCAAGCCGCTGGCGAAAACAGAGAGACAGACGCCGGTGGGCTTACCTGTTGATCAGCGCCACTCCTTGCCTGCCTCCTGTGGGCCGCTCCCACTGGCCCAATTGGTTCTCTTCTTGGCACGAGACTGGCATTCCTTGGTCCCGCCTCTGTACCGTCATTGGTGGGCACACAAGACACACCGGCCAATCCCGTGCCTGTCAGCGGACGGGACATCCGTCCCGCGGCCATCTTGTCTCCCCCTCTCTGGGTGCAGTGGCATGCCTCCTCGCAGCGTCGCAGCTGCTGCGATTTACCGAGCTGCAGCGGCTCTGATCTCGCAGCCTCCTCTGCTGCCGCCCTTGCACTGCCGACAGCCTGTGGACCAGCGTGCTCCTGCCACAGACGCGGATCCAGATCGTCCCTGCCTGTGGAAAACAAGGTAAAGCTGACCCCGCAGGGCCGATTACCGTAGGGCAAGGCACTTACCTTCCAGATCCCGTCATGCCGAGGCCCCTGCGTCACAGAAAGATTTTTTGTGGATGCAGGTCCCCGTCTTGCACCAGATGGGCCATCCTGCCGACTACGCCACTGTGAAAGCTGGCCCAGACACACACAGACGGACATCATAAGTTCACCCAACACACGTTTATTTTGCAAATATTTACAATGCACAAACCCCAGTGCCTCTTGCACCGTTCCCCCAAAGTCCAGGCCTCTCAGTCTCTGTGCCTCTCTCTTGGCCCCTTAGATGGGAACCCGGATGGGCTCCAGCTGCTTCCCGGCATTCCTCTGAAGCCACGCCCCAGTGACTACCTTTTGAAGCTCATTGAGAGAATGCCAAGAGTGTGCAAAGCAGTAATCAGAGCAAAGGGTGGCTATTTTGAAGAAACTAGAATATAAAACATGTTTTCAGTTATTTCACCTTTTTTTGTTAAGTACATAACTCCACATGTGTTCATTCATAGTTTTGATGCCTTCAGTGAGAATCTACCAATGTAAATGGTCATGAAAATAAAGAAAACACATTGAATGAGGAGGTGTGTCCAAACTTTTGGTCTGTACTGTATATAATGTGATCTCTCGCTTTATCGCGCTTCGACTTTCGCGGCATCACTCTATCGCAGATTTTATCTAAATATATATCACGGATTTTTCGCTGGTTCGCGGATTTCTGCGGACAATGGGTCTTTTAATTTATGGTACATGCTCAGAGCATGTATTACGTATTAAATAAAACTCCTCAATGATATGCAATGTGCTTCCCGAGCGGTGCTTGATTGTTTGCTTTTCTCGGTTTCTCTCACTAACTCTGATGTTCTCTGCTCCTGACGGAAGGGGTGTGAGCAGAGGGGCTGTTTGCCTAGAAGATATGGACGCTGCTCTAAAAATGCTGAAAGACTACCTTCTGTTGCGGCTGCTTCATCGCGGTGCGCATACTTAAAAGCCCAATAGCCCTATTGATTTTTTGATTGTTTGCTTTTCTGTCATGCTCTCTCTCTCACTGACATTCTCTGCTCCTGACGGCGCTCCTTTGAAGAGAAGATATGTTTGCATTCTTTTAATTGTGAGAAAGAACTGTCATCGCTGTCTTGTCATGGAGCACAGTTTAAACTTTTGACTAAAGGGTGTTATTTCATGTCTAGAGGGCTCTAATAATGTTAACAGTGTGGGAGAGTTTATAAGGGCTTAAAATATATAAAAATAACCATACAAACATATGGTTTCTACTTCGCGGATTTTCACCTATCGCGGGGGTTCTGGAACGCAACCCTTAATTTTAGTTCTCTTGCCTGTTACCATTCAGAACCCATAATTGTCTATTTTAGTTTTTAGCATCTGCATTTAAGTTTTAATTGTTGCCTGTTTTCTTAATCAGACATTAGTTAATAATGAGATGCAGAACACCAATAAACCAGCAGCTCTGCAGCTAACGTGCTTACCATGAAGTATCTGTGATAAAAAATGTTTAGAAATGAATGAGAGGGGAATTGGAAGGACCATGTTGATGGAGAAGTATAGGGAAGACCAGAAGGAGTTGCATTGCGTCTTTGTGGACCTGGAGAAAGCATATGCCTCGAGAGGAGCTGTGGTATTGTATGAGGAAATCGGGAGTGGCAGAGAAGTACGTAAGAGTTGTACAGGATATGTACGAGGGAAGTGTGACTGTGGTGAGGTCTGTGGTAGGAGTGACAGATGCATTCAAGGTGGAGGTGGGATCGACTCTGAGCCCTTTCTTATTTGCAATGGTGATGGACAGGTTGACGGACGAGATTAGACAGGAGTCCCCATGGACTATGATGTTAGCTGATGACATTGTGATCTGTAGCGATAGTAGTGAGCAGGTTGAGGAGACCCTGGGGAGTTGGAGTTATGCTCTTGAGAGGAGAGGAATGAAGGTCAGTAGGAACAAGACAGAATACATGTGTGTAAATGAGAGGGAGGTCAGTGGGATGGTGAGGATGCAAGGAGTAGAGTTAGCGAAGGTGGATGAGTTTAAATACTTGGGATCAACAGCACAGAGTAATGGGGATTGTGGAAGAGAGGTGAAGAAGAGAGTGCAGGCAGGGTGGAATGGGTGGAGAAGAGTGTCAGGAATGATTTGTGACAGACGGATATCAGCAAGAGTGAAAGGGAAGGTCTACAGGACGGTAGTGAGACCAGCTATGTTATATGGGTTGGTGACGGTGGTACTGACCAGAAAGGAGGAGACAGAGCTGGAGGTAGCAGAGTTAAAGACGCTAAGATTTCCACCAAGTGTGACGAGGAATGATATGATTAGAAATGAGGACATTAGAGGGTCAGCTTAAGTTGGACAGTTGGGAGACAAAGTCAGAGAGGCGAGATTGTGTTAGTTTGGACATGTGCAGAGGAGAGATGCTGAGTATATTATATATTATATCATATATGAGGAGGCCTTGGAATAATTCATTGTAACAAAATGCAAATCACTTCTAAAAATGTAGGCAACTTTACATCCTTTGAGGCATTCATTTTAAATATTAAAACAGATTCCAACACAATTATAGTGCTAGTCTACAGACCACCAGGGCCATATTCATTGTTCATGACTGAATTTAGCAACCTTCTATCTGATTTGGCTATAAATTATGATCACGTAGTTCTGATGGGGGATTTTAATGTACACATTGATGTGGAAACTGACACTTTTAGCAAATGTTTTACTTATTTGTTAAATTCAGTAGGATTTTGTCAGATTGTCAAAGGTCCAACTCATAATCATAACCACACATTAGATTTAATTATAACTTACAAAGTTGAAATTCAAAATTTAAATATTACTCCATTAAATGAAGTTATTTCCGATCACTTCTTAATTACATTTGATTTAGTTCTGCCCTTGCCAATGCACTCACAGATTAAAACAAAGACAGTGCGACATCTAGATTGTAATTCTGCTTCAAAATTTATAGATACCTTGAGTAAGTCGAGTGTAATTGTGGAAAACCATTTAGATCAGTTAACATCAAATGTAAACATGGAAAACAATTTAGATCAGCTAACATCACATTATAATGTGACCTTGAGAGATGCTCTGGACACAGTGGCTCCCCTAAAACAAAAGTGATCAAAGCACATAGAAACTCTCCCTGGTTTAATGAAAACACTCGAGCTCTTAAATTAGAGTGTCAAAACTGGAGGCAGATGGAGAACAACAAAGCTACATGTCTTTCAAATTGCATGGACAGAGAGTGTTAATAAATATAAAAAAGCTCTCTTTAAAGCTCGCTCAGAATACTATTCTACATTAATAGATAGCAATAATAAAAATCCTCGGTACTGTTTAGAACAGTTGCTAAATTAACAAATGGGAATTCAGAGTAACAGTGCAAAATACCAACAGATATTAGCAGTACAGACTTTATGAACTTCTTCAATGAGAAAATTAAAAATATAAGATCCCAGATCTCAGCATCACAGTACAAACCAAATACTAGCTTAGCAGACCCTGTCTCACATTGCATTCAGCACTTTAATAATTTTAATCCTGTAACTGAGCAGGAAGTCTTAACTTTAATTTCTAAAATGAAGCCCACTACTTGTTCCCTAGATCCAGTGCCAACAAAACTAGTAAAAAGTGCAATGGATGTTCTTGCAGCACCTATTCTAACCGTTATCAATAGTTCATTATTGCATGGCACAGTACCTGATGCACTAAAAGTGTCAGTCATTAAAGTCAGACCTAGACCCACACATACTAAATAATTATAGGCCTATTTCAAATTTACCATTTCTCTCTAAAATACTAGAGAAAGTAGTCGCCAGTCAGCTTCAGTCACACCTTACGCATTACAATTTATTTGAGAAATTCCAGTCTGGTTTTGCACTGGTCATAGTACAGAAACGCACTAACACGGGTTGTAAATGACATTCTGATATCCTCTGATGAAGGAAACTCCACTGTAATTATGTTGTTGGACTTAAGTGCAGCATTTGACACCATTGACCATTCTATTTTACTGCACAGGCTAGAAAATGATGTTGGGCTTACAGGCCCCATGCTCGCTTGGTTAGTTCTTATTTATCAAATCGATTCCAATATGTACAGAAATGTGCTGACAGTACTCCATCATTATACACAGAAGTTCAATATGGTGTCCGCAGGGCTCAGTACTGGTACCTTTACTGTTTTCACTTTACATGCTTCCACTGGGATCTCTCATTAGGAAGCATAATGTTAATTTTCACTGTATGCAGATGACACCCAGTTATACCTTTCATTTAAATCAAATGAAGTTTCTCCGATGTTGTCTTTAATTAGTTGTGTTAGTGAATTAAAGGAATGGATGAATGAGAACTACTTGTCTTTAAATACAGATAAAACAGAGATGTTAATTGTTGGAGGGAATGACGCTGATCACAGCAATATTTTGTCATCATTTAACTCAGTTGGAATCCCAATTAATTTTACTGAATCAGCCCACAATCTAGGAGTTATCTTTGACTCTAGCATGTCATTTAAAGCATATTACAAAGTTGTCCAAAACATGTTTCATCTTAAAAATGCGCTTTCTAAATAAACAGGATTCTGAGAAATTAATTCATGCATTTATCTCTAGTAGGATTGACTACTGCAATGCGGTGTTCACTGGCTGTTCAAACTGTTCTTTATACAGCCTCCATTTAATCCAAAATGCTGCTGCAAGAATTATTACAAGAACAAGAAAATATGAACACATAACTCAGTTCTTAAATCTTACACTGGCTCCCAGTTAAGTTTAGGGCAGATTTCAAAATCCTCCTTTTAACATATAAAGCATTAAATGGCCAAGGTCCGCTTACTTGTCTGAACTTATCATGACTTACAAACCTGAGTGCACATTAAGATCTCAAGATGCCGGTCTGCTTAGGATTCCAAGGATTAATAAAATAACAGTGGGAGGTCGAGCTTTTAGTTACAGGGCCCCTAAACTGTGGAATGGTCTTCCTGCTTCCATAAGAGATGCCCCTTCAGTCTCAGCCTTTAAATCCCGGCTGAAGACTCACTACTTCAGTTTAGCATATCCTGACTAGAGCTGCTGATTAACTGTACAGACTGCATCTCTGTTGTTAGTCATTAGCACTAAAACATAAGTAACATGATAGTTAATTTGAATACTAACCCTCACCTATTCTGTTTCTTTCTCGGTACTCAAATGTGGCACTTGGTGCCACGGCCCACCTGCCAAGTTGTTTTGCCTGCCTATGGTAAAGTCATCCCTGATGGAGGGATGGAAAATAGGGGTCCTTTCATCGGATTGGCTGGGTTCAGCACTGTTTCAGCCGTGGAATGGCCAAATGGGGGAGGTAGCTTGATGGATGAGGTCTCCAGGACTGTAAAATATCCAAATCTTATTATGTGATATCATCTACTGTTAAATTCTGCTCGTACTTCTAAAAAGTTTATTTTATGCTGCATTGAGGATTTGTTCTGTTCTGTGTATTATATTGTATTGACCCCGTTCTTTTGACACCCACTGCACAACTAACCTACCTGTAAAGGGGTCTCTCTTTGAACTGCCTTTCCCAAGGTTTCTTCCATTTTTCCTTACAAGGTTTTTTTGGGAGTTTTTCCTTGTCTTCTTAGAGAGTCAAGGTTGGGGGGCTGTCAAGAGGCAGTGCATGTTAAAGCCCATTGTGGCACTTCCTGTATGATTTTGGGCTATACAAAAATAAACTGTATTGTATTATATATTGGGAAAAGGATGCTAAGGATAGAGCTGCCAGGGAAGAGGAAAAGAGGAAGCCCTAAGAGAAGGTTTATGGATGTGGTGAGAGAGGACATGCAGATAATAGGTGTAACAGAACAAGATACAGAGGACAGAAAGATATGGAAAAAGATGGTCCGCTTGGCAACCCCTAATGGGAGCAGCTGAAAGAAGAAGAACAAGATTAAATTTAATTCTATTCTGGTCCGCAAAACACATGGAGAATGTTCTCACAGAAGGAAACTCTACAGTGTAATTTAAATTTCTCTTGGATGAATGCAAGCATTAACAAGCTAAATATTTCAGTGCCAAGTTTCATTATCAGCATGGACTGCTTTCTAATTAGTAAACTAGTTGGAATAAAAACCTGCAGCCACTGCGGCCCTCCAGGACTGTGACTGAGGACCCCTGGTCAATACCATTATTATGTTTAAAATGGGTCTTTTAAGTCCCTGTGCACTGGGCCTGAGCCTATTCTAAACAACAACTGACTCAATTAACATAATGTATCCTAATTATAGGAAGAAAGTTCTATCTCATACTAACTTACAGTGGGAAAAAGGCTATACCATTGTCTAGGACCATGAAAGAAATTCAGATTCTATTCAAATTAAGCAAACACTAACTTAAACCTTTAAATTTCTAAGATTGGCTCTTTATAAAATGAAAGGAAAAGGAAGTAATTAGCAGAAAAAACAGGTCACTAATTAAGAAAAGGTTTAGTTTAGAATGAAACCTGCAGCCACTGCGACCCTCCAGGATTGCAGTTTGAGACCACTGTTTTAGACTATTTCAAGGCCACTGATTGCAAATATGAGTTCATTTTTGGTATTTGCTCCTTAACTATGGATCTAGCCCTCTATGGTCCTCTATTAGAGAGTAAAAAATGACAAATTTCTATTACAATGGAGAATAAAATGAAGCTACTCTGTCTGGGTGTGCTCACTTGGCAGTGGCTCGCAGCTCAGGCTATGCCAGCGTTTTGGCTCTAATTGTTAGATCTAAACCAGGGGTTACCAGACTTTTTGAAGTCAAGTTCCTCCAATATGTTGAACCATCTGATTAGAGATGCCCCACTAATATAAAGCAACTGCTGCAAAGCACAGCATGATCTTGGGTTTTCTTTACTCCTAACACACAACATGATTTTCTATAATAGTAGTATTAACAAAAGTTCATGCTTAACAATAACAGACTGTTAATGCATACGTGATCAAATATCATGTGACATCTCTCTCATGTGTTAAGGCCAAGGATACTCAACCTTTTTTCTTGACATACCCCTCCAGAAATTGGCATTTTGTAAACTACTTCCATTTTGTCAGCTTTAAATTGTCCGGTATTTAACTCTTACCAAGTACAACTAAACATAATGTTTCTTTAACTCACACCCCTTCCACCCAAATTACATTTGGGGATTTTAACACGGGATTACAGATAGTTTTTGTGTGTCTTTTCATTTTATTTGACAAGTTGTTTTTTCATTGTGTGAACAGCAGTGTGGTTTAATATGGAATACAATTTAAAAAGTCTACAATACTTTTCATATGCAAAAATATACAGTTACATATAAATTCAGATTCAAAAGTAGAAAAATAACTCAACGTTACATTCGACTTCAGGTCAAAAAAGAGGAAAATATATCAAGTCAATGTGAAAGCCTCGTCTTTATGTTTTATAGGGTCATTATTTTCAAAGCTGAATTCTGGTTTTGATAACTTTAAGCACAGTTCTACTTCTGAGTTTGGCCTGTTCCTGTACTTATTTTTTTAGTGAAGGATGAAGATAACCGAATATTTCCGACTGTTTATTGGCTGTTGATTAATATTAATAACACTAAAATAAAATACAGTATTTGATACAAATACTTTTTTTCTGAGAGCTGTGTTGTCTGTCTCCTTTCCTCTGCCTCAGGGACATTGAGACTAGTGATGGGTCGTTCTTGAACGATTCGTTCATTTTGAACGAATCTTTAATGTGACTCAGGAAGAACGAGTCGTCTCGTGGGAGTGATTCGTTCAGTCGCGCATGCGCATTTGCGCAACTTCCTATAGTTTCTGTATTGGAATTGATTCACCTGTTTTGAGTCTTCAGGTTTTTCGAGTCGTTCGTTCATCACGTGACAGCCCCATAAGCTTAACCAACTCAGTCTGAGCCGGAAACAGAATTGATTAGTTCATCTTTCGAGTCTTCGGGTTCGAGTCGTTCGTTCATCACGTGACAGCCCCATAAGCTTAACCTATGCAGTCTGAGCCGGAAAGAGAATTGAACGAAATGACTCGAAAAATGATTCGTTCATTTTGCTGAACGAGACTCAAAGATCCGAGTCAGTAAAATGATACGAACTTCCCATCACTAATTGAGACGCACTCTTTGGGTTCTCTATGGTGTGGCCACTAGGGGGCGCACTAGCTCCCTAAACCCAACCCAAGCAGTCACAGGCACAAGCTTCTGCAACAATGGAAACAATAAACAATGCAACTGAAGGGATGACATCTGTGGAACTCTTGGAAAAGATTCATTCTTATTTACCTATGCGAGACATGCCCGGACACCATCAGACAGACACCGCATCTTTATAAAAAGGTCTTTTATTTTGTCCTCCATCATAAACATACAACTCAGTCCCGTACAGTCCAGTGGACCTTCTTGCCCCAATCACCTTAATACTGGGCCTTTCTCACTCTGTCCCTTGGACCACCTTTCCTCTCTCCACGGGAGCCTCGTCCTGCTCCCACTCCCGACTCTAGCTCCCAGACTGTAGGAAAGCAGGCCCTTTTATTTTCACCCGGATGTGCTCCAGGTGCTCCCTCCGACGTCACTTCCTGGTGTGGCGGAAGAGCACTCGGAAGCACTCCGGTCGTCCCTGGAGGGATTCTCCTCCATCTTTCCGGGTGTGGCGGAAGTAAATCAATCCCGGGCCCTCTGAGACTCAGGGCGCCCCCTGGTGGTAGCCACAGGTTCCAATAGGCGTAAGCCTCCTTGTTCCTCTCCTGTGGTCCTCCTCTGTTCCAGGGCGGTTGCCCCCTCATGGCCCGGAGGACGTACATGCCACCTTCTGGTCCTTCCGGGCATCTCAGCCGGGTTGTAGCCCCAGCAACTCGACACACCTTGTATGTCCAAAGTTATGTCAATTATGTTCACCAGGATATGAGAAATGTCACTGAATAAACTTGGAAAAGCGAAAAAATGAAGTATGATATTAAAGCATTTTTCTTTCATTGCATGCATATCAAATAATCCTGCCTGATTTAGTTGATTTCCATCTGTAGAGATACTAAAGAACCTTGTGAACATATGATAATTAATATATATCTGGTCATTAGAGCTAAAATATACCACAGTTAGTTGAAATTAATATCAAAAGGAAGTGACACTGAATTTAGGGACTGAGACTGAGGAGTTTACTCTTTATGTACTTCCCCATTAGTGTTGGAATACGCTCACGACTAGAAAGTAGAAATGGATTTTTGTTGCAGGCCATGTAGTTGAAGAGTGAATCAATAGCTGCTATTATGTTGGCTTGCCCAAATCTACAAAACATAACAGTTCCTTTGACAAGCAAAAGTGAAAGGTAGTGATTTGCATTTCACTGCACACGTGACATTACTACTACTACTAATGCTGCTGCTGTTGGTGCTGCCGCTTTGTTGTAACATTCCGAGAATCACACATTAGCTAGACATGTTCACAGGAATTTGTAATCCAAAAACATGAAGCTACATTTTTGGAATGCAGGATTGGCCATGAGGAAAGCAAAAAAAAAAAAAACCCACTAAAGTCATGTTTGGTGTAATAAGTTGAGAAGCAGACAACAAAAAGGTTTGGGGTTTTCCGGCCCCTTATATTGTCGACACTCCAGATTTTCAGAACAAAACAATACGGTCAGACATAAACAACTCATGTGCGACGCCATACTGTGCGTCGCAGCCATTTTTATAGGGGAGGAGCCGAAAGTGCAGGAATGCTGGGAAGAAGTGAGGAATGATGGGAAGGCATGACGTCATCAAAGATGGCGGAGGGAGGGCGGAAGTATACGTAGTGCGGTCAGGTCTTATGGCGGAGTGTCTTTGGTTCTGTAAAACAAAGATACAAGGTTAGTACCCCACCTTTCCCCGCCGGCGAACACCCTTCGATGTGTTTTAGGATCCGTCCGCGACCTCCTACTCGCGCATGCGTGACATTGGATAGAAAGAAAATGACAGTATGTTATTAAAAGGTGACAGAGATCATTTGAGGGTCATTCTTTATATGCTTCTCAGGTGGACAGTTGAAGATGTTAGCTAAAGTGACATCTTTAGGTGACATCTTATGACAAGCCTTTGAAATTGCTAACCAAACTCACCAAAGTCACAATGAATTTGAAGTGGAAGCCAAAATATTCTCCTTAAAATATTTGTTTCTGGGGCGGCATGGTGGTGCAGTGGTAGTGCTGCTGCCTCGCATTAAGGCAGCGTTTCTCAACCTTTTAAATATTTGCGACCCGAGTTTTCATAACAGTTTTAATCGCGCCCCCCCTAACATTTTTTGAAATGTAGATGCATATTTTATTATACCTACTTAACTTTTATCGACATTTATCTAACTCTATATTTATTGTTCTAGTATCAGAATGTAGTTTAAGTTCATTTGTTTTGGTTTCAACAGATGTTTTTTTCATATTTTTGATTCTTGTTTTCTTTTTTTCACATCTTTGCGCCCCACAGGTTGAAAACCACTGCATTAAGGAGACCTGGGTTCGCTTCCCGGGTCCTCCCTATGTGGAGTTTGCATGTTCTCCCCATGTCTGCGTGGGTTTTCTCCAGGTACTCCGGTTTCCTCCCACAATCCAAAGACATGCAGGTTAGGTGCATTGGCGATCCTAAATTGTCCCTAGTGTGTGCTTGGTGTGTGTGTGTGTGTGTGTGTGCCCTGTGGTGGGCTGGCACCCTGCCTGGGGTTTGTTCCTACTTTGCACCCTGTGCTGGCTGGGATTAGCTCCAGCAGACCCCCATGACCCTGTGTTAGGATATAGCGGGTTGGATAATGGATGGTAGGAATATTTGTTTCTTCAAGTACAACTCTCATATTTAATTAATATTTGAGTGCTGTTTAATAGGCACTGATATTTTTTATAGCATGACCATCATGATGTTGGATGTCAAGGAACTTGAGCATCACATGCTTATGAAAACAATGATAAAAAATACACTGTAAATATGAATCAATTAAAATGAATAACACCTCAAAAATACAGCCAGAGAGAAAAAAAGAGATTAGTAACACATTCTTCACAACCAAGCTCTTAAAACACAAACTTTGGCAACACTAAAGGTTATCGTAAGAGCAGATTGCTCAATAGTAGAGCGAAAGATCTCTAATTAGGCTCCTTCTTTTATTTTCAAATGTATGCCGCATGATTAACATTTCAAAGTGTTGTGCACTTATATTGGAAGGGTTATGGGTTAAATTAAGGCAAAGGGAGTAGTTAGGAGTGGCTAGGCTGACCAGGCCAGCCTGTAAGAAGTTTGGAATCAGCCTTGCCCCAAATAACATTTAGCCAGTCTCTTGGTCAGAAGCAATCTGTTGATGAAAGGGACTTAACTCTTTTAGGGCTAATGTCAACTTTTGTCAACAGCTGGGCTCGATGTTGGATGTTGACTTTAGTTAACATCCAGGGGTAGAGGGTAATAATCAGCTGTAGACGTTGACAAAACTCACCATCACGTTACGGTAGACCACCTTTGCTAGGAGGACAGTTAGACTCATTGACTTGACATCGAATCCCTGTGTGTGTATGAGGAGCGTAGAGTGAACAACATCTAGAATGGCATTGATGTCGAACAAAAAAGCAAAGCGATTGTGCAAAGCAAAATACTCTTTGGGCATTATTAATTTTTTTTTTTGCTTTATGCATATTATTGCTATGTCAGACAGACTTATCAAACTCCGATTTTGATGCAAGTGATCTGGAAATCAAAAACGAAAGGCAGGTAGCTGTTTCCTTTCTGGGAAGTGCCTTTCAGAATATAAATGGTTAGACAAACAGGTATGTAGTAAGTATGTAAGCCGTGTTACAGATTATCTTAGAAAGCTAATGTTTAATGTTAGTTAGTTTTGGGGAACAATATTCAGACCTAGGAGAAAAATGACAAAATAATTAGCCCTGAAAGAGTTAAAGAAACCTCTGCAAGCAATAAACAAGCTACACTGAAGAGGTGAATACGACAACTGTTCACTATGAACTACATCAAAATATGCAACCGGATGTACAGTATATTGTCATGAATGGTATATACAGTAGATCTTTATTGTTACTGAAGCTCCTGCCAATTGCACAGTAACAATCAGCTTACTATGGAAGTCACCCAGGTTTCATCTTCAAGCTTTACACATTGTATCTTTGATGCATTTCATAGACAGTAAACTGGTGTGGCACATGCCTGGGGCGACAACCCGGCCGGGATGCCTTGGAGGACCACGTGGGGGCCAGCCTCCCTGGTTGCTATGGGGACCATGGGTACAGAGCTTTGAAGTTCAACCCTATTGGGGCCCATTGTCACCGCCAGGGGGCGCCCCAGTGCCTTGGAGTCCCTGGACCTCAGCACTTCCACCACACCTGGAAGTGCTGGGGGGAAGAAGAGCAGGGACACCTGGAGTGCTTCCGGGGATGCAGTCGGCACTCCCGCCACACTGGGGCATGTCGGTGGGAGGTTGATAGAAAACACCTGGAGCACATCCGGGTGCTTATAAAAGGGGCCGCCTCCCTTCATTCAGGGCTGGACGAAGCAAGAGAAGAGAGAGTGGAGGCGGTCTGAAGAGAAAGGCAAAGTGTGTGAGAGGCCTGGACTTTGGGGAAGTCTAGGGGTTGTGTGGCACTTGAACATTGTAAATATTGTCAATAAACGTGTGGTGGTGGATTTACAACATGTCTGCCTGTCTGTGTCCGGGGGCTCGTTTCACACTGGTAAGTTGAATGATAAAACATCTAGTAACATTTACCCCTTCAAAATGTTTTGGGTATACCTTTCAGAAGACAGAAATTGCCTGATGTTCCACAAAAGAGACAGGTTTCAAAAGTTGCTATGTTTATCCATTCGTGGTTCACTTTTATATATGGAATTCAAATTGGGTGTCCTTGATCAATTATCACTTTAATGATAGTGTGAATGAAGTCCTAATCTCATTGTATAGCCATGCTAGACAGAACTTTAAGGAACAAATATCTGCCAGCATTGTTAAAGAGGCAACTGAGCATGCTTCTCCAAGCAAGCAGGAAAGATAGCAGAGCAGATTGTAGTTGGATTGGTTCCTGCCTTGTGCCCTGTGTTGGCTGGGATTGGCTCCAGCAGTATTCGGATTCAGCGGGTTAGAAAATGGATGGATGGATGGATTGTAGTTGAAGTTCTAGAATGTTTCGCACCGGCATTGTTAGAGACAGGAATGAGTGTTGTTGCCACTTAAACATTCCTGAGAGACGGTACTATTGGCCAGCTTTGCATGCCAGAAAATGGTACCTGTCTGGCCATTTGATGGGTAAGAAGGATCTCCTCAATGTATTATTACATGTCAGGTTGGATTCTGTTTCAGCAAAATAGATAGATAAAGGATTTCATTTTCCATCGAAATTTAGATTTATTTCAATTTGCAGACAAAAATATTGCACAGGCTGAAGCTGAAGATATCAGCTTTAATATGCCATTAATGGACATACAAGCTCAGCGTGATGTTATGACATACCTACAGTATATGTCAGGCTTCAACCTCCCATTCCATAGATCACATTAATGTAGTGCCATGGCAACTCAGTCAGCTATCAATTTGATTGAGGTTATCACATTTCATTTTCAAAAATAACTAAAGAGCAGCTAACTGTCCAGCTGGGCTACTGAGTGCATCGTTGTGTTACATGACAAAATAATCACTGTAATTGTAAAGGTTTGGATTCATTATTGGACAACATGCAATATACCATACACTATATGTACTAAACTTTTAGCCTTGCAACAATCTTTCAGGATGTTCCAGTTTTCCAACATCTATTACTATTCTTCTTTACAATAAATTTAAGTTGAGTGAGGGATCTCTGTTTCGCCTTCTGGCCAGAACTCCAGAAATAAGTAGACCTGCAGATCACAAATCGACAAAAGGCTACATTAACACTTTCACTTTCTCTGGTGTGGTTAGACGCTGTGAAAGACTTACTTTCACAAATAACCCAAACAAGCTTGTTGAAATAAACAAAAAAAAACAATTTATTTCTAACATAAGGATAACAGAAAATGGTGTAACAAGAAGGCGCACCAAATATGGGCACCTGACCCGACACAGATTCACACCAGCTGACCCGACACAGATTTACACCAGAGGCATGTTAAAATAAATAAACTTTAATTTTTCTTCACCTGTGGGGCATGTCTTCCCCGTAATCTCCACAGGCACAACACAGTCCCATTTGTAAATAAAGTACCACCAAAATGCACCACACACTTTCTTCTTCTTCCACCACCACTCCTCCTCCAAGCTTCGTCCTCCTCCTTCTGACTCTGGCCATTGAGTGGTGGTTGCTGGGCCCTTTTATAGTCCACCCAGAAGTGCTCCAGGTGGTTGATCACCCAAGTTCCGGCGGCACTTCCAGGTGTGGCGAATACGTTGCCCATACAGGCTCAGGAGTCCCAGCTGCAGCACCCCCTGGCGGTGCCTGCGGGACCCAACAGGGCTCCACCCAACTCCAATTCCCATGGAGCCTTGCGGGAAACCGAGTCACCATTCCAACCCAGGGAGGCCGCCATCTAGCGTCCAGGGGGAGGTATTGCACCGTCCAGGGTATTCCCCCTGAATATAGAGTGAAGGGGCATCCCGGCCGGGCATGGACCCCAGCCGTTTGCTACAATGGCTATATGCAAGTATAGATATATACTGGACGTTAGACGCTAGGGGCACTGTTGCCCCGTGAAACCCAAAAGACAGATGTCCAGGATACACGTATAAAAACACCAAGTATAATTTTAATTATTTTCTTAAATAAAGTGCACAAAGCACCACAATCGCCACAATTCACAAATATCAATAATCAATAACAATAATCCTCCACTCCCAGCAGCTCCATCACACACCCTCACAAATCGGGATCCCTTTTGCTGGGTCACCCATAGTCCTTTATATCAGGGACTCCCAAACTTTTGGACGTCAAGTACCACCTGAGGTTAAGTGAGTTGCGGTGCGTACCACCCGCACCTTGTTGAAGGGAGAGAAAGCTGTAAGGGGGGGCAGTTTGGGTCTAAACTGCCCCGAAATCAGAATAAAAGTTAAAGAATTGGAAGAAATTATGCATAAAATGAATGAAAAAATGTGTGCATCTACATAAATTGATAAATTCCGCCCCGAAACTAAATCCTGCCTTCGGCCTGTATGTGACGCAGTTACCGAAGACAAAATGGTATCGGCTTTGTGCTTAGATCTAGTGACGACGATGCGATAAAGCGGCAGCTCACGTATAACAACAAACATGAGCGGTTTCTGTGAGGCAGAGTTACCGAAGACTAAATAGTGTCGGCGTTGTGCTTTCATCTAGTGACCAAAAGCCCAAACAGTGAAGTAGAAGTTGACTTCTGCGAAACGGAATTATGGTAGCATTAAATGAACTAAATACTGATTCAAATAATAGGTTTTATTTATTCAGATGAAGAAATTTCACACCACACTAAATTTGGGAATCCACGTATTATTGTATTTAAACAGTTCCATTGGTTTTTGCTCACAACAGGCTTGTCATAAAGGGTTATGCACAGATAAATTAAATTTCAGGGACCGCGATGCCTACCACCTGAAAAAACGCTGTGTACCACTACCACAGTTTGGGAACCACTAACTTATATAGTCCTTGACAAGTCAAGTGAACGGAAGAGGAGAAGCACTTCCGGGTCAGATGGAGAATCACATTTTTCTTCAGCCCAGAAGTACCTCTGTTCCTCCGTCCCCGTGACTTGGGAGTTCTTCCGAGCTATACGGGAAACAAAAATACCCTTGTCTCCGTGCAGTGTCACACAGTGTCCCCCAGGGTACCCAGCAGGGTTGTGAAGTCAAACTCCATCTTCTATGATGCCCTGCGGGAATCCGGGGCACCTCAAGGCTGCAGGGAAGATGCCATCTAGGGTCCTGGATGTATCAGCCGGGATGAGCTGCCAGCCGTCTCTCACAATACATATATATATGTGTGTGTGTGTGTGTGTGTGTGTGTATAAACAGTGTATATATATGAAACCAAGATGGTTTTCCAGTAGGAAGGAGAAGAGCAGAAAGGCCAAGAAAGAGTTGAAAATACTGTATATGGTGATAGAGGAAGCAAGAGATAGAGGAACAAGGCGAGGAAGCCTGGAGGAAGTGGGACAAGATAGAGAGAAGTGGAAGAAGCTTTTTAGCAGGTGGGAATGCAGCACTGAAGACGATGGAAGCATGACTATCTAACTATATAGATGAAAGAAAATAACATGAAACATCAAACCCTACTTGACTCTTTCTCTTTTATTGAAAAAGGTACATACTGTAACTTATGAATTGTGCCTTTTGGCTTACATTGATCTTTTTCCTTCTTATAAAAAAGGTGTCCCTTGTGTGTGCTTGGTGTGTGTGTGCCCCACGGTGGGCTGGCGCCCTGCTCGGGGTTTGTTTCCTGCCTTGCACCCTGTGTTGGCTGGGATTGGCTCCAGCAGACCCCTGTGACCCTGTCGTTAGGATATAGTGGGTTGGATAATGGATGGATGGATAGAAAAAGGCATATAACTTTTGAATTCTGGTTTTTCAGTTCACATGTTCAGGATGTATAGATTCTTTATCTGGTTATGAAGCATATGTTGCTTGTAAGCGGCATTCCTTCACTTACAGCAAGTTTCTGCATTGGCTTAAATTTCTCAGCAGTTCCTCTGTGTAAGTGCGTGGATGTGAGATGTTATTCAGCACTTGTTTAAAGGATTTAGGATGAAATTTAATAACGGCGAGAACTTATCCTTCACAAGGTTATTACCTTTTAGTGACAGTTACGCCATTACTACCATACATTAGCTGGTGTGGCAAACGGCCAGGGCCCAGCCGGGACGTCTCTTTTGTATATGGTCCGTGGGAACAGGCATGGACTGAACAGTACCTCCCCCCGTGTTGCTAGATGGCAGCCCCCCCTGGGTGGCAGTGGGTCCTCAGATTCCTGCAGGGCTCATTGGGAGATGGAGTTCTCTACGACCCTGTTGGGATCTGGGGGTGCCACCAGGGGGGCGCTGCAGTGGTTCCTGAGCCCATGTGGGCGGTTCTTCCGCCACACCCGGAAGTGCAGCCGGAAATGGGTCATCAAACACCTGGAGCACTTCTGGGTGGGCTATAAAAGAAGCCAGCAGCCACCCCTGCGGGAGCCAGAGTCGGGTGGTAGTGGATGAAGCTTGCCGGAGAGAAGTGGTGGAGAAAAGAGAAAGACAAATAGAAGAAGAATTGTGTTTTAATTGTGCTTTATTTGGGACTGTGTTGTGCCTGTGGGAACGGGGAAGGCGTTGTCCACAGGCGAAGAAAAGAAATATAAACACTTATTTGTTTTATCAGTGTGCCTCCTGCATTTGTCTGTGCCAGGTTGAGCGCTAGTATAGCGTTTTTATTTACACTGGCTTTGTCCTAACTCCTGAGTTACAATGAATAGTTCTCAGAGTCACAGTGGGTGTACTTCTAGTTCTTGTGTAAAGATTGCATTGTTTCTTTACTGATCAGCTTTCTCCAGACATGTGGAATACTGTTTATCAGACTTCCTTTCTTTGTTCAGGAGCTCATCTCTTTCTACGCCTTCTGATTGTGAGCATTACTACAGTTTCTCTTTGAGGTTTTTTCACATGCAGTGTCATCAGTTGCTAACAAAGTTCCCCCTGCTGGGTTGGCTGGTGATCAGTCAGCTCAATTGTTAAAAATTTGAACATGGAGCTTTTACATATACTGTAATTGCTCCCTTGCTTGTCCACTTGCTGTACCTCAGCAAGGTTGTACTAATCTGCACTTTGTCCAACTCCAATACACATACGTATTCCACTATTCCAGTTGTCCTCTGGAGTAAAGGGACTGCTTCAACTTCTTTTGCTGCCACACCTTATAAGCTTTATGTTCTGATTGTGGACAGCCAAAGTTATGGACAGACCGAGTTGAAGCTTGATAAGAGCAATGACTTAGGGTCTTACAAGGGTTCCTAAAGGAACAACTAAAGGTCTTTGGTTTCCTGGGTTCCATATAACATGCACATCCCTGAGTTTGTTCAAAGCTGTACCTCTGAAAGAAGTCCCAGCAATGTGGTAAGTTCTGCTATCAATCATCTCATCAGATAATGCACAAAACTGCATTCCAGCAAAAAGCCCTGCCATGGAGACTGATACTTTGTAGCAGGCAATAAGTGTCTGGTCCTGGATTTTAAGCTAGGCCCTGTGTTCTAGCCATAGAAAAGAATGGATGATGTTAGTCTATTGTACAACTGTAATCATTGTTAAAAGGTACATATTTTAGATTAGATAGATAGATAGATAGATAGATAGATAGATAGATAGATAGATAGATAGATAGATAGATAGATAGATAGATAGATAGATAGATAGATACTTTATTAATCCCAATATTAAATTAACGAGTGATAAAAATGCAGGTATAACAGATAAGGCCGGCATCTTTCAACATCTGCAATAAGATGCTGCAAATGTTCTATCAGACAGTTGTGGTGAATGCCCTCTTCTACGCGGTGGTGTGCTGGGGAGGCAGCATAAAGAAGAAGGACGCCTCACACCTGGACAAACGTGAGGAAGGCAGGCTTTGTTGTAGACACAGAGCTGGACAGTTTGACATCCGTGGCAGAGCAATGGGCACTGAGCAGACTCCTGTCAATCATGGAGAATCCACTGTATCCACTGAACAGGATCATCTCCAGACAGAGGAGCAGCTTCAGTGACAGACTGTATTTGAAAGATTTTTATAAAATGTTTATATTAGCAGTGATACTTGTTGAATGATTGTCTTTCTGGGCATATACAGTACATGACTTTGTTCTTTTTATTAGAATTTGAGGCTCATGAAATTTAATTTACCAGAGAAGCACCATATTTTTTTATATGTTTGAAGACATCAAGTTGCAAAACAACAGGAAGGAATGAACTAATAATCTTGCTTAGAAATATATTGTTCTAACTTTTATAACTCCTTTTGTTGGTATGTACTGTGATAGGTATCATGTGAAATAAACTTTAATGTTTTGGACTAGACCAACGGTTTGACAAAATCAGAGATTTTGTGGAGCATCTATAGCCAACAGTCACTTATTAGCATAAGTTTAGCATTAAAGTTGCCATGTTTATTTTACATATATATATATATACATATATATATATATATATATATATATATATATATATATATATATATATATATATATATATACATACAGTGGTGTGAAAAACTATTTGCCCCTTCCTGATTTCTTATTCTTTTGCATGTTTGTCACACAAAATGTTTCTGATCATCAAACACATTTAACCATTAGTCAAATATAACACAAGTAAACACAAAATGCAGTTTTTAAATGATGGTTTTATTATTTAGGAGAAAAAATCCAAACCTACATGGCCCTGTGTGAAAAGTAATTGCCCCTTGTTAAAAAATAACCTAACTGTGGTGTATCACACCTGAGTTCAATTTCCTGATTACTGCCACACCTGTTTCAATCAAGAAATCACTTAAATAGGAGCTGCCTGGCACAGAGAAGTAGACCAAAAGCACCTCAAGAGCTAGACATCATGCCAAGATCCAAAGAAATTCAGGAACAAATGAGAACAGAAGTAATTGAGATCTATCAGTCTGGTAAAGGTTATAAAGCCATTTCTAAAGCTTTGGGACTCCAGCGAACCACAGTGAGAGCCATTATCCACAAATGGCAAAAACATGGAACAGTGGTGAACCTTCCCAGGAGTGGCCGGCCGACCAAAATTACCCCAAGAGCGCAGAGACGACTCATCCGAGAGGTCACAAAGACCCCAGCACAACGTCTAAAGAACTGCAGGCCTCACTTGCCTCAATTAAGGTCAGTGTTCACGACTCCACCATAAGAAAGAGACTGGGCAAAATGGCCTGCATGGCAGATTTCCAAGACGCAAACCACTGTTAAGCAAAAAGAACATTAGGGCTCGTCTCAATTTTGCTAAGAAACATCTCAATGATTGTCAAGACTTTTGGGAAAATACCCTGTGGACTGATGAGACAAAAGTTGAACTTTTTGGAAGGCAAATGTCCCGTTACATCTGGCGTAAAGGAACACAGCATTTCAGAAAAAGAACATCATACCAACAGTAAAATATGGTGGTGGTAGTGTGATGGTCTGGGGTTGTTTTGCTGCTTCAGGACCTGAAAGGCTTGCTGTGATAGATGGAACCATGAATTCTACTGTCTACCAAAAATCCTGAAAGAGAATGTCCGGCCATCTGTTCGTCAACTCAAGCTGAAGCGATCTTGTGCTGCAACAGGACAATGACCCAAAACACACCAGCAAATCCACCTCTGAATGGCTGAAGAAAAACAAAATGAAGACTTTGGAGTGGCCTAGTCAAAGTCCTGACCTGAATCCAATTGAGATGCTATGGAATGACCTTAAAAAGGTGGTTCATGCTAGAAAACCCTCAAATAAAGCTGAATTACAACAATTCTGCAAAGATGAGTGGGCCAAAATTCCTCCAGAGCGCTGTAAAAGACTCATTGCAAGTTATTGCAAATGCTTGATTGCAGTTATTGCTGCTAAGGGTGGCCCAACCAGTTATTAGGTTCAGGGGCAATTACTTTTTCACACAGGGCCATGTAGGTTTGGATTTTTTTTCTCCCTCTCACAAAACTGCATTTTGTGTTTACTTGTGTTATATTTGACTAATGGTTAAATGTGTTTGATGATCAGAAACATTTTGTGTGACAAACATGCAAAAGAATAAGAAATCAGGAAGGGGGCAAATAGTTTTTCACACCACTGTATATACTAGCAAAATACCCGCACTTTGCAGCGGCAAAGTACTGCCTTAAAATTTTTATTAAAAAGAAAACTAAACCTTTTTAAACTGAGGGAAAATATAGCAATAATTATTTGTTAAGGATCTCTTTGTATACCACATTGTGAGTTTGGCCCTGCGGCTGTAATATGACCAAGCTGTGCGCTGAGCTTACTCTTGACCATGCAACGTACAGTTGGCCATGTGAACAGTAATCTTGTCTCAAATCTCACAGCTTGGATTGCTGCTGTCCTAATCGGTTTGAGTTTCATGGTTTGTTTCAATTACAACAGTATTTGTAGGACTTGTGTTGAAGAGACATTCGGCATCTGTCAAGCGTTGTAAGTATACAACCGGTTTCATCGATAACTTCACATCCAGCTTTTGAGAGTTTAAACCATACCACCGAAATAAGGATGTTCATTGGTTTTGGTTAGCGCAGGGAAGCCGCCTACCAAATTTCGTGAAGATGGGG
The DNA here is from genome assembly GCF_016835505.1 of Polypterus senegalus. NCBI lineage: Eukaryota > Metazoa > Chordata > Cladistia > Polypteriformes > Polypteridae > Polypterus > Polypterus senegalus. The sequence goes on from NC_053154.1 coordinate 325,426,666, forward strand.
CCATAAATAAGAAAGTTCAACATGGTGGACGTTGTCAACCGTTATGACCGTTCCGTGTAGAATTTTTAAATGAAACCTGCTTAACTTTTGTAAGTAAGCTGTAAGGAATTAGCCAGCCAAATTTCAGCCTTCTACCTACACAGGAAGTTGGAGAATTAGTGACGTTGGAAAGTTCAATATGCCGGCTGACAGTGGCGTCATACCACCGAAATAAGTATGTACATTGGTTTCGGTTAGCGCAGGGAAGCCGCCTACCAGATTTCGTGAAGATGGGGCCATGAATAAGAAAGTTCAACATGGCAGACGTTGTTGACCGTTATGACCGTTACGCATAGAATTTCGAAATGTAACCTGCTTAACTTTTGTATGTAAGCTTTAAGGAATGAGCCTGCCAAATTTCAGCCTTCTACCTACACAGGAAGTTGGAGAATTAGTGACGTTGGAAAGTTCAATATGGCGGCCGACAGTGGTGATACCACCGAAATAAGTACTGTGGAGGATGGCCGGCCGTTTATCCCGGCCAATACCCCCAAGCCGCCAGGTGGAGCCCTCCTTGCAGCATGGAGGTCCCCAGAAGACCAGCAGGGCATCATGGACAATGGTGCTTTTATGCACAGTCCTGCTGGATGCCATGGGGGCCACTAGGGGACGCTGTAGGGAGGAGTAATGGATATTTTCCCTACGCACCGGAAGCACATGTAGACAAGAGGAATGACGTGCTTCCGGGGTGAAGAAAAGAACTTGTACCAGACCCGGAAGTGATTGAGAGTCACATGGACTGTGGATTAGGAACACTTCCAGGTCAGGAGATATAAAAGGACTGTCGGAGCTCCCATACGGCGAGCTGAGCTGGGTGGAAGGGTGGCAACGTGTCTGGGAGCTGGAGGATTGGTTTATTGTTTATTATTAGTTATTTGTATGAGTATTGTGGAGGAGATGGTGTTTTGTACACTGTGGCTGAAGAATAAAGTCAATTTGAGGATTTTTACCTGGTGTCTGGAGTCGTGGACAGGGGTTCAAGGGAGCGAGAGCACCCCCTATCTACCACAGTACGTACAATCGGTTTTGGTTAGCGCAGGGAAGCCACCTACCAAAGAAGATGGGGTCAGCTTTCTACCTACACGGGGAAGTTGGAAAATTAGTGACGTTGGAAAGTTCAATATGGCGGCCGACAGTGGCATCATATCATCGAAATAAGTACGTACATCGGTTTCGGTTAGCGCAGGGACGCCGCCTACCAAAATTCGTGAAGATGGGGCCATAAATAAGAAAGTTCAACATGGCGGACGTTGTCGACCGTTATCGACCGTTATGACCGTTACGTGTAGAATTTCGAAATGAAACCTGCTTAACTTTTGTAAGTAAGCTGTAAGGAATAAGCCTGCCAAATTTCAGCCTTCTACCTACACGGGAAGTTGGAGAATTAGTGATGAGTGAGTGAGTGAGTCAGTGAGGGCTTTGCCTTTTATTAGTATAGATATATATATACACACGTATATTTCCCTTCCAGCACTCTTTGATGATGTCATATACAGTACCCAGAACCACTTTTCCTGCCATGTCAATTCCATTTCCAGCCTCCCTGACTCCACCTCTTCCTCTTTTCAGCCATATTTATTGAACAGCTTTGCAACCTGTTAGTCAGTTCAGTTTTGGACTCCAGTCTGTAAAGACGCATTTATATTTCTGCCAATTTTTCAAGTACATGGGGTAGCCATCCCCAAACCTTCTTGTTGCTCCATTCATCCTTATTACTATGTACATACTGCTCAAAAAAATAAAAGGAGTACTTTTGAATCCGAGTATAGCATCGAGTCAATGAAACTTCTGGGCTATTGATCTGGTCAGTTAAGTAGCAGAGGGGGTTGTTAATCAGTTTCAGCTGCTTTGGTGTTCATGAAATTAACAACAGGTGCACTAGAGGGGGCAACAATGAGACGACCCCCCAAAACAGGAATGGTTTAACAGGTGGAGGTCACTGACATTTTTTTTTTCCTCATCCTTTCGGACTGTTTTTTCACTTGTTTTGCATTTGGCTATGGTCAGTGTCACTACTGGTAACATGAGGCGATACCTGGACCCTACAGAGGTGGCACAGGTAGGTAGTTCAACTTCTCCAGGATGGCACATCAATACGTACCATTGCCAGAAGGCCTGCTGTTTCTCCCAGCACAGTCTCAAGGGCATGGAGGAGATTCCAGAAGATAGGCAGTTACTCTAGGAGAGCTGGACAGGGCCGTAGAAGGTCCTTAACCCATCAGCAGGACTGACCGGTATCTGCTCCTTTGGGCAAGGAGGAACAGGATGAGCAATCTCAGAGGCCTACAAAAGGACCTCCAGCAGGCCACTGGTGTGAATGTCTGTGATCAAACAATCAGAAACAGACTTCATCAGGGTGGCCTGAGGGCCCAACATCCTCTAGTGGGCCCTGTGCTTACTGCCCGGCACCGTGGAGCTCGATTAGCATTTGCAATAGAATACCAGAATTGGCAGGTCCACCACTGGCACCCTGTGCTTTTCACAGATGAGAACAGGTTCACCCTTAGCACATGTGACAGGCAGGAAAGGGTCTGGAGAAGCCGTGGAGAACTTTATGCTGCCTGTAACATTGTTTAGCATGACCGGTTTGGTGGTGGGTCAGTGATAGTCTAGGGAGCTGTTGCAGAGGGTCCTGGGTTTCTCCTGGTGCATGACAAAGCCCAGCCTTATATGACAAGAGTATTCAGGCAGTTCCTGAATTATGAAGGAATTGATACCACTGACTGGCCTCCACGCTCGCCTGACCTAAATCCAAAAGAACACCTCTGGGACATTTTTCTGTCCATCCGACAACGCCAGGTTGCACCTCAGACTGTCCAGTAGCTCAGTGATGTCCTGGTCCATATCCGGGAGGAGATCCCCCAGGACACCATCCATCATCTCATTAGGAGCATGTCCCCCCGACAAGTATAGAAGCACGTGGGGGCCATACAAACTATTGAGTACAATTTGGAGTTGCTGCAATTAAATTTCAGCAAAATGGACTCACCTGTCACATAATCTTTACACTTTGATTTTCGGGGTGTCTTTGAATTCAGCCCTCTGTAGGTTGATAATTTTCATTTCCATCAAACGATGTGGCATTCCAAACACATTACCCAATCCATGTCAGTATAGATATCCAGCAGGATTTTTTTTCCCCATTGAAATGTGATATGTTTTCAAAGTGTTCCTTTAATTTTTTTCAGCAGTATATATATATATAAAGTATGTAAGATGTAAATCTGCAATATGTACATATGCAATATGTAACAATCCTAACATTTAAATACACCATTGCTGATTTTGTGTTAAAAATAGTGCAACAGCAGACAGACTGACAACATTGCAGAAGTGATATGCATTCTCGACCACATGGAACTAAGGGATTACTTTTGCTAGGTGTGGGCTCTCCAGGCTGATGTCAAGATGGATTTCAAAGAGAGCCCTATGCAGTGCTAGAGATTGGTTTAATGAGACACAGTGACTGCAAGTTTGGAAAAATGTCAGAGTCGGAGTGAGCAATCACGAAAAGCTTCTGTCCTATTCCTAAGGATGACCTGTTCCAATCACTAACCAACAGTGACATTTCCTCCTATTTAACACATGTTGTCAATGGGTCACAGGTAATTTCTGGACTGAAGATCGAAAAAATGGAGCTATAGTTATCGCTGTTGGTGAACTGAAGAGAAGCTGGAGAAGTATTGGTATTTATTTTCGAGAGTCCTTTTTCTGACCAAGCTTCAGTTAATGAAGGTTTTAAGGACTGTGAAGCCGCTTTTCCACTGCATAGTACGGCACGACACGGTTCAGTACAGCTCACCTTGGTTCGGCTCAGTTCAGCTCGGTTTGCGTTTCGACTGCAGTTTAGTACCGCTTTAGAGTGGGCGGGATTATTCACGTGTCGTTATAGTTGCGCCGCCTCTACTGCTCGCTCTTCATTTTTTTTAACTTGTCCCTACAGTGTTTGTAAGTCCTATGGTAGCCGTGTGCGGCCAAGAGCTGAGCGACCTCCTGGAAAATTTTTTCATTCCGCGTCGCCCCATCCAGCTCTCGCTGGATCTGCTCCTCGGCTACCAACGAGAGGAACGTCTGTACTTCCTCAACAGACCACGGAACAGCCATTTTTGGTTAAAACCAGTTCGAACCTTCGGGTCTGTTGTGTCTCGTGTCGCAAGTTCAGTGACGCAGTAATGACGATTTTCTCCGGCCAATCAGTGACCAGCAGAGTTTACACGTCACATTTTGGTAACGGTTCGGCACGCTTGGAACCTCGGCTGAGGTGGTACTAAAAAAAGGACCAGGTACCAGGTACTGTTCCCAGTGGAAAGCCCCGCAAAAGTGAGCTGTACTGAACCGTGTCGTGCCGTACTATGCAGTGGAAAAGCGGCTTGAGATGTACAAGCTAGGTCTGAAAGCAAGAAAAAGTCAAATACAAAATGATAATGAAAAGACAAAGTGAAATATTGCTGCAAGAGGTTTGTTACACAAAATATCTATAGAAACAGGCTTTGTAGGTGAAATGTACAATTTTGGACAAAGTGTTGACCACACCAATTAGCAATAGGTCATTGTGTCATTGCAGCGTTTTAAGAAATTGGCAGCACACTTTAAAATACAAATTTGCAAAAAGTTTCATTAAATGGAATAAAAAAAACCCTTCAAAATAATACATAACATGCAAATAATAATTGCATAAGATTCCCCGACATTTAAAACCTCAGAGAAAGTTAAACCGAAGTCAGGCAAAATGTGTTCAATTCAGAAAAAAATTTATAAATATTAACAAATCGCAAAACAGGCATTCTCTGTGGCAGTACATTGGGGACGTTTAAGGGCAGTATGATTTTATTAAAACTATAAATATGCCAGAATAAAAGAAGGGTTTAGGTTTGTGCTGTCTCTGTTTTCTGTCTTAGACTTCTTACAGTATTTTACATTGAGCTAAAACAAGAAGAAGCTGAAGTGATGAGTAGAGTTGCTTGACAATATGATGCCCATGGTATAACATAGGTTGAGAGGTGAGGATTTATGCAAGCAAACAGTAAGCATCTATTATGGCCAAGGTGGAAACTGGCATGTCAAAAACAGATTGAATTGTAAAGCAAAGACCCTGAAATAAATGTCTGAATGTAGTCAGAGAACAAACAAAGCTAAGGTCGAAATAACCAGAAAGACACATAGAATGGCTATCAAACTAAATCAAAAAACTAAACTTAAGTTACAAAAATTAGTCAAATGAAAGTTTCAAAAAATCCTCACCATACTATCTTAAGAATCACACATTTTCTTAGTTTTTTTATCTAAATCTACACGTTTAGATGTTAGATAATGTGCATCACCAACATAAGTAGTGTGTACGCAATAATATCATGCGCAACTACAAAATTGGGTCACATGTTTTGTAATGGCACCTTAAACGTCAACAATATGGCTGTGGTCAGGAAAAAACCATCACAAAATAGCGGAGACCATACAAAACAATAATACATAATGGTGTCATAATAAAGAAAATAATATAATATCCATTATGTATTATGTAAATAATTATAAAAGTATAGAGAACAACAACAACAACATTTATTTATATAGCACATTTTCATACAAACAGTAGCTCAAAGTGCTTTACATATTAAAGAATAGAAAAATGAAAGACATAATTATAAAACAAAATAAATCAACATTAACATCGAATAAGAGTAAGGTTCAATGGCCAGGGGGGACAGAAAAAACAAAAAAAAAACTCCAGACGGCTGGAGAAAAAAATAAAATCTGTAGGGATTCCAGACCATGAGACCGCCCAGTCCCCTCTCGGCATTCTACTTAATATAAATGAAACAGTCCTCTGTGGATTTAGGATTTTCACGGAAAGGCTTGAGGATGATGATGGTCACGTAGACTTCTGCCTTTTAATCCATCCATCATTGTTGGAGCATCATGATGCTTTGAGTAGGTGGAGGTGGCGAGGCCACCACCACAAAGAAACCGGAAAAGAAACAGAAAAGAGAGTAGGGGTCAGTACCGATTTTAGAGCCACCATGAATAGTTATTATGATGAATTGAACATACAGAGTATCAGGATTAAGTTAAATTAAAATTAAAATGAAGTTATAAAAAGGCCATGTTAAAGTAATGTGTTTTCAGCAGTATTTTAAAGTGCTCTACTGTATCAGCCTGGCTTAATTCCTATTGGCAGGCTATTCCAGATTTTAGGTGCATAACAGCAGAAGGCCGCCTCACCACTTCTTTTAAGTTTTGTTCTTGGAATTCTAAGGAGACACTCATTTGAGGATCTGAGGTTACGATTTGGAATATAAGGTGTCAGACATTCCAATATATAAGATGGGGCGAGATTATTTAAGGCTTTATAAACCATAAGCAGAATTTTAAAGTCAATCCTGAATGACACAGGTAACCAGTGACCAGAACCATAACAATGATGTAGCAAATGGTGCAAAATGAAGAAAAGCCGTTCCCAAAAGCACATTCATGACAGCATCTTTACATTTTAAAACCATGTAAGAATATAATAGACTAAGATATCAGAGCAATCTTAATATCACTTTGCTCAGATATGGTGACTGTCACCTTATGGACTGCTTGACTCCATGCTACACCATACTTTTAGAAAAACTGTGCTAAAAGGCAAGTTACTGCAGAAAAATTATACGCTTGCATCATAACAGTACTGCTGCTTATTTGGAGCTTTCAATCAAGAACATCTCAAAAAGAATATCATCTGTATTTTCTGTGATGACTCTGTTAGTCTGACACAACCTAAACATGATGCCAGGTTGACTAGTGACAGTAATTCTGTGTGTGTGTTGAGAGCACTCAGATCGATGGTGTCATGTCCACAGCAAGTTCATCGTTGTGCCCAGTGCTCCTAGGATAAGATCCCAGTTCAGGAAACACATTTTTGATGGCTGGCAGTGATTCGCAAATTGTTGTAGAAGTTAAATGCACAAAGTGTGGAAATGTGCTGCTGTAACAGAGGTTTGAATGATTATATGAATATCGCAATTTCTGTAGTATGTAAACATAAGCAGAGTATATTTACTACCATTGAATTTGTTGGGTTAGCTAGTGTATGGTGGGTAGCTGGTATCTTTCTACACACATAGTAGATAAGCATTTAGTTTACAGGCATCTCCTCTGTGAAATGCATCTCATGATTCAAGGTTCACTGGCAGCACTAATGTGGTCTAAACTAAATCTTTTAAACATAATATTGTCAGCTATTGAATTTTGCTGAACTGCATATCCATTTCTATTAATATCTGCATCTATGATTTGACTTCAGAAATGCATTAAAAGTAAGTGGATGTGTTGTGAATATTTCTGTATGTTATACAGTATCTTGTGAGATGCACGTCTGATGTACAGTACAGGCCAAAAGTTTGGACACACCTCCTCACTCAATGTGTTTTCTTTATTTTCATGCCCATTTATTGGTAGATTCTCACTGAAGGCATCAAAACTATAAATGAACACATGTGGAGTTATGTACTTAACAAAAAAAGGTGAAATAACTGAAAACATGTTTTATATTCTAGTTTCTTCAAAATAGCCACCCTTTGCTCTGATTACTGCATTGCACACTCTTGGCATTCTCTCGATGAGCTTCAACAGGTAGTCACCTGAAATGGTTTTCACTTCACAGGTGTGCCTTATCAGGGTTATTTAGTGGAATTTCTTGCTTTATCAATGGGGTTGGGACCAGCAGTTGTGTTGTGCAGAAGTCAGGTTAGTTAGACGATCATTTATTTTTCAACAGGACAATGACCCCAAACACACCTCCAGGCTGTGTAAGGGCTATTTGACCAAGAAGGAGAGTGATGAAGTGCTGTAAATGGTCATGAAAATAAAGAAAACACATTGAATGAGGAGGTGTGTCCAAACTTTTTGCCTGTACTGTATGAATGAAAGTTTTCAAAAAAGCATATAAAGTAGGTCCAGTAAAATTCTTTCAATGTAAGGGTGAATCCAGTAGGAATTATGGGAATGTGCATTTAGGACAGAAGGCAGAAAGCACTTCTTCACTCAAAGAGTTGTGGGAATCTGGAACAAACAACTGAGAGATTTGGTTGAAGCAGAAACCTTGACAACCTTTAAGAAGTTTCTGGATGAGATATTGGCTGATGGTCAACTTTGTCAAATTTCTTATGTTCTTATATTCAAAGAATGGCTGAAAGAGTAGTGTATATACAGTAGTTATTTTTAAATTCATGAGTGAAATTAAGGTTGTGATTTAAAGATTTTGTAAGTTATCAGGCAAATGTGTTGTGCAGAATTGAAACATGTTAATTTGTTTTACGAATATGAAAATGATACCATGCTTATGATAAAAACTGCAGTAGTGAAATGACACTGTCTTTCTAATGGTGGGTTAAAATGCACATCTGTTTGTTATTTGAAATGCTTGTGCCTTTTGCACCCACTCAGAATTGTGGATTGAATATAGCGTTTAGCACTGTGTGCTGTGGTCCATGGCTGGCTTTTTATCCCGGCCAAGACCCCCAGACCGCCAGAGGGAGCCATCCCTACAACATGGAGATGCTTCAGATTCCAGCAGGGCATCATGGACTATGGAATTTTCCTTTAAAGCCCTGCTGGATAACATCAGGACCACCAGGGGTCACTCCAGGGAGAACCAGGGACTGCTATTTGCCCTACGCCCCCGAAGTACGTCCAAGTCACATGGACGGAAGGAATGACGTACTTCCGGGGTGAAGAAAAGGACTTTTTATCTGATCCGGAAGTGATAAGGAATCATGGACTGAAGGATGAGAAACACTTCCGGGTCAGGGACTATATAAGAACTTTGGAAACTCCCAGACAACGAGCTGAGCTGGGTGGTAGGAGGGCAACGCGTCTGGGAGTCGGAGGAGTGTTTATTATTGGAGTATTGTGTATTATTAATGAGTATTGTGGAAGAGAGGGTGCTTGGTGCACATAATTATTACAATAAAAATAATAATTATTGGACTTTTACCTGGTGTTTGGCGTGGTACCTGAGGGTTCAAGGGAGCGGTAGCGCCCCCTACTGTCACAGTGCATTTTGCACTGTTTTTATTTTATTTAGTTCTGGCCTTTTTACATAATACAGTATTAGTACAATTTTAGTTTTTTTTTTTTCTGTTGCAAGGCCTACACATATTTCAATGCAAGTTATGTTTCACCCAACAAAATGCACTCACAGTTCAAAATGCCATTAAACACAACTTGACTATCAATGATCAAACAGATGAAGTGGTCTAATGAGTATAGTCAACAAGATTAAATGTTTCAGCCCAAGAAACCAATCTTTGTAAGCACGTCGCTGTCAAGCTTTAAACAAGCACGCATTTTGAGAGATTTGTTCATGTTGCACACAGTGAAAATATTCGCTTGATGAGTGCCTGTCATGCAGGTGCACAGACAAGGTCCTTAGCCCCTGGCGCCAGCACACTGCATGTTGACGATTTCTGTTGCCAGTACTGAAGTGCAGTCATCGTGCCAGAGAAGTGTTGGATGTCCATTAAGTATTGAGAGAGCTGGTCCTGCACTGAAACTCCAAGATTCTTCTCGTACGCTACATTTGCTTTTATTATCATCTGCGCTGTAATTAAAGTATTTCCACACGTTACTTTCTCACTTTCTACCTGCAAACATCTTTGCAAAACTCGCCAACCACACGTGCTTACTGCTTCAACCTGACGGGCCAAATGTGCTCAACAAACAAACAATGGTCCTTTACGGAAGCCCAACGCACAAGATCACTGCACAGTAAACAGCACAACGTAACTGAAAGCTCAGGGTGACCCACAAACAACCGCTCTGTATGATTGAACTGGATTGAATGAAAATGCTATTGCTGTTTTTTCGTTTTTACTCAATTTTCGTTCACGTTTTAGTTTGTTCACCTATCACTTTTTTTTATTTTTATTTAGTTTTACCTGACGAACCCCAGAATCAACTGGAAAAAACGTAGAGGTTCTGCCTCCACTCTGCACAGCACTCACAATACCAGTGTACAGGCTGGCCATGATATCCAGCAACCTCGAGGGGATCCCCTGAACCCTCAGGATGTCCCATAGGGCAGGTCGATCAACTGAGTCGAACGCTTTATGAAAATCAACAAAGGCTGCAAAGAAACTCTGCTGATATTTGTGTTTGCACTCCATGAGAACCCTCAGTGCCAGGATGTGGTCGATGGTAGACTTCTTAGGCATAAAACCTGTTCCAGTCGCTGTTAGGTAAGCAAGTGATCACAGATCCTATTGAGGACGACCCTAGCAAGGACCTTACCTGGCCGAGAGCAGTGTATCCCCCTGTAGTTGCTGCAATCCAGGTGAGGTGATCACCTTCCCTTTTCCAGATAGGGACGACAAATCCCGTTTTCCAATCAGTTGGGATGATGCCAGTCTTCCAAATGGAAGCAAAGATTGCTTGCAATGCCAAGAGGACAGCTTTACCTTACCACCTGCCTGGAGAAGTTCACCCCGGATACTACAGATCCCTGCAGCCTTTCCTCCCCTAAGCTGGTTCACCACCTGTGCAATCTCAATGAGACTGGGTGGTTCACAGCTAATTGGAGGATCAGCCCCAAGAACAGTGGACCCAGAGATATCCAACATCCTAGCCAGAGGATCAGCTTTGAACAACTGCTCAGCCCAGCGGGTCACAACTGCAGTGTCATCTGTAAGGACCGTTCCATCAGCCGCCCTGAGAGAACTGCGACTCTCCAAGGAACAGATTCAGATGTGCGTTCTACTCTGTTCAATGCTTGTTTAAACTGGGTGTTGGGCAAGATCATGGGGTCCGGCGGCAGTAGGGCATCTGTTGGTGAAGAAAGATTCACGGATCTTAACTTTGCTGATGATGCTGTGATCATCGCTGAGTCAATGGAGGCTCTGATCGTGGCGCTTGAGAGACTGAGCGAGGAGTCTGAGTGTCTGGGCTTGCAAGTGTCCTGGATAAAAACCAAGATCCAGGCTTTTAATGACCTCTTGGGCACAGCCATCAGCAGTGTGTCTGTTTGCGGAGAGAGTGTCGACCTTGTCGAGAGGTTTACTTACCATGGCAGTGACATTCATGTCTCTTGTGACTCTTCCTATGAAGTTAGTAGACAGATTGGAAGGGCATGGGGGGTCATGAGGTCGCTGGAAAGGGGTGTGTGGCGCTCCCAATATCTATGCAAAAGGATGAAGGACCAAGTCTTTAGAGTCCTGGTGCTTCCTGTCTTGCTATATGGTTGTGAGACATGGACGCTATCGAGTGACCTGAGACAAAGACTGGACTCCTTTGGTACTCTGTCTCTCTGGAAAATCCTTGGGTACCATTGGTTTGACTTTTTGTCGAATGAGCGGTTGCTCATGGAGTCCTGAATGAGGCAAGTTACCTGCATTGTGAGGGAGCGTCAGTTACGGCACTGTGGCCATGTGGCGCGTTTCCCAGAGGGTGATCCAGCTCGTAAGATCCTCATTGTTGGGGACCCAAGTGGCTGGACCAGGTCAAGAGGTCGCCCACGTAACACCTGGCTGCACCAGATAGAGGGTCATTTCCGGAGGGTGGGACTGGACTGCGTGTCTGCCTGAGGGGTGACCAACTGGAATCCTGAGTTGTTTCATTGTGTAGTGTGTGCGGCAATGCACTGTACCAGTGCATGCTCACCAACTTGACTTAGTTTTAGTTTCTCTGTTTGCCTTACTTTCAGTTCTTGTCCTTGCAAAATGAAAAACAATATTTTTAGTTCTAGTTCTCGTTTTCATTATGAAAATATCACTGATTACAACTACTAGTTCTCCTGAAGTAAGTTATTTATTTGTACAGCTCTATGTTCACACTAATTACATAATTAATTACTTTGATTGCATACTTATAGTTCACCATAAATTTGAAAAAGAAATATTACACCTTTTGTCTGCATGTGCATTTTGCCCTGCCTATATTTGTAAGACAAGGCAAGCTAAAATATTTAGTGTGTACCCTAGAGCATTAAATTGCATTTTATTTTTATAGATTTTGGACAATAGGGTCCCCTGTGTTTATATGATAATAATATCTGATCTGTATCAGATTTCAGTGTTATTTGTAGTGAAATTAACCCATATTGATCTACCAGGTATACAAATAAAAATTGAATGGAAATCCCACTCTAAACATAGTCTTCTGCTGCATACACAATGCAGGCAGAACTCAGTTCTGAATTGCTGCTCAGATCCAATTTCTTTCTATGACTTTTGATTTTCATTTTCATTTACCCTATACCAGTGTAAATCAACCTTCATTCTGAAATGAAAAACAAAAACACGATGTCTTATATATTGAGGCAGTCATAATGGGTACATTATTCTACTCTGAAAGTCACTGATTTCACAAGAAGGCTGATTGCAAATTTATCAGCTAATACTGCCAAGGGTAAGAAGATAAAAGAAAAAGGTAAGGTTACTGCTTTTAAAAAGTGTATAGCTATCACCAGTACCTCTGTGCAGAGATACCTGTAGATGCAGGAGGGGAACATAAATTCACACTGTCTGAAGGAAACCTACTTACATTTTTCCCCTATAACATTTTACAGATAACATGTTGAACAGTAAAAATAAAAAATAGAAAACACATGGAATCATATATTTTTGATTCTGATATCAATTACATATTGTAGGAACACTGGGGGTCGTTGTTGCCCCTTAAACCCAACAGACAGACTCACAGACACAGGGTAAAAGCACCAAGAAGTATTCTTTAATTATTTCTTCTTGCACAGTGCCTGCAAAGCACCACAGTCACAATAAACACAATTAAATTACTGTAATATCAACACACAATTCTTTTCACCTCCCAGCAAGCCCTGTCACACTCCTCCCAACTCCGGCTCGCCTGCTGGGTCTTCAGCCATCCTTTAAATATTGCCCGACCTGGAAGTGCTTCTGTTCTTCCTTCCACATGACTTGTCAGCACTTCCAGATCAGACGGAGAACTCAAATTCTTTAGTCAGCCCGGAAGTACTTCAGGGCTCCTGTCCACATGATCCATTAGTACTCTGGGCTATAGAAAGACTATGACTCCCCCGGTCCTTTGACATCTCCCCTTGGCAGCACCCATGGCATCCAAAAGGGCTGTGAAACCGAACTCCAAGTCCCAGGATGCCCTGCGGGAATCCCGGGCACCACTATACTCCAGGTTAGCTGCCATCTAGCATCTTTGGGGAGGCAGTGTCCAAAAGTTGCTGCTTTTCCCCATGTTTTGCTTCTCAGGGTGTTCCAGCCAGGTTGAGCTGCCGGCCGTCCATCACAACATATATGTGGTACTAATTTTGATAATGAAAGTGATTCAATGTTTTATGAAGACTAAGTGATTTTAAATCAAATTAAGTGTATTTCCTTTCCAGACACAGTGTATCCCCTATGTAAAAAAAGAGAGTGCCATTCTTTGTCTTTAAAATAAATCACCAGACTGTGACCAGTAGAATAGTGGTTTTCAAGTTCACTCCTGGGGGCCCACTGTGGCTACAGATTTTTGTTTTAACCAGTTTCACAATTAGTGAATCATTTTACCTTGCTTAATTTTGTCTTCCTATTCTGCACTCATAAAAGCACATTTGTGTGAGGTTTGTATTTGAAATCAATTCCGAAATATCTGTATTTCTGCCATGGCTTTTGTCCCTTTCCCATTAATTCAACTTTTGTCAGTGGAATTTGCCTCCTTAATTTTGTCCTAATAATGATAATTAACAACAAGTGGAGTTAACACCAAGCCAGACACCAATGAATACTGAAAGGGTGCAGTTACTTCAATGTCATGCACATTAGCCTGTTCGCTAGTAAATAACAGACTCAATAAGCAGAACACATGAGAAATCAGGATGAAAATCATGGTGATGATGCAAATCTCAAAAACCAAGACAAAAAACACTACAGTACCACAATGTAACATTAGTGGTGATTCAAATGCCTTCCCACTCACTATGTACAGTGCTTTATGTAGAGACAAAAGCACTATATAAATGCAAGGAATTATAATTATTAATACAGTATATGTAAATGCTTGCTGTGTTACAATAACAATTTAGCAAACACAGTTTTAAAATTTAGGAATTGACAAGAAAACACAGAAACTTAGAAACAAAACTTGCTTAATTAATCGAAAGGTCCAATTAAAAGCTGAATTAGATTGGAGTGATAACGTGGGGAAACAGTGGGTTGCCAGAAGTAAATCTGAGAACCACTGCAGTATAAAACTCATCTTGCCTGAAGGATTTTTGGGACTCTGATAAGGTTATACCCTAGTGGAAGCTAGACACCCCTCAGTATCAGAGCACTGCATAGATTATGAACAGTAAAGCACGCCATTGCCTTAGTCCCCACCACAAGTCAATATAACCCAAAGTTTACTTTTACATGTACATTGAATTCAAAGATTATTTAGCCTCCTTCCCTTTCTTCACATTTTATTGTGTTGTAGATTTGCAATTTTTACCCATCACTTTTCATGCAATACCTCATAATGACAAAGTCAAAACATGTTTTCAGGAAGGTTTGCAAATTTATTAAAAATTATAATCAAAAATTGAAATCTCTCTTTTATATACAGAAAGTATTCGGACTCTTTCTTGTAATATTCCAAATGGTGGTCAAGTACATCCTATTTGCTTTAGTTATCCTTGAGATGTTTGTAAAAGTCCACCTGTAGCCAACTAAATGGATTGGACATCGTTTAGAAAGGCACACAGTTGTGTGTACAAGGTTTCACAATTCACACTGCATGTCAAGGCAAAAACCAAGCCATGAAGTCCAAGATACTACATATAAACCTCTGTGATAAAATATTGGTGAAGCATAGATCAGGGCAAGGGGATCAAACCATTTCTGAAGCTTTAAATGTTCCCAGGAACACAGTGGGCTCGATAATTTTGAAATGTAAGATGTTTGTAACCACCAGGACTTTTCCCTAGAGTTGGCCATCAAGCCTAACTGAATGACTAGGCAAGAGGGGTCTAGGTCAGGGAGGTGACCAAGAACCCAATGGTCACTGCAATAGAATATCACAAGTTCTCTGCTGAGATGGGAAAACCAGTTGGAGGGACAACCATTTGGCAGCACTCCATCAATCGGGCATTTATGGTAGAGTGGCTTACTCTGGCTTGGAGTTTGCCAAACGGCATGGATACTGAGAACATGAGGAAAAGGTTCCTCTGGTGCGATGAGACAAAATTGTAACTGTAGGGCAGGTCGATCAACTGAGTCGAATGCTTTATTAAAATCAACAAAGGCTGCAAAGAAACTCTGCTGATATTTGTGTTTGCACTCCATGAGAACCCTCAGTACCAGGATGCGGTCAATGGTAGACTTCTTAGGCATAAAACCAGACTGTTCCAGTCGCTGTTAGGTAAGCAAGTGATCACAGATCCTATTGAGGACGACCCTAGCAAGGACCTTACCTGACCGAGAGCAGTTTTATCCCCCTGTAGTTGCTGCAATCCAGGTTATCATCCTTCCCTTTCCAGATAGGGACGACAAATCCCGTTTTCCAGTCAGTTGGGATGATGCCAGTCTTCCAAATGGTAGCAAAGATTGCTTGCAATGCCAAGAGGACAGCTTTACCTTACCACCTGCCTGGAGAAGTTCACCCCGGATACTACAGATCCCTGCAGCCTTTCCTCCCCTAAGTTGGTTCACCATCTGTGCAATCTCAATGAGACTGGGTGGTTCACAGCTAATTGGAGGATCAGCCCCAAGAACAGTGGACCCAGAGATATCCAACATCCTAGCCAGAGGATCAGCTTTGAACAACTGCTCAGCCCAGCGGGTCACAACTGCAGTGTCATCTGTAAGGACCGTTCCATCAGCCGCCCTGAGAGAACTGCAACTCTCCAAGGAACAGATTCAGATGTGTGTTCTACTCTGTTCAATGCTTGTATAAAGTGGGTGTTGGGCAAGATCGTGGGGTCCGGCGGCAGTAGGGCATCTGTTGGTGAAGAAAGATTCACGGATCTTAACTTTGCTGATGATGCTGTGATCATCACAGAGTCAATGGAGGCTCTGATCGGGGCGCTCAAGAGACTGCAATAGAATATCACTTCTCTGCTGAGATGGGAAAACCAGTTGGAAGGACAACCATTTGGCAGCACTCCATCAATCGGGCATTTATGGTAGAGTGGTTTACTCTGGCTTGGAGTTTGCCAAACGGCATGAATACTGAGAACATGAGGAAAAGGTTCCCCTGGTGCGATGAGACAAAAATGTAACTGTTTGGGCAAAACTCCAAACATTAATCAGGCACTGCTCATCGCCTGCCTAATACCATCCCTAAAGTGAAGGATGTGGTGGCATCATCATGTTGTTGGGGTGCTTCTTAGCAGAGACAGGGAGACTGGTCAGAATTAGAGGATGGATTCATGCAAACAAATACAGAGAGGTCCTTGAAAAAAACCTGCTCCAGAGTGTATCTGACCTCAGACTGGGACGATGGTTCACCTTTCAGCATGACAGTGACCCAAAGCATACAGCCAAGATGATACTGGAGTGGCTTTGGCTGTCCTTGAGTGGCCCAGCCAAAGCCCAGACTGAAACATGTGCATTTATAGACCTGAAGATGTCAGTTTACGGACACTTCCCGTGATTATACAGGGTGTCCATAAAGTCCGTGTGCAATTTAAAATAGTTGTAACTTTGTAAGTGTATGTGATAGAATTTGTAAAAAGGATTAGAAAGCTTGAAGTATCTAGTTTTTTTTTTTTTTGTCTTTAGAAGTTTTATTTTTGCCATATTTGGGGCAACTGAAAAGTCACATGAGTCTGTTGAACACGAAAGAGAATCTCCCAAAGTTAATGTGTGGTGTGTTTTGGGAAAAAATCGAGTGATAGGGCCATTCTTTTTTGAAGGGTGAGTTGTTAATGGTGATAGCTATTTTGAACTAGTGCAAAATTACTTTATTCCTCAACTAGAACAATTGGGACTGATAGTGAATACAGAGTTTCAACAAAATGGTGCTCCCTGTCATGCATGTTAGACAGTTTCTACATGAGAAATTCCCTGACAGATGGATTGGAAGAGGTGGACCTTGGCCTTCACATTCACCAGATTTGACTCCACTGGATTTCTTTTTATGGGGACATATGAAAACTAATATTTATTCAACCTATCCTCGATCTTTAGAATCTACAGAATCATATTAACCTTTGTATTAGTAATGATGGGGGACATGTTGAAAATTAACAAGAACAATAAAAAAATGTAAGTGTTTCTTCTTTCTAATTAATTCATATTCATATTAATCAGATCACTAGGACAGCATTTTTTCACTTAAGAAACATAAGTAAAGTTAGACCTCTTTTATCACTGAAAGATGCTGAGAAATTAGTTCACGCGTTTGTTTTCAGTCACTAGATTACTGTAACGCACTCCTCTCAGGACCACCCAAAAAAGACATAAATCGTTTGCAACGAGTGCAGAATGCAGCTGCTAGAATCCTAACTAGGAAAAGAAAATCCGAACACATTTCTCCAGTTTTGATGTCACTACACTGGTTACCTGTGTCATTCAGGATTGACTTTAAAATTCTGCTTATGGTTTATAAAGCCTTAAATAATCTCGCTCCATCTTATATATCAGAGTGTCTGACACCTTACACTCCAAATCATAACCTTAGATCCTCAAATGAAGGTCTCCTTAGAATTCCAAGAACAAAGCTTAAAAGAAGTGGTGAGGCAGCCTTCTGCTGTTATGCACCTAAAATCTGGAATAGCCTGCCAATGGGAATTCGCCAGGCTGATACAGTAGAGCACTTTAAAACACTGCTGAAAACACATTACTTTAACATGGCCTTTCTATAACTTCAATTTAATTTAATTTAACTTAATCCTGATACTCTGTATTTTCAATTTCCTTATAATAACTACTCATGGTGGCTCTAAAATCCGTACTGACCCCTACTCTCTTTTCTGTTTCTTTTTCCGGTTTCTTTGTGGTGGTGGCCTGCGCCACCTCCACCTATTCAAAGCTTCATGATGCTCCAACAATGATGGATGGATTTAAAGGCAGAAGTCTACGTGACCATCATCATCATCAGGCCCTTCCGTGAGAACCCTAAATCCAAAGAGGACTGTTTCATTTATGTTAGGTAGAATGCCCAGAGGGGACTGGGCGGTCTCATGGTCTGGAATCCCAACATATTTTATTTTTTCTCCAGCCGTCTGGAGTTATTTTGTTTTTTCTGTCCCCCCTGGCCATTGAACCTTACTCTTATTCAATGTTAATTAATGTTGATTTATTTTGTTTTCTTATTGTGTCTTTTTTCTATTCTTTATTATGTAAAGCACTTTGAGCTACTGTTTGTATGAAAATGTGCTATATAAATAAATGTTGTTGTTGTTGTTGTTCTAATCCTTTTTAAAGATTCTTTCTATCACATATACTTACAAAGTTACTACTATTTTAAATTGCACATGGACTTTATGGATACCCTGTACATGATTATGCCTCGTGAGAGGAAAATAAGACAAAGGAGACCCAAAGAAAAGTTGGGGTGACAACCGGGCCACCCCGTTTACTGCTACAGTTTAAACAAATGAACAACAATGAATGCACAGTGACAAACCAGGAATCAGGCATAACAAGTGCCTTGTGGCTTCTCTAAAAACTCTGCTCCCTCAAATGGGTTTCTGTCCGAGAGCTCCTTCATGCGACACTGTGTTCCCGACTGGAAAGGTGGGGTTTTTCAATGATAGTTCTCATGGCTTAGGTGCCATCAATGGGTGGCTGCTTGGCTCTACAGAGGAGAAAAGAGACACCATTGTTAGCGGTTGGGTCCCCTCTTGCCTCGGCTGGGTATTGCATACCTTATCTAAGCCTGGGAGGCAATCTTCAGATACCCATGAGTCACAGACTCAAACCTCACCCAGTTGCTACCCTGAAGCAACCATATATGGACTATGTTAATCAACTTCATACATATGCGGTCTCAACACTGCAGACCATCAACAACTAGTACAGCAGCATCAAACATCCGGACACTACAGCTAGCATTTGAGGAGTCTTATGGTGTGCTCCACAGCTGTATGCCATTTGGGGGTATTATAGTACCTCTCCTCTGCATTTTGGGTATCAACGAAAGGTGTAAGGTACTAGTGTCTGTATGGGTAGCCTCTATCACCTAGCACATGTAATGACATGATTGCTGTTACAATGAATAGCATCTCTCTATTATTAAAAAAAAAATCTTGGGAATCTTGGGAGGAAGACTAGGGAGACGAGATGTGATCTTCTCGGAAGACAATTTGACATCCTGCAAGCGACACTTTAACGTCATGCGAGACAAGGCAGTGAGACAAAATTTAAAATAAGTTCACGGACATCTAACCTAGCAGTTATTGGAATGCATTTGGCAGACATGCTTCATGTGCTCCCAGCTCTTAAAACAACGACAAGTGACAAGCAGAACATGCAGCTTGCCAGCAGCAGCAAGCCTGCAGATGATCTGACCGCTTCTCTTAAGTGTGCGTTTGACAAACCTCCCCCCCTCCCTCCCCTTCACAATGCGAGCGGCAGAGACGCAAAGTGGCAAAAGGACAGCTGCTGTACAGGCTTTTAAATGATTGACGTGTTGCGCAACATGCAAAACACACAGCATGCCAGCAGCAGCAACAACAAACCAGCAGATGATCCAACCGCTTCTCTTGAGCGTGCGTTCAGCTGCCCACCCCTTCACAACACGAGCAGCGTTACACGTCCTGCAAGAAGGAGATTTAACCACGCCCGGGGCCGGAAATAAAGGACAAGTATGGTTTTTACAAACGTTTTAAAGTAAAAGTAAAAATAATGCATATGTAACAATTCCCATGAAAAAAACAATCTCTTTAAATTGCATATCTGGTTAACCAAACACAGGGGAGGGCGAGCAAAGCGAACAGGGGGTGGAGCCCCCTAGTAGACTATATGAAAAACTAAGGGTTAAGCCAGTTACCTCACTAGCTAGCCATTACATACAGTAGCATCAGCAAGTCATCTGCCAAAACTACTTTGCCTCAAAATAAATTAATCATGTGATGAACCAGGCCATCGAGCCACAATATTTGTCAGTTTCATTTTGACATTACAGATAAGTTGTGCATTAATAGAATGTCATTGCTCATGGTTAACAAAAGAAACTTCATTCTCGCTAAGTACAGTCATTTTATCACAATGTAAGTGCAGTCAAGTGCTCAGGTTACGTTAGGAAAACTAAACACTGCTGCAAATTGTCTTTTTCAGTTGGCAAAACAAACTATGTTTTATTTATGTACACCCATTTCATACAAAAACTGAATGTAGCGCCTTGTCAACTGGTTAATTGCTACCAGTACAGTGGGCATGATGGAGCAGAAGCTTGGCTTTGATATTAAAATAAACCGAAAATGTTCTTCAGCACAAATATGCAACATTGGCTCTCTTAAAACGGAACAAGTCTGTACATCATATTTATCACTTTGAGGTTTAATGTTTATCACGTCAACACACATTATAATAATGGCTCAGTGATATGAATTATCATGCACGTGAGTCATCATTTATCTTGTTTGGCTGTATTTCCCAGTTGATCCAGGGTGTCGCCATTTTCCAGTTTCTCTAAAATGTTGTGTATGCATGAGTCAGAGTTGCCTGAATATACACAAGTTCTGTCAAGTTTTCTTTTAGAAATCCTGGCTTTTGCGTGGTAAGTAGCAAATGGGCATTTTGTTTCTCTTTTTGTGTGTAAGTTTATATATCTGACCCCAGGTGTGCAAAACTTATAGAGACTTACCCCAAGAAGACTCGAAGCTGTAATTGTTGTCAAAGAAGTTTCTACAAAGTACTGAATTAAGGGTCTAAATAATTATATGAATGAGATTTTCAGTTTTTGATTTTTAATAAATTCGCAAATCTTTCTGAAAACATGCCTTTACTTTGTCGTTATGGGTTTTTGAGTGTAGATTGATGGGGAAAAAATGAAAAATAAATGTACCACATGGGAAAGTGTGCAGAAAGTGAAGGGATCTGAATACTTTCTGAGTCCATTGGCATCTCAAGTGTATTTTTTGCAACTACGGCCTTAGGTGTCAGTGGTTTCCTTCCCACATCACAACAATAATAATAATTATTATAAGTTGCATTTATAGAGCGCCTTTCACAAACTCAAGGCAGCTTTACATACGAATAGAAAATAAATAAATTACACAGATGACAAAAGTTCGTAAAAGAGGAAAGTTTTCAGTTGAGATTTAAAGGTGCAGAAAGAGGAGCAATCTCGGACAGACTGAGGAAGAGAGTTCCAGAGTTGAAGGGCTATAGCACTGAAGGACCTGCCTACCAGGGTGGAGAGTCTGGTGCGTGGGACAGTAAGGAGAGGACTGCTCGAGGACCGGAGAGAGCAACAAGGAGTGTAAGGAGCTAGGAGCTGAGTGAGGTAGAGGGGGGCAAGGTTATGTTGAGCTTTGAAGGTGAGAAGCAGAATCTTGAATTTAATCCTTGATGGATCCGGTAACTAGTGAAGCTGGGAGAGAACAGGGGAGATGTGAGCAAAATGCTTTGTGTGGCTGCGGAGTTCTGAATGTACTGTGGCTTCTGTATAGATTTTGCAGGGAGGCCGATGAAGAGGGAATTACAGGAATCAATACGAAACATTATGAAACAATGAACCAGAGTTTGAGCATCATTAAAGGACAGAAATGGACGGAAGCGGGCAATGTTACAGAGATGATAGAATGAAATTTTGGAAAGAGACCTAAACTGACCATATTTTTTTGAGTCTGCACCCAGTCATGCCCAGACTCCTGTTTTTAGCTCTGTGCTGAAGTGGGTCTGTAACTAGATGTGTAAATAAAATAAGGACTGATCAACTGGTTGTAGTTATAGGGCACTGGCTAAGCAGTCAACAAATGCTGCCCCACAGCCCTAGGTGACTGAGGTTGATTTCCAGTCTAGTCCCAGTCTTTGTAAAGTTTGTAAACTCATAGTCTATATCGGTTTTCATCTAGGTACTCTGTTCCCAACCTCCATTCCAAAGACATGTTATGTTTACTGGTGACTTTACATTAACCCAGTATGCATTTGAAAGACCTGAAGGTTGAACTTATGCCATTTCAGTGCTGTTCAGTAGAGTATAGGGTATAGGCCTTAGCCCTTGCACAAAGCAGATACAGAATATTGGTGGATGTTAGTTCATATAATCACTCTAGACCAGTGGTTCTCAACCTGTGGGGCGCGAAGTAACAAAAAGGGGGGTGCGAAGATGTGAAAAAAAGAAAACAAGATTTGAAAATATGAAAAATACATCTATTGAAACCAAAACAAATTAACTTAAACTACATTCTGATGCTAGAAAAATAAATATAGAGTTAGATAGTCAATGTTAGTGTCAATAAAAGTTAAGTAGGTGTAATAAAATATGCATCTATGATATATCAATAATTAAAAAAGAACAAAGTGGTATTAGTGGGCTCCTTTCACAAAAACGTTAGGGGGGCACTATTAAAACTAATATGAAAACTCAGGTCGCAAATACGTAAAGGTTGAGAAACGCTGCTCTAGACTATGCATTATTGTTAAGAAGTTCTCAACTTGCCGTTTTATGAAAAAATGTTTAATAATTTGAAGATGAGACTCCATTGACAGCTGCTGCTTAATGAGAGAGTGCTGAAAACACCTTTTGGGGTCATCAAATGACCACCTCAATAAACATGCTATTCTTGATAAATTTCAGTCAGGTTTTAGAACAAATCACAGCACAGAAACTGCACTCGTTAAAGTAGTAAATGACTTGCGGGTAAATGCAGACAGAGGCCATTTATCTGTTCTCATCCTCCTTGATCTGAGTGCCGCATTTGACACCATTGATCACAATATTCTTAGAAATCGCCTTAGTCAATGGGTGGGCCTCTCTGGCAGTGTCTTAAATTAGTTTGAATCCTACCTGGCAGGTAGAAAATTTTTTGTTAGTTGTGGTAATTATACTTCAAAGACACATGATATTCTATATGGTGTTCTTCAAAGCTCTATCCTGGGTCCGCTGCTCTTTTCGATTTACATGCTTCCATTAGGTCAGATTATCTCAGGTTACAAAGTGAGCTACCACGGTTATGCTGATGACACACAGCTGTACTTATCAATAGCACCTGATGACTCCGACTCTCTCGATTCACTAACACAATGTCTTACTTGTATTTCTCAATAGATGAATAGTAATTTTCTCAAGCTAAATACTGTAAAGAGAAAACTGAAATTTTAGTGATCAGCAATAATGGATACAATGAGGTTATCAGAAATAAACTTGATGCATTAGGATTAAAAGTCAAGACGGAAGTAAAAAACTTAGGGGTAACTTTTGACTGTAACCTGAATTTTAAATCACATATTTCAGACCACCAGGACAGCATTTGTTCACTTAAGAAAAGCATAGCAAAAGTTAGATCTCTTATATCATTGAAAGATCCTGAGAAATTAGTTCACGCTTTTGTTTTCAGTAGACTAGATTACTGTAACGCACTTCTCTCAGGACTACCGAAAAAAGACATAAATCATTTGCAACGAGTGCAGAATGCAGCTGCTAGAATCCTAACTAGGAAAAGAAAATCCGAACACATTACTCCAGTTTTGATGTCACTACACTGGTTGCCTGTGTCATTCAGGATTGACTTTAAAATTCTGCTTATGGTTTATAAAGCCTTAAATAATCTCGCCCCATCTTATATATCGGAATGTCTGACACCTTATATTCCAAATCTTAACCTCAGATCCTCAAATGAGTGTCTGCTTAAAATTCCAAAAGCTAAACTTAAAAGAAGTGGTGAGGCGGCCTTCTGCTGTTATGCACCTAAAATCTGGAATAGCCTGCCAATAGGAATTCGCCAGACTGATACCGTGGAGCACTTTAAGAAACTGCTAAAAATGCATTACTTTAACATGGCCTTCTCATAACTTCACTTTAATTCAATCCTGATACTTTGTATGTTCAATTCATTATAATAACTATTCATGGTGGCTCTAAAATCCGTACTGACCCCTACTCTCTTTTCTGTTTCTTTTTCCGGTTTCTTTGTGGTGGCGACCTGCACCACCACCACCTACTCAAAGCATCATGATGCTCCAATATTGATGGACTAAAAGCCAGAAGTCTACATGACCACCATCATCATCAAGTCCTTCCATCCATTTTCCAACCCGCGGAATCCGAACACAGGGTCACGGGGGTCTGCTGGAGGCATGAGGCAGGAACCAATCCCGGGCAGGGTGCCAACCCACCCCAGGACACACACAAACACCCACACACCAAGCACACACTAGGGCCAATATAGAATCACCAATCCACCTAACCTGCATGTTTTTAGACTGTGGGAGGAAACTCACGCAGACACGAGGAGAACATGAAAACTCCACGCAGGGAGGATCCAGGAAGCGAACCTGGGTCTCCTAAATACGAGGCAGCAGCGCTACCACTGTGCCACCGTGCCGCTCAAGTCCTTCTGTGAGAACCCTAAATACAAAGGGGACTGTTTCATTTATGTGAGGTAGAAAGCCCAGAGGGGGCAGGGTGGTCTCGTGGCCTGGAACCCCTGCAGATTTTATTTTTTTCTCTCCAGCCGTGTGGAGTTTTTTTTTTTCTTTGTTTTTTCTGTACTCTCTGACCTTACTCTTATTCTATGTTAATTAATGTTGACTTATTTTAATTTCTTACTATGTTTTTTATTTTTCTATTCTTCATTATGTAAAGCACTTTGAATGAAGATGTTTTTGTATGAAGATGTGCTATATAAATAAATGTATCAAATCTGTCGAACAGACGATAATATCCAACTGCAGAGCAGACAACCTGTCCTGTCCTCCCCTCGTTCAGTCGCTAAGGGTCGCTGTTGTCTCTTATGTGAGTCTCGCGCGTCGCCGCTGACGCCGCCATATTGGTGTGAACCTCAAACGCAAAGAAAGCGGGAGTGAGCTTGTGTGTACGCGCCTCTACTCTCTTGGATTTCGTGCACATTCACACGGATTCTATGAGAGCTCACGGAGCTGCTGTGGAAAGGAGTGCGGTCAGCAGTAGGACAAGACTTAGGGAGAAAAGGACATCCAGGCAAGAAACAGAACGGGAGAGTCACGACCGGAGCGGTTTGCAGTATGTCCACTAAGGACGGAGTGCCCCCCACCTCGGAGCGGGTGATCAAATGTAAGTCAAGCGCGTTTATTTTGGGCTTCTCTTAATGGCGGGCCTCCTGTGAGTTCGCTGCCACTCGGATTAAAGTGTGCCGCCGCTACTCAACCGGGTTCGTTTAAATGCCCGTTATGCCGCCGACTTGCGTTAGTTAGTTCGCCCTCTCGAGGCACTCGCTCTCTCAAGCTCGCTTCTCACATTTCACAACCCCAAGACAGAAAATTATCACAAAGTTGGCATGCATTGAGCAGCTGTGGCGCCTTGACATTTTTGCCTTTTTAAGCAGATGGTTCGGTCAAATCCCGACAGCCTATTGGTGAAATTGGCAATTAGAAGATCAGTGTGGTGGCATCGGGGCCGGTTTTGTTGGCCAAGTGATTGACACCCGAAAGGGTGTTAATAAGATCTCGCGGGTGTAATTCTCAAGAATATAATAGACTGAGCCGTCACGTGTTGACCAAAAATATTGATCTGTAAAACTAACGTACAAGTCCACACCGTGTCCTCTTCTCACTCATCATTAGCAGGCCACCTGCTAAACTTTGTGTGAACCTACGCATACCTGCGTCATTTTCAATAAAATAAAATATAAAAAACGCTGGAGGTGTCTAAGACCCCGCGGTTAATTGTCTGTCTCACCCGAGTTTGATATTACATGACAACTTATGTGCGGTTACTGTTCAAGGAGTGAATGTAGAGCTAGTGCGTTTCTGGAGGTACTTGGAGTAGCTCATCGATGACAGGTTAGACTGGTCTTGTAACACAGAGGAGCTAGAATGGAAAAGGCACGGCAGTCACTTTTTTATTTGGAGATTGCGTTTCTTTAATGTTGGTGGTGACATTCTTCACATCCTCAACAACTCTCTGATGGCCGTTGTGATATTCTATGCTGTGGTGTGCTGGGCTGGTAATATTACATCAAGTGAGGCCCAGTGAATTACCAAGCTAATAAAAAGGGCAGGCTTAGTTGGAGGTAGGAGGCAGTAGCAAAGGAGAGAATTAAAACAGAGTGCCGTTGTGAACAAAGCTGCACATCCTCTCTCAAATGCACTAATACTGAGGACTTTTGCCAACAAGTCATTCTGCAGAAGTGTATAAAGAAACGCTACTGGGACTCCTTTTGTACCAACAGTAATACACCTGTATAGTGCCTAACTGAGACTGTGACTGCAAAGGCAGAAGGTTTTTTCTTTCTTTTTAATGTTCTCCCTTTTTAGTCATTCCGATGTGTGTTCAGACTATATTGTATCTCTATATATTTATATGTCCATTTATTTATTTAAAGAGCTTCTGTAAAAAGGTAACCATCCTCCTTAATTTACAGAAGGTATGCACTCCATGTATTGGGTGGCTGCCACAAGCTGGTTTGATTTCTAATTTCTTCATCATTGTCCTTTTGATACTTGCATATCAAGTCTGATATGATGTGTGTGGCTGGCTGCCTGTCTACTAACTTGCTAGAGCTTCTTTAAATTTTGATTTGTCAAACTGCTAAAACAGGCAGTGGAGCTGCCATGTGTTAACAGACAAGATCATACATTGGTAAATAAGTGCATCCTCATTGAAACTCTTGAGTTAAAGGAGAAATATAATGTGAATTTGCTTTTAGAGTAGGTTTGTTTCTATCAATCTAGATTATCAATGTATCACTTAAAACTGTTTACAGATGTACAGTATATAGCTGGTAGATGGTTACACCAGTGTTGTCAGGGGTAGAGAAATAGGTATATTAAGCACTATTGCAGTTGATTCTTCATTTAAAAAAATGTAAAAAAAAAAAAAAATTCATTGTGAAGTTTTATTAAAACGGCCTAAATCACTTCACTACCAACAGTAGCCTATAGAATCTCATAAAGCACATTTTCCGTTTAAAACTGTCTTTTTTTTTTTTTAAAGAAACAATACAAATTTATATTTGCTTCACTGCAAACAGTGTAAATAACACATAACCAAATATGAGTAAGACTGCAAGTTGTAACTGTTTGAAAAATAAGTTGTGAATGTTATGTCTCAGATGTGGATGGTGAGGCCAGTTGTGAAGAATTTGTTGGCATTAACTGAGCAAAAGCATCAGGGTGATTGTGTTTTAAATGTGTCTGCAAATTGCTTGTATTTGCAAAATACATGATGTAAAAAAGTAATAGGTTCATTCAGGCTAAGATTAATTTAACAAGAGAGAGAAGAACAATGTATGGTCAAGATCTTTGGATAAGATAACTGTCCAACAAAGTCCTTTGAAGTTTGTGATGAGTTTTTCAAAACAATATGGGTCTGTAGACAGGTTATCTGTGCCAGTCTGAGAGATGCAAACAGTCCTCATACCTGGCTATAAAACTCTTGTCTCTATTCAAGCCATGTTGTAATGTATTACATTTTAACATGAATTTAACTTCCCATTCTTTTCTGTCTTGCTGTGTTTTGAAGTTGCCCATAAGCACTGTGACTTTAAAATCCCTCTCTGTGTCCATGGCTGTTGAAGTGGGCCGCTACAGGAACATCTGTGTTGCCATTTTGTAATGTGGAATCTGTGTAAATTCATTCTCTGGTGGAGTGTTTGTCCAGTTTCTCCCACACAGAGTGCAGTGTCGGGACATTTCATGCAGAGAATTAGATAGACAACATTAGGTGATCTGCAGAAAAATGATCCCTTTATGTGATGTTCAAGTCGGCAGCGTGGTATAACTATACGGTCTGTATTGTAGATTCTGAGAATGAATTTACACAGATTCCACATTAAACATGGCAACACAGATGTTCCTGTAGCGGCCCACTTCAACAGCCGTGGACACTGTGAGAGGGACTTTAAAGTCACAGTGCTTATGAGCAACTTCAAAACACAGCAAGAGAGAAAAGAATGAGAAGTTAAACTCCTGTTAAAATTTAATACATTACAACATGGCTTGAATAGAGACAAGAGTTTTATAGCCAGGTATGAGGACTGTTTGCATCTCTCAGACTGGCACAGATAACCTGTCTACAGACCCATATTGTTTTGAAAAACTCATCACAAACTTCAAAGGACAGTTATCTTACCCAAAGATCTTGACCATACATTGTTGTTCTCTTGTTAAATTAATCTTAGCCTGAATGAACCTATTAATTTTTTTACATTTAAGATTTTTCATTTAAAGATTTACCAATGTTGTTTCTTGTCCTAGTGTGTGGATATAAACACAGGGAACTCCAGATTCTGTATTACATCTTGCCTGAAGAAGGGGCCTGAGTTGCCTCGAAAGCTTGCATACTTTAATCTTTTTTAGTTAGCCAATAAAAGGTGTCATTTTGCTTGGCTTTTCTCTACATTCATAATGGCTAACACGGTACAACACCCTAGTACAACAAAATCCATGACTAATGTATTGAAGCAATGCTGACGAATAACTTAGGTTTTAAGGCTCTCCTTTATTATTTGGTTATTTCAGTCCTTTTTATGATCTTTAACAAATTCACTATTGCAGAAGTGTCTCTTAACCACAATAGTTGTTTTAAAATACTCTAAGTGGGGACAGATCCTGTCCGCTCATCTCGCCGAAAACATTATCCAATGAGAGAAATTTCCAGAGCTTTGGAAAGCTTGTAGAACATGAGCACAACTTTGGTGGTCTTAATTGGTCCCTCCAGATAGCATAGGTGACACCTACAAGTTGGTTAGTGTTGTAGTGTTTGTTACCATGAATTCTTTAAGATGCATCTCTTTTTTTAAATTAACATTTTAATCACATTCAGTACCTCAGAGCTACAGTATGAGGTATGAATATTCAGACTTCTGTTTACCAAAGTCAAATATCTTTTCTTTAGTTTGACATTTAGCGAAAAATGCATATTATTGCACCAACCATTAAAGAGTCCACTTAATGTAAACCATGACTTTCATCCTTTCCAGATAACCATAGTAATTACTGTAGTTGACACTGATTTTTTAAATTTCCCAATATTGGCTTCATACCCTATAATAATAATTGGACGTGGAAGCTTAGGAACAGAAAAGGTAAGTTTAGCGTTGAATGAGAGGAGAAAGTGGTCGGTTATAGTGAGTTCATCTGCTGTAAGATCAAAAGGAACAACACCAGAGCAGCAAATCAGGTCCAAGATATGTCCTTTACAATGGGTAGGAACATCAGTGTGCTGCTGGTATCCAAAACTCTCCAGGCAAGATAAAAATTCTCTAGTGAGAGGGATATTGATATTGTCCAGATGTATATTAAAATCCCCCAGCAGAATTATATTTGTAGTAATTACAGATAGATTGGTAAGGAAGGTAGCAAGATCGTTCAAAAAATTGTTGTTGGACTTAGGAGGACGGTAGACAGTTGCAATGATGGTTGGAACTGGCCCAGACAGTTGACACACAGTCGATTCAAAAGAGCTAACGGCAGGAGCAGGCAACAGCAGGACTTTCCACTTCTCGCGATAAATTATCGCGACACCTCCTCCACGGCCAGATGCACAGGGTTGACAAGTGTAAACAAACCCTGGGGGGGTGCATTCATTAAGTTGTGAAAAGTCTTGAGGTTGCTGCCAAGTCTCAGTTAAACAGAGAAAGTCAAACTTACGGTCAATGAGGAGATCCTGAATGAGATGTCCCTTGCTCGTAAGTGAGCGGATGTTCAATAGACCAAAGCTGACAATGTTGCTGTCGCATTTGACAGTGGTGTTAGTCGACCGAGCTAAGCTGGCCAACACGCTATGGTCAGCGTTCCTATCTGTGTTATGTGGAGGGTGCCGAAAATCAGACCAAAAAGAGTTAATTCCTTTCGAGGTGTCGAGGACCCACGATGGATGTATCTCCGACGAGGGAGAAGTATGATGTCCGGGTCGAAATATAGCACCGACAGCAAAGGCACAGACTGGAGAAGACGCAGTCGAAGCAGCTCAGCAGCTGGGTACTGGAGGAGGCCAGTCGCAGGTTGAATAACGTCGCGACAGAAGACTCAAACAAACAACCAAGCAAAAATCCTACCAGTCCACATTGTAGGCGAGGAGGCCGCAAGCAGCTCAGACGTGCAGAGAATAAACCGGTAAGTTTCAAACGAAACGGAGGTTAGGCTGAAGCTAAATGCAGACACAGCATATAGTATATAGTATATAGCATACAGTCATGTGAAAACATTAGGACACCCTTTGAAAGCATGTGGTTTTTTGTAACATTTTTAATAAATGGTTATTTCATCTCCGTTTCAACAATACAGAGATTAAAGTAATCCAACTAAACAAAGAAAACTGAAGAAAAGTCTTTTCAAGATCTTCTGTAAATGTCATTCTACAAAAATGCCTATTCTAACTGAGGAAAAGATAGGACACCCTCACATGTATTCCCTCTTAAATTGGCTCAGATCTCACACAGGTATATCACACCAGGTGCACATAATTAGTAGATCGTTACTCTGCATGTTGAATGAGGCTTGCCCTATTTAAACCTCAGACATTTAGTTTGGTGTGCTCCTGACTGTTGAAGTGAGAGTGAGCACCATGGTGAGAACAAAAGAGCTGTCAGAGGACTTCAGAAAAAAGATTGTAGCAGCCTATGAGTCTGGGAAGGGATTTAAAAGATCTCAAAAGATTTTGAAATCAGCCATTCCACTGTCCGGAAGATAGTCTACAAGTGGAGGGCTTTCAAAACAACTGCCAACATGCCCAGGACTGGTCGCCCCAGCAAGTTCACCCCAAGAGCAGACCGCAAGATGCTAAAAGAGGTCTCCAAAAACCCTAAAGTGTCATCTCGAGAACTACAGCAGGCTCTGGCTACTGTTGATGTAGAAGTACATGCCTCTACAATCAGAAAGAGACTGTACAAGTTTAACTTGCATGGGAGGTGTGCAAGGAGGAAACCTTTGCTTTCCAAGAGAAACATCGAGGCCAGACTGACATTTGCCAGAGATAAAGTTGACAAAGACCAGGACTTCTGGAATAATGTTCTTTGGACAGATGAGTCCAAAATTGAATTATTTGGACACAACAGCAGAGGACATGTTTGGCGTAAACCAAACACAGCATTCCAAGAAAAGAACCTCATACCAACTGTGAAGCATGGAGGTGGAAGTGTCATGGTTTGGGGCTGCTTTGCTGCAGCAGGACCTGGTCAGCTCACCATCATAGAATCCACGATGAATTCTACTGTGTATCAGAAGGTGCTTGAAGAACATGTGAGACCATCAGTTAGAAAATTAAAGCTGAAGCGGAACTGGACCATGCAACATGACAATGACCCAAAACATACTAGTAAATCAACCAAAGATTGGCTGAAAAGAAGAAATGGAGAGTCCTGGAATGGCCAAGTCAAAGTCCAGATTTGAATCCCATTGAGATGCTGTGGGGTGACTTGAAAAGGGCTGTACGTGCAAGAAACCCCTCAAACATCTCACAGCTGAAAAAGTTCTGCATTGAGGAGTGGGGTAAAATTTCCTCAGACCGATGTCGAAGACTGGTAGATGGCTACAAGAACCGTCTCACTGCAGTTATTTCAGCCAAAGGAGGTAACACTCGCTATTAGGGGCAAGGGTGTCCTATCTTTTTCCTCAGTTAGAATAGGCATTTTTGTAGAATGACATTTACAGAAGATCTTGAAAAGACTTTTCTTCAGTTTTCTTTGTTTAGTTGGATTACTTTAATCTCTCTGTATTGTTGAAACGGAGATGAAATAACCATTTATTAAAAATGTTACAAAAAACCACATGCTTTCAAAGGGTGTCCTAATGTTTTCACATGACTGTATATAGCCACCCAGAGATGTCAGCAATATGGCAAAAGAAATACCATCAAAATCACTAGTCTTAGCAAAATCAATATTCTAGTTACCGGCGAGCAGCGGCGACCAGTCCCGCTAGCGTTCACTCAACCGGAAGTCCTATCTCACCAAGTTACGTCAAAGTGCCTGACATCTTCCCTTGAATCCAACAAAAAAGGTGAATATCTTTTCACTGTGTGCTTTTCACCATCTGTATCTATATATAAAAAAAAATCCAATGTCTGTGTGTATGTCTGTCCTCTTTTCACGAGAGAAGTACTTTTTTTTTTTTTTTTCTATAATTTGCTTGAACATTCCAGTTGATTTTGCGACTTCTCACATCGAGCTAAGTGTCATAATTTGCTTGCTGTACCGATTTATTTGTGTAAATCCAAGAGAATGGCTGTGGGCTGAGAACAGGGGGGTGGAGCCCTCCTCACTCACACGCCAGCCTATGTTCAAGTCTACCTCTTGCCACGTGACAGAGCACACCTTGCCTCTGCTTAGCTAGCGATACCTGTTTGTTCAACAGATATAATCTACACATTGTTAAGGAGTAACACTTGACATTTTTGAGAGAGAGATCAGAGCTACATGTGTTTTAGGGAGTAGTTGCTGATTGCCAGAGATATCATGGCAATGTGCTTTTCTTTCCATGAGGGGGCGCTCTTCCGTCAGAGTTGAACACGATCAGGCACAGTGGCAACTTTCATGTTGGAGCGTATCTACCTTTCGCTTGGCCAGAATTACATTTTTTTTTTTTTTTTTTAAATTGATTTTTAAAGTTTGGCCTGTTTTACTACTACATGAGTGGGGCACAGCTAGTAAAGCTAAGTATAAATGTTTTTGTATTGAGACTGCCTTATTTGAGTAAATGTCAATTTTAGAGCATTTATGCTTTTGCAAAATGTGTTCGGCAAGTGTGCACATGATAGAGTGGTGGCTGTGAGGCTAAGTATCTGCACTGATATCTTAAAAAGTTGCCGGGCCATATCCTATTACTGCCAGAAGGTATCATACTCCATTGGCCCTTGAGCAAGGCCGTCAACCTCAAAATTGCTCCAGGGTGCTGTACAGTGGCTGACCCTGCACTCTCACGACCAAAGGTCACGAAAAAAGACAATTTCCCGTCTGGGATTAACTATTATAGGGCAGACGTGGACTTGCGTCGACATAAGGGGTTGAGAGATGTTAACTTTCAGGGGCAGATGGCAATAATCTTGCTGCATAGATCAACAAAACTCTCTGTTACGGTAAAGGTAGACTCTCTTTACTTGGAGGAATGTTAGACTCATGGAGTTGATGTCAAATCTCTGTGTGTATGGGAGTAGCGATGAACAAACCGGGGCAAAAATGGCATTGACATCTGATGAGAAAGAGAAGTGAATGCACAAAGCAAAATACTCAATGGATGACTTTTTGAGTATATTTTATTATTTTGAATTGGACTTCTTGGACTCTGATTTTGGTGTAAATGATCTAGAGATAAATATCTCAACCAAAAGTGTGGTACCAGCATCAGCTGATCAGTCCCTAGATGATTGTGGTGTTAAGCATGTTTGTGTAGTTGATGCACCCATGGCAACGTTTGCCTGGCAGGAAAGCCACTTACGATGTGAGGTACAAACCAAATTGTGTAGCACTTCGACCACCACTCCCATGCAGCCACTGCCACCAGAGATCGCAAACACTCGGCGATAGTGGCCACAGAACCAGCAACAGATGTTTTATGTTGATTTATGTATGAAAACAGTGCTTTGTCTGCCTTTCTGAAAACCGCACAGCAGCCACTTGCCCCCCCTACCCCCCAAGCTCCCCACACCCACATTGCTGCTGCAGCCAGAGGCGGCTAACACACACCAACAGTACACTGCAGTCTACACTAGGCAAACAAGGCAGCAGATGTGACTTATGTGAGAAACCCTTGCTTTGTGTGCTTTTCAGAAAAATTAGTTTTTGGAAGAAATACTGAGCCCTTGGAGAAAAGGAAAAAAATCAGTCCTAAAAGAGTTCATGAAGAGTAATAAATACAATACAAGTAAAATAAAGGACTAGGAAGAACAAGCAAGTCTTATTACATTGCTCTGGTTGGAACAGACCACCACAACATTATTCATTAAAGCTATAATAAAGAGACAGGTGGAAACCCAGAGGATTTTTAAGTAATTAGCCGAAGTTGGGACACCTATGCAAATTGTTTGCTTCAACTTGAAAGGCTTAATTTATTTTAATTGCTGTCGAACATCTGTAGGTTATATCCTATTAATTGTTCCCTGAAGAGGGGCCGTTTGTAATATTCTGAAATTTCCTTTTTTCAGTTATTGCTAAACTAAATTTTAAATTTAAACCTCCTGGCAGTTTACTGCTTATCTTTTGAAGTATTAAATTATTCATTGCATTTTAAGTGATCACCTCGGTTTTTCCAGTTTTTCTTCAAATTTGATCTAAAACTTTTGACTGGTAGTATACACAATGCCATTTTCACCTGAGCCAAGGCTTACACTTTCACCATGCGATGCTTGGCAGGTTTAGGATGCATGGTCAGCATAATGATCAAAATATGCCATCTCCAGCTGAATCAACTAGTGGAAAAATAGATGGTCATTGCTATTGCCTGGTGGGGCAGTATGGGATGAAGGGGTGCCTCTGAATTTAATATTTAAGTGGGCATTGTACTCTACAGCCATGCTCCTCCTTGGAGGCTGAGAACAATTTGTGTTATTAACATGTGAAAACTGCTCTGGCTTCATGGATATGCACACCACAGCTCAGAAAATTGTTGTTTCTGAGAAAAGAGAAAAGTTGTCATTTTTGTGTAATTTACCTAATTTTAAAAACATGTTTTTTAACAGTGGGTACTTGTGAAACACCCTAAGTTTTCACCCTATGGTTTCTGATTATGTTTTTTTCTAGTTTCTATAATAAAGTATTGTTGATGTATGAACTTGCTCCTACAGAGTGTTAAGAAGCCTGCTTACTTATGTAAAATATTTTGTGTAAACATGACTTATTTTCTCTGTATAGCAAATGTCTTTCTGAATTTTATGCATAAGTGGATTACTTGAGAGTTGCCATCTGATAATTGTAAACTTTTGCGGCTGGAAAACAGGACTTGTCATCCCTGTCTGGAAAGGGAAGGGTGATTTCTTGGATTGCAGTAACTACAGGGGGATAAAACTGCTCGCTGTGCCGGGAAAGGAAATTACTAGGATCATCCTCAATACCAGCAACCGGAGCAGTCTGGTGTAACGCCTAAGAAGTCTATCATCAACTGCATCCCGGCACTGAGGGGTTCTCATGCAGCGGAAACGTGAATATTGGCAGAGTTTCTTTGTAGCTTTTGTCAATTTTCATAAAGCATTTGACTGAGATTTTGCAGGATCCCACCCAAACTTCCTGGATGTCATTGCCAGCCTGTACACTGGTACAGTGAGTGCTGTGCAGAGTGGAGGCAGATCCTCTGCGTTTTTCCCAGTGGATCTGGGGTTCATCAGGGGTGTGTTCTTGCTCCTACTCTGTTCAGTGCTTACACGCTTATGGGGTCCAGTGGTTGTGGGGTATCTGTTGGTGAAAAAAGATTCACTGATCTTGACTTTGCCAGTGATGCTGTGATCTTCACAGAGTCAGTGGAGCCTCTGATCGGGGCTCTCAAGAGACTGAGTGAGGTTGTGTCTTGGATAAAAACCAAGATCCAGGCCTTTAATGATCTCTTGGGCACAGCCATCAGCAGTGTGTCTGCCTGCGTTGAGAGTGTCAACCTCATTGAGAGGTTTACTTACCTCGGCACTGACATTCATGTCTCTGGTGACTCTTCCTATGAAATCAGTAGACTGATTGGGAGAGAATGGGGGGGTCATGTGGTTGCTGAAAAGGATTGTGTGGTACTCCTGATATCTTTGCAAAAGGACGAAGGTCCTTGTCTTTGCAGTCCTGGTGCTTCCTGTCTTGGTATATGGTCTCGATCCATGGACACTACCCAGTGGCCTGAGACGAAGACTGGACTCCTTCGGTATTGTGTCTCTTCACAGAATCCTTGGGTACCGCTGGTTTGACTTTGTGTCAAATGAGCAGTTGCTAATGGAGTCCCAAATGAGGCACATTACCTGCATTGTGAGGGAGCGTTGGTTACAGCAGTATGGCCATGTAGCGCGATTCCATGAGGGTGATCCAGCTCAGTTGGACCAGGTCAAGGGTACGCCTATATAACACCTGGCTACAGCAGATGGATGGTCATTTCCGGAGGGTGGGACTGGACCCTTGTCAGCCTGGGGGGTTTGCCTTTATCATTGTGTGGTGGGTGCTTTGCTGTACCAGTGCATGCTCCCCGACCTGACCTACTTAAAGTCAAGTGATTACTGTTGTTTGTTTATAAGAAGCTGTTAAATTATCCACTTGTTCTATGTGACGTAGTCCTTTGATCTAGATTTGTAGAACCTTTTGAGTGTTCTGGTCCCTGGAAAGATTAACAATTTGTGGCCCTGCGTCTTTTACTTAAAAATAATTATCATTTACCAGATTTTGGGGTCATTGCTTATTAGTTCTTTTAAAATATTCTGTTTGGGTTTGTTTCATTTACCTCATATGTCTAGGTTGGATTGTGAAAGCAGTTGCTTGATGTGAATGAATACTTTCTGACTTTCACATTTATCAACACTCCTTTAAAGGGGCCATACTTGCTTTAACACCTTAAACTAATTGACAAGACTAATTCCATGGACTGGTCTGCAATTAGCTGATTTACCTTTTTGTTTAGAATCAGTCATTAGAGTATGGATAAGAAATAAAGACTTGGATTTAAACTTTGTCATAAAAATGCTCATTGGCTATTTGACACTGCTTCAGGTACTGTATGTATTAAATACTGCAGCCATTAGACAGATGGCTAATGCCATGAACACCGCAGAGTAGCACATTTTTCATGGAATATGGGAGACTTGACCTCATCAATGTGTCGTTTCCATTTCCCAGCTGAGAATGTAAGCAGATGACCATCATTTTATTATGGTTATATCTGACAGTGGTATGGTCCAGTGATTGAAGAAACTGAGCACACTGCTGCATAGTAATAAACAAGAGGTGGAGTATATGTCATTAACTAAAGTCTTATCACCTGACTTTGTTCATGGGGCTAAGTAATAGTGTAGCATTTTAACATATATAAGGCAGTATATAATATATTATTTTTTTCTGTATATTTATCAATAGTCTTTGAAACAAGTAAGGACACATTGTTTCAATTCTGTCTTTTATATTGGGTAATAACTAGAAATTCACTTCTTAGATTCTAAGAAATTGAATCTACAAAACAGAAAGCAGTGATTAGTAAATGGTATTTGACATGGAAACAGTATAATAGTCCGTTGTTTTAATGTTGCAACTAATTTCTTTTTACTTTTTTCAAAAATAAACACTTTTATTTTGAATTTGATACTTGCAACATATTCTAAAAAGATTGGGAAGTAAAGAATTTACCATTTTTTAATCTTTCCTTTCCTTCTCACAACACTTAACAAATGTGTAGGTACCAAAGACACCAATCTAAGTGTTTCAGGTGTAATGTTGTCTCCTTCACCTTGAATACAAGTGTTAAGGTGCACAATGGTATGGGGCCTTTGTTGTTACATTTTGCATATCAAATTGTGCCACACATTCTTAAATGGGGACAAGTGAGGAGTGCAGGCAGGCCAGTCGAGCACCTGTACCCTTGTCCATGCAGTATGTGGTTTTGCATTGTCTTCCTGAGATAGGCAAGGGCATCCATGGAATAGATGTCACCTAGAAGGAAGCATATGTTAACCTAAAATATGTACGTACTTTTCAACATTAATGGTGCCTTCACAAAAATGCAATTTGCCCTTGTTTAGGGCACTGACACACTTCCATACCATCATGGAAGCTGGCTTCTAGACTTTTCTGGTAACAGTCTGGATGGCCATTTTTGTTTTGGTCTGGAGGACACAATATGCATTTCTTTCAAAAATGACATGGAAATATTGATTTGTCTGACTACAGTACATGTTTCCACTGTGTTATGGTCCATTCCAGATGCCTGCAAGCCCAGAGAAGTAGACGGCTCTTCCAGATGACTGTTGAATGTTAGTTTTTGCACAGTACAGCTGTAACTTTCATTTGTGGGTGGAACTATGTATTGTTTTATTTGATAAAGGCTTGCAGAAGTACTCCTGAGACCATGTGATTGTATCACCTATTGATGAATGACTTTTACACAACATAATTTCTCCATATTCCTTAAACCTTTTGATTGTATTATGTGCTGTTGATGGGGAAACACTAAAATCCCTTCTGATCGGTCTTTGAGAAACATTGTGTGAGGAAATCATTTAAAAGTTTAAAAACAGTTGTGGGAAAATTGGCAATCATCTTTGCTCCTAAAGGATTAAGCCTTTTGTGGACGCAGCTTTTATCCCAAAGCATGATTACAATCACCTGTTGAAATCATCTGTTTCTACTCGCATCATTAATTTCTTTTTTTATCTCATTGTCAGTCCTAAATTGCATCATGTTTTTGTATGTATTGCAGTCCCTTAATGGCATAAATGGAAAAATATAGTTTACCAGACTAAAATGTTACAATTTTGTCCTTTGTTATGATGGATTACAAGTCAAAGTGAATTATAAAATTGAAGCATTCTGTTTTTATTTGCATTTTCCCTACTGTACCAACTTTTTCTGAGTTGGGGTTATAATTTGCCATTATTTATTGAAGAGAAACAACAAAACACAAAAGCCTTGTGTGAAAAAAGTAACTATCTCCTTACTCTTCTGTCACTTAATAGAGGTTATTTCAGGTGTTAGTAATTTGTTTGAAACGGTTGCTTTGAACTCTAGAGAAGTACTTGGTTCATTCAGGTAGACCTCAACACACCAGTTGCACTCTCTTGCAGATCAAAACAATTGGACTGAGACTCTTTAGAAACGGCGATCTTTGCACAGTACCTAGTGAACCCTGGAGTAGTTTGTGTGAGGTAGTAATATGATCAGGACCAATCGACACACCAAATACTATGGATTATGGGTAAAATATATGCCTGATGTGGTGGTAACGCACTATATGTCATTCATTCAGAATCGTTATTACCAAAATAGACGTAAAACCGGTTTGGATTCATAAATAGTAATGTATATTTCTTCCTCAGAATAAAGGACTGTGGTAACAAGGGACAAAATTAAAAATATTAAAAAATATTAAAAGTAATTCAGTTTCACTGAATTGCATAAATCTAAAGTGACTCTGATTTTAATTTAGACCTGATGCCATGGGAAAAAAAAATGGCACAAAAAAAAATGGAAAAAAGGTGTTTGACCCACTGTTTATGAAATTTAGCTTCAGACAAGAATTTTCATTTTGGTGCATCAGTATTTTGTTGATACCAAATTTTGTCTCAGTGGTTTAATCCCGCTTACCTCAGCAGACTGTTTATCACAGAGCGAGAAACCTCAACTATGCTATCTGGAGAAGCTTTCAAGTTATTTTTTTCTGGTTGAAATCCAAAGGCGAAACTGCCCTTACTGCTGTACTGTTTCTTTTTTATTTGTGCTTAGGGCCATGTGACCAAAATGGGCATTGACCTTTTTGACCTTTTTTGGTTGGGTCAGCTATCTGGTACATCAGAGTCCCCATCTTGAACATGTCCTCTGTGGTAAAGTAGAACAGATGTTGAGGCATCTGGAGTTCCTAGTCTCCTTTCCTGTGGCTTAGCCTGTGATTTTTAGGTTGTTTTACAGATCAGATGTTTAAAAGACAGGTTTTAATACAATACAATACTATACAATACAACATTTACAAACCGGATTCCAAAGAAGTTGGGACACTAAACAAATTGTGAATAAAAACTGAATGCAATGATGTGGAGATGGCAAATGTCAATACTTTATTTGTAATAGAACGTAGATGACAGATCAAACGTTTAATCCGAGTAAATGTATCATTTTAAAGGAAAAATATGTTGATTCAAAATTTCACGGTGTCAACAAATCCCAAAAAAGTTGGGACAAGTAGCAATAAGAGGCTGGAAAAAGTAAATTTGAGCATAACGAAGAGCTGGAAGACCAATAAACACTAATTAGGTCAATTGGCAACATGATTGGGTATAAAAAGAGCTTCTCAGAGTGGCAGTGTCTCTTAGAAGCCAAGATGGGTAGAGGATCACCAGGTGTTACCCAGCGAAAAATTGCAAAGACTTTGCATCTATCATCATCAACTGTGCATAACATCATCCGAAGATTCAGAGAATCTGGAACAATCTCTGTGCTTAAGGGTCAAGGCCGTAAAACCATACTGGATGCCCGTGATCTCCGGGCCCTTAAACGACACTGCACTACAAACAGGAATGCTACTGTAAAGGAAATCACAGAATGGGCTCAGGAATACTTCCAGAAACCATTGTCAGTGAACACAATCCACCATGCCATCAGCCGTTGCCAGCTGAAACTCTACAGTGCAAAGAAGAAGCCATTTCTAAGCAAGATCCACAAGCTCAGGCGTTGTCACTGGGCCAGGGATCATTTAAAATGGAGTGTGGCAAAATGGAAGACTGTTCTGTGGTCAGACGAGTCACGATTCAAAGTTCTTTTTGGAAATCTGGGACACCATGTCATCCGGACCAAAGAGGACAAGGACAACCCAAGTTGTTATCAACGCTCAGTTCAGAAGCCTGCATCTCTGATGGTATGGGGTTGCATGAGTGCGTGTGGCATGGGCAGCTTGCATGTCTGGAAAGGCACCATCAATGCAGAAAAATATATTCAGGTTCTAGAACAACATATGCTCCCATCCAGACGTCATCTCTTTCAGGGAAGACCCTGCATTTTTCAACAAGATAATGCCAGACCACATTCTGCATCAATCACAACATCATGGCTGCGTAGGAGAAGGATCCGGGTAGTGAAATGGCCAGTCTGCAGTCCAGATGTTTCACCTATAGAGAACATTTGGCGCATCATAAAGAGGAAGGTGCGACAAAGAAGGCCCAAGACGATTGAACAGTTAGAGGCCTGTATTAGACAAGAATGGGAGAGCATTCCTATTTCTAAACTTGAGAAACTGGTCTCCTCGGTCCCCAGACGTCTGTTGAGTGTTGTAAGAAGAAGGGGAGATGCCACACAGTGGTGAAAATGGCCTTTTCCCAACTTTTTTGGGATTTGTTGACACCATGAAATTCTGAATCAACATATTTTTCCCTTAAAATGATACATTTTCTCAGTTTAAACTTTTGTTTCGTGATTTATGTTCTATTCTGAATAAAATATTAGAAGTTGGCATCTCCATATCATTGCATTCAGTTTTTATTCACGATTTGTATAGTGTCCCAACTTTTTTGAAATCCGGTTTGTATTTATATAACACATTTTCATACAAAAAATGTAGCTCAAAGTGAAAAATAAATAAATAAAAGACATTAAATTAAAATAAGTCAACATTAAATAACATAGAATAAGAGTAAGGTCCGATGGCCAGGGAGGACAGAAAAAACAAAAAAAAAACTCCAGACGGCTGGAGAAAAAAATAAAATCTGCAGGGATTCCAGACCATGAGACCACCCAGTCCCCTCAGGTGGTGGTTAGCTGATGGTTAGCTTTCTGGCACAGGTGCTTACCAGAGAGAACTGGCCAATAGGTCAGCAATATCTGAGCCAAGCTTCTGCTCCATCTTTTGTGCTGTGCTGGGACTTATAAACTGACTGAGTTGCTATATTCAGTTTCTGTATGGTGTGGGGCGTACAGGCCAACATAAGAAGGATATTTGCAGCAGTGTCCAGTTTTTCTCACATAATGCACTTATAATGCAGTAAGGGCACCTAATGAGAATGAAGCTGCTTTTGTTAACCATAATCAGTTTCATTCTATTCACGTACAGGTCGTCTCTGATGCCAAGATAAGACTGCCAAACTTCAGGACTGCTCTGGCATAATACCACATAATAAGCCATCTTTAATTGCTGATGCCATTTGCAGATTGAAACTGAAGGGTGTAGACATTCTTTTTTATGTTTTATTTTATATCTGTGTGTGAGCGTGTGTGTGTGTATATGTATATATGTATTAGGGCTGGGAATCAATAAAAAAAAATTAACTTATTAATCACATCTAACATTAAAACATCCAAGTATAAAATTAATACATAAATCATGAAGAAAATACACGCTGAATCACAAATTTATTGTAGAATCAACACAAAGGAATTAAAAAAAAAAGTAATGACATAGTTTAAATTTAAACAATGACCTTAAACCTGAACTTTTAACTAAATACTACTTGAGCAAGTACAGCCTGAATCTGAATGCCTTCCTAAAACGCAAACTGAAAAGAAGACAAAAAGAAAACAATTTTTTTCTTTATCCCTTTAAAAAACATTTTACACTAATATCCTGCATAACAAGACAAATAGAAATTTTAAGTTTTATACTAAAGTGTAATTATAATATAGATATAAATGTACATTACAATTGTTAACTTATTAATTTTAATTTATTAACAAAATGAAATTCTGTAGTCTTATTGTTCAGTGACCATAAAATACTAAAATAAATACAATTTCCTTAAAATACATACTGTATCTAATAAAATAGGTACAAAAATATTTATCCATAATACAAAGGGAATAAAAGAAAAAATGCTACTCATAATTGCAAGCTGTCATATTTGTTTTTATTTTGTAATGTATGTATCTGAAACAAGGCTTTATTCAGCAACAACAACAAAAAGTATATATTCTTACACAATCAGTTAATTGATATTCTCAAATGCTGCTTAAATGTAAACATACATGCACTTGTACGTTTTAAATCATTAATTACATCTTTTGGCTGTTAAAATATACATTTACTATATTTATGCAGGTTTTTTTTTCTTCAGTGTATCAACTAAACATTTTTTTAATTCTTGAGGTATGATTATAAGATATGGATTACCATTTTTAATTATGTAGTCCTTGTTCCTTATTAAAACTTTTGCTGTATGACACATAACAACAAATAGGGTACAAATCCTTAAAAAAAGCCCTTGTTTACTAAGCAGCAATTTCAAATTCATCTAGTTTTTCTTTTTCAATGAAAAGTATAAGCTGCTGCATTTTAAACAAGCACACTGTACAAACTCAAGTGGTTCTTGTTTTAATTTAAAGGACAAAATAAAGGTCTGAATTCCTTAAAGCAGCTTTTCTTGCTGTTTGTTTAGTGGCACAGGGCGACTTCTCCAATTATTTTTTTTTTTTTTCAGTTTTTTACTCCACTTTCTTTAATGTAAAGGCTAATATACCAATTGCTACTCATTTGCTAATAAAACAAGCCTTCACTCGCTGCTCTTTGTTTACGCCTCAGGACGTTTGTTCGTGGCAAAAGGAAAAAAAAGACTGGACATGGCCTGATAACAAATCTTCCAAATCTTTTTTGCAGTCACTTTCATTAGTTCTGTCTGTAAGTAGGAATGCTAATAATAGGTTTGTATTTTCTACCAAATATTTGCTGCAAAGGTTTATATTAATTTATAAAATCATACTTTTAATCTGAGGTTATATCTCATATTAAATAGTGCTTTCTTTAGTTATAGTAGCCATTACAAGAATAATA
This sequence comes from Polypterus senegalus, assembly GCF_016835505.1. NCBI lineage: Eukaryota > Metazoa > Chordata > Cladistia > Polypteriformes > Polypteridae > Polypterus > Polypterus senegalus. The sequence continues at coordinate 325,470,132 of NC_053154.1, forward strand.
TTTTACAATTCCTAATGCTGTATGACTGATGTTTTGCTTTGTTAAGGTGCATAATAGATTATTTCTTTGGGTTTATAGCACAAACAATTTAGATACCTACTTTTATTTCTGTTTTACATTGTTTTAGCCATATAGTATGCTGAAGATGTGATGCAATAAATCATCATTCGTTTCTACATATGTTTGGAAGGAGTCACTATCTGTCTAGTTGAAGAAATGGGTACACTTCCAGGAGGAAATATAAGTATATTATTCAATAAAACCTGATAACATCAAAGCTTGCCCAAGAAAGTATATCAGAGAGTTGCAGAATGCCACAAAGCTTTCTTTACAGAAATTTGTACTGTGATAGACTTCGTGCCTGAAGTTTGGTAAGGTTTTTACATATTCTTACATAGAATCGTGCAAGTATGATTACACAGACTTGTACTTCACTTTGAACAACTAAAATAGGAGAGATTATTCTCCTACTTTTGCCCATTTCAATTTTTTGTTTTTTCTTTTTTCTTTTTGGCCTAGCAAGGAATATAAAGGGTAAATTATTATATACTGTATTTCTTCTGACAAATAGAGCTTCTTGCACTGGAGTGAATTGCCTTTTGTTGCTATGCTCTTCTCTCTGTCTTTCTTTTCAAAGTCTGAGATGATTAATAACCACTCCTCTCATCCATTGAAAGCTGTAAGGATCCCCATCTTGTTGTGTGACCTTGAGCAAGTCACGTCTTTAGCTGAAGAAAACAGACCAGCATGTACCTACTGAAAGAGATTTGGTAGCAGTTTTGCGGTTATTCATGTTATTGTGCCTGCAGAAAAATTTGAAGTCTTTAAATGGAAAGGAGCACTAACATTTTCTCATTTAGTGTTATATTCACATTACCATTCTTTAGAAAACCTCTACCACTCTTACCGTTTGCTACCTTAGTAAAAGTGTACAAGAAAACTGTCTTAATGTATTACTGTGGTCAACTTCAAGTTACATAGATCTTTATTTTAAATCTGCTCCTTTGTTCAAGTTAACAAATATTCAAATATTGATTGTGTGCAGTGGCATGCAAAATGTTGGGCCCACTTGCTTAAAATGTCTGTTACATTCTTTTTCATCATTTTCTGCAGGATTAGTGTATTGTTTCTGTTTTGTATAGTTGTACAGTGAAAAAGGAAAAGGAGCTCCATGCAAACGTTTGGACACCCCATGATATTTGAGGTTCCAGATAACTTTTCCCAAGGTGGTCTCAGATCTTAATTAGCTTGTTAAATCTATTGCTTGTTCAGTCAATGTTAGGATACCCCATGTGATGCAAATTGCAAAGCTGTATAAATTCTCGGACTCCTCACAGCTTGTCCCAACAATCAGCTGCCGTGGGCTCCTCCAAGTAGCTGCCTAGCACTCTGAAAAATAAGATACATTTTGGAAACAATTCATGTGGACTGATGACATCTAAATATAACTTTTTTGGCCACAATGTGCCAAGGTATGTTTGTAGAAAAAACAGTGCTGAATTCCAGAAGAAGAACACATCTCCAGCTATTAAGCACTGGAGGGACCAATCGGCTATGGACTTATGTTGCAGTCAGTGGCACAGGGAGCATGTCTTTGATATTGGGAAGAATGAATTCAAATAAATACTGTCGTGGCGAAAAATTCATCATTAGAAGGCTTTTTACCTAAAAATAAAGGCTATTAGTACTCGAGATAGACAGACAGAGTTTTAAGGCTTTATTGCAATAAATCAACCACACGGACTCAACCCAATTCAGCCGAATGAGATTGAGCCCCGATCATTACAGCCATTGAAGTTTATAACAATTTCTTATCATTTTGGCCGCGTTTGATTAGCTTATTCTGCACCTGGTTTTACTGTCCATTATTCCTCTTGGTGTCTGTTCGGCTTATTTTGATTGGTCTAAGACTGGGTGGATGGCTTCCTCTCACCATCTTTGGGCTTTTCTATGTAATTTCCTATCTTTTCTGACCTCGCTATAATGAGCTCTCTTGCCCATCCCACTTCTGACTCCCTTCTATTACTGTCCGGCCGAACCTTGAGTTTCCATGGGAACCCTTATTATCTCCTTACTTTTCCCATCACTGGCCCCCTTATGGAAGTTATTTTTCTATGCTGTTCCCATTTTCTCTAACTGGCCAAGGCTTCAATTTCATATATGGGTTTCCTCTCATCGTTTTCTCTCTTAAGCCTTCCATACTTTTTATAATAGTGACCTGAAGCTTAAGCTTTAATTAAAAAGAAGTATAGTATGTGCTTTCATTTGATCATTGCTTGGCATGCTTGATTTGTCTTAATTTCTACACTAAAGTTAATTGCTAATATATTCTTCTAGTATTTTTGCTAATGCCTGAATTTACTAAGATTTTCTCTTCATGCATTATGTCAACGTGACCCTGCTTACAGCAAAAGCCTTTTGTTGCCTTTCTGCTGATTCATCAGCCCAGCTGATTTCAGAGGCATCTTCTCTGTGCTATCGCTTCCTAACCTTGAATCACAGGTGTTCTCAAACTCTTATCCTGTCCAAAACTGGTCTCGGTGTATCAATTAGCTGTTAGCCTAAAAAATAATGCAATATAACTGATTTTTTAATTAAATATTTGCTAGACCTATCTTTATTTGCTTAACATTCTAATTTATGCTTAATCTTAATATTTTATAAGCTTTTAATTACTTTTTATGGCTCTATATGTTAATTTGCTTTTATCTGTTAATATAAAAAAAGTTCCTTCTACAATACCTGCAAATTCTGGAAGCAAACATCACATCATATGTAAACATGGGTCCTACAACAAGATAATGATCCGAACCACACCTCAAAGTATACAATGGAATACATTGGAATACTTCAAGAGGCTCAAACTAGCAGTTTTGCCTTGGCCCTCCCAGTACCCTGACCTAAACATCATTGAACATCTGGAGAGATCTCAAAAGATCAGTGCATGCGGGGTGTCCCAAAAATCCTGCAGAATTAGATAGATAGATACTTTATTAATCCCAAGGGGAAATTCACATACTCCAGCAGCAGTTATACTGATACAAAAAAAACAATATTAAATTAAATAAAATGCATGTAAAAGCAGACAATAACTTTGAGTAATGTTAGCATTTACTGCCCCGGGTGGAATTGAAGAGTCGCATAGTGTGGGGGAATAACGATCTGGCGAGTAAGAACTGAAAGACTCTTAGCAGGCTACAAAAAAGCATTTACAAGCGGTGATGCTTGCCAAAGTGGGTGTTATTAGGTACTGATCATGTTTCAAATACTTTTCTTTATTTATAGTGGAACTTATTTTTTCTTTTTAACTTGTCCTGATGCTTACGCATAACATAATTAGTTTCACTTGTATTTACAGGTATATGTTTGACCAGCACAGTACTCTTTATCCATCTCTAATTACTGTAGATATCAAGAAGACCAAGGTATAAGTTGTGGTCAAAACATTTTGAGCCTAAACCTGAAAAAGTGTATTCTAAGGTAGTGCATTTGTAAGTGGCCAAAGATCAGGTTTTAATTACTAACATACCTGCGTTACAAGTTTCCAGCATTTGTTGTTTACAGTATGTGTTTCCTGATTCAGAGCCAAATCAATATAAAAAGCAAAAAATGAAAAATCGAATGTTATGTTACCATTGAATTAATAACACTAGAGAACATAACAAATCTACAGATTCATTTTTGCCTTGTACCAGCACCAGCCTCCTTCACATGTAAAGGTCTAGAGATGAGCTCCAGAATTCTGTTGCGGCAAGACATACAATGGATTTAGAAAATATTCAGAACCCTTCACTTTTTACACATTTTGCCCTTGGGAACCTTTATTGCTTCAGGAATTGAATCTTCTTCAGATCTGTGCCTCGACATATAACGTCTCTCAGCAGTGCAGGCAGTTCCTCTAATCGTATGACTTGGTTTTTCTCTGATGTATGTTATTGCTGTGTTAAATTTGCATAGACAGTTGTGTGCCTTTCCTAATCAGGTCCAGTCAATTGGACTGACCACAGGTGGGCTCCTAACAAAGAGTACATCTCAATGATGAAAAGAATTGAATGTACCTAAGCTGGATTTTAAGAGTCAAAGCAAAGGGTCTCAGTATTTGTGTTATTTCAGTTTATTTTCAATAAATTGGCAAAAAAGTAATAAAATCCTTCTGAAGTATTGAGCATTGCATGATGTGAGGTGAAAAATGAATTTAATTGATTTTAGCACAAAGCCTCAACATAAAAAATGTGAAATAGTGAAGTGGTCTGAATAATTTCTAAATTCATAGTATCTCAAACATGACCCAAGGTCTGGCCAGTATTTGACATCAGCAACAAAAAAATGAGATTAGATTAACATGTCAATGGTGCATAAGATAACAGACACCAGTACTGGTTATGATTCTAATGAATGTTGACTTCTGAAAAGAAGCATCATGCATCCACAATATGTTAAGCCAATTCATTTTAGGTTGAAGAAGTGTAAACATTTTATAACTAGGGGGCTATAAAATGTTGAATGCATTACTATTACCCAGAGTCCAAACAACAGTTAAAACAATGGTGGTTCTTCAACCCAAAGTGATTTTAAGTCTGGACTTAGTGTTAAAGGAGGAAAAGTTAACATTAATTTTCTGATTCTGGATTTTCTAACTGGCAAACCCCAACAACTGTGAATTTTTAGCTTTATTTTCTCCATACTGATGGTCAGCAAATGCTTGCTGCAGGGCTGTGTGCTCATCCCCCTGCCGTGTTTTGGCAAGACACGGCTCCAAATCCAAGGTTAAATTTGCTGATGCAACTACCATGCTAGGCCTGATCACCAACAATGATGAGATGGCTGACAGAGCAGAGGTTTGCCTTCTGGTGCTGTGGACTTGACCCAAGAATGAGACTTCAGTCCTGAGAAGGGCACACTCATAAACAGGGCAGAAATAAACAATGTCCTTGATAATACAGTAGTTGATTAATGAAATAATTTGGCAATGGTTTATTTTTAGTGAGTTGCCTTGTTACGTATTGCATGTGTGACCAAGGGTAATGTTAATGACATGGAGGATAACCCAGCAGTACTCTCAAAATCATTTTCCTCCGATCCTTTTCTGACAGTAGAAAATGAGAGACACCAACAATATGCAAAACTACAATACTTTTAGGGCAGTTCTTTTGATGCCATATTGTAAAGAGATAAAAATGACCAAAATGCAAAACAGTCAGTTTATCTTGTGGTCTTTACCTTTATCTAGTGGATAAAATCTATTATACCTTGATGTGTAGAACAGCCAGTAGATGAGCTGAACCTAGAAATTAGACTTGTATATACAGTATGTAATTTTAATGAATTCTTGTTCTGTTATGAGGGAGCACATTGTCCAAGGAATAAAACTCATTTTAAATAAAAAAAAAAAAAAATAAAACTTTTGTTCAAACACTGCATACTTTAAAACCCTTCATTATTCTCAATACCAGAATTATTGACCAAATAATCAATTAGCAAAATAGTAGTTAGAATGAGGCGGTATTAGTGGATATATAAGCCAGGTTACAACTAAGACAACAAAAAATGTATCGGTCTCCAATTCAGTAGTGGCATGGAAAAGTCACAAAAATGGGCTTGAAACAATTCAGTGTTTAAATTTTAAAAGTGCATTAAACTGTTTAACTTCTGGAATATTAAAGAAAGGCGGAGAGGTGAAGTCAAAGTAGGAAACAGTAAGAGCCAAGAAATTGTGTGTAATAGTTAAAGGAGTTTGCTAAATTTACCTTCAAAACAACATTCAAAATTAGGTTTTTCATAACTTATATATTTAAAAATTGTGGGGGCTATTAATAGTTGTTCTGTTGTGTATTAATTATACACATACCATTTACAGGGACGACTTGATCGTGCAGTGGTAGCACTGCTGCCTTTCTTTAAGGAGACCAGGGTCCGTGTACCTGTATGGTGTTTGTATGTTCAACCCCTCGTCTGTGTGGGTTTCCTCTGAGTGCTGCAGTTGAGTGAAGATCCTGTATATCCTAAATCTGTGTGTTGAAAGTGGAGAAAATTGTCTAGTAAGGTTAAACTGAATGAGCTGGATTTATGCATGATTCGAAGTTAGACTCTTCATTTAACACTAGAATTACCAGAGCCTACGAAAAAACTTGTAATTCCGTCCCACCTTAAATTGCTTCTTAAATCTCTTCACACCTCTCCGCCAGCGTCCTTTGTTCTCTAAATGTGCTGATAAAGAGAAGCTAGGAGCAGCCGGCTATTCCATCCCCCCACCACTTTAGAATGTGCACGAACTTCTCTCAGCTCATGCCTTGATTGAGTATCTGGGAGTGAAGTGGAGTTTTAGAGTGGAAATAAAAGATCGTTATTTGGAACATACGCATTTCATGTGTGTTCCGTTTCTACAGTAATCTGTGTCAACACATTGTTAAAACAGAAACGTTTTTTATATTTTAGTAGTAGATGACAAAATGTAGGCATAAACTATATAATGTATGAAGCCTGAAGTCCAAATATTAAAGAAAAATTTTCACAAAAGATACAAATATAACACAATTGCGCTTTCATTCAAAAATATAACTGCAGACACAAAAAGCTGCCATTACATGCGACATTGATAGTCGTTTGTTATAACTGCCTCCGTGGTGCAATAGAATCAGTTCTCGCCTTGGAATCAAAAGGTCGCGAGTTCGATCCTGCACCACAACGTTTTGAGAAGTAAACTGCTCTTAGTCTTACCATTTTAGAATAAAAGCCTACATTTGATTTCAGTCTGTAACAGCCGGTGCAATTTATGATACTTGTAAATGTTAGCTTTTTTTTTTTAATTCACTTTTCATTCTCTCAGTTGCGTTCAGAATCAATCCATACAACCCCATCTGACACGGCTGTTTTCACTAAAGACGCGCTATAGCTCTGCAATGTACCACGATGCATACTAACGACCCCCCCCATCCCCAACCGGGTTCTGACACACAAACGCTGGCGAAGCTGCCTTCTTCGTATCTCACCGTCACTTGATTTTCTTTTTATTCAGTTTTATTGAGTGTTCCTGCCAGTCCCCGCATGTTGCTGTATGATGTTTCTTTTGTACTCCAGGACATGCAGAGGAAAGAATGGTAAAGAGCAGTAACTTCAGCGCTATATGCAATAATCAGACACTCGCCATCTGCCCGTGTCGTTCAAACACAGGAACATATATTGGTGTAAAAGTATAACAAAAGTGCACTTTTATTCAAGTGCACTTTTTCCATCGCCTTTTCCTGTAGGAAGCAATGTACACACTTCTCTCTATGCTGTGGTTTCTATTACACACCTGAAAGAAAGAGACAATATATGTGAAAATATCATCGCACTAATGCAATATTATTTGAAAACGAACAGCGTCAGATCGGGTGTGAATTTATGCAGTAACTGGAAATTCTCTGATGTGGGACCTTCCCCCAGGGAAGAAAGTACAGTGTCAGGTGCTCATTCAGTGTAATAGAAACCATAGCACAGAGAGTTGTGTGCACTGCAACAAGTACACGTGTCGTAAATGTAGGAAGGACGGTCCTTGGGTGTGTGGGAACTGTTAACATTTGAATGTGATGATTTTATATAGTACGAAATGAAAATCAGCACTTCTTATCATTGCACCATGCAAGCTGTCGTATCAATCGCCTACTGTAACTTGCTTTCTTTTTTCTTCGGTTATACAGGTAGTCTGAATAAAAGTGCACTTGTTTTGGTTGCGAAATGAAGTGTCTGCGTGCACTTTTCGTGGCATTACACGTGTATTTTTTGAGCATGCCCGTTTGAGCAATGTCAAACACAGGAACATAAGTTGGTGTAAAAGTATAACAAAACAACGGGCAGATGGGGAGTGTCTGATGATTGCATATAGCGCAGAAGTTACTGCTCTTTACCATTCTCTCCTCTGCATGTCCTGGAGTACAAAAGAAACAGCATACAGCAACATGTGGGGACTGGCAGGAACACTCAGTAATAAAACTGAATAAAAAGAAAATCGCCAGCGTTTGTGTGTCAGAACCCTTTGGGGGGTGCAGTAGTATGCATCGTGGTACAACGCAGAGCTATAACGCGTCTGTATTCTACATCTCTGTGATGGCCAGTGTAATTTTTTGAGCTGTGGTGTGCTGGGCTGGTAACATCTCTTCAAGAGTTGCCCACCAAGTGAACAAGCTAATTAAAAGTGCATGCCCAGTTATGGGACATACTCTGGACCCCTTGGAGGTCATGGCAAAGGAGAGGTTTAAAACAAAACTTGAGTCCAGTTATGAACAGTTCTGCACATCCTCTCTCTGGCACACTAACACTCGGGACTTTCAGCCAGCGAATTATTCTGCAGAATAAACACTGAGCAAAGGGTCTGAATACTTAGGACCATCTGATACTTCAGTTTTTCTTTTTTAATAAATCTGCAACAATTTCAAAAATTCTTTTTTTTGTCTGTCAATATGGGGTGCTGTGTGTACATTAATGAGGAAAAAAAATAATTTAAATGATTTTAGCAAATGGCTGCAATATAACAGAGTGAAAAATTGAAGGGGGTCTGAATACTTTCCGTACCCACTGTATATGTGTATATATTTATTTATTTAAACAGATTCTGTTAAAAGCTGAATTTCCACCTGAGAACAAATAACATTTGTTGTACCTATAGATCCATTGAGCACATCTAGCTTGTATTACGATGAGAGATGCTTTTTCACATTTCTTCATACTTTAGATCAAATTATGGAACGAGTACACCTGATACAAATAAGCACTTTTTATGTATCATCTTTCACAGTATCCCAAAATGTTTCTTGTACCTTGTAATTGTGCAGTATGAATATGGACTAATCTAGAGCTGAGTTTTAAAATGGCAGAGTGATTTCAGCCTGAGAATATGTGGGATTCTATTCGGCTTATCCTTGTACTTTAAACTGTCACGTTATCTTTCAGTATTTGAAGCAGGGAGATATTAATGAAGAAAGCCTTTTACTAGTTTTAAGGAGTTATTTAAATTTTATGGTATCCTTCAGAATACTGAAAATGAATTTGGATCACACTGTAGACTGATGTGTTTTTTATCCACTGGCCACCTGTTGAGTACCCAAGTAAATCCACATCGGACCAGAATGTATTGCAGCTGAATGGAATGTTGGCAAATACTTGCAAATGCCATGATGCCTTATTGGCTTTAACGTTTGTTACTAAAACATAGTGTCATTTCTGGTGACCCTGAGTGATGATTTAGCCCTGGTTGTCTTAACATGTTTATACACAGATAAATTGACTTTGATTTTAGGTCCAACAAAAGCATATGCTAGAAAGAGAAAAATGTATCAGGAGACAAGCTTAATTTATGTGAAATTAAGTGTTCCCTGAATATACAGAATTTTATGCAGTGTTGATAAAACAGCTCATCACTAATTAAAGTGGGTGAAAAATTGATGCATGAAACAGCAGAAGCAAACTAGTGTCAATTGTAGAACCTTTGTGCTATGCACATTCATGCCCATATTTTGCTGTACAGTGCCACCTGACTTTATTTGTACTTTTACACCTTTTTTACAAAATCAGCTTGTATTAATTGGAGTAAGAAATAAATCATACTAAAATAAAGACAAATTTGTGGGTATAGAATGTAAATTCTTATTTTGCATAAAGAGTGCAAGATTGGTTTGAACTGCTGTCTCGCATCCTTAAGCTCTGGGGTTCATATCTCTGGTTACATATCATATGAAGTTCATGTGATATTTTTTTTTTTCATGTACTTGTGAGTTTTCTTCTGTTACTCTGGTTTCATCTCACAACCCCAGTGCATACATAGTAGGTTGTTTGGCGGTGCTGTATTAATGATTTCTGAGGGAGTGTGCATTGTGATGGGCTGGTGTCTCATCCAATTTGTTTCTAGATTTGTGCCCAACATTCTTGAAAGGGTTTATTTCATGTGACCATTGTAAGCAAAACACAGAAAGATGATAAACATTTAGGGCACCTTGAAGACGAACCTGGTACAATAATTGTTTAATTGATGGGGAAAAACGAAATAACACAAAAACAACAAGAGATGTCTTTTTAGACTGGAGTCAAGGAGTAGATTGACTCAAGATGGCAGTGGAACCCCTTAAGAGGAAGCCAAAATGGAAGGGACAGGCTCAGATGACCGTGACCTGGATGTGATGTCATTGATGTTGCCGACATCAGATCTGTTAAGGAGAAAGGAGGAGAAGCATTCGGCAACCGTACCACCCCTTGACACGGATGGGGTGGGGGGTAATTACTACTTGACATGCACTCAAGTTGTCTCCCAATGTGTCTGACATCATATGTGGTGCCCTCCAAAATGTTTGGGATTGCGACACATTTTTCTTGATTTGCACATCTGCTCAACAGTTTAACTTTACAAATCAATCAATTCAGACATGATTAAAGTGCACATAGCAACCTTTCATTTAATGGGATATGCATACATTTTGTTCACGGCATGTAGAAGTGACAACACCTTTTCTGCATGTTCCCCCTCCACTTCAGGGCACCTTAATGTTTGGGACACAGCAGTGGCAGTCATATTTAGGCCTTTGTTGCTTATCCATTGCATGCAGTGGCTGCTTAAAGTTTGTGATGTGATTCATGGACATTACCAGGTGCTGAGGATCTTCTCCAGTGATGCTCTGCCAAGCTTCTAAATCAGCTATCGCAAGCTCATGCTTGTTTCAAGTGCTTGGCTTCTGAAGTTTTTTTCTACAGCATATGGAAGGCATGCTCAAATGGATTTAAATCAAATGACTGTCTTGGCCATCTAAGAATTTTCAGTTTTTTAGCTTAGAAAAAGTCCTGTGTTGCCTTAGCAGTATGTTCAGGATCATTATCTTACTGTAGGATGAAGCGAAATCCAATGAGTTTGGAGGCTTTGACTGGAATTTGAGCAGATCGGATGTTTCTATACTCCTTAGAATTCACTGCACTTCTGCTGTCAGCTGTTCCATCATCAGAGAAGATAAATGTGCCAGTATCTGTGGCAACCATACATGCCCAAGCCACACTACCCCATGTTTTCCACACTTTGCTCTTGCCATCACTCTGATGCAAGTTCATTTTTGTCTCATCTGTTCACAAGACCTTTTTCTAGAATTCTGTAGGCTCTTTGAAGTCCTTTTCCACAAACTGTAATTTGGCCATCCTGTTTTTGTGGCTAACTAGGGATGTGCATCTTGCAGTGTGGCCTCTGTCTTCTGCTGATAGTTGTCTCTGACGCATACTGTATACATCTGCCTCCTGAAGACCGTTTCTGATCTGTCCGACCCTGTCTTTGGGGGCTTTTTCTTGACCACAGTGTGGATTCTTCTATCATCAGCAGTGGAGGTCTTCATTTACATTCCAGTCACTTTTGGATTACTGCCAGAAGGCTTCCTGTTCTGTTGGGCCCTTGAGCAAGGAAGGCACTTAACACTAAAAAAATTGCTGCAGGGGTGCCTTACAATGAGTGACCCTGCACTTTGACCCCAAATCTTATGCAAAAAGACAATTTCCCTTTTGTATTAACAAAGTATAAAAAAAAATGGCTTCTTTGACTTTTAAGGGCACAGTTGTTGTCCTTTTGAACAGTGGCAACTGTAGACTCCAGATGGTAGAAGCCATGGTATTTGTTTTGAAGCAGTTAAACGCACTTGAGGAATCACAAAAACCCGTGACACAAATTGTCCCCATCATTATGGTGCCCTGAAATGGGTGGACCATGTGTAAAATCTGTCATCATTTCTACAGGTTGTGACCAAAGTGTATGCCTTAATTGAAACTCTGCAATTGGCACTTTAATCATGTCTGACTAGTTTGATTTGTAATTTGAAACTGTGTAGCACAGGGGTAAATCAACGAAAAAATGTGTCTTTGTCCTAAACATTATGGAGGGTACTGTAGTGAAGTGAGCAGGTTTCAGAAAATTGAAGTAGAATGAAGTAGAAATTCAGTAGCTTAGGACTTGCCCTTTTCTCAGTCAAGACTTTAACAACTGCTGTCAGTTATGAGTTAAAAATGGGTTTTTATTTTTTTTTTGGTGATGTGGCAGACATGTGCAGCATGCAGCACTTCACCTCTACTTATATAGTGTGTTATTTATATAAGCAGTGGGTGTCTAAATGGTGTATTTTGTACATCTTACAGTTTTACTCAGCATAAACATAGACTCACAGTCTTTGGTAAAAGGGCACTATGTGTACAAGTATGGGCAGTGACCAAGTTTCTGTTTAGTTCAGCGCTCTTAATTTGAAGTAGAAGATAAAAAAAATTGTTTAAAAATTCAAGGATGTTCGTATTGATAAAGAAGAATCTGCATCCGCTGCTTAGTAATCAATTGACTTGTTAGCTAAAGAAACCAGTTAGGCTGTGCAACTTGTAAACTAGCTTTTTACCTTCTTGAACATCTTCATTCCCATACAGGGCAATAGTAAATACTGTTCTCCATTATTTATCTTCCGCTCCAAAGAGGTATGATAGTGAAGAAGAATGTTTGTTTCCAAGCAGTAACAGGGTTTCTTGACTTTTTTGTTTTGCGTTCCCTGGTTTTTTATGTGCTTCATTTCACTCTGTAAGTTGCAGCTAGTAAATTCTCTGAAATTGTAAGTAATGGGAGAGTACAACAACATTGCCTATTTGAAATAATCCTTAAAAAGGGTTCTGTAAATATCTACCTCCCACAACAAATATGACACTAAACCCACTTAATCCGGTTCAGGGTTTTTGTGGACAGTATTTTGGATATCATCAATTGTAAAGCAGGATCTAGTTCTTCATAGTCCCACTCCTGCACACTCCCACATTCAAACACAAACTGGTCCAATTTGGAATCATCGTTTAACATTACCCAGTGAGAAACACACAGACTCATGAAAACAAGCAAATTTTGCACTGACAATGACTGGGCATGCGATTTGAGCTCAGAATGATGAATCCATGAGGCAGCAAGGTGAATAATACTGCAAAACATATTTAAAACATATTGTTTTAATATTATGATGCAGCACGTCAGGAGTCTGTGGCTGTGCAAGGTATTAAAAACAATTATTTATATAGAATAGGTATGTGTGCATTGTTTTCTGAAATGCTTGATAAAACTGGAGTTTTAAAACTTCTGCAACTGCAATGGTTGGGAGAGGTGTTCTGGTACAGTGAATACATTTAAATATAGACAGTTTTACATTGATTATGAATTGAGTTGATTTGTAAAGTAGGAGGTATGGATTCTAAATGCCGTTTGCATGCACCATCATTATTAAATTTGAGTTCTGTGTCTTATTTTTGTATGACTATCAAAATCAAACCAGCACAGAGAGAATTCAATCTGTGCAACACTCCAAGCCAACATGAAGGATGTTCTATATATTGTATTGAATTAAATTGATTGGCTCTTTGCCTCAGGTTTGCATTATTTTAATTACTGAGGCATCTGCTTTTATTTTGATACTGAGAGCCTGGCTTCTTCTCACATTTATTTCAGTATGACATGCATTTTTGAGTCTAAAATTTATGTTATGTTTTCACATTGCAGCCGTCCCCTTTCCACCGACGCACCGTTTGATGTCTGATGAAGTCTTCGATGCTGAAGGGAGGCCGAGGGTGGACATTCTGAAAAATCACTTAATTAAAGAAGGCCGTGTGGATGAAGAAATTGCTCTCAGAATAATTAATGAGGGTGCGGAAATCCTTCGCAGAGAGAAGACAATGATAGAAGTGGAAGCGCCTATTACAGGTGATACTTTACTTTTCCTAAACAGAATTGTATGTTACAATTAAACAAATCTAGGAAAAAATGAAAGCAGTGTTTTTTTTTTTTTAAATTTGGGCAACTCTTTTTTTTTCTGTTTTCTTATTTAATTAAACCTAACCTTAAGGAATCTTAACTGTATTTACTTTGCTTCTGTAATTTCATTAAGCTAAAAAGGTGGATAAGTTTTATTTAAAACCGAAGCATGGTAACATTTGTTACATATAAGCTGTCTTGTCACATTTTCAATGCTTTTTGTCCATAGAAATGAAGTGACAATTAATAAAAATGAATACCCTCTTGTGCCAGGTCATTTTGTAAAGTGGAGATGTTGTAGATTAAAGGATTAAATTTCTTCTTGTTAAACTGTTAATAACTGTGACTTCTCTGTATGGCTGACTGTAGAACTTTTCCAGAAATAGCAATTTTTTATTTTCAAGAAGGTAACTGGAAATTTTGGTTTCCTCATGTCCATTGTCAACTGGACATATGACAATTATAATTTTGCTAAATAAATGTAGAATAGCTGTTGATAAGGAATTGCCAAAAGGCAGTATGGGAAAGATGTTGATCAGTGAAATCAAGGTAAGGCTTGAATCAGTAGAAGCAAGTACACAGTCCAAAAGTAGGCTGGAGTCTCTAATCATAGAACCAAAATCTAAATCCATCTGCTTCTTCGTCCATTTTCTAAACCTTCTAGATCTTAATGAGGACTTTGTATGCCTATTTTATCCTTAGAAATAGCTGTGGATAGTTAAATTTATGTTCTAGTTATATATAATATTAACAGTTGCATAGTAATAACTTTATAGCATGCTACGGTCTGTAGACTGCATATAAGAGCAGTCATATTTACAGCAAGTAGTTATTCTGCATTAAAAGGTTTTACTGGCTCACTACATTTTTCTTTGCTAAAAGTGTTGGATAAGTAAAGTCATGCCATGCATTAACTTCACAGAAATATCCTTTGCTCTGTTATTTACTTGCTACATACAATTAATCATTTTCCAAAAAAATGAATTTGAACTAATCACAGTAATATACTTTACTAATAAATGCACAGTGCTAGCAAAATTATTTTAGAAGTTTCATTTGAAGACGCTTATTACGTAGGTAGCTTCAAATATTGAAAAATAACCTACTCGTGATGACAAAAACTTGGAATTTTTAGTTATTATTGCAGTAATATTTAAACAAAGTCAAAGCTTGTGCATAAGTTGACTGTGATGTGGAAAAGGGCATAATGATATGGCTGCAATTGGTAAGTAGCAGTAGACAAATTTAAATATGTTAGCAAAAGGTTGCCAAGACAGCAATCCATGGCAATTAATTTTCTGCTTGCTTGAACTGCTGCTACACAATTACTATAGTGACTCCTTAACATTTAATTGGCAGTTACAATAATTAGGATTATTTATCCAATTGTGACTTTAACACAAATCCCTGCATAACTCAATAACGTTTGTTTGCAGTACATTTGCTGTCAATCTGTGATTAATTTGCTGAACTGGTCTGATGGGATCTTGGACCTTCAGTGTTTCTGATTTCATTCTTTTATATCCTTGAATATTATATCAGGGTTCCTCTCTTTATTTCACCCAAGCATATATTTGCAAATGCAAGTATCAGCGAAGCCTCGTTTATAGCCTCCTTTCAAAGGGACTGATAGTAATCTATCTGGTACACTCTCTGGATTTGAAAATCTGGGTATTCCCTCAAATATGCACTTGTATTTTTTACATTTTGATGTAGAGAAAAATCAAGCAAAATGACACCTTTTATTGGCCAACTAAAAAGATTACAATATGCAAGCTTTCAAGGCAACTCAGGCCACTTCTTCAGGCAAGATGTACCCTGGGAGGTTTATTATTGGTGAAATATTGAAAAGACTCAAATAATGAAAACACATGACAGGAGTCAAACTAAAAAATTTGACATGGACAGCATGCAGGCTTGAGTGGTATAGTGGCAGATGAAATGTAATATGTAAATATAAATTATTATATGTAAGTAAAAAAAAAAATATGTTAGAACTGAATACTCAAAGGAAGGTCTGAAACTTAAAAGTAGCCCTTATGAGGACCTCCGAATCATAGTGGACTCATCATTATCTACATCTAGACAGTGTACAGAAGTGATCAAGAAGGCTGATGGGATATGATATATCACAATGTTTGAAGTATAAGTCACGGGGGTTTATGCTTAAGCTATACAACACACTAGTGAGGCCTCACCTGGTGTTGTGTGTTCAGTTTTGGTTTCCACATTACAAAAAAGACATAACAGTGTTAGAGAGAGTCCAGAAAAGTACAGCTAGACTGATACTGGGACTAGGAGGTATGAGCTGTTAGGAAAGAATGGAGGAGTTCAACCTTTTCGGTTTAAGCAAACTGGGATTAAGAGGAAACATGACTGAATTGTTTAAAATTTTGAAAGGAATTAGTACAGTAGGTGACAGTTGATACTTTACATTATGCAAAAGAATACAGGGGCATGGTTGGAAACTAGTTAAGGGAAGATTTTGGACAAATACAAGAAAAAATTCTTTATGCTAAGAACCACAAATTCATTGATTTTATTTACCAAGTAGTGTGGTCGAGACCTTCAAATCTTGTCTTGATGTTATTTTGAAAAATCTGGGTAAATATGATGGGCTAGGTTTTTGGGTTGAATGGCCTGTTCTCATCACAATTTTTTATAATTGTTCTAAAGACTTTATGCAAGGATTTTCAACAATATCAGTAAGCCACTAGAAAAATTAGTTTGTTTTCAACTTGCACCAAACTTCACCTCATTTGCCCTGCCTGTCTCTTAGATGGGAAACATCAGATCTGCAACGCAAGCATTTGTGTCTAGACCTTTGTGTGATATATTCCTGTATTCTCCATTTGTGTCCCTTCCCCCCTTTATATATCTTTATACCGTCATTGACTATTCTTAAAGGTGTCCCTTTTGTTTTTAGAAGATGCATCGCTCTTTCTACTCTGCCATTGTAGAATTGGCCTTATTTGTATTTTTGCTAAAACAGCTGTACTCTTTATCAAAATTAAGCTAAGTGGCTCTGATTACCTGACATAGCAACTAATAAAAACATCACAATTACACAGACACCTTTTACCTGAGAAGTGGCAACACTTAAAAAATGCTTTATGATTACATCTTGCCTGAAGAAGGGGCCTGAGTTGTCTCGAAAGCTTGCATATTGTAATCTTTTTAGTTAGCCAATAAAAGGTGTCATTTTGCTTACCTTTTCTCTACATTCATAATGGCTAACATGGTACAACACCCTAGTACAGTACTACAAAAATGCTTTATGAAAATCGAACAAAATAAGTTGTGCTTTTGTTTGAATATATTGAAAAGTAGTTAAACTTAGAACTGCATTAGAGTAAATCATACATTCATTCTCAGTTTTTAACTTTGTAGCATGTGGGCTCTTAAACAAGAACATTAGACATTTCAGACACTTGGCATAAAATGTTACTCATTTTCTTATTGCAAATTATAAATCTTCAAGTCTTGAATTGTGACATTAGATGAATAGGAATGAATTTATTTATTTAAAAATAGTGTGGGATTTGGGATTAAAATAATGTGTTGTACCGTGCGAGAGGGACTTTAAAGTCACAGTGCTTATGTGACTAAGACAAATAGACTGAGAAATAATTTCTATCCTTCAGCCATCACCATGCTGAATGCTGCTAAGTGTTCAGTCTGTCCGAGTGCACCTTCATGTTTACAATACAGCTCTAAGTTAACATTGGATAAGGGACAAGTGCAATATGATGTATGTATGAGTGGAAAACATTGTTCTGCCGTTATGGACTATTTTGGTACTTATTTTAGTTTTAACTTGAGTAATTGTGTTATTGTTTTGTTTTTGTTTTATTTTTGCACTGGAAAATTGTACCAAAAATTTCGTTCTACAGTGTCTCATTGCTACAATGAGAAAGATTTTGATTGATTAATTTGATTGATCGATTATGGCAACTTCAGAACACAGCAACAGAGAAAAGAATGGGAAGTTAAACTCATGGTAAAATTTAACACATTACAACATGGTCTGAATAGAGACAAGAGTTTTATGGCCAGATATGAGGACTGCTGGCATCTCTGGAACTGACACAGACAGCCTGTCTGCAGACCCATATTGTATTGAAAAACTCATCAGAAACTTCAGAAGACTTTGTTGGACAGTTATCTTATCCAAAGATCTTGCCTATACATTGTGCTCCTCTCTTTCTTAATGAATCTTAGCCTGGAGAGGTCTATTAATTTTTTACATTTAAGATGTCTCTCTTAAAGGTTTTCCAATGTTGTATCTGTTCTGGTGTCTCTATAAACACAGGGAACTCCAGTTTCTGTATTACATCATTTGTCTGAAGAAGAGTCCTGAGTTGCCTCGAAAGCTTGCATATTGTAATCTTTTTAGTTAGCCAATAAAAGGTGTCGTTTTGCTTGACTTCTCACAACGGTTTAAAATAAGGTTACACTTCATGTTGTCAAATAAATGAGAACACATTGTAAAAATTTCTCAAATTTAAGTTTGATAATAATATACTACTTCTAATTTGTTTTTAAGATTGTTCCTATTGTTGCAGTGTGTGGTGATATCCACGGTCAGTTTTTTGATTTGATGAAGCTGTTTGAAGTTGGTGGATCACCTGCAAATACCAGATATCTCTTCCTTGGTGATTACGTTGACAGGGGATATTTTAGCATAGAGGTAAGAATGTACGATACTTTTTAAAGTCCTGACTAATGCTCTACCATCTCTTAGTGGCAACTGCAGTTAGCTGTGCTCCTAATGAAGATACTGTCATTTTAAATAAATCATCCATGCCTTGCTGAACCTGAAATATATGTAGTCAAAAATGGACTGGCAGCTTTTATTAAAATGACTTGTTTTTATATTAATTTTTTTCCTGTAAGGGTTTAAATCCTTCAAGACATTATAAACCTTGGAGATGGGCATTTTATGTTTTAATCACTCATCTGTCAGTACATCTGCAGAAGCAATCAAAAGGCTCATATCCCCCATAACAGTGTTGCCCCTTGCCAGATGACTAATAATGTGTTTTTTTTTTTTTTTTGCTTTTTCCCTGGAAAATGTAATTGGTAATTTACTTTGTTCACATGCTATGTGAAATTTCCGAGGAACCATTTTTTACACGTCACCTTCCCACATAGTGTTTTTTTTTTCTTCTTTTCTTTTCTCATATGTTAATTTTTCATTTCGTGTTTTGGGAGAAAATCAAGGTAATTGTTGACATGTGGCTAGATCTGCAGTTCCAAACACATTATGTTTGTACTGCACTGCTCTAAATACAGTGCATGTAGGAAAAAATAGCACAGGTTTTAACACACAGTAGGATGTGATACAAATAACCCAATGGGATATATTACCTCCTTTATAATGTACTATTGATCTGACTGATCAAGCTTTATCCTTTTCAGGGATCCTGGAAGTACTTGCAGTTATTTGGTACTTTTCCAGATTTAAACTAAGGAGGAATGGTAGTCTATTATATAAGAGACAGCATCTAAGCGTATGCTACACGAGAGCTGAAGTTCTTTAGCTTTTGTTTTTTTTTTCCATAGCAGTATTTTGGAAACAGGAAAGTGGATTAAAAAAACACAAGTGGTATGCCTCTAATGCATGGGCATATGAATCTTTCGGTAAGATTTAAACAAAATGTTGTTTAGCATATGCAGAAAAAAATGAAGTTAGCAATTTGTCTTCTCAAGCATTTGTATAAGGCTACAACATCCTCAAAAGGGAGGTGGGGATCCAGCGCCTTCAACCTCCAATATGTTATTTTACTACTTCAAAATTGCCAGCTAAAGTAATTATGAACGCAGTTGTGACATATGCACTTTTATCTTCCAGTGAGCATACAGTAGTGCCATGTTTTGATTGATAACACTGGAGCGGCTTTATGTTCACTTGAAGGTTTTGGGGTTTATAGTCCGCATTGTCCCTGCTGGAGTAGTGCCCTGATAGGCTCGACCCTTGGATCATAAACTGAATTAAGCAGATTGGAGAGCATTATTTTTTTATGTGCACTAACTGGTTCATTATTTCGGCAATTGACAGAATTATGTGAAAAAGTGACTGTAGTGAATGTTTGCTCAGGAGACAGTTTCCCACCCTGTTCTCCTAGCACCAGTGATAGTGAACATTTAAAAAAAAATAAAAAAAAAAAAAATATATATATATATATATATATATATATATATATATATATATATATATATCTTTTCCTTTTCTTCATCCAAATCAAGCCAAAAAATGTTTAATTCTATAAAAAAACAGAATTTATTGAGTCTCATGTTTCAGGAGCATTTTGTAGGATCAAGCTTAGGGTTCTGACATACTTCAGTGGCCTTGAAGTTCACATGCTTATAAGCAAGGACAAGGTGGATGAGTTTCCTCTCATACCAGATTTGTTGTTCAGTTTGCACGTGTACTTTTGTGTTGCTCCTTGAATTCATACATGCATTTCTTTTGCAGCACATACCACAGAGTTTACTCTACAGGCCCTGCCACTGTATTTGGGATATGCTTACTTCTTACCTTGAGATGAAAGTTTAAGTAATGACTAACATTCACACGGATGTTGCTTGCCTGGCCCACTTTGATAAAAGACTTGCTGGAATATTTACAGTGAACAGCTCTAGGTGCTTACCTTGGCCAAAGATTGTCAGACTTTGTTATACCAGTATGTGCAAGGGAACATCATGTTTCTTTTTCTTTGCTTTTCTCTTAAGTTTTTGAAATGTGGTCTGTTTCAAGCTGTGCATTTTCACATATGCATAGTTCAGTTCTACCTAGATCAGTATCTTTGTGGGTTCTGCAAATTTTGTTTATTTCTCTCCTGTATTCTCCATTTGTTATTAATTTACATCCAAGTTGCTATATTACAGTAATTAGACCAGGCAAATATAAAACACTTTAAACAACCTAGAAATTAACTCTGACCTTATATTAAAACATCTATAAAACTAAACAGATAATGTAGATATAATTTTTTGTTTCTTCATTAACTGTGGTATCTTTGCTGAATCTCTTCCTCCTTGTACCTACAAGAAAAAAGGACATGTGCTCAGTGTTGGCAGTTGCAAAAGAGTACCGTATTTATGAAATAATGAAGTATGCTTGCAAAAATAACTAAATCATAATTATGAAATAACACAGTTATTAGTGGTGGAAATAAACCTCCACAGAATAGAGGAACAGCCACTTAAAAACAACAATGGCAAGAGTCTGTAAGTCTTTACAGGTTACATTACTAGGTTTTCACTGACAGCAATGCACCATCTGGTGATTGTTTTTGGAACTGTAAAGACCTTGAAAAGAACACTTAGCAATGTCTTTCATGAATGGGGTCCATATAACAGTGAGGCAAGGCTCTACAATTGACTTGCTATGGACCATAATTTAATTATGACAGCTATCAAGGCCTCAGGTCTGTATTCTCTCAGAAAACACACAATGGATGTCTTTGGAAAATGTATTATTGTAGTCATTTTTAAACAATGTGGAAATTTGACTGAAAATTTTAATATGTGTGAACACTGTTAAACGTATCTGCTTTGTTTTCGCTGCCTTAACGTTTTGTACCAGGTTTGCAAGCTTTAAGTTTCTATATACGGTATGTAGCTGCTGGAAAGTAAGGCAGGATCAAGCATGAGCCAAACGTGTACCAAAAGAAATCTCTCAGTCCAAAAGGTTTCATTTTAAAAGAGTTAACTGAAAATTCAAAGCAAACAGTCCTCACAAGAATACAGAAAAGTTCTTATACATTTAGAATAAAAGACAAAAAAAGGAAAAATGTTTCTTCCTGTTAAACTTCAATTGTTTATATACTTAAGGATTAGTTACTTCTCTGTGCTCTACTTGACATTCAGTATGTTCTAAACATACGGCTCTGCACATTCAACTGAGCCTATTAAGACACGGTTTGAAACCGTATGCCTTCCATTCCCTACTCATGGCAAGGCAGGTCACTAACTGAGAATAATCTGTAATCAGAGCAACGAGAAATAGTTAGAATATTCAATTTCAATTCAGCTTGTGGGGGTTATAAAAACCTCCCATTTACTATGCACTAATTTATAGCCAAACATTTAACATAACAAAGAAAATACTTCTATCAACTTAACATGACCTAAATAACTGGCAAATGGCTCTTACACAGTGTTTGAGAATGAGGCATACCATAATATGATCTCAGAGTTAGTGTGTATATGCTAATGTGCCACAGTAATATAACAGTAACAGTAGCAGAGGTTGACAACCATTACATTTATATAGTGATTTTCTCAGCACTCAAAGATAATTACATGGAGAGTGGGAAACCACTTCAGCCATCACCGATGTGCAGCATCCACCTGGATGATGTGATGACAGCCATTCTTGCACCAGTGCAGTCACCACAAATGAGCTGTTAGGTGGTGAAGGGGTAAAAGAGATAGTTAACCTGTTAGGGACAGGCATATGATTAGGGGGCCAGAAAGACCAGGCTGTGGTGTACAGTTTAGCATGAAAATCAAGATGCACCCTACTGTTTACAAAGGATGCTAAGGAATCTTTTATGATCACAAACAGTCAGGAATCATCCAAGGGATGGCCCCATTTTTTTTATATCCCAGTGTCCCTGTCACTACACCGGGGCATTGGTATGCCTATTTAGACCTCAGGGTAAGTGCCCCCAGCTGGTTTCACCAACATCTCTTCCAGCAGCAACCCAAACTTTCCTAGATGGTCTCCCATGCAAGTACTAGCCAGGCCCAAACATGCTTAGCTTTAGGTGGAAGTGCATGTAGTATGGCTTCTGGCTGTATGTGGTATGGCTTCTGTATGGCAGCAAGTTTCTTTTCAAGAGATTTTGTATGAAACATGTTCTAATTATTGGTGTACATTATGGTAACCATAATTGCCTCTCCTACAACAAAACATATAGCATGCCAAAATCATAATACGTACAACTTTCCGTAATATCACTGTCAAAGAATAAAATAACAATATTTCCTCTTGGGCAGTCATATAAAGTAACTAGTAATTTAGTGTGTGCATGGCCTGACTAGTTATGGATCTTGAAATGGTTCTACATACATACAGTATATAGGTCTTATGCAGTGAATATGGCCATATCTTGCACACTACCGAGGTGCCAATGCAAATGTCTCCGACTGAACACTTTTTATTAGCAATCATCTGAAGAACTATAGGTGGTCATCATTTACAGTTAATCTTGGTAGCCTTCAGTTGGGAGAATACGTATATACATCAAACACGCCATTCACCAGTGGCACACAGTCCTATGCAAATATACAGCATTTCACATGTTAAACTTGACTTTCTGAAAAGTTGTTATCAGTGGCTTTCAGTGAAATGGTTCTCGGCTACAGTCTCCCAGAAGTTTGTGATACACTGTCCTGCCCATACGTTTGGCTTACAACGAGTTTAAAAAGGTGAATCATGTGCTGTTGATTCATTTTGTAGCCATTGTCTTTGGTGTGTATTAGCTGTGGTGGTTAGGTAAGACATCATTATTAGACACTGGTTAATTAATATTAATCAGTTGTCTGTTTATCCTGCCCTTTTATTGTTTTTGTCATCCTTATTAGTATAATGTTGAAAAATCATGGAATCCAAAGGAACATAATTTGTGATATGAAATTGAGGATGGAAAGTGGTAGCTAATATAGGGTTAAGGGCTGGGGTTAAGTTCTGGTTAACGTAACAGCAGTCATCTTTTTTTTTTTATTATAATTATTATTTTAACTGTCGAACAGTTTTTTTTTTTTTCCAGGAAATTGCATCATTGCGTAAATAATTTTTATCATTAAAACTAAGTTTGATGGAAACAAGCTGGCAAGACCAGAATTCCCAAGCAGGTGTTTAACAGATTTTAGTTGTGTAGCTTAAAATTGCACAACTGAGATACATTCACAATAGCACGTGCGCAAAAACCTTTTAAAAAGAGAGCAATTTAATTAATTATGGCTATTGTTGTCTAGAAAAACATGCCCATGTACCAGTTAAGGTTTTCTGTGTACATGGCAATATAATTACCTCTAGGTGGTCAGCATGGTTCCATTTAGGTGGGTAAATTTTACAAGATGGTGGAAATGGTATGATATATAACATCAGAATGAGCTAGCCTACAGTAGAACTGAATGCAACACTTTATAGGAGTTTAAATCTCAACCCGGCATTACTTGCTAAACTTCAGCTGAATAGAAGCTAACAAACTATGTTAGGCTTAAGGGCATGCTCATCAAAATATTTTTAGTTACTGAAATATAATTATTATTATTTTGTTTTTTATAAAGTGTGTGCTATACCTATGGGTCCTGAAGATTTTATATCCAACCACGCTGTACTTACTAAGAGGCAATCATGAATGCCGGCACCTTACTGAATATTTCACTTTTAAGCAAGAATGTAAGTACATGCTGATCTTGATTTGTAATTGTTAGCATTTGCATTGCACAATCAGTAACAGTAATTGTCCAATTTTCTCTACTGTGTTAGCTAAATTAATTGTGCTTTATCAGAAAAGATTAAAGGCATTGAATTCCTACAAGATTTCTTAAGCTGAATGGTCTGCTCTGATGTTCTAATTTCATTTCAGTTTTTTTTCCAGGAGTTTTTTTTAGAGTAAGTGTGAAGTTCAAAATGATATGAATAGGATGTTATTACTGTATATTGGCAGCTACCTGTAGCACTGCATGATGTAATATTACGGACTGCTAGCTTTTCTTTTGTAGTATACAACATCAGTCTAAAAAGTCTTTGATTCTGAGTAGCTATTATACATTTTATTAGCCAGTGACCCATTGCACACAGTTTAAGTTTTGCTCCTGTTCTTTTCAAGCCTTCACGCTTCTTCTAACCTCCACATCTTTTGTTTATATTTCTTTCCAGGTAAAATCAAGTATTCTGAGCGAGTATATGATGCCTGCATGGATGCCTTTGACTGTCTTCCTCTTGCTGCGCTGTTAAATCAGCAGTTTCTTTGTGTGCATGGTGGCCTTTCACCAGAAATTCAAACTCTAGACGATATTAGAAAAGTAAGTATGATAAGAATTATGTTTATGCATTCCTTCTCAGAGTGAAATGCTATATAAATAATTATAATCAAAAGGAAACCATCTTCTACATATAATGCTTCCTGCATACATTTTGGTTCCGTTCAGAATGTAAAGTATTCATGCTTGTGAATTTTTAAATGTTTATATTTAATTTTCTCTAAAATGGTAGTATACTTATAGGATACTAACACAGCTGAACAGGATTTTTTTAGATATTATAATCAGAATAAAGCATAAATATATAGCTGAAATTGTAGGAGTAAAATACAAATACTGTACTAGCATTCTGTGTACATTATTAGATGTGTAATTTTATTTAAGGTATAGTTTTTTTCTTATCAGTAGTGGTGTTCAGTGTGCAGTTACCAAGACACACAAGCTATCCCTTTTGATATTTTTATGTTGGCAAAGTTACATTACATAATCTTATATAATTATTCTATGCTTAGCTCTCATATAATATTGTTTTTCTCTATCCATTCCTTTTCTAAACCTGCTTTTTGCTTCACTGACATTTTATAAGATGTATACTTGCACAAATCTACGCTTACCCGTACACTAGCAATTTAATGTTGTCGGTAAACCTAGAATGCATGACAAATTTGGAAGGAACCTGGAGAACACATAACTACCTAATTTGCTGCAGGCGTAGTTTCTGAAAATCATGGAGACAGTAACCGGGTTAGGAATAATGCATCCATTTTGATTTTTTGAAACCAAGTACTAATAAGTGGTTTTTGCTTTGGCTAGAACAACTCCTCCAAATTTGATGTAAATTGTGCATTCAAGAAAAAACCACGTCAGTGCTTTTTCTTACTTTCAGTTAGGTCTTTTACCCAGCTATTTTCAGGCTTATTTTTAGGAAATATAATTCTACAGGATTTTTTTGTGCAGATTAGGAAATAGAGAGAAATTTAAAAGATATTGTGTGTACGGTGGAATAAGGTGGATTGGGCTTGTCAGATCAAATGTAGCGATATGAATATAATTCCAATGTACTGTTAAAGTCTTTCATAGGCAACAGCTGATGTTCAAATGCAAAACAACAATTATTTGTTTTACATCACATTCATTTTTGGCATCATGTTACTTCAGACATACTATGCAACATTGCTGTGTTTTACAAATCTGTTTTTGCACATCACTTCCCTATTTAGGCCTTTCATAATCTTGAATAATTACCATTATTAATAAAATTCTTTCGATTCTTGATCTCTCAATGCTCATCACCACACCCCCTGCACAATGAAGTTTAAGACAGTTTTTTTTTCTTTTTCCAATGCTCTACTTTGTAATTTCTTCAGCACCCAAAAAATATCTTTCTGATCTTGAACCCATGATCCTTCACTTACTGCTGTCTCATCATAGAACTGTTTAACAAACAAAAGTCGGTTTCCTCTATGATGACAATAGAGAATAACTGTCATATTTCTGATTTTCCTTTTATTATAGGGTATTTAAAAATCACAATTTTGAAGAGCACTTCCAAGTGTCAGCAAGACTCATTTTAACTACCTCAGCCAACAAGCATTTTCACTCTTTGTCAATTCTCCACTGACCTGACACAGATTCCCTCTAATAAGTAGGTTTACAGTAATTAAAATACACTACCAGTCGAAAGTTTTAGAACACCCTCATTTTTCCAATTTTTAACAAAGTTTCAGTAGTTCATATCCACTGAATAACTTGAAATGGTACAAAGATAATTAGTAATCTGTCAAAAGTTTGTTTTTTTTTTTGTAAAAAAAAAAAACTTATTTTCAAAAACTGAAAAATGTTGTAATTGTTGGTGTAAGAAACAGTACTCACACTGGTAGGAATGTTTGCATCAACTTTGAAGTCTTAATTATCTTGCATTGTTGCAGAAGTGCTGCAAGTTGTTAGCCCATTACTTGTTACTGATAAGTTAATGCGATTTTCAGAGCTTTATCAAAAACTTAAAAGTAAACTTTTTTTTTTAAACTTCTGTCATTTTACTGCTTACTTTTTTAATCTAATTTTAATTAACCATTTCAGTTTATTTCCTTTATTAAAATCCGCAAATATAAAGTTTGATCACAAAAATAAATTCCATTTTGTTTCTCATTGAGTGCTGTACACAGAAAACCTCCCTCCGTTTGACTGAATTTGAACTCCTCTGCTGAAAGAAGAGTAGGATAAAACTGTAGCATCACTTTGTACTTAACCATAAGGCTTATCCATGATTATTTAAATGCTGTAATCAAAGTGAAATGTTCTTTTATTGAGTATTAGTTAAAGACTGTCCATATTTTTATGAACCAAAGGGTACATTTCAAAAAGGGTGTTGATTGCCACTATATTTAGTTCCATTACTATTTTTTATATAGCTGCACTGACCATTGGTATTCATGAGTCAAATTTAAATAATATTGCATATTTTCTTTCATTTATAATTTTTAAAATATCCATCCATTATCCAACCCGCTATATCCTAACTACAGGGTCACGGGGGTCAGCTGGAGCCAATCCCAGCCAACACAGGGTGCAAGGCAGGAAACAAACCCCGGGCAGGTTGCCAGCCCACCGCAGTTATTAAAATATTATACTTCTTAAATATTGAAGAGTAAAATGGAATAATTTTTCATTTAAAAATGTTTCAAATTTAATACAATTATTTCATAGCTTGTATGTTTACATCTACAGGAAAAAAGATTTTAGGCTGCTGAATTCTTATAATCTAGGGCAGGGTTACTCAACTTTGGTTATGGGGGTCAGCAGTGGCTGTAGGTTTTCCCTCCAACCATTTTTGTAATTAGAAGCCAGGCCTAGCATATTATGAAACTTAGTATTTATTTATATTGCTTCTTCATGCTTTCACTCTCCCAAGATAAACCATTATCACATTTGTAGATTCATTTTCTGAGAACATTATCCATATGTTTTATGGGCCGGAACAGATTTGTATTTCTTTTGATCCTTCCTTTCTCTCTAATTTATTTCAAAACATTGAATTACTTCTTGATCCACATACACAGGTTTAAATGTAAGCATGCTAGCTAGTGAGCTGGCTTTGTCATTTGCACCTCATTATTAACTAATGGCTGGTTAAGAAAACAGGAAAAAAAACATCAGTGCAGCTCTTTAAAACTGAAATAGACAATTAAGGGTTCTGAATTAAAACAAATGTATTAACTAAAAGTAAGGCCAAAAAACATACTGCTTTATTAGTAAATAAATGGGTTCTAATTGAAAATTTGGTAAAAGCAAAAAACTGCAGCCACTGCAAACGAATAGGACTAGAGTTGAGTACCTCTGATCTACTGTAGTATAAATGCAAGTAATAATGAGTGTCTGGATACTTCTATGAATTTTCCCTTTTGAGGTGAATCTTCAGTGTAAAATTAAAACGTAGGTTATTTCACTAGAAATGTAAAAACTGTGTGTCTGTACATATACTATATATATGTAATGATGTGTGGGTCACAGACTTGTCCAAAAGAGGAGGATGTGAGTCTAGGTTTTCAAAAAAGTCAACGTTCTTGTTGTAAAGTTTTAAATGTTCCCCACATCACCCATCAGGCGACAGACAAGCAATGTGGTGAGTCTGCAAACTTGCAGTTGCACTGGTGGTGGATAAGCAGTCCCTGTCTGTGTTAACAGAGTTTTGGTGCACAACTCAGTTGGGGGGGGGTTGTCTGGATTTCAAAAAATCTCTCGCTCGCCTTTTATACTGAATTTAAAAATTCATTTTCACAGACTGTTGCAGTTCAGAAAGCAAAGAAACAGGAAAGCATATTCCAGTCATTCTCGAAATTTAGTTGTGGTGCTCTTACACTTCTTGATTGACCAAATTTGGCTTGAACCGAAACATACCTTGCCATGTAAAATATTTAAAAAAAAAAAGGTAATGCAAAGCATCCTATGATATTTCTGAGGTTAATTAACCTGGAGCTTGTATTGGTTATTTGGAAACTAGATAGTGTTCAAGTTTTGCTTATGCATAAAGGTTTAAGAATTTATTGTGAAATATACTGTGTTAATAACTTGGTAAAGCACATTTATGTAATCCTGAAATTTTAATTCAGATTTATTTATGTTCAAACAATTGTTTAAATATGAAGCATTATAGTCTGACTTTAGGGCTAATTTCACAAGGACTTATCCAGCGCTAAATGTGACCGTGTACCAGTAACCGAATATTCCCACTCTTATTGTAGGGACTGCTGAGATATTTAAAACTCATTTCCACAATTAAAATGATCATTTAATTTTTAAACTAGGTGTAATAGATTGACACATTTTTGTCTTTAAGAATATGATTTCAGCTTTAACTTCAGTCATATAAGAAGGAATTAATACATTGAAATATGTTATAGTACTGGATCATAATACTTTATGAAAAATAAAAAACTACAATTTTATCATGACCCAAGTATTGGAATAACATTATGTTGTGGGTTGTCTGGTAATTTCTATGGCTAGTGTTATGGGCATATAGATTGGATGCTGTTATTTGGAGGACACATGTGACCAGTGCTCCAAATAGATAAAAATTTATAAAAGCATCTCTTAAAAACATAGCAGACCCAAAGCATGTTGGGGCTGCACAGGTACCAAGTCTAATATCATGTGGGATCAACAGCTATATTAATTTTCAACCATCCACCACATGTAACTTTTTTACACTTGTAGTTTTCATCTACTTTTGGTACTTCACTTTAGTATTAGTTTTTAATACTCTGAGTTAAACCTTTGTTCTCTCTTGTTTATTAACAAAACTGCAGAGGTTTTGTGCATACTAATAACTATTCTGAGTGGTAATAATTATTGACATTATACATAATACATTAATTTTCTCAGTTTATGTAGCACACAGCATCATTTCCCTGGTTGATATACATCAGCACCTTGCTTTTGCAATATTTATTCTAGCCCTTGGATGCACAGTGTAACAGTGTTTGAGCAATCACAAGCAACTTTGCCTTCCCCAATTCCTGTTGCTCCACTGTATACAAAAGACAAAACAAGACACATATAGGGAAGTGGATACTTCTCTGCTTTCCTTTTAATTGCATCAGGTTGTGCAATGATTCTTGTCTAATGAAGTATAGAGGTTAGAGAGCCAAACGCCAGTCAGCTCCTTCAGTTAAAAGGAAAACGGTGCAGAGAAGCCCAGATTTTTCACTATGCACAATATGCCAATGACGATTGAGGTGATCCAACCAAAATCATAAATAGGCTGATACTTGAAGTGATGAACAAATATGATAAAGTAGTCTGAAAAGTCTTGTCATGTTGCATAGTGGTACACAAAGTAACATAATGCTACATGGACACATTTTAAATGTGTAATTTTTAATTGTTTATATACAGCAATTATCCAGTGATCTAGATATAATTATCTGTATTGCACATTGAGATATACATTCTAAACATATTTGATTATGATAGCTTTATTAAGTGGTAATATATTTTTTCTATATTTTGGGACAGTTAGATAGATTTAAAGAGCCACCAGCCTTTGGGGCAATGTGTGATCTTCTATGGTCAGACCCTTCTGAAGACTTTGGAAGTGAAAAATCAGAAGAATACTTTAGTCATAACACAGTACGAGGATGTTCCTATTTTTATAGGTAATGTAAGATTTAACTTCCTTCTTAAGTCTTGTTTTTTGCCTTTTTAATTTTACCATGCAGGTAAACCAAAAACGTATTCTTGCTTCTTGTTTAAGAGCTGTGAGCCCTGAAGCCCTTGGCGTTTTCAAATAAAATTAGTAAAATGCAAAATTGTACTAATAAACCTAAACATTTACAGGTTCCCTTTATAAGGTTGGTCTTTTTTTTTTTTGTGGGCTGCACTAACTGTATGAAAAACAAAGCTAAGTTATTTACATAGCACATTTAATATAAAATGTTGTTTAATGTTTAAAGTACTTTATAAAAATGTTAAGAATATTAAAAATAAGCAAGGGGTCAGGAAAAGAAAAAAATATGTATAACAAAAATTCATTATAAAAGCTATGGTAAGCAGATGCGTTTTTTATCTGTCTTAAGAGTAATGGTTGTAGGGCAAGTCTCTTATCATCTGGAAGTTTGCTCCGCTAATAATAGCATAATGAAGAAAAGCAGCTTCAACATGTTCTGTTTTGTTCCTGAGAACAACAAGTAGGCCTGTTCCAGAAGACCTGAGGTCTGGTAGGTTTGTAATGCAAGAGTACAGTAAATCTGTGATACATTTAGATCCTAAACCTTTTAATTATTTGTAGATGGGTACAATTATTTTAAAATCAATTCTCTGCATTACAGGAAGCCAATACAGAGATCTTAGAAAAGCTGTAATTTGTTCAGCTTTTCTACTTTTAGTGATTCTTTGAATAAGCTGTTGTGTAAGAGCTTTTATAGGAATACCAGAAAAAAGGCTGTTAAAGTAGTCAGTCCTACTTCCAGTAAAGGCTTGAATGTTTTTCTAAATCTAATTTGGACCAAATCCTGACTATATTTTTAAGATGATGTAGAGTGCTGGCCATATAATTATTTTGATATGATTATTGAAACTTAGTTCTGAATTCATAATTAGACCAGAGTTTTTGATTTGGCATTTTATCTTCAAGGAATGTGAGTATAAGTCATTAGTCTCTCTTTTTTAGCTCCAAAAGCAACTATTTTTATTATTTAATGGATGAAAATGATAACATATTCAATTATTAATTTGTTCAATGCTCTTTTTAAATGAACATACAGGACCATAATCATGAGTGGCATGTGCATATTTGTGGTTAAAAAAAAAAAAATTATTATTCTGCATTATCTGATGTAAGGCTAACCTAAAGTGGGAGAAGTCCAGGGATACACCTTTGAGCATTCCACATGACATTGAATAGTTTTGTTTTAGATGGTAATGTGCACATTATATATTTTAGTCTAAAAACTAACGTGCTAAAAATAGCAAAGTATGTATTAGATACTATTACGATATTTACTGTATTTTGAAGTATTAATAACTAAGATTTTATACTTTTTTTGTTAAGCCATTTTCTGTATTATTATGTTTTAGATTTTAGAAGCTAACAAGAAATGTAGCTAGTAATACAGTAAAGGGTCTGGTGCTTAATCATCCTGCAAACTGTAGTAAGCACTGTTTTGTAAGATGACCCATTACATGACAGTTTTAAATAAGCACACATTTCCCTAAAGATGTGTCATATTTCAAGAATGTAAAGATTTTCTCAGTCCAGTTGACTAATTAATTTAACACATTGAATTATCTTGTTAATAATACTTTTCAGTTTTAAAGGGAGAGGTTTGTTTTTAGCAGTTCGCTTTATATTGAGGGTTTATATTTCTCTTAGAGAAGGTATCTGGGTCACTTAGACACGGTATAGAGGGGGAAGGGGAAACCTACCTAGAGGAAGAAGTACAGAGAAATGACAAAGTCACATTGAGCAACGCAGGTTTGTCTATGGAAGGAAGGGAGGATTAAGGATCCTCTTGTAAGAGGAAAGACTTTTACAATTGTATCTAAATAATCCTTGATGGCAGGCAACAGGAAAGTAGCAGTCTTTTTTTTTTTTTCTTTTTCAGAAGTAGTAATTTGTGAATACTTTTCCTTGTTGTGTTTCTTTCATCGATAGCCAAAATCGTGCCAGATGACAAAACAACTTATTCCCTTTGGCAAAAATGAAAAGCATGTCCGCCCTTTTATTAAATATAATATGTCTATTTTAAAATAATTTAAAAAAATAATTGTTAATTGGCCTTTCACAAAAATATGCTGATAATGAGCAATCCCTAAGGGAACAAAGTATATTAAGTTTATAATTGTTGTATGCCTTTATTGCAATTACAGATTTGTTTTATGTAAGAAGTTATATGTAAATGTACACTATTGTACGTGCCCTGTATAATTTTCTAATGTTTGGCAGATTTTGAAGTAAAAGTGCATAATACTGCATATTTTTTCAGTCTTTAAGTGTGTGCTTGTGCCTGTCTTTCTCTGGTTTTATCTATTAAAGTATACGATTAACAAGTAATAACAATAAATGATTCTCTTTTTCTCCCCCAGCTATGCTTCGGTTTGTGAATTTCTACAAACGAATAATTTGTTATCGATCATTAGAGCTCATGAAGCACAAGATGCAGGGTAAGCAGTTGTTTGTATGCAAATGTACATTCACAAAAAATGTTAACCATTGTGACAGATAGGGGGCACTATTGCTCCCTTGAACCCTTGTCCAAGACGCTAGACATGAAGTAAAAGTCCAAATATATGACTTTTTATTATTTCACAGTGCACAAAGCACCCTCCTCTCCACAATATTCATAAACCACAATACAAATCTCACTAATAAACAATCCTCCAACTCCCAGATGCGTTGCCACCCTTCCACCCAGCTCAGCTCGCCGTCTGGGAGCTGTCACAGTCCTTTTATAGTCCCTGACCCGGAAGTGTTCTAATCCCCAGTTCATGTGATTCTTATCACTTCTGGGTCAGATAAAAAGTCCTTTTCTTCATCCCGGAAGTACGTCACTTCTGCTGTCGCTCTGCCTATGACACACTTCCGGGTTATAGGGCACATATGACTCTCTAAGCCTCCCTGCAGCGTCCTCTGTTGGCCCCTGGGGTATCCAGCAGGTTTGTAGGCGAAAACTCCATAGTCCATGATTCCCTGCTGGTATCCGGGGCACCTCCATGCTGCAGGGAGAGCTCCATCTGGCGGCCTGGGGGTATTGGCCGTGATGACAAGCCGGCCATAGACCACACCATCTAACCACACAGATCCTTTTACTTGTACCTTAATTGCATGTTAACAATATATAAATACACATTCTCTCCAACATGCGCACAGTCTAAATTAACAAATCCTTTTACTTCTGTCTTAATTGCTTGTTAACATACTGTTGCAATCTTTTTGTTTTACAGTTACAGAATGTACAGAAAAAGCCAAACAACAGGCTTCCCATCATTAATTACAATTTTTTCAGCGCCTAACTATTTGGACGTATACAATAATAAAGGTGAGTCATTTCTTATGGATTGCAAAGCATTTAGATTCCCCATAGCTGTAAATTATCAGTTACAGATGGCAGACCAATGAATAGTTAAGAGTGTTATTCACTCATTTGCACCCTTCCTCTTGTAATATGAATGTTACAGTTGGTGTCTCTTGTTATCCAGAGTTACCTCATATACCTACTTTGGTAAAGGTATAACTGATGCATTTGTGGGATTTTTCTGTGAATTCATACTGTCATGAATATCCCTGAAATGTCTTGCATTATCAGGTGTGGACATGGAATTTTTAATGTTCCAAATTTGTTGTTGGGCAGTTTTTACTTTTTGGTACATGATTTCAGCAAGTTCAAATGTAATCCATTTTTTTTGTTTAAGATGGCATTTCTTTGATGTATTTAATCAAGTCTTGCCACTCAAAAATGTTAAAAAATATTTTTTCCTCTATTACTTAACCCAATGTTGTTTGTACATAATGGCAGAGAAAAATGGGTAATCTCAATTTCTTAATTGAAAATGGAGATTACAAAATTGCTAATACAGTAAGCATCAGTGGGGACCAATGGTGAACAGCAGCGTTGTCAAAATGTCTAAAAAAGAAAGTCTCAAACTACTTGTGTTTTGTAAAATTATACTGTTTTAATATTACATTTTACATTCAGTTTTATACAGTCCTTAGTGATATGTAATCATAATGAATGAAATTATATTTTCATAAACTAGGCACAAACAAAAATCGCTTTTAAATTTTCTAGTTACTGGTTGATGTTTATGTAGAAGAAAATTCACATTGTGTTTGGATAAGTCAAGAAGGATTATCATTTATGTTATACACACTTTTAGATGCTCACGTCTAGTTGTTTCTTTGTTGTTTCAGCTGCTGTGCTGAAATATGAAAATAATGTGATGAACATTCGCCAGTTCAATTGTTCTCCTCATCCGTATTGGTTGCCAAATTTCATGGATGTCTTTACTTGGTCATTGCCCTTTGTTGGTGAAAAAGGTTAGTTTTGTCTTGTATATGACCATGTACACACAAAATCTTTGTTGTGCTTCATTCTTGAGTAAATAAAATAACGCATCCTGGTTAGTCAGTATTTCTCCTTCTTCTTCCTCTACATCTTTTTCCACTACTATGTGGGATGAATGTGCTTAATCAACCTTAACCAAACAGCTCGGTCCTGCACCACCTCCTCTCCAATCAGATCCTTTCTGTTTAGGTTGGGTTTTCTGTTTGTTTAGATTTTGTTTTCCTGTGTAAAACTTCAATGGTGTTACTGGAGCTTCTGCCGAAAACTAATGAAGGGAAAAATTATAGAGTTCTAGAGGTATAGGCTGGGACAGGGCATTGAAGTATTTTTTGGATGATATTATTGACTGTCAGTTGCATCCTAATATAAGACATCAAAAAACTCCTTTTATGTTTCTGCTAGTGCTGTGCAAATCAACTGACCAAAGACTAAAATCTGCCGGTTTTTGCTCTTTTCTATGAAATTGACAATCGGCTAGTTATTGGCTGATTGGTTTGCTGATTTTATAACATAGGATTAGAGGGTGTGTGTAGTACCAGAAGATCATCCTAAATAAAAATTATTACCTAAAAATGTGATTGTGGAAGTACTTTAAAGTATCTGAAAGTGACAGAGTTTTATATGTAATGTTTGATTGAGAGATATATATATACATATACATATATACAGTGCATCCGGAAAGTATTCACAGCACATCACTTTTTCCACATTTTGTTATGTAACAGCCTTATTCTAAAATGGATTAAATTCATTTTTTCCTCAGAATTCTACACACGACACCCCATAATGACAAAGTGAAAAAAGTTAACTTGAGATTTTTGCAAATTTATTATTATAAAAATAAAAACATTGAGAAAGCACATGTACATAAGTATTCACAGCCTTTGCCATGAAGCTCAAAATTGAGCTCAGGTGCATCCTGTTTCCCCTGATCATCCTTGAGATGTTTCTGCAGTTTAATTGGAGTCCACCTGTGGTAAATTCAGTTGATTGGACATGATTTGGAAAGGCACCCACCTGTCTATATAAGGTCCCACAGTTGACAGTTCATGTCAGAGCACAAACCAAGCATGAAGTCAAAGGAATTGTCTGTAGACCTCCTAGACAGGATTGTCTCAAGGCACAAATCTGGCGAAGGTTACAGAAAAATTTCTGCTGCTGTGAAGGTCCCAATGAGCACAGTGGCCTCCATCATCCATAAGTGGAAGAAGTTCAAAACCACCAGGACTCTTCCTAGAGCTGGCCGGCCATCTAAACTGAGCGATCGGGGGAGAAGGGCCTTAGTCAGGGAGGTGACCAAGAACCCGATGGTCACTCTGTCAGAGGTCTTCTGTGGAGAAAGAAGAAACTTGCAGTAGGACACCATCTCTGCAGCAATCCACCAATCAGGCCTGTATGGTAGAGTGGCCAGATGGAAGCCACTCCTTAGTAAAAGGCACATGGCAGCCCACCTGGAGTTTGGCAAAAGGCACCTGAAGGACTCTCAGATTATGAGAAACAAAATTCTCTGGTCTGATGAGACAAAGATTGAACTCTTTGGTGTGAATGCCAGGCATCACGTTTGGAGGAAACCAGGCACCGCTCATCACCATGCCAATACCATCCCTACAGTGAAGCATGGTGGTGGCAGCATCATGTTGTGGGGATGTTTTTCAGCGGCAGGAACTGGGAGACTAGTCAGGATAAAGGGAAAGATGACTGCAGCAATGTACAGAGACATCCTGGATGAAAACCTGCTCCAGAGCGCTCTTGACCTCAGACTGGGGCGATGGTGCATCTTTCAGCAGGACAACGACCCTAAGCAGACAGCCAAGATATCAAAGGAGTAGCTTCAGGACAACTCTGTGAATGTCCTTGAGCGGCCCAGCCAAAGCCCAGACTTGAATCTGATTGAACATCTCTGGAGAGATCTTAAAATGGCTGTGCACCGACGCTTCCCATCCAACCTGATGGAGCTTGAGAGGTGCTGCAAAGAGGAATGGGTGAAACTGGCCAAGGATAGGTGTGCCAACCTTGTGGCATCATATTCAAAAAGACTTGAGGCTGTAA
Source organism: Polypterus senegalus (assembly GCF_016835505.1). Lineage (NCBI taxonomy): Eukaryota > Metazoa > Chordata > Cladistia > Polypteriformes > Polypteridae > Polypterus > Polypterus senegalus. The sequence continues at coordinate 325,507,017 of NC_053154.1, forward strand.
TTGCTGGCAGAGGTACATCGACAAAGTATTTAGCAAAGGCTGTGAATACTTATGTACATGGGATTTCTCATTTTTTTTATTTTTAATAAATTTGCAAAAATCTCAAGTAAACTTTTTTCACATTGTCATTATGGGGTGTTGTGTGTAGAATTCTGAGGAAATAAATGAATTTAATCCATTTTGGAATAAGGCTGCAACATAACAAAATGTGGAAAAAGTGATGCTCTGTACTTTCTGGATGCACTGTGTGTATGTATGTATGTATGTATGTATGTATGTATGTATGTATGTATGTATGTATGTATGTATGTATGTATGTATGTATGTATGTATGTATATATATATATATATATATATATATATATACATATATATATATAAAAAAGTTTTCTTTTTTATTAAACCAGTTTTTAGTCTCTGTTTCTAAGTATGGTACCATTTTAAACATGTTGTGTTTGGGATAATCGGAAAAATCTTAAGTACAATAAGCGGCTTTTTGTCCACCCATAAACCAAGCATTGTCTTATCACAATGAGTCAAAATAAGGACTGTATTCAAAGTTATTTATAATCTTTTGACCAAGAACTGAATTCATTATTTATTAATTTGCCAGAATCCCTTATTCCAATGTAAGAGGTAGGAACATACCCCTGATGGGGCATCTCTCAAAGTCAACTGCAGGATACACTCGCACATACAACAGGTCAATTTGAAGTGCTCTGTCATCATATCTTAAGTATGCAAACCAAACAGTTTCAGATGTGTGGGGAAATGTGACCTCTTTGACAAAACCCATGCTGTCAGTGTTCAGAGTGTGGTTTAAATCCATCTCTCAGGAGCAGTGAGCCAGTTGTACTAATCACTTTGCTCAAAGCTAATTCATTAATTAATTTAATTAAAGCTTTTTAATTTAAAATCTTTAAACCACAAGCTTCTTAGCCACATGTTGAACACTGATGACATTATGGCTCTGCCTACACACTGCTAAACCATACTGTGAAATTTTTTATGGGGAAGATTCTATCCCATACTCTGTGCAGATAAAGGTTTAGAACAGCTGTTGGAATTTTTCACATTCTGGGAAGCTAGGAAACTTTTATGTGCGATCTTTTTAAAGGGAGGTTTAATTTTCCTCTTTATAAGTTTCAGCAAAACTGAACAATTACTGGATGCTAATCTGTATGTGCTCCCATGGCAATTATAAGTACAATATTTGGAAACAGCAAAACTAAAGTTACATTTTTGAAGAAGGAACTATCTATGTATGTAACACTACATATCTGTGGATTTATCATGTGGTACATAAATATTTTAATATATTAGGTGTGTCTTGTGTAATTTTGCCTTTGATATAGGTTTTTGTGTTTGCAGTACCATGGGCTTACATGTTAAGTATGTATTACATAAAAGTAAAATTGAACTGAATGGAATCCTAATGCATATAAGCTTTGTTTGAATCGTTCATATGACCAGAAATCAACTTGAAATCATGAAGTGGATTCAGACAAAAAAAAAAGCAGTGATTGACCTTGAAAATCCCAACTGGTACATCTCTAGTTTCAAGTAAAACTCTTGATCTCATCTAACAACGCAATTGTAAATGGTGTAAAGGGAATTAAAAACAACATAATTTCATTAAGGAAGATTATCTCATGAACAAAGAATTAATTAAAATGAACTATGGGAGGTACAGTGTTTTCATCAGGAACTAACTGGGCTCTAAATGCTTCTCTACATTTCATGAAGAGCTAACAATCAGTGACGCATGCTGTCTTATTAGGCTTATTAAAGCTAAGAGGTTTAAATGCTTTGGTAGTGCATCTAAAAACTGAGAAAAACCAGAAAAAGTGAAGATCTTTGTCAATAAACGGTGTTGCCTAATGACTAAGGCATTGGAATTTAAATAAGAAAGTAAACTGGTCCATCTCCATCTCTGACTTTTTTTTTTTTTGTGCTGTAGTCTAACAAAAATATCTTTAAACAATCGTAGTATTTACAAAGCACCTTAGGATGGCATTCATGTTAGGAATATATTTTATAAAACAAAAGTCTAATTGGAAACCTGATATAGAGAATCTTAAGAGGATGTTTAAAGTCCTCTCTCCTTTTAAATTTTATGATTTGAAGATATCTGTCAAATTTTGAAATATCTGTAAACACTTTAAAGTTCACCTAACAATGTCTTAAAATTGGTTTGATGAGCTTATATGTGAAGAGATCTCTAAATTTGTTCTGAAATAAATATTCAAATCAATTACATATATTTTCTTATAAACTCTGGGAAACAGTATTACTGTGTTGGGGTGCCTTTCTTTGAATCAAGGTGTTTGTATCTGTGACATCCTATTATAACGTATTTATTTAGTCTTACTTCTTCTAATGGAGGAGGAGGTTTCAAATTCAGATAAAAAGTGTTCTGTTTTCCTTGTAGATAGTAGAATTCAAAATCATTTTTGGTGGACGCTTCACTGATATGTCATGATACCTTAGTTTGGTTCATGATTTGCACTTTTTAACATTAGTTATTTCAGTTCATGGGAAACGAGAGGAAATACAAGTAGTAAAGATTTTATTATAAAGCGTTTCAAATTATTACACAGTGCTTACAGTTAATTTGCCATTCTCTTGGCCTTGATTAATGGTTTCTGAAATTTGAAAGTGGAAATGTTAAGAAGCATGATCTTTTAGGACTTCTCTTAGTCTGCTGATACACTTGGAAGCCTCTATATGCTTAATAAGATTTTTTTATATGCTTAACCTTTTTGCTGACTCAACAACTGCTGAAAGTGTTCATTCAGCCTATTTAGTAGGCCCATTTACTATACAGCTTGCTCTTTTCTGCACATGCGAATTAACTGCCAATGTTTTTGCAGTTACAGAGATGCTGGTAAATGTCCTTAGCATCTGTTCAGATGATGAATTAATGACTGAAGGGGAAGACCAATTAGACGGTAAGAACATACTAATATTCCAATGCTGAAAAAAATTTAATTGCATATTTTCATACTTATAATTGTTTACTAGAAGATAAGTACAAATACAAGGTATAACAGCAGCTCAGCAGTGTGAAAAAATGACAGCTTATAAACATAAATAGACCATATTAAATAAACTCATTTAAGTATTGATTCTGTTGTGTGTTACTAGTGACAGTTTTCCCAGGCCCAGTTCGTCAGATCTGTCAGACAATTTTACATTTAAGCCCAAGTGTACACATTTACTGTGCTATGTGTGCTTTTTAACATTGATTAGAACAAATTTTTTGTCAGTTTACCATAAAAACTTTTATAGCCAGTAATTAATTTATTTTTATGTGTGAAAATGTAGTTTTCACCTACCTATAATTGATCATGTTCAAACACAAGTTTATTGTCATGTATATACAGTACAATGACATGCTTGTGATAGCAACACAATAAAAACTGGCAATGAATGGCACACTACACGTTAAATACAATATCCATATAGGATGTACACATGAGGTATGCTGTGAATAGCCTTTTCACCTAAGGATATAAACTGTCTTTGAATTTAGGGTCACAAGTGATAATGGGCCGGTACCTTTGCCAGAACAAAGTAGGGAGAAACGGGAGTCTGCCGGATGACCGAGATCTTAAATTATACAGTTTGCCTTTCCACAGGGGAGTGAGATATGCATGTCCTGAACAGAAGGTAACTGTGTGTCAGTTTTACCACTTTCTGCAGGTGCCCTTGACTGAGCAGGTGCCAAGTGACGATTTTGTTTTACAGTACTTGACCTAATGTGTCATTCTTTTGCTAACTCTTTGAGTTATGAATTAAAATTTTGGACAACGCTTTAATTTGCACTTTTGCACATTGCGTGAGCACATGCTTTAAGGTATGAGTGACCAAAAGCTGCCTTGTTTTTTGACTGCTTATATAAAAGCTCAAAAGAAAGGAAAAAATAATTTAAAAATAGATACTTGAACATTTTATTCATAAATTAGTGTTTTTTTTTTCTTTACTCTGAAGATGTTTTCTTCTACTGTATATTGTTGTCATGGTTCCCGCATAGTTGACGGATAACATCAGAACACGGAGTCCTCCCAACTTCTCTTCTAAATCCAGAGATGCAGACAGTTGGCGTTTTTCAACAGCAGTAGGAGCCAAGCAGGGCAGGACATTAGTAGAGCGCAGGGTGTTTTTTACACACCCATACTTGCTTACAGAGGGTCAGTTTAGACTCACTAATCAGCCTTATTTAAACAATATAGCACTTCTGTCTTCATTTTACTTGTATTATGGCATGAAAATGTCATTTTTATTTAACAGTCTGACTTTTATTTTTATATACGGTTTAGCACGACAGTCTACTTAATTAGGTTAGTGGGTATTTGTAGTTTAAAGTTGAAGAACTAAGTCACTAGGCCTCAGTTCCCCAATTTTTCTCATAAATATTTTTGCATAATTTTTTCCACAATAAAATTATGGCCTTGAGTGTATTCCACTTTTATAAGCTGAAGTACTAACCTGTTTTTATCCTACACCCTTTGAAAGTGTGTATACTGTATTATTAGAGGAAGGAGAATATACTGTACAAGCTACAAAAAAATATAACTGTTAGATACTGTGGTATATATTAATAATGTGTGTTAACCAAAAAAATTGAATGTTAGAAACGTTCTTTATTTCATTTAGGAAAGTAACATATTATTTAAAAAAATAAAAATAAAGTGCAGCAGTATATCTAAGGGAACTGATACAATTTTAAAAACAGGGTAGACACATCAGTCATTTAAAATACTTTTTCCTGCTTTTTATAGTGCATTTTATAAAATTTAGAAGCTTTTTAGTTCACAATTTTTTTTTTAAAAGCGTCTCCATTTTGTGGAATTTTGGTCAAAGATTTTTGCACGTTACCCAGTGCTCCCACAACTCAATAACTCTCAAGCTAAGGGACATTAATTAATGAGGGTGGGAGGCGGGAGGTCTTCATTTAAAAAGCTCCACCTCATTTGAGTGCACTTCATTGTCATGCATGAGAGGTTTTTCCATAAATGATAAACTTAACTAAACTTATTTCAGTAAAAATGCACGTTTGAGACTTTGTGAGCACATGAGTAGACACCGATCATTTAAGTTATACAACACAAATAATTCAATATTTTCTCATGGTCATTGTGATATCGTTTGCTGCTGCTCAATTTGGGTCTTCATTCAAACTCATCAGGAACTTTATAATCTTTGTTCTCCATGAAAACGTGATTAGAAACTTTTTCCAGTCATCTATAAAAATAATTCATGTTGAGTAACAGTTTGGGTAGAGTATTCCTTTAAGTGTACCTTAAGTGATGGTAAGTGTCCGCACTTGCTCACCTACTTCACAGTCCTGAGCTCAGAAATCTCATAGAATAGAAGCAGAAGACACGGGACATGGTGCATTCCTCTGTGGAGACTAAGGTGAAAGCAGGATCATTGAAGAATTGCATTAAAGGAGGAAATTTAGAGGAGTCATTGTTGTTGTGCACTCATCAGTGTGTGCCATTCACATAGCTCTGATTTTGCTGAACTAATATTTTCCGTGTTGCAGCTTGACTTTTAACCTTTTTCCTTTCATTTCCTTCTAATCCCTACTCTTTTTCATTTATGATGTAGATAATGAAATTCTTTCTCATCTTGTTTATGCATTCACTCACTTGTTCTTTTCATTATTACGTTTGTTTTTTCTGGATTCTTCGTCTGAAGAGCAACTCATTTATGGCAGTCGAAAAGGTACAGCCCAGACAAAACTGCTATGTTTTTAGATAAGACTTGACAAACAGAAACCTAATGTGGGGGCAACAATGTGTGAAAAAGTACAGTTTAGCCCACATTTGTTTCTTTATGTACAGTTAAGTTAATGGATTAAAAGCCGTATTTCTGGACTACTGTCTTTCTCTGCATGTTATTTTCTGCTCTAATTCAAATATAGCATAAAAGTGCTAACTTAATTTTTGTTCTTCTCCAATTTTACGTGGGGAAAAATCTGCATGAAGTAGTTGCTTTGATCCATTTTTTTTCCTCTACTGTACCTCATTTGCATGTTATTTTAAGGTCATTCCTTACCTTTTCACATTCTACCCGTAACTTTAGATCATTTTACTCATTGTGCTGTGTCTTTTGGGTACCATGCAGTTGCTGGTAAAGCAGCACTGCATTCAGATGTTTATGATTATTTCTTTATTTGTTACTTTTGCTTTTTTTTTGTTTGATTGTTTTAACAGTCATTCATACATTTAAAAATAGGAACATAAAACCAAAGTAAAAAATGTAAATTACATAGAATTATTCTGACACCAGTGTTAGAAGTGCTACAGTATGTAATAGCAATGGAAGAAATGAATGAGAAGAGTAAACACATGTCTTGGTGTCTTTAATTCTTTGTATGCATGTGTGTGCTTATTTATTTTAACTTTAATTTTGTGATGTTCAAGGGTAAATTATAAATTACAGAGAGAGAGAGAGGGAGGTTATGGAGGAATATTTCGGACAAAATTAAATAAATAAATGTGTAAATAAATAAAAGTACTGTGAAATGTGAGCATAAATAAATAAATGTGTCACGAAATATGTTTTTCGTTGCTTATTTATTTATTTCATTTTGTCCGTAACATTCCTGCAAACCGTCATGAAATACGGCTTGAAATAAAACTGTCACTTTCACTCATCAAAGTTGAGAGGGTGGGCTCTAACACGCCCTCTAGTTACTGATTGGTGAATCGATAGCACAAGAATTAATTAGAAAAATGCTTACTACTGCCGATGAAATGGGTTCTGCCGAAGATAGTACGTATTTCAGAGAGAGAATTGAAGATTTATCGAAAGAAATTACAATGTTGGCGGCCCTCTGAGACTCCGATATAGATGAAACTGTTTTTGAAATTATCGAAGAACAGGTGGAAAGGACTCTACTACACTCCAGTTCAGATGATTCAGTACCCTGCTCTGGACGTCCATCCTTTGACATTCCAGCTGAGTCAATAGAACTCCTTCTGTTATGCGGTTTAAAAGTACGACAGATTGCAGATCTACAGTATATGGTGTATCGGAGAAGACGATCACAAGGCGAATGAGCCAGTTTGATATACGGTAAGCTGCAATGGCTGTATTAGTTTAAGTACTTTGACATGGAATGCCCAAAGCAGCTCCAAGTAATATTTTGAACTGAGTATTTGACCCTTGTTCTACGAGTATAAAGTCAGGTGCATATTCGCAGCTACTTTTTCAAAAAACTCTACAGCTTTGATCAGTGGCAAAGTTGTTCAGTTCAAAATATTAGTAGGAGCTGCTTTGGGCATTCCATTTCAAAGTACCTAAACTAATACAGCCGTTGCAGCTTACCGTATATCAAACTGGCTCATTCGCCTTGTGATCGTCTTCTCCGATACACCATATACTGTAGATCTGCAATCTGTCGTACTTTTAAACCGCATAACAGAAAGAAGGTGTTCTATTGACTCAGCTGGAATGTCAAAGGATGGACGTCCAGAGCAGGGAACCGTGTCACCTGAACTGGAGCGCAGTCGAGTCCGTTCCACTAGTTCTTCGATATTTTCAAAAATAGTTTCATCTATATCGGAGACTAAAAGAGCCGCCAACATTGTAGTTTCTTCCGATAAATCTTTAATTCTCTCTCTGAAATTCATAATATCTTCAGCAGAATCCATTTGATCAGCAGTAGTAAGCATTTTTCTGATTAATTCTTGTGCTATCGATTCACCAATCGTGTGTTAGAGCCCACCCTCTCAACTTTGACGAGTGAAAGTGAGTTTTATTTCATGTCGTATTTCATGATGGTTTGGAGGAATGTTACGGACAAAATTAAATAAATAAGCAACAAAAAAAATATTTTGTGACACATTTATTTATTTATGCTCTCATTTCATGATAAATTTATTTATTAAGGCTTCATTTCATGATACATTTATTTATTTATGCTCACATTTCCCAATACTTTTATTTATGTGCGCATTTATTTATTTAATTTTGTCCGAAATAGTCCTCCATAGGAGGTTGGGTGCATGCACTGATAGAGCGTTGCTGCTGCTGTTAGAGATTAATCCAGCCATTCCTTGTAAACTGAACAATCCAATACTAACTTTCTGCTCAGGTCTCAGTTCACAAAGACTTTGTGCAGGTCACGTTTTTTGTGGACAATCCCCAACATTAATTTGAACAAAAAGGAAAGAAATACAACATACAGTACAGTTTAGTGCAAATAAAGTAAAGCTGTACGAGTTGAGATTCTCTTGAGGCTTAGTTTTATGCTTATTCTTACACAATAAGTATGGTTTTGTAGAGGTACACTACTATTTCAGCAAATATATTTGGTGCGAAATAGTTTAGAATCACATCTTTGCTTGTCTTCAGTACAAGCTGTGCTTTACCATCTAGCACTATAGTGTTGAGATTGAGATTATATCTCAAACATGTGTCTTACCAATAAAAAGCAAAGAGAAAAAAGAAGCAGCAACTATAACAAATAAATGCACCTTTGTAATGGTGGGTATAGAAAAGATTCACCCCCTTTTGAAAATACTCACATTTTGCTGCTTTAGATTTTTTCAGCTTTATTTACACAATACAACCTTTAACATCCTAGTCAAAGTTATATAAGCAACAACTTGGTATAGTAATAATAAATAATAGTAAAATAGCAATACCATGTCAGTACTTGGTAGAACCACCTTTTTCTTTAATTATAGCCTTGAATCTATTGGGATACTTCTATACCAACTTTGCACATCTAGACTGTGCCCACTCGTCTTTACAGGACTGTTGAAGCTCAGCCATATTAGATGCTGTCTGTTGGTGGACTGCAAACTTCAAATCATTCCAGATTTTCAATGGGGTTTAAGTCTGGGCTTTGACAAGACCATACAAGAATGTTCACTTTTTTGTCTTTCATTAACTGTGTGGGCAATTTTGCTTTGTGTTTTGGGTCGTTGCCTTGTTGAAAGGTGAACCTTCTTCCCATCTTCAACTTTCTGGCAGAGGGCAGCAGGTTTTCTTCAAAGAATTTGATGGTATTTTTCCCTATCCATTTTTACTTCTACCCTGACAAGTGCCCCAGCCCCTGCTGCAGAGAAACACCCCCACAACAGGTTGCTACCACTTCCATGCTTTACGGTGGGTATGGTTAGTTTTGGATGGTGACCTGGTGTAGTGGTTAAGGCTTTGGACATCAAACCCTGAGGTTGTGGGTTCAAATCCCACTACTGACACCATGTGACCCCGAGCAAGTCACTTAACCTACCTGTGCTCCAATTGGAAAGCCAAAAGAAATGTAACCAATTGTATCATAAATGTTGCAAGTCACCTTGGATCAAAGTGTCAGCCAAATAAGTAAATGTAATGGTACATGTAATTTAATTTATTGGCTTTCCATCAAGTGTACCGTTTGGTGTTGAGGTTAAATAGTTTGATTTTGGTTTCTTTTGACCAGAACATCTTTTTCCACTTGGCCTCAGAATCTTCAAGATATGTTTTGGCAAAGCTCAATCAAGACTTAATGTGACCTTTCTTGAGGAGTGGCTTTTTTCTTGCAGTCCTCCAGTACAAGTCTATTAGTGGCACTCTTTGTCGTAAAGTCCTGTATCTCCTACAAATCTGACTAGTTACCTTGCAGGGTCCTAGTAGTACCACTTTCCGCTTTTTAACTGTAGACTTTAATGTGCTGCTAGGGATTGATAAAGCTTTTGAAATCTTTTTGTATCCTTCTCCTGACATGTGCCTGTCTAAAACTTTATCCCTGAGATCTTTTGACAGTGCCTTGCCGCCCATAGTCAATTGTTTGCTTTCAGTTGCGCTACCAAATACTGGAATACTCCAGGAATAGCTGAACGAATCAGAATGATCACAGCTGACCACAGGTGGAAGCAGATTACTTTGGTGTGCAATGGGCAAGGTGATTACTTTCATCTGATTGAGTTTGTTTGGGATGGGGATGATCCTTTATCAATCCCAGTGATTCTTTATTATTATTATTATTATTATTTCTAAAGTGTTGCTTATATATCTTGGTTATTATAGGTTGCATCAAGTAAAAAAGATAAAGATAAAAAAAATATTTTTGTGTGTGTTTTCATTTTGGGTTGTAAAGCAACAAAATAATATTTTCTAAAGGGGTGATTGTTTTCTATACCCACTGTATATCTCTGCTTTCAGATTGCTTACTGCACTGTTGTATTGCTTTTTATAATGAAAAAGTGAAAACCAAAAAGAAAACACTAGAGAAAGGGCTATCTATGTACCTGTCTTTAATATTTCATTATTATATAATGTATGAACTGTGGAGCATTTTGTGTAGATTTGGGTTTAGTGATCCAAAACTCTTTTTCCCCACCTTGGGGTTGATGCTAATTGATCCATTTTACATTTGATTGTCCTTAAATTGCAATATTAGCATTAAATACCTTTGTAGCAGAGATAGTGTGTGAATGTTCGGACTCTCTTTAATATAGTGACTTGGTATAAATACATACAATAATAACAAGCAAGTCCTCTTCTCACAGTTTTTATTCAGGACAGCATGAATTCTTTAGGCATGAACTCCAGAATGCATCTGTCATTACAAGTAAGATGTTGGTGTATCTGTAGCTTGGTCGATCGCGTCAAAAAGATAGTAACGATAGTTAGACTTGTGTCTTCTGACAGCTTTAGGCTGAAGTCCTCGTCCTTGTCCAGGACTTTCCTATGCCTGTGGAATGGATCAATATTCAACTTAAAAAGTCCATTTTCATATTGGTATACTGTTGCTATGGAGGAATTCTACAAGTAATAATTCTCATATTCTGTGGGGTTTAAACATTGTTGAACCTGGTAAAGAGCCCGGTATGTTCATTAGTAAGTCAGTGGCACACCTGCTAAGAGAAATCCATATACCTCAAAATACTGTACACCGCAGAAAAATAGAACTCAGTATTGTATTCTAGACTTCCATTTAGCATGAATCAGTCGGAACTGGGTTTCATAACCCTAGTCAAGATTTTCTGTTCTCCTGGTGTTTGTGAAGTTGCAACTCCTTTTTTTTTTTTTTTTTTGACCACTCACAGCACTGGCTGCCATACTCCGGTCTTGACAAGATACAATGAGTTGTATCTTCTGATATGCCTTGTTGAGGACACCTGAAGCACTAAACTATTAGTTGACTAACTTCTCTGTCTGCTCTACACAAGTAGTTTTATCCTTGACCCCTTTTCCAAGCACACAACCTTAACTGACATGTTTTTTTGGAAAGTATCCCATTCTAAGTACTACCTGTGCTCCTTCCCTGTATGACAGGCTCACACCACCATGCTGTTTTCAAAGCCACTTGGATCTTTATTCCCATCCATTCTTTCTTTCTCCTAAATGCAAGCACATCACAGCCTATTGGTGTCTACTTTCCTGCCTTTAATGTCACTGCCGGAGTGATTAATTATATGTTGGCGTAATAAAATACAAGATGGCAAATGTTTACTCTTTCTTATTTTTATTTTAATGTTTTTAAATAAAGACAGCTTTAAATTGGCTGATGTCTTTTCCAGGGTTGTTTTTCTTGCACCCAGGGCTGCTGGGATACTCTCTTGACTCCCCCAGCTACCCTCAAATGGATTAAGCTGGTTTGAGAATAAAGGAATGAACAAACATCGTTTAAATTGCCAGTGAATAAATATACAAATTACAATGTTCATAAAGAAAATCATGTTCAAGGGATAACCTTGTTGGTGTCAGACCTATGATTTCTGTAAACGCACTGCTTAATGTTGTGTAATAAGCAGCATTTTACTTATTTGAAGATATTACAAAACAAAAACTAAGGTTATGGGTATAATTTTTGATATACTCTAATGTATGAATATACATTTTATTGTTTCATGTGATTTGTTTCAGTACTACTTTCTTTTTTTTAATTAAATAAGAATGTAATATTCTTTTTGTATGTTGAGAGCACAAAGATAATTTTTTTTAATTAAAGTGGGGGATTTGTGTCTTTTTTTAAAGATTACTATTAAATTGTCTACCATAAGGAAAATCTAATGCACTACTTAAGGAAAACCAAATCTAATTGTAAACTATTAAATGTGAGATTTCATACCTTGATGCTCTTAACATATAAATTTATGGTGATAACCTCTGAAATGATGACAGCATCCAGGCAATGTACGTCAGCAGTGGCATCATGCAGTAGACATTACCTTGGAAGGCATCATCAGTTTAAAATTTTGGTTGTTTTCCTTTCATTACAAGCAGGGAACTGTGTAAACATTTGGCAATCAGGCTGGTAATTAATGAAATTCTTAAAGTCTGCAAATGTCTGTGCAGAAATGAAAAAGGATCAAATCTAAAGGTGTCTGTAATAGCAACTGGGTTGGGGGGAAAAAAGCAAATTTCTTGTACTATAGCCAAAAAAGGCCAAAATATGTTGGCAAGGTAAATTTATATTAAGCCTGTTATGATAATTACCTTTAAGGGGATAACCACAGTAAAATGCCTTATTTACATTTACTTTTGAATTCTTTCTTTATGAGCCCTGATTCTTTTCCCTCCTTTTGCATGTCATGTATTCCCTTCACAATATTGCTTGACTAATTATTGAAAGTTCCAAACTCAATTTCATTTTTTTCCTGCCTACTTGCTAAATGTTAATGTTTAATATTCTAACCCCTACTGTATTGTGTGATGCTCAAAAGCTAATAAACCGAATTAGAAGCCGTCTATAGTTGCATAAATTACAGGAGGAAGAATGGCACCTGTGGTGATCTGCTGGTGTAACCGGTCTAATCCTGACACAACTGGTACTGCATGAAGGCTTTCACATAGCCATACATTTTATTTCAAAGTACATCTTTGTTATAAATGTGCAGGGTATATTTAAGGGAAGATCTTTTGAGTCAATATTTTTAATTGTCTGTATTAACATGGCCATTGTATTTGTCATTTAAATGGAATCCAGCTGTCTGGTTTCTGGTGAGCATGGGATCATGAAACAAAAATGATTTTTGAGCCACTTCAGATTTTGGTCAAGTCTACGTGATGTGAGTGTAAGTAATATATATGCAGTGCCTATAAAAGTATTCCTCCTTCTTGGAGACTCTTGTGACACTGACCCAACAGAAGAAGATTTCCGCTAAGTGGTCCAAGTTAATAGCAAGTATAAAACAGAAAATGATTGTTGTATAGTGAAATATGAAAACTCTTAATAGGATGAATACTTTTTTATAGGGACTATAACAAGATGTTCTCTGACGAAAAGTGAGGCAGACTAGCTTGAGGAATACAAGTAAATGGTGTGTTTGTCAGTTCTACTTTAACTCTAAGAAATGTTTGTCGTGACAGGCAGTCTGCAACATAAGCCATTCTGTACCTTTTTAGCCACATGTTCTTCCACAATCCCTTTCATGTAATGTGTATGTAGTATGGCAGCATGCACATTTGTGTGTGATGGAATATTTATGTATACAGCATATGTGGTCTAAATATTCATAAACTCTATGCTAAATAAATATTTTAGGGAGGTGAAGACAAAAACCCATCCCAACAGTTTTCATTGCTACTTGTCTCTTAAACAAAACAAGCCCTTATGCTGCCTTTTGCCTCTTTCAGTATCTTGCATCTACAACAGTGTAAATTTTACTTTCTTCTGAAATACAAGCACTTAAAATTTACCCTGATATCTGTGTTTTAAAGTACTGAGCAACATGTCTGATTAGAAAACACTGGTCCAATCTAAAGGAAATATAGTTATTTGTTTCTCCCTCTGCTCACCAGAAACTTGACTATTTTTGGACCAATTTAGACAAAGGTGAGTGATGCATCGGAGACTATGTAGAACAAATAAGTGCTAGAAAATACTATACAGTTTATCATCTTTAATATTTCTAGGCAAGGCTAAACTTACACCGCCACACTGCTTGGAATGCACGTATGCAAATAATGTTTAGTTCAGTTACAAGAGTAGACTAACCACAGTTTGGTTGAAATGAAAATCTAGGAAAATCTCTTATCACCCAGCTTGGCATTCCCCAGCTTTTATTTTCATTTCACAAAGTGATATGCTTATATTAATTTAATTAAAGTTAAAAACTTTTGTATCTATTACCAAAATGAACGATTTACTGTTTTTAACTGCACACCAATTACCAAGACACAGTTATCTGTGACCATTTTAAAAGCACAGTTATAGTAGCATCAGTCTACTGAGGCAGAACATTTTTCTAACCTTTGAAGTTTCTAACCTTTCCTCGGTGGTTAGATGAATTAACAGAGTTTTTGAAAGCGTTTCCTATGAACGATGCTGATTTAGTGTTGCGTGTATTGATAACAAGCCCATTAACACTAAAATATGTAAGAAATCTCAGGAGTTAATGGGTCTCTAGATTCTATTTGACGCTAGCACTCCAGATCAAAACACCCCTTCTCTCCCAACTTCCAGCCTCATTTTTTCATACTACATTTATAGAAGCAGTTTAATGCTGTTAACGGAATAAGATTTTTAAAAAAAGAACACGAGGAGGGTACACATTGTACATGATGTAAATCTGGTTGTTACACCAAGTGCCCTGAGTGCTAGGATGATAGGAGCTTAAAAAGAGCAGGATACCTTCTTCCTGTTGCTGTAGTTGCCCAAACTGCAACATATCTAATGTCATGTCAAACCCATTCTAAAGCAAGTGCCTTGAGAAATTTTAGTGGTTATCCACCTGAAGTCAAACATGATCAGGCCCAGGCAGTACTTGGATGGGAGACCATCTAGGAAAAGCTTGGGTTACTGCTGGAAGAGGCGTTGGAGAGGCCAACAAAGGGTGCTTACCCTATGGTTTGTTTGTGGATCCCAATTTTCCAGTGCAGAGATGAGGACACTGTGCTGTACAAATGGCGCCATTCTTTGGATGACATGTAAAACCAAGCTCCTGACTATCTGTGCTCATAAAAGGTCAAAGGACATCCTTCATAAACAGGATGTACAGGTGTACTCCAATGTCCAGTCTAAATTGCTCACTCATTCTGACCCTGTAATCATCCCCTGTTCCTAACTGTCTCTCTCTCTCTCTGTCGCATCCCTTCATTACCTAGTAGTTAATGTTTGGTGAGCGTACTGGTGCAAAATGGCTTCCATCGCATCAGCTAGGTGGGTAGTAAACTTTGATGGCGGATGAAATGGCTCACCACACTCTTATGTAAAGCAGTCAGAGTAATTAGAAAAGTGCCTTATAAATTCATAAAAGTGCTAAGTATTATTTTAATTTAAAAACTTAAATTTGGCAGGATTGTATACAGTATCTATGGCAGTATGTATCTTCTAAGAGGGGACATTTTAATATATCTGTATTTTGGGGTAAAACAACCACTACAAAAAAACTCTATCCCCAACTATTAAAAAAATGTTTTGATTGCATTAAAATTGCTGAAAAAAAAACTTAGCTGACCCTACGTGCTGGTTTATGCAGCTGAAGACCACCAACAGTAACAATTGGCAGGGTGCACAATTCTCGCAATGACCAATAGGGTAAATGGATAAGATGAAACGACTTCTGGACAGGAAAAAGAGATGGGGTCATGTTTAGCATATCGAATAAGTTGTGAAATGGAAGGAGGAATAGTCGGTGAAGCTCGTGGAAGATTTGGTTAATAAACGCAGGTGCTTTGTTTTGTGGCTGTGACCTTAAGTGTTGCATTACCAGAAGCAAAAATAAAAAAGAGGCGGCAGAGAGAAATAGAGGGGGATGTGTTGTCCTCAAGTTCAAGACAAGCCTGGAGCAACAGTTTAAATGCTGGCGTAGCTCAGTTAATGGGTACTTCACGGTCATTGGGAGAAGAGTTGGACACCGTATATAGTTGATGATATTTCTTTTCACTTCTGAACAATCCTTACTTCTCTCCTGTTTTGAGCCTCACTCCCTCATAAAAAGTTCTTCCCTTGGTTGTCTACATTCAAGACTCCTATGTCTCCTTTTCTCTACCCACGACAGTACATTTCCTGGGAGAAAACAATCCCAAAACTAAAAACACTCTGTTCATTGCATGGGCTGTGCAGATGTGCAGCCTGTAAATGTCATTGCTGTTTGCATTAAGTTAAACCAAAACATGATTCAGTGTGAGGCCTTTACTGCCTGGCTATGGCTTGTAGTGTAAATCTATATTAATAAA
Source organism: Polypterus senegalus (assembly GCF_016835505.1). Taxonomy (NCBI): domain Eukaryota; kingdom Metazoa; phylum Chordata; class Cladistia; order Polypteriformes; family Polypteridae; genus Polypterus; species Polypterus senegalus. Next base: position 325,523,148 of record NC_053154.1, read on the forward strand.
ATTAAATAAAAACAAATCACGAAAAATATAGAAGCTTGAACATACAACTGATGAAAAACACAAAAAGGAATACTTGAATGAATTACTTTGACGAAGGAAAATGTTAAACATCTAATAATGATAATGCCCAAAATTCCTATTATTCCTACTGATTCAATTCATAAGCATGTAGTTTACTGTATAATTGTATTTTTCAATAACCATCAACAAACGCCAAAGTTGGTCACAAGGTAAATAACAAATTCATCATCAGGAATGTTTCACTCATGGGCAATTGTATATAGCATGTTGAAGAGCACACACCTCCAACAACCTAACAGTATTAGTTCTTGGTTTAAAAAAAAATTATAAATATTGTGTACGTAAAAGTAATTAAGTTACACAGAACTTCTGATACCTCAGATTAACCAATGGCGCTATAAGAGAGACCCATTATTGCCTTAGTAAGTTTCCCAAATGAAGCAGAGCTATTCTTAAAAATAAAACCAAAGTGTATTGTACTTTTGCATGGAGGGGAGTTGTGGTGGACTCCAAGGTTAAGGAGATTGTTAGCTTTCTGAGGGGCAGATTTTCTTTTCTGAAAACAGTTTATCTTAATTAAGATTAATTGTGCAGCTGAATAACACAAATACAAGACAAAGTTCAGTTTCTTTAAGCACAGTATTATAATATCAAATAGAGAATGGGAGTAAAATCTGAAATGTAATGTTAAATGCACACTTCAGTTTGCAGCATTTCCCTAAATGATGCATTTAGGATATAATTGAAAGTCCAAGAAAGCTTTTGCTTTACTAATAATAAATGCAAGGCTAGCTCATTTCCCACCACATTTTGTAAAGAGAGTGGGAATGCAGTGCTTTTGTCCTTTGTACAGTTGTGGATTCTAACACACTCTACTGTTGTGAATTAATCCGGCCTTACTTTAACAAGTTCTGTTGAGCGCTGAGCATGTGTGGAATGATCAACATGTCCCAATGTGTGCTTTCTTTCTGACACCTGCTGATTATCACTCCTCAGCTTTGACTCACTGTTGTCTCTTTACAAGTAGGTAAAGCTGCAGCCAGAAAGGAAATTATTAGGAACAAAATCAGGGCGATTGGAAAGATGGCCCGTGTCTTCTCCGTTCTCAGGTAAATGAGTCTGTGCCTGCCTAAATATTTTGGTTTGCCTTTTAAGATCTGTATATTTGAGTGAAAATTTTGTCTATTGTGACCATCTGAAGTCACCGAAGGACCTTGAAGTTGCTGCTGTAATATCTGAAGAAAATTGAGAGATTCCAGTTTGGGTCAAAAACACAGGCTTCCATATTTTAACACTAGAAAAAATACTTGTACGGTGTACAGAAATGTTTTGTGTATGTGAAATGGAAAACCTACTGTAACAGTCGTGACTATTTATTTGGACAGAAGATGTTGCTCATATTCACCTGCTTTCACTCCGCTTATCCTCATGAGAGTTGCAATGGCAACACTCTAAGCTCAGATGACCGGGTTCCAAGGCATTTCAGGAAAAATCCCAGCCACTTCCCCACCAGTTGAGATGCATAAATCGTATAGTTTTTGCTGAGTCTTCTACCAGTGGGCAATGTCTTGAATGCCTTTCGTAGAAGGCACCAAGGGAGCATTCAAACTACATACCCAAACCACTGTAGCTTCTGTATATATTCTCTCAATCCAGACAAGCAGCAGTTCTCTTGTGAGATCCTGTTGTATTCCTAAGCACTTCACCCTGTTACTGAAAGTCAGCACAGGAACCTTTATTTGGCTGCTTGTACTCACAGTGTTGTTCTGTCATGACCTTACCTGAGGGTTACAATGTAAATTGATTTGGGGGAAGAAAGCTTTTTCCCAGGACTTAGATACTGCTTGACTTCCACAGTCCGTTACAGTAAGTCTACGAAACTGCTGCTGCTACACCAATTCATTATTCAGCCAAACTTCACTTGTGAAAAAGACTAAGCTGTGCACCAGTAGACACCAGAGGTCACAGTCTAATAAGCCCATGAGACAACATTATCCACAAATAGTGGTGATGTAATCCTTAGTTTCCCATACTGCATGCTCTCCATTCCTTGGCTGCAGTGTGATATCCTGCCCATGAAAATCATGAGCTGGAAATGAGACAAGAGAGGCACCCTTTAATGAAATTGAATCCACTCAGAGCATTTGGACAATGATCTGTCTGCACAAATCACAGAAATAAATGGCGTACAGCAGCAGCCCTAGAACACCCATGCTGTTGAAACCCCTGCCACAAGTTGACGTGTTGCATAGTTATAAGCTTTTCCAGATCCACAAAGCACATGTTGATGGGTTTGGCCAAATTCTCATGACTCCTTAATATACAGTTAGGTCCATAAATACAGACAGAGACAGAGACGACTTTTTTCTCATTTTGGTTCTGTACATTACCACAATGAATTTTAAATGAAACAACTCAGATGCAGTTGAAGTGCAGACTTTCAGCTTTAACTCAGTGGGTTGAACAAAACGATTGCATAAAAATGTGAGACAACTAAAGCATTTTTTTAACACAATCCCTTCATTACAGGGGCTCAAAAGTAAATGGACAATTGACTCAAAGGCTATTTCATGGGCAGGTGTGTTCAAGTCCATTGTCGTGTCATTATCAATTAAGCAGATAAAAGGCCTGAAGTTGATTTGAGGTGTGGGGCTTGCATGTGGAAGGTTTTGCTGTGAACAAACAACATGCGGTCCACGGAGCTCTCCATGCAGGTGAAAGAAGCCATCCTTAAGCTGCGAGAACAGAAAAAACGCTTCCAAGAAATTGCTACAATATTACGAGTGGCAAAATCTACAGTTTGGTACATCCTGAGAAAGCAAGCAAGCAAGCACTGGTGAACTCAGCAACGCAAAAAGACCTGGACGTCCATGGAAGACAACAGTGGTGGATGATCACAGAATCATTTCATGGTGAAGAGAAACCCCTTCACAACAGCCAACCAAGTGACCAACACTCTCCAGGGGTCGGCGTATCGATATCCAAGTCTACCATAAAGAGAAGACTGCATGAAAGTAAATACAGAGGGTGCACTGCAAGGTGCAAGCCACTCATAAGCCTCAAGAATAGAAAGGCTAGATTGAACTTTGCTAAAGAACATCTAAAAAAGCCAGCACAGTTCTGGAAAAACATTCTGTGGACAGATGAAACCAAGATCAACCTCTACCAGAATGATGGCAAGAAAAAAGTATGGAAAAGGTCTGGAACCGCTCATTATCTAAAGCATAGCACATCATCTGTAAAACATGGTGGAGTCAGGCAGTGTGATGGCTTGGGCGTGCATGGCTGCTAGTGGCACTGGGACACTAGTGTTTATTGATGATGTGACACAGGACAGAAGCAGCCGAATGAATTCTGAGGTGTTCAGAGACATACTGTCTGCTCAAATCCAGCTAAATGCAGTCAAATTGATTGGGCGGTGTTTCATGATACAGATGGACAATGACCCAAAACATACAGCCAAAGCAACCCAGGAGTTTATTAAAGCAAAGAAGTGGAAAATTCTTGAATGGCCAAGTCAGTCACCTGATCTTAACCCAATTGAGCATCCATTTCACTTGTTTAAGACTAAACTTCAGACAGAAAGGCCTACAAACAAACAGCAACTGAAAGCCGCTGCAGTAAAGGCCTGGCAGAGCATTAAAAGGGAGGAAAGCCAGCATCTGGTGATGTCCATGAGTTCAAGACTTCAGGCTGTCATTGCCAGCAAAGGGTTTTCAACCAAGTATTAGAAATGAACATTTTATTTCCAGTTATTTAATTTGTCCAATTACTTTTGAGCCCCTGAAATAAAAGGATTGTGTTAAAATAAATACTTTAGTTGCCTCACATTTTTATGCAATCGTTTTGTTCAACCCGCTGAATTAAAGCTGAAAGTCTGCACTTCAACTGCATCTGAGTTGTTTAATTTAAAATTTATTGTGGTAATGTACAGAACCAAAATGAGAAAAAAGTTGTCTCTGTCCAAATATTTATGGACCTAACTGTATCTGTGCAACAGCAAGTGGCAGTATTCTGGCATAGGCTTTCCGAGGAAGGCTAAGGAGTGTGATTCCTCAGTAGTTATTATTTTCTTTTCTTATTTGGCTGTTGTTACAAGTTGCCTTGGATGAAGACATCTGAGATGCAATTGGTTACATTTCTTCTTTTTTTTTTTCTTTTTCAATTGGAATACAGGCAGGTTAAACGTCTTGCTCATGGTCATGCGGTGTCAGTAGCAGGATTTGAAGTCCAAACCCTTTACCCGCTACATCACATTGCCTGCCCTACTAATTGGAATTCACCCTCTTGTCCAAATTTGTAAAAACAGGGCACCACCACTCCAGCACTGTCTTAGAAGAGGTATGTTAACCAACCTACCTCCACAATATGCAGAACTTTTAGGATTTCTAGTTGGATTTCATCCGCCTACGTGACCGTACCACTACAGGACTGTTTACTCAGACACAGAGCTGAAGACATCGTTTAAGAGTTGTTCAGAGTACTCTGTTCAGCTGTCTGCATTTCCCCACCTGTGCCCAGAACAGGATGGACAATATCCTGCCTACCTTTTTAGTTATCAGATGGTTTTCCAGGGTGTTTACAAAGCTGACCCAGAGTCATTCTCCATGGCCTCACCAATCTCCACCTTACACACAGGCTTTCACTTTGGCCACTGCTGAAGCCTTTTTTTTGGCTTACCATTACTGCTTAGCTCGATCTGGAGAAGCTACTGGTAACACTGCATGGCAGTCATTTTTCTTCAGCATGTCAGCATTTCTTACCACTGGTGTCCACTAATGAGTCCCTCGGCTACTGAGGTCTTAACACCAATTCCCATACCTTTACCAATATACAGAAGTGCTTTGAAAGTGACAGCTGCCCACTAGTTGTTCCCAGCTGTTCCTCATTACTAGTGATGAGTGAAACAATTCATGTGAAATTGAATTTGCAGTAAAACTCATTATTCCACTTCACTCAAAAGTTTTGCAAGATGCATCACTGCCTACAGCAAAATTTTTGCCATTCACACAAGAAGAAAGGTGTTTAGTTCTTGTCTGGAAGTGTTGACCTGCTTTAGATCCAAGTCCATCTTTCTGTTATTTAATATTTCAATAAAGAAGACATTTTGTTTAGCTGTCAGCCATGTGTTTTGCTGATTCTGATGGTACGATAAGCTTGGCAGTTGTTATGACATTCATTGTGATCAATTACAACAAGTAAGGTTGTGCGGTACTAGAAAGTGCAGAAAAGCTCAAAATTGATGTTGATACAATAGAAACATTCCATGAATTTCCATACCAGAAGTAAATGTCATCTTTACTCCCAATCTTTAAAAATCCCACCATGCTTCATCTTGATCGGGACTTCAAGAGGCACCCGCACCCCGTTATTGCATGGACATAATCAGGACTTCATGGGATAAACTTGCATGCCCCTCGTCCTTACTTGCTGGTTGACCTCCTTTAGAACTTCAGACATCATTAATGCTTTTTTTTTCCTGGTAATTTTATGGTAACCCAAATGATTTTATTTTTACCTATTTATATTATTACTTATTTATTTTTACTTACTTTTTGAACCACTTCACACAGTGTCTTTTTTGGCCAAGGTATTCTATACATTCGATATTATTACCCGTATACGAGATGTGTTTCTTGTAGTGGACTTTTGTAAATGGTTACCTGTGAGTAGGATGCTATGAGTAAGTAAGTATTGTAAGTATTTGTGTTTCTCTTTGTATAAAAGTGTTACTCATGCTAGACTGTTACTGGTCTGAAATGAAAGGTAATTTGATAGATGGAATACACACACTGATGGCCCAAAACATTGAGCCCTCCAATGTGAAGTGAATGGTGTCAACAATCTTGTAAAAGCAGCGCATGTCAAGGTCAGGGATAGATTGGGCAGTAAGCAGACATTTGGTACTTATGGAGGATGTTTTGAGTGAATAAGATGTGGGCAGGTGGAATGACTTGAATGACTTTGATAAGGACTTATGGCCAGATGACAAAGTCAGAGCAGTTCTGAAACAGTAAGGCTTGTGGAGTGCTCAAAGTCAGCTGAGGCAAGTGGTCTAAGGAGGGAAAAACCCCAAAATATTGGCAGGATGTTGGGTGACTCATTGATTTGAAAGGTTATGCCATCTGGTACAAACGAAGGAAGGCCTACTGTGGCACATTTTGAAGATAAAGTTCATGATGGTTCTGGAAGTAATGTGTCACAACAAACAGCCACGAACCATGTTGTGTATGGCACTGCATAGGCACAGGCCACTCCGTGCTAGCTCATGTCCACTGTCGAAAGTACCTACAAGGGCACATCGGAACTGAACCTTTGGATCAGGTGAAGGAAGGTCACCTAGTCTGATTAATCCTGTTTTCTGTTGCATCATGTGCCTGGGTACGTGTTTGTCATTAACCTGGCACCAGAATGCACTGTGAGAAGAAGACAAACTGATGAAGTTATTGTGATGCTTTGGCAGTGTTCTTGGCCTGGGCATTAATTTGGCATGTAGCCTCTACCTAAACATTGTTGCAGACCAGGTACACCACCTCATGGCGACCATATTCCCCAATGGAAGTGGCATCTTTCAGTAGGACAATGCGTTCTGCCACTGTGCACAGTGTTCGGGAATGGTTTGAACAACATGATGAAGGATTGAGCATCTGTAGGATGTGTTAGAACAACGGGCCCAATCCGTGGTGGCAGTTCACATAAGTTGGAAGATCTGCTGCTAACGTCCTGGTGCCGTATACCACAGGACACCTTCTTGGTAGCACATGGAGCAACAACAGCATATTATGCAGGTAATGCTTTGGCCCATCAGTGTGTATTAAGCTTTATACAGTTACAATGAAATTAGAAAGCTGCGTTATCAGAGGTTAATTACCGTGAAGCCAAAACACAAATACTTTGCACTAACCAGTTTATAAATTGGTCTTTCTGTGCATTACAGGAACAAAGCAGTGCACTGTTGTCCTGTGTTTGGTTTTGTTGTTTAACAGTTGCCCTGTGTTGTCGTTGTGCGCAGAGAGGAGAGTGAAAGCGTGCTGACGCTGAAAGGCTTGACTCCAACCGGGATGCTGCCCAGCGGAGTGCTGGCCGGAGGACGGCAGACTCTACAAAGTGGTAATGATGATCCTTCCTTGCAGCTTGCTGTGCCTCCGATGGACTGGAGCACCTCTCACTCTCTTGCTAGCAACACACCTAATGCATGCTGGGAATTCCTTACGGTTTTCAGTTCTTGTCTTAGTGGCTGACACTGAACTTAACTGTTGAATGTGTTCAGGCATCCTGTACTAGAATGTGCACGCCTGACCAGGGTATACAAGGGAAAGGCGACGAGAACTAAATTACCGTGAAGATTTAAAGCTGCAATAATGAATATGCAATTATCTGTGTTCCATCTTTGTCTGCTCACCAACCTCCCCATGTCTGAAACAGAACTACTATGTACTGTAGCTGCCCCCCTTGATCTGAAAATTCAATAGTTAATATTTGTTCATGACATACGGTGAGGAGGCCAAAAAAAACAGCTGGAATGGAAATGTCCACAAGCAAAATGAACCCATTTTCTTTTATACCCTGGTTTAGAAATGCCCAAGTCTGTGCCCTCTGCCATTTCCATGTAATGTGCTCTGTACTGTACCTTCAAAGTGCAGCCTTCCTTCTGCTGTCTCTGTAATGTCTTTCCTCTGCACATGTAGTAGCTGTACGGACTCTTTGTCTTCCGAGGTGTCAGTTGTTTTGTCTGTATAAACTGTCAAGATGCCCCGTCTCCAATGCTGTGCTCTCCTTTCTGTCTTTACCTTTTTTTGCACTTTTTCCACATTTTGCTCACCGTCGTTGCTTAAAATCTCCTTCAATATGGCAGCCTTCAATGGGCTGCAGCTAACGGCTGTGTCAAAATGTTCCTGGGAGATTTCCTAACTCCTGGTTGTGTGTGTGTTACATGTAGATACACTGGCTTGGTTGCTTCAGTCTTGTGTGTATGTAAGCGAGTGTGTGTGTGTGTGTGTGTGTGTGTGTGTGTGTGTGCGTGCGTGCGTGCGTGCGAAGTCTTGTAAGAAAGCACCGTTATACTGTTTATGAATTATGTGTCAAGATTTTTATTTATTTATTTATTTTTTGCATGGAAAATAAAACAAAAACTTGAACTGTGCAGTGGTATCTTTTTAATGTACTTTTACTAAATCCCTTTAAAGGTTTCTTCCTTCTCACAGCTCTCCAGGTCGCGTATTGTGTGTGTGTTCAGGGGTCTACTGCGGGGAAGTCCTCTCAGTGTCCACATAAAGCAGAATCTCGTGATTATAAAACAAATGCTCTTTCCAGACCTTCTAACAGCTGAATATGTTTAAAAATATTTGGTGGCAGGCTACTTACCTTCTTCTTTTGGCTGCTCCCATTAGTGGTCGCCAGAGTAGATCATCTTCTTCCATATCTTTCTGTCCTCTGCTTCTTGTTCTGTTACACCCATCACCTGTATGTCCTCTCTCACCACATCCATAAACCTCCTCTTAGACCTTCCTCTTTTCCTGATGCCTGACAGCTCTATCCTTAACATCCTTCTCCCAATATACCCAGCATCTCTCCTCTGCACATGTCCAAACCAATGCAATCTTACCTCTCTGACTTTGTCTCCCAACCATCCAATTTGAGCTGACCCCCTAATGTCCTCATTTCTAATCCAGTCCATCCTCGTCACCCCCAATGCAAATCTTAGCATCTTTAACTCTGCCACCTCCAGCTATGTCTCCTGCTTTCTGGTCAGTGCCACCATCTCCAAACCATATAACATAGCTGGTCTCACTACCGTCCAGTGCAGGGAGTTGAACAAAAGGTGACGGTGTGTCTGCCCTGCTCCAGTGCTCTTGTCACACCTCCCGAGTGCTCAGCCTTTGTGTGACTGATGATGGACTGTAAACCTTCTGCAGCTGACACTTGAACAGGTAATTGGAGAAGCCAGTAAGTAGTAAGGAAACGAGAAGAAGAAAAATGTCTTCTATCATGTATAGCCTTCTGCAATGCCCGTGCTGGGTTATTTTGCGCCCTAGGCCAATTAGTGCGCCAACCGACTGCTTGGTAGCCAACCCTTGCAGCTGGGTATGGGTGCCCCACCCCATATGATTTGCACTGTAGGTGACTGCCTAATTCGCCTTAATGGTGGTGCCAGGCCTGGCCATACATGTGTACAATTGTGCTATGGCTTGTCACATTTATAGGTGAATGTAGATGAAAGGAGTGCACATCGCCATCATGTCACTTCGAAGTAGAGTCTCCTCCAAAACTGCTGCCACAGCAAGGCCACTTCACGTGCTTTACTGGCGCACTAAAGACATTCGAGTTTGAGATCCAAAGATGAGTACGAGCCGAGAGTTCAGGATTTCAGCTTTTATGTCCTGGTATTGACATCTGGATGTGTTAAACAATATGTTAGATTGCACTTTTTGTAGAAGACCACCCAATTTTTTAGGTGGGTAAAAGTATAGGAACAGATTGTCTTAAAGTCAGTAACACTTATTTTTTGGTTACTTGCTTGCAATAACTACATGAAGCCTGCGACTCATCCACGTCACGTTTGTTACTGCAGCCACTTTTAGTTGTCGTTTTGTTTTATTTTTTTCTCCCTTCAGTTTAATGCCAGTCTAAAACCTCAAAATAAAGTAAGCAGTAATCTAAATGCAGACCCCCTTTGTTGAGTTGGCATACTGTTTTAGAGATGATTATCTTGCTGCATGATGAAGTTCCCCTGTGATGACCCTGGTTGGCTCCACGCTCCCCAGTTTGCTCCTGAGTGCCTCTTGAACCCGGAACAACCATTACATACCCTAGGATGAGCCGGACAAATGAGAGCACACACAGTCAACAAGTTTATTAACAAAGTGTTCAAAAGTCCAGTACAAAGTTCTTCAGATGGTCCGTTAGTAAATACGTCTGTCCAAAAGTGTCAAGTGGGGATTAAAACCAATCAATAAATAACTCCATTAAAACAAGGTTAAGATCTCGGGCAGGTTTCTAAAATAGTCACAAGGCCCAATGCCATTTTCTAAAATCTGGTGTCTCCTCATCCGCCATATTAGTTTGGATGTGCTTCTCTGTAAATTGGCAGACAATACGTTTCTGTAGACTTCTGCATTCGTTCTGTTGCTACAATCATGAGTTACATCATCGATAAAGATGAGCGAGTCACAGCCATGTAAGCCCAAGCCATGACACAACTGCCACCACACGTGACAGATGAGTGTAGATGTTTTGGATCCTCGGCAGATCCTGTCATCCTCCACGCTTTGCTAGTGTTTCATTTGGTCTCCTCAGTCCATAAAACTTTGTTCCAGAACTTTCTACTGATGAGTGGCTTACATCTTGTGGTATGGCCTCTCTGTTTCTGCTCTCCTTAAGTCTTCTTTGAATGTTGGATTGTGATGCCTTCCCTCTCTGCCCTTTAGAGGTGGTTGGTGATATTTTTCTTCTCCGCCTCACAATTTTTCTGTTATCAGCCACTGCTTGTTTTCCATGGCTGACCCGTTTGATGTCTGTTGCTCAGTACACCACTGGTTTATTTCTTTTTCAGCACTTCACTCACCCCGGGTTTAGTTAACCGGGTATACAGTTTAGAGAGATTGTTATTTTCATGTAGTGAGTGAGTTAGTCCCCCTCCCAGGGTGCATTACATGCCAGCCACTTGGCGTCTCTGCCTCTCGCGTTGTGACTGAACGCACGCTAAGGAGATACGGACGAATCAGCTGCTGGCTTGCTGCGCTGCGCATCGATCACTTAAAAACCTGTACAGCAGCTGCCCTTTTGTCTCACTTCCTTGTCTCGCAGGACGTTAAAGTGTCTGAGAAAGTCACGCCTTGACCCAAGATTTTTTTTTATTTATTATAATACAGTAACGAGATATCCCAGATTGTAGTATTGGCTTTGCCCAATGTGTGTGCAGCGCCTCTGATTGACCTTCCCTCTCTTCTCAGCTTGACAATGGCTGACTTTTCTTTCTATAGACAGCTCTCTGGACTTTATGTTGGTTTATCCTTTTCTACAACAACTGCACCCCTTGTGTTATTATGGGATACTACAGCACAAGGCTTAGTGACAGAGCTTAGGAGGCTAACAGCTTTCCTGTCCTTCCACTCGATCACAATCTCTTTGCCACGTGGACACTGCACCCCGCTGCAGCTTAACTCGACTCAAGTTCACAAGCATATTACGGCAGTCTGGTCGTACAGCGGCGTATGCATCAGTGTCGTTACCCGTGTCGATATCTGATGACCAATCCACACTATCGCCTGATGAAACTAATGGTTCACTTTCAGTTTGTCCTAAAACTGGTTGTACAGCTTCTCGTTGGCACACCATTGTGCTCTGGTTACAGGCTTTGCCCCACTCATGAATGTTGTTGGTTACCTTCGAGTGGCAATGTGCAAAGAATTTTTTTTTTTTTTTTGCACCATGTTATTTTATCCACTAGATGGCAGCAGACTACAGTCCCAAGTGTCACTTGGTCTTTACGCTGTACGTTGGACCATAAGCTACACCCTGCGAGAAACCCTGGGCTAACCATTTTTACACAGAATTCTGAACCTGAGAGGGTCTTGGGGCCAACGCCAAGGAGGTTAATCTAACAGGACACCTCTGGGTAACAGGAAAGCCCTACCTGTCACTTGTTCCTATTGTAATTGCTCTTCTAAAAGCTGAGTGGTCTGCTACAAAAGGAGCTATCTTCTGTGTAGTTTAACAAATCTGGATGTCAGTACTTGGAAATAAGAGCTGAAATTTTGAACTCTCGTCTCATTCGTATTTTGATCTCAAACTGAGTGTCTAAAACAAACGAATTGTCCCCGTTGCTCCAGTATTTTTGGAGGGGGCCGTATGCTTAGCACAGAGCACAGCTGGCATTGTGTTCATTCAGCACTGAAAAGGTCGGCTTTTGTCGTTATACTCACAAATAAGACGCTCAGAGGTATGCCATGAGGCCAGGGTGCCCTGCTTTTTATTAAGCTGACTGTTACTGAAGAAGACGATGGTGGGGCAGTGGAGAAAACCTTTAAAGTGGAGCGTGATTCTTATTACAGTGAGCAGTCCTGCACTGAGCCTTTTGTATTGTTAGTTTTAAGGAGCAAATACAGCTTATTTTTTTTAAAGGAGTTAACTAGGAAGATGTATTACACTTCAGTTTAGAAGATTTGCAGTCTGCCTTTACATAATTTAAAACATGAAAAGCAGCCTGGCCCAAAAATGTCACAAGATGGCTTTGACTGTTCTTTAGTTGGCTATACCCAAGGCTGCTGTCACCAGCTCCAAACTTGTCTGTACCCACATAAATCTTGTCTCCACTGCTCTAAAACATTCTGCATTTATAAAGGCATTGCGTGTAAAATATGGGGAGATGGCAGGCGAAAGAATCTGGGGCACATGCTGGTATAGACACACATACCGCTGTGTAAAAGAGGCCATCTTAAAAGTAAAGATGGCAAAGCAGACTGGATCACTTAGTCACAGGGGGGCAGGACCTGGGGACATCGCACAACACACTCACACACACAAAAGCCCCCTTCCAACCCCACCCTACCGCCGGGGCATCTGCTTGTTTCAGAGCTGTGCCATTTACAAAGTATGCCCAGCTTTGCAGGTCCTTCATCTGGAAGGAGTGAGCAGTTCCAACCACGCCTGTTCATGTCACATCTCCCTGATCTCCACCTTTACCTTTTATAAAGCAAACCCTTGGCAATTAGTGTTGATCAGCGAATTTCACCAAAGCATTACTTGCAGCGAATTGGCCGAGTCCGCCCTTGTTGGCTGAATTATTTACTGATAATTTGGACAGTTTAAGTGAAGTTTTTTTCCCCAGTGCCCCATAATGCTTTGCGAGACCAGTGTGACATCCCCCAGGGCTGTAACAGCCATCTTTGGAAGAGTACATAATGCTGATCATTTGCATTGCAGACTCTGTGGGATTAGTTAGTGGTAGAACAGGTAAGCAAATAATGCAGGGTCTCAAAATGTTCTTTTTATGAAACATATACAGCATAAATAACGAGTTCTCTCTGCTTGTCAGTAAATGTGAAGGTCCACGTCTGTATAACAGAAGGAGGCGGGTGACCTATGTGTGTATAATTAGCCACGTGGAGCCTGATGCCAAAAACACAGGAGACTGTGAAACAACAACGATTACAAAAGATTTATTACCATTTACAAGACATTTCTATCTTTTTGATAGAAGAAAAAGTGCAAAGCATCAGCATAGTTTGGAGAGCGTTCAGTGCAACTTCAAAAGACCGCTTCACTCGTGACACACCACACTTTAAAAGACCTACACATTTCTTCTCACTTCAGACTACGATTTCAGCCTTTCCGCTTTTATTTTGATGAAATCTATGAGTGAACGTCTCTGACTGCATTCGTTCTTCTTTGGTGTCACAGAGGCAAGGTGGTGCAGTGGTTGGCACTGCTGCCACACTCCTCAGGTCACCTTTTTTTTTTTTTGCCACAATAATCGGTCCTGTATAGTTGGCCGTCGTTTCCCGAGCCCTCAGTAACACTTTAAAGATGTCTGCACCATCGTAATTCAGTCAAATCTAGTTCAGTTAGTCCCTCCCCACTGACTTCAAATGCATTTTGACGAGTTTGGTGATATTCGCAAACACTCCTGTGATATCTCCGAACTCGAGGTGAAGTGAACACAACTGAGTTTGTTTATCACTACTTGACAATTTGAATTTTATTACGTTTCTGGACACGTCCAGCAGGGGGCGTTAGATCAAGAAATGGGAAAGCTGGATTTATAGGGTCACATGTCCAGTGACATTCTTACTTGCATGTGCTAATCAACGTGCAACACCCTGTCTTGCTGGCGCCATGAGTAGTGAGTACAACTACCTTACCCCAAAAATGATTCTTCATTATTCTGCACCTTCCTTTTGTGAATACAGGAGGTCCTCTGGTTACAACGTCTCGACATACAGCGTTTCGAGTTTACAACGCTCACTCCCGTAAAAACTTAAAAAAAAAATTGAGACGTGCGAAGGAATTAAAGGTAAAGATTTTTTTTTACACTCATTTTTTCTGTTACTACAGTACAGTACAGTAATCCCTCCTCAATCGCAGGGGTTGCGTTCCAGATACCCCCCACCACCCCCCCACCCGTGATAGGTGAAAATCCGCGAAGTAGAAACCATATGTTTGTACAGTTATTTTTATACATTTTAAGCCCTTATAAACTCTCCCACACTGTTAACATTATTAGAGCCCTCTAGACCTGAAATAACACCCTTTAGTCAAACGTTTAAACTGTGCTCCATGACAAGACAGAGATGACAGTTCTTTCTCACAATTAAAAGAATGCAAACATGTCTTATCTTCAAAGGAGCACCGTCAGGAGCAGAGAATGTTAGAGAGAGAGAGAGAAAAGCAAACAATCAAAAAATCAATACATGCTTTTAAGTATACAGAAGCACCGCGATAAAGCGGCATTTTGTAGAGGAGCCTCCGTGTCCTCTGTGCAAACAGCCCCTCTGCTCACAGCCACTCCGTCAGGCAGAGAGAGTGAGAAAGATAGAGAGAAGCAAACAAGCACCGCGCGGGAAGCATATCTTATAGCATTGAGGAGTTTTAGTTAATATGTAATACGTGCTCTGATTGGGTAGCTTCTAAGCCATCCGCCAATAGCTTCCCTTGTATGAAATCAACTGGGCAATCAAACTGAGGAAGCGTGTAGCATAAATTAAAAGACCCATTGTCCGCAGAAAGCGGCGAACCAGCGAAAAATCCATGATATATATTTAGATGTGCTTACATTTAAAATCCGCGATAGAGTGAAGCCATGAAAGTCGAAGCGCGATATAGCGAGGGATTACTGTATATTTATGTCCTTTTCCATTTTCTGTGGCTTAGTTGCGTTTTTATGTTCTAGATTATGATTTTGCAAATGTGTTAGGATAGGTAAGTGACTTAGGCTAGGGTGTGTTTCGACTTACACCAAAATTCGGGTTACATCACTGTCATAAGAACGGAACTGCGTCATAACCCGAGGACCCCCTGTAATGTTAAATCTGTATTTAATGTGCGTGCATGTATATGTGTGTATAATATATACTGCATACATAGGATAAAAACTGAAATGTATAGGAGATTTCATAAATATGATTAGAAGTGCTCTGTATAATGGTAGTTAAGGTTTTGTGCAGTATCGCCTCAAGATCACAATGGCAACAAAATCTAAAGGCGACCAGACGGAGCAGGCACAAGTTCCAAGGGTGGACAAATACTTAAAAGTCCCAGACTTGTGGTGCTCCCACGGGTCTGGGGTTCAGTGTTTGTGCCATTTTATAACTTTAAGATAACAGTGTGTTGGTAAAATGAACCTAACAATGTTTAACAGGGAGCTTTGTTCCCTTTTAATCAAAATCTCCAGAAACGAAGAACTTTCTCAGCATCTCTCCTGGCAGAGCCCAAGAAATGCCTTCTCACAGACTGAGACAGTGTTAACAGTCAAAGCAAAGATGAGAATATGTAATAAAAAGGACAAGCAAGCAATATTAGAATAAGTAGAAATAAAATACATTCTAGGCAAAGAAAGCTGCGTTTCCCCATTTTAAATAAATGGGGTCGGGGAGGGAGGACTTTTTGGAAGCAGGTTTTCTGATCCCTGTCTGGGTTTCTACAGAACACAAACTCTTGGTAAGACTGGCACTGGAGCAGCAACTAATGGGTGGCGCACCTCTCCTACCCTCCAACTTTGCCATATGATTGGCTGCCAGGCAGCAGGAAAGTAAATCCTGGCCACCCGATTGGCTGGCTGATGCACCTCCCATCCCCTAAAACTTGCAACACTGCCACATTTTAAAACGAGAGCGTCACTGACTGGCACCATAGTTAGCCAGTCTTTGCCTGCAGTGTGTGTGCTCAAGTTTCAATTTACAAGAATATTTGTTGTTTGCATCCCAATGACAAATGAAGAGTGGTACGTGAGAGTACCCAATAAAAAGGTAAAAATAATTCAGTTTAAAACTACTTTTTGTAACTTTAAGGTTTTTTTGTGTGCGTTACTTTAATATTTTGTGTGAAGGTTTTTATATATATATAAAAGGAAACTTCACTGGCACCCCTAAACACAAACCGCAATGAGACAGAAAGCTCATCATACCCCAATCCAGCAAGGCACTGAACGCGTTACCTAATTTACTTGAGAAGAACATGACATAGCTGTGGTCAGTAGAAAAGCTGTTGTATGCTTATGAGGGAGTCCACCCATCAGCCCCAGCCACCTTCTGCTGCCTGATCAGAGTAGCTGCCCCAGTGTCAGTGCTGGTTTTTGGGTTGTTACCCACTCCTTACATCTCTCTGAAGCGCCATCTTTAAATTGGCCCATCAGCAATGTACTGTACATGCACAATTTTGTGAAAGTCAGTCGTTTATGTGTGATCAGCGAACTAGCAGCCAGCTTGCAGTTTTATTTCTATTGAGTAAAGAATATTTCATAAGCAGGAGTTGTAGATGGGCACAAAGCCTATTAGACAAACAGACCATAATGACATACTGGATATTATTTGAACGTCTGGCTAGCAGCACTACGTACATATTAACAGTCAGAAAATAAAAGCCTTTGGTTCTTTAGTGCAGTTTAGATTTTCTGCAATGAGAGTTGCACATTTCCACACGTGTGCTTTTTCTCCACTTCATTTTGCACTTAATAAGCTGTTAATCTCCATTCCATATTCAGCATTATGATTATTATTTTGATTTTTATATTCAGCCTCAGTGCATTTTGGTAAGACAGGAAAAGCAAAATGTCCCGATGGAGCCGGTCTTGCTCAGAAAATGTATTTGGACTTTTTGATGCCAGAATTAAAAAAAATATATATATTAAAACTGTATTATGGGGGTGTCATGGTGGTCCGTATCACTGCCTCACAGATCCGGAACACCAGCCTAGTCATTGTCTGTGTGGATTTTCCTATCGTGTTCCAAAGTCACTCAAGTTAGGTTAACTAAAGTGGCCCAGTATGGGTGGGTTTAAGGATGTGCCCCAAGGTGGTCTTGTATTAAAGCATTTAGGATTCTAAGCTCTGCTACTCCTGCGGCCTCTCATGCAGAAGAGCGTCTGTCGTGTCCATGCTCTTTACATTGTAATGGTGGCTGGCGTCTGCTAGAGCATACAAGGGTGTTTATTAAGGTTTGCCCACTAATATATATATATATATATATATAATTTTGATGGTTTGGGACTACTGTATGAACTTGATGTGGTGGTCTGCTCCTAGATAAGAGCATTTAATATCCATTCCATAAACAATACAGCTATTTTTTTTTCCTTTCCCAAATAGGGTTTTGAATGTAATTACTGCAAACTAAATTGTGAAAAAAAAAAAACCAGGAACGCGAGTGACAGGCTTTGTCATTGTCTTTGTTTTCTTTTTGGTTTCATGGCAGCGTATTTCTGGTTTTTATGACTTAAGTATCTTGTGGGTGCCAATTCCTGTGCAGAGAAAAAAAAACTCAAGTTCCACGTCAGGGGGTCCAGCTGGTTTGAGGCCCCAATGACTCCACCTCCGCCCCTCCCAAAGTTGTTTTTTCTTTCCCTTTCTTCATAAAAACAGCAGTGACCGAGGAGCAGACGTTCACGTACCGCGCTGAATGGAGACGGCAGCTGCTCACCTAATGCTGAGGCCCTGCCCTGCAGAGCAGTTGTCCCATTTATTACGACTGTGTTTTTATTTTAATGCAGGCAGTAGCAGATCTTTCACATTATGGTTGAAGTGTATTTATTAAGTGTGAAATGTCAAGTGCATTTAGAATGTCCTTCATTCACTTTCAACTCTGCCATATTATGCTTGTCATCTCTCATTCATTTTGCATGCCCTGCTCACTTGTGCAGCCACCGTTGAGGCGCTTGAAGCCAATGAAGGTACTGTATGCTTAAAACATCTCTGCGGCTTGGGGGGACGGGGGCGTTGTAGGATATGCAGCCGGCTGTGAATGTCTTGCGTTTTCTGTCTGCATGTCAGCACCCGTGCACGGTCATTCTTAGCTGCTCCACTTTCTTTATTTTTATCCTAAACCCTATGCCTTCTAAAATAATGTATTTTTCTGCCGTGTGTTATTTGCATGATTATTTTTTTACACCCCTACTGAACGTGGCCTGAAGTTATTGCATGTAGAAGGCTCTTGCTGTCATTGTCAGAGTCTTGTGTTGTCTTTATGAGCCCCATCTGGCTATAGGAGTTCCTCCAAAGGATGAGACGATCACAATTTCTGGTTGCACCACTTCAGACTGTTCCTCATATCTTCCACCCCACTTTTCTTGACCACTTAAATCAATGTCAGGGTAGACTCTCCGAGATGGAGATGTACACAGATGAGCCAAAACATTTTGAGCACCTGCCTACGATGTTGGTACTCATCCCTGTGCCAACCATTCAAGGCATGAACTCGACAAGACCGGGCCCTGTGGTAGCCAGCAGCAGATCCTCCCGATTCCTGTTAAGCTGCACGTTTGAGCGGCTTGTTTCAACACTTCCTAAAGATGCTCAGCTGGATTGAGGCCCAAAGAATTTAAAGGGCAGGGCAACGCAACACCTTGAATTCCTAAGCATGTTCCTCCAACCCTATCTGAACAATTGGGGCAGGGTGGCAGGGCACATTATCCTGTTGAAAGATACCATGAAGAGGTGTAGCTGGATAGTAACAACATTTAGGTAGGTGGTACACATCAAATTAATGTTCCCATGAATGTCTGGACCCAGGATTTCCTACCAGAACATTACCCAAAACACCATACTCGTCACCCTACAGTGCATCCTGGTGCCATCTCTTCCCCAGGGAAATGACACATACATACCCATCAATGCATATAATACAACAGCAAACTGGATTCACCAGACCAGATGAACTGTGGCCATTGATACAAGGCATGATTCCAATGCTGGACAGGATTTGGACTGAGCACACTGATGGACTGTATGTCACGCCACACTACGCTCATAACCACCACTATGAGTCCCAATAGCCATTCTGTTGGTTTGTACCAGACAGGATTGACTTCTTGCATC
The DNA here is from genome assembly GCF_016835505.1 of Polypterus senegalus. Lineage (NCBI taxonomy): Eukaryota > Metazoa > Chordata > Cladistia > Polypteriformes > Polypteridae > Polypterus > Polypterus senegalus. The sequence continues at coordinate 325,542,197 of NC_053154.1, forward strand.
AGTGAGTCTTGATTGCCCAATACCTGGCCACTGGTGGTTTGTGGTTTTCCCCTCCTTGGACCACCACTAGCAGTAGGTACTCGGCATGGGTGACCATGAGCTCTAATGATTAAACTCTTTTCAAAGTCACTCAGGTACACCTGCCCAGATCTTCATTCAGCACATCCTCTACGAGTCCCTACTGTCATCTCGCCATCAAGTCTATCCCCAAACTAGACACAGGCCCTTGGTACGAGACAGCTACCATCATTTATTTCATATGGAAGTGCTCAGAATGTTTTGGCTCGTCAATCTATCAAATTACTGTACACTTTAGACAGACGAGGGCCACTCTTAGCACTAATAACATTTTTAGGGGCATCACTGTGGGCTCACCATACATGCAGTGAAAAGACCAGCATGAGGAGCGACTTTCCACTAGTCTAGAACCTGGGAATGACCTCTTCATGTAGGCTCCTTGGATTTGTCAATTTAGTGATACTAAAATTCCACTTAAACATAACAATAAGCTATTAATATAGTAAAAAGAACAAATAATCTGCTGCCTCAGAAACATTACAATAAAAGGGAAGAACTGTGAAGTTTGTCCACATGCACATTCATTTATCAAAGAACTAGTCCACCCCAAAAGGTTTGTTACCCCATGTGTATGCATCGCTCACATGTTCATGCAGAATGGACAGAAAAAACGTTTCACATTTAGCAGAAGATCAGCAATGCTGTACAGTCGTAAACAACAAGAACATTTAATGTTACACGTGCTGTACAATCCACAGGTCTGTTATCCAGTTGTATGCTCCAAACAGACAAACCACGTGCCTGTGGACTCGGCTCTCCGCCCCCCATTCGTTTGTTGGGGGTCTTGTCTTCAATTCAGAAATTGACTCCTATTAGGATTTAGGTTTATGTTTATGATTTGAACAGTTAACTCTGGAAGTAACTAACAATATTTTAGCAAAAATTAAAAAACGTGCGTTTTGCACATACAACTGGATAACTGACATGGAACATGTAAAAAGAACAAACACAATTCTCCCAAAGGACATTTTTCACACGTCTGCCGTTGTACTGCACTGCTCATTATTAGCTTCTGTCATGTCAAACTTTTTTCTGTCCATTCTACATGATTTTTGTTTTCCTCGGCCACCCCTACGCAGTACATGAGGGCAAGTGACACATAAAGCTAAATTATTTCTGGGTGGTAGATACCTTTAGAGCAGGGGTGTCGAACTCCAGGCCTGGAGGGTCGCAGTGGCTCCAGGTTTTCATTTTAACCCTTTTTGTAATCCGTGACCAGTTTTCACTGCTAATTAAATTCTTTTCCCTTCATTTTAATAGCTCTGTTTTTAAGGATTCAATGCTATGAATTGATTTCTTTCTTCATTAAATGACAGCCAAACAGAAATGAGACGTGAAACGAGCCAACAGATGACCAGCTAAATTGGGGCTTCAAACTCCAACCAATTTCACTCCAGTCACTTTCTTAATGAGAAGCCGATTCTTGATGTTAATTAAACTCGTTATTTAATCCCATGGCTTGTTGCTGCTCTCATTCTGCCCGAGCAGACATTTACAAAACTGTTGATTTTCTGTTGTTTTCTAAGAATACCGTCAAGATGTTGTGATGACCTGAGCAGATTAACCTCTCTTTATTTTCAGATATTGTGTGATGGGCACAGGCGAGCTGGTCATGTGGCGGCTCATTTTGTGTCTCATTATTGTTTGGCTGCTAATTAAGGAAAAAGAAACAACTAAGGGGCCTGAGTCAAGTTAATTAAAATTAAGGCAAAGGAAGTTAATTAGCAGCAAAAAGTGGTCACTAATGAAGGTGGTGGTTACTGCGGTGTTCCAGGACTGGAGTTCAACACTCATGCTTTAGAGGGAAACACTGCAGATTTTTGTTTCTATATGGAGTGTTAATGGCATTTGATGATAAACAGTACCACATCACAAGCTGCCTCAAAAACTTTCCTGGATAGCTACACATTGTATACGAACAATGAGTTCAGACACTAGATGTTAGACATTTCCAACTACACAGTAATATGTGGATAACATCTAATCAGAGAAATCTGTATTTTGGCCCAGATGGCCGCAGTAGGTGAGGAGTTCCTAGCTGGTACTGCTTGCCGGCGAGTTCAGAACAGCAGCATTTGGATTTGATTTGTGTTTGTAGAATCTGAAGCAGAGGTTATTACCGATGATTTGACCCCCATCCCTAATAAATAGTGTATACTAAGAATAAACAGAGATTAATGTTCACATTTCTATTTCAGCATTAGTTACCCTGTAAGCTAGCTGGCTTGCCGCAGTACCACTTTCAGGTTGGCTGCACCCCTCGCCCAGAGCTGGTCACTTTACATTTTGCTCACAAGGCTGACTTGTCTGTAAGACCCTCCTTTCTGACTGCTTCCAGAATAGCAGCTTGTTCCTGTGGAGAGTTTTTGACATGCATGCTTTCAGTTTCGCCTTTTTTTTTTTCCCCCCATTACTCACTCATTCAATTTGCATTTTATTAAGCAATCCAAGGATTCTCACCACAGCATAAGATCTGCAGTTTTGAAGAAGCCAAGGGCCTAGACAGAATCAACGAGAGGATGCCCCCAAGGAGAGACGCACTGCCACAGGACTCCATCATTTCTGTAAACGCACCTGAAAGCAACGGAACTTGCAAGAATAACGGCCAGTGAGTGGGCTGCCTGTCCAGCGCCAGAGGAGCACGATGTGAGGGTGCCACCCTGCCAGCCAGCCCAAGGAGGAGGAGGACGACCTCCAAGGTGACTGACTTGCCAGATTAATCAGGTGGACGTCTGCCTAGTGTTTACACTGCATAGAGGCCCAGCTAAAGGTTACTTCGAAAAACTGGGGGGGGGGACAACAACAGAACTGATTTATTTTGCCTGTTTTATTTTTCTATTAAGTTGGGGTGGGGGGGGTATATATGTTGTGCAACTCAGTAAATAGAATGGTCTTAAGCATTCTGAGCTTCCCAGGATATGCTTGAAATATTTAAGGATGCCAAAACGGTTTTATTTAATCATTTGCAACATGAAGACCTCAGGTGTGTTTCCTTAAAACTGTTGCACTTTTTTTGTATGTAGAAAATGTAATTGATGAATGAACTGAACATGAATTGCATTTTTAAGTTATTTTAAAAGGCCTCTGTGTTGTTAATAAAATGCACTCTCCAGAATTGGAAGTAAATTAGCCTTGGACATTTATGCCAAATCTGTCAAGCTTTAACAAAAACGTCCGTGGGGAGAGTTGGCGTCACATCTCAAGTGTACGCCCTGTGCTTCTGTCATCCTACCACCCACTTGTGGACATTTGGTGGATTTTGGTGTTCCGGACCTCCCAGTTTAATCAACTGCCACTGCTCTGGTCTACCAGCGACGCTGCCATTTGCCTCAGTGTGGTAAGGACAGGAGAAAATGACGCAGATGTTAAAGCCGGGGGACCTGCTGCTACTTTATTCTCCATGTGTTCTCTTTACAAAAGTGTACAGCATGCAAAAACTCTGACGTAAATCAAAAAAAAGAAATGTGGCACCGCTGACAGTTTATTTGTAATGGCATACTAGACAAGGCGCCTGATTTACTAACCGCATAGCCTGTAATAAAAAAATAAAAATTAAGTTTCAGGATGTGAACAAAATGAACACAAATATGATCTGCTGTGTTAACTGGGTTGTAGCTAGGCGCATTGTGGCACTGAAGATGCCCACTGCTAGCAAAAGCACAGCAAGAATCGGTGTCCCTCAGCTCGAGTCCATGTGGGAACATTCAAAAGCATTTAAGAACTGAGGAAAAAAAATGTCAAATGGATAAAAGGAGGGAGGATTGAGCTGAGGAGGCTGAAGGCGATACACTCACAGCAGTGCCCAGATTTGCTTTTTTTTTTTTGGACCACCTTGCTAAGAAAATTTGAACTTCTGCTAAAAGAGAGTGGAGACCTGATATGGCAGCTGGCTTTCCATCCATTGAATTTTTGTTCAGCCCATCCACACTCCCCCAACATAGTACTACACCACATGCCAGCTTGCCTCCCATGGATCTGTGTCTGTGTGGTCCTGCCAGGGCAAACATTGCCATAGGCTGGCCAGGTACTCAGGTATTCAGCACCACGATCAGCTGGGGACCAATCAGCTCTCTTTTGTTTTCCATTTCCAGACAGTATGGATCAAACTCTAAGTGTCTATGTAGTCCTCTCAGGCGAGCGTTGCCACAGACACGTCAGATGCACAATCAGCTGGAGACCGATCAGCTGATGCAGGTACCTGATTTTCGTTTTCGATCTCCAGATCACTTGTATCAAAATCAGAGTGTCATAAGTCAGACTTCGATTCAGCAATAATATCCATCCATCCATCCATTTTCTAACCCGCTCAATCCGAATACAGGGTCACGGGGGGTCTGCTGGAGCCAATCCCAGCCAACACAGGGCACAAGGCAGGAACCAATCCTGGGCAGGGTGCCAACCCACTAGCAATAATATGCAATAAATAAATACATAATTGCACATCGAGTATGTTGCTTTGTGCATCTGCTCAACTCTCTCACCCAATGTTGATGCCATTCTGGACGTTGTTTACTCTATGCTACTCAGAAACACACAGGGATTCGATGCCACGTCAATGAGTCTAACTGTCCTCCTAGTAAAGAGCATCGACCATCTACCTATAAACGTAACGGTGAGTTTTATCGACATTTACAGCTTCACTTGGTCAAAATGACCAGATTGTGGTAGGCATCAGAGTATACCGCACTCTTTTTTTTTTTTTTAAAAAAGTTGCCCAGGAGTTTTTTTGTTATGACCAGAAAGCAGGGGTGTGGAAATCAAATTTATTTCTACTTGTCCATGGACAAGTAAACTTAGAAAATCCACTTCTCCGCCAGTTAAATTCATTTGCCCATAAACAAATAACAAAAGTGAAAAATAGTTTATGTTGATCTCTTATGGATACCAAAACTGCCTTCCATTTTAAAACTGAAAAAAGTTCTTTCAGGGAGTAGTATTTTGCCACCTTGCTCTAGAACATTATATAAAAGATTCCCTTATTCTAACTGGCTAATAAACAATGCCTTCATTATAGCTACACTAGTTCTTTTTTCATATATTACAGTTGCATAACAGAACACTGTCCTGATTCATTTGCTGCCATGTTCTTCAGCTTTTGTCTTACATCTTCTCCCCCAAGAATCTTTGCCAATCTCAAGCAGCATGATGCTGTTCATTTCTGCTTGAGCTGAACTGCATGGTTCCTGGACTGATGGTCCTGCAGAAGTTTCAGGTTTTTTATGAGTGATGTGCCTGTTGCCAGTTGACAGCCAGAACTCCACAGCTGGTCGTGGGTCAAACTCTTCTAAAGAAGCAGTAGTGAACAGCCTAGCATAACACTCAACCTCCGAGCGTTCAGCTTTAGAAACCGCTTTTTCAATTGAACCAACTTTTTTCTTCCTTTTAGACTCCTGTCTCTATCTGACGTACTAAACCCCCAGTTCCCATCCTTTCTTTCTGCACATAACCAATCACCACACGATAAAAGTATTTGTGAAATTAAAACTAGTTATAAGCTTAGACCTCTGAATGGATGGCATAATTAAACATGTATAAGGAAATTTTTTTTTAAAGTTCTGAAAACTCTGAGGTCTAGGTTTATAACTATTTTTAATTTCACATTTTTATCGTGTGGTGATTGGTTACATGGAGAAAGACAAAAGGATAGGAACTGGGGGGTTCAGGTCGCAAGATAGACACAGCAAACATGCAATAAAGAAAGCCTGCTCAGAAAAACATCCATTGAATTCTTCGTTCGTATCTCCGACCGCCAGATCACGAACCCAACATTTACACGATATTTCAGTTAAACCTGTGCGATACCCATTCAAATATCCAGTTTTTTGGAGCCTCGTCACACCTGCCATAAACTTCTCTACACTGAACGTAGACCTGAGGACCCCTTAATGCAAGGGAGCCAGCCACGCCACCGTGCCCCCGCCACTCATGTTTAATACCTGCTTTAATGCATTTCATTGTGAAAAAGATATCAAGTATTTATCTTAGTATTCTGAATGTTCATTGAGCAGGAATATCATGAAGTCAATGTGCGGCGATTGCTGCCGGCTCTTACTCACTGCAAGAGAAAGTCAGTTTAAGAAGCGCGCAGAGATTAACAACTGGGTCGGGGAACACAATATAAAGCATTTAATGTGCTACATTCATTTATGACGGGGTTTGAGAAAATCTAGTAAATGAAACATTCATTTTAAGATGAAATTTAGTTTGCGACATTCTACTGATGAAATAAACTACGAGAATAAAGTGGAAATGTCGACTTTAACCTCGACATTTACATTTTTTTTTTGTCTTCACTGTGTCCGTATTTTTTTCACTGTGGCATTAATATGCTCCCGTAGGTTTTTCAGGGCCTGTTGTGCCAGTTTTAATCTAGCAATGATCCATTTCTCATCCGCGATGCTACTTGTTTCAGTTTCAGCAGCACGTATACAGCGAGAACAACGTGCTTACCGCAGTGCATTATGGGTTACGCAGGTAATTCCTAATGACGTATTCGAAATTCCGCAAGATGGTACATTTCCAAAGAAGTAAATATTACCGATGTTGTCGGGGAAAAAAATAATCGCGTCTAAGTGAAGATTTTTATTGATATTTCATAACATTTGGAAACCGTTAGAATGTTTTCTTCTTTATTTTTAATAAACTGACAGCACGAAACCAACTTGTTTTATATGAAAAATTCTCTAATCAAAAACGATCTATAGACAGCTCATCAGAATTGATGTCACGCAATAAATTTAACTCTTCAATATCACACCCTACGAGAAATCGCAAATTTCAGGAAAGATTAACTGCCTAACAAGCTTTATGTGGAGCAAACAATTGCATTGTGAAACGACCGCATTTTATGTAGAAAAAATGAATTTTAATCAATATATAAAAGTTATTGATTATAATGAAAAATTATCAAATTACATCGTAACGTCGGCATGACAAAAATGACCGCATCTCCAAGCGTGTAAATAGTAGGGTAAAATACTTAAGACCACAAGAGTGACTCCCCTTTGAAAAATCAGCCGTCATTTTGTAGACAATATTGAATACCAATTTGAGACATGAAGAACATACCAAAGTGTTTCCGCATGAAGTACGTACCCAAATGTTTAAAATTTGAAAGTAGTGGTAAAAATGTGCCCTGCACTGCACATTTAATTCTTTTTTCTCCAGAAAAATTGCACTTGTCCGCGGACAACTGAAACCAGAAAAACACGCATGTCCGACGGTCAATTTACCCGTGTCGGACAAGTCGGGCGTTGGATTTCCACACCACTGCCAGAAAGTCAGGAACTCGGTTTTAAGTCTCATCTGAAGGATGGCTCAAATTTTTTACATCATAGTCTGTCCCTGTCAATGCTGGCCTTACCAACGCCTCTTCCAGCAGCATCCTAAGCTTTTCTTAGATGCTTTCCCATCCAAGTACTTGCCAAGCCCAAACATGCTTGACTTCAGGTGGGTTACCTGTTCTGAAGTGCTATGTGACCACTACCTGAGCACAGTCCTCTTGATTCATACTGAAGATTAAAAATTGACGAGCTGAAAACCTAACAAAAGAAACAAGTTTTAAAAAAAAAAAAAAAAAAGGGAGAAGCAAATGGTTAGACACAAAGATGTGGGGAGCTGGGCATAAAGTGAGCACAGCAGCAGTAGATAACCAAGTGAGCCCATGGTAGGCTGAACATTCCCCCCCAAAACCTTTTAACTAAATAAACTCACAATCTGCAACAAATGAACATGAAGAATGTTTTGTTTATTCTGATGTACAGATAACAGCCCATAATCAACAATCCATTATTCATAAGTAGTACTGCCCTTTTGCAGTCAGTACATGACCCCCCCCCCTACAAAGCCATGACCCTTTTCTTAAGTCAGTCCCCCTTCTGTGAACGCTTCTCTGTAGTGTGGCAAATTTAACAAGATTAGATAAGCAAAAAACACAGCTTAAGTTTTAGAAAAGCAACGACACAAGCATGCAGAGATTATGCAGTATGAATCATGCACAGAAAATACATGATGCGAGATGGGTGCTACTCAATCAGGTCTAGACATTTGAAAATTGCATAGCTTTTCTATATTTGAAATAAAAATTTCCCTAAGTGCACATTTGGATGGGACAGCTAAAGACTATCCCAGGTGAGAAGGTCACTTGGTGTAGCGACTGAGGGGCTGCCTAAGCTGCACGCATCTTGACAAAAGCACCCTGTCCTCAAGGCCCATGTAGTTTTAGTATGCTAAACTGATAGAATGGCACTGGTCCACACTCATGTTAAAATAATAGTTTAGAAATGATAGATGAAAGCTCAAATAACATTGAAATCCCTCAAAGAAGCAACAGTATACACAGTTAAGTCTGTTGAGGGTGAAGTCCAGGCTTTCCAGTTTACAGTCCTACACAAGAGAAACACTGGCAACTATATAAACCCACTGTGGAAGAAAAGGGCCCATAAAAAAAAATATATATATATAAAAAAGGTCTTCATTGTCCAACAATGGCCAGCAGGAGTTTCTTGTAGTCTCCACTAGTGTCCCCTTCGATCATCATGCGTAGGGTCTTGTTGTGCATTTGCATAAACATTTGCTTGATTTGCACCAGATCAATCTGGAAGATGAAGAAGATATTGTGTCACACCAACGGCAACTGGAGAGAATAGGGAGCAGCAGGTGGCCGGCAGGTCACTCAAAAATATGAGGACAATACAGACACTGGCTAGATAGTAGAGTTTCATGTCAGCAGTCAAACATCTAAATGATTGCAATTTAAGCTATCTGTTGTACTTGAACGTTTAACAAAAGCACACGCATGAACCAAAGACATAATCAGTAAAAACACGGGACCTGCAATCAGATTTCAAACACTGACCAGTAGTTGAAGTCCAATAATATGCTGTAATTGTTACAAATTTAGTCAAAGCCATAGTTTGCTACGGTCAGTCTGTGTATGTATGTATGTATGTATGTTCAGGCAGCGTTTCAAGGTGGTACTGTTCATAGTGGAATTGTATTCGCTTCACCAGAGGGGGAACCTGCTCTACCACAGCTCAGTAAAGACGTGGGGATTGGGGGTCGGCTCCCCCTCATTCACTGGTCAAGAGCCCTGTCTTTAACTTAAAACCTCAGTATTATGGGAATGCGCTTTCTGTTTATGCCATTCAGAGATTTTTTCAAGAAGTATCCATGTAATAATAATAGCAAAAAAATGCAAGTGTTTTGCACACATTGAGAATATAACCTGTTCACAGACATGTGAATTACTGGACATGAGTAACGTCAGTGAACACGCCCATCCATACCCCCCCAGCCATTTTTCAAATTGTTTGTCATTGTACATCATTGGCCAGTGTTGGGTTCTGTCGTATCATAAACTTGCACTTTTGGGGCCCTGGGGGAGTATTCCTTTAACACAAACACCATTGGGTTGATTTGTGTGACTATAAACTGGCCCAGTTAAGTTTGGCAAGTCACCTGTCACACAAAATTATTTTCTTCCAGCTCACCACAACCAAGTATTGGAAATGAGCAGGTTGGGAATTTGAATGCATATATCACATGATCAACGTGGGCGAATCAGATCAGCTTTCAACAAGACACTGTCTGTGTAACAATGGGCGTCCATTCCCTGCCAACCAAACTGACTTGTTCTCGAACGGCAGGTCACATTTCATTTTATTCTGACAAACAGCACCTTCAATGTGTTAACTCTGTGCCTTGTAAAACAGGTATCTGGAGCCATTCCACTGCCCGGGGCACATTTAACATTTTTGAACTATACCACAATATTTCAGTACTTTGTACTCTTCTCCCTTTTCTTGTTGCTGCCCCTTCCCTTTTACACAGTTGCATGTTACGTGATGCACCCATGAGTGATAAGGCCAGACCACAGCGTGCTCTTTCATGATCAAACACAAGATATGAAGTCTCCCTACTCTGGGTTTGTGACATAACAAAATAGCTGTGTCTTAAGTAAATGTGTCTTTTTCAGGTCAGGTGAGGGAGCATGCACGGTACAACGCATTGCCACACCCTGCACACAGCAAAAAAGCTCGCAATCTTGGTTGGCAATCCCCAGGCAGACATGTGGTTCAATGCCACCCTCCAAAAATGCCACAGCCAGGTAGTATTACACGGGCATCCCCTCAGCCTACTCCAGTAGCTCAGGTCCTCAACAATAAGGATCCTGCAAGCCAGACCATCCTCTGAATTGTGGCACATGGCCGCAGTGCCATAAGTGACTCTCTCACAATGCAGGTAATGTGCCTTATTTGGGATTCCGTGAACAACCGCTCCTTCGACACAAGGTCGAATCAGACGTACGCAAGGATTTTCCAGAGAGACACAGTACCAAAGGAGTCCAGGATGTGTCTTAGGACACTGGATAGCATCCAATCATATAGCAAGACAGGAAGCAGCAGGACTCTAAAGACACGGACCTTCATCCTTTTACATAGATATCGGGAGCGCCACACACCCCTTTCAGAGACCTCATGACCAGACCCTCCGTTCACTCAGTCCTATTGACTTCATAAGAGAGTCACCAAGACATGACCGATGACAGCATTATCAGCAAAGATCAGTGAATCTCTCTTCACCAACAGATGACCCACAGCCGTTGGACCCCACAGCCTTGCCCAACACTCGGTCCATGCAAGCACTAAACAGAGTAAGAGCAGAACACACCCCTGATGAACCCCAGAATCAACTGGGAAAAACAAACGAGGGTCTGCCACCACTCTGCACAGCACGAATAGTACCAGTGCCATGACATCCAGCAACTTCAGGAGAATCTGGCAAAGTCTCAGGATGTCCCACTGGACAGCTTGATTAACTGAGTCGAACGCTTTCTGAAGATTGACAAAAGCTGCTAAGAAATCCTTCCAATATTTGCATTTGTGTTTGATGAGAACCATCAGTGCCAGGATGTGGTCGATGGTAGACTTCTTAAGGCATAAAACCAGACTGCTCCAGTCCATGATCATGGAGACTATTGAGGATGAACCTAGCAAAGACCTTATCTGGCACCAAGAGCAGTGTTATCCTCCTGTAGTTGCCAGAATCCAGGTGATCACCCTTCCATTTCCAGATAGGGATAACTCCTCCTGTTTTCCAGTCAGTTGGGATGACACCAGTCTCCCAAATGGAAGCAAAGATTGCTTACAATGGCAGGAAGACAGCCTTACCAACGGCCTGGAGAAGTTCAGCCCAGATACCACAGATCCCTGCAGCCTTCCCTACCCTCATTTGGTTCACCAGCTGTGTAATTTCAATGTGAATGGGTGGTTCACAGCCAAGTGGAGGATCGACCTTAAGAAACGTGGACCCAGAGATGTCCAACATCCCAGTCAGAGGATTGGTTTTAAACAGCTGCTCAAAGTAGCCAGCTCAGCGGGGTCACAACTGCGGTGTCATCAGTAAGGGACCATTCAATCACCCACCCTGACTGCGACTCTCCAAGAAACAGATTCGAATGTGGGTAATGCTTTGATGCCTTTGTAAGCAGGACGTGGGTCACCAGATCATAGATGGTATGTCATTTGTTCACCGATTCTTCTAACTAATGCTAGCATCAAGCCACGCCCTGTGACTCATTTCGATAATATCCCTGCGACATGAAATGCCTTCTGGGAACACCGGCAACACCAAGGAAAACAATCTGGAAGCCAATCCAGTTTGTTTTCACATTTTATTGGGCATTTTGCGGCCTCGTTGTACGTGTACCATTAAGCCAGTTACTTCAAGCGGACTCCAATAATAGGACAGGGTTGACATGGTCAGGTGCAGCCTATAATTTACTAAGCTGCAGGGGGCTCACAATGTCTCACATTGTATTTCTTTGCTCTCAGTAATCGGAGGAATTGTTTGTAATAGTGCAACTTCCACCCTTCAGATATTTATGGACTTTAAAAAGCAGATCAGCCAATAGAATACCAGCTTTATAGGTGTGGTAAGTAAATACTCAAAGAAAGTTCAAGCCATGTTAAAATGTCTCCATGGAAATGATTTAACATTCATGTAATATTCTTGGCTCCTTAGTCACACTCTTGAAAATGTTATTTCTAAGATTATTTTCTATCAATATACATTTTCATTTATGTCAGTCGGCTCATTTCTTTCCATAATGGCACATAAATCCCATAGTAACACGGCCCAAGGGTACTCATCACTCAGGAGTGTGCATTATTCACTTAGTTAGCAAAAAGGAACGCACAAGACAAAGGAGGCACTAAAATGTGGCTTTAGACTCCAAATTTTAAATTCTTCAACATACCTCACTGCGACTGACAATGATTCTTGTCAGAGTTGAGTCGTCTGTGCCCATCCCATGCATGGCCTTGAACAGCCGATCAGCAAAAAAGGCTGGGCGATTGAGAGCACACTGAACTGAAACAATAAAGAAAACACATCACAGCTTTGTTCAGAACTTGCTCTCACATAGACAAGTCAACGTGGCACTTTAGAGAATTCCAAGAACTGCAAGCAACTCCACACTGTCACAATGTGGCCAGGTCAAAACACACACCAGGAAACCATTAAAACCATCTTGTGTACTTGTTTTGCTATTAGTCAAGCCAGTGGTTTTTAACCCGATGCAGTCATCGCACAGGTTTCTGAAGACTTCCTGGGTGAGTAATCTGGAAATACACAACTCTTCAAGTGGGGAAACCTCCATATTAAAATAAATAATATAAAATAAAAGCCCCAGCCAGCTCTGCTGCAGCCCCCTACAAGGGTCCAAGTGCAGCATTATTTTGGAGTGTCCTGCCCTAAAAGGCCCCAATCGCCACCAGTTTGTAATACACCCAATCTTAAATAAATAAGAGGTTGGCTTAATTTATTCTGAACACCAGGCTTAGTTTGCTTCTCCTTTATCACATGCCGCACCTCCATCATGTATTAAAAGTTTATTATTTCTTAGAGAAATGTGGACAAAATGAATTATTTTGCTAATGGACATGCTGGATGTTTTGCTAGCAGTGCCATAGCATCCACTTAAATAGATTCTAAAAAGTGGATTAATTTTACTGAGCAAGTATATAAATGTACAATGCAATATTTTACTCCCTTTGATGCGACAGATCCTTATTTACTACCAAGAAAGTGAACTTGGCAGGTACAGTTACTGCTGTCTGTGCTTGGAGTATAGGAAAGAAACTTCTAATTGAGCCATTTTATATAAGCAAAAAAAGACTAAAGGTGACTGCAAATTAAACCAGATGCATTTTACTCCCAGCGTCTTGTTTTAATTTAAACTGTGAAATGTGTGAATGATTTATTCCACTATAATAAATTATTCTTCAAATATTACCAAATACCAACAATACCAAATCAAACAACGAAAATAAAAACGGACACACACAACTGGCAATTTTAAAATTGCCTTGTGTTGGTGTTAATGTGAGAGGCCCTTGTAATGGACAGGCATCCACCACCCATGGTTTGATTCTTAACATTTCACCCAGTAATCTTAGAATGTCCCAGAATTAGAAAGCTGATAACTTGCAGTATTGGTCTATTAACCATGACCAGGAGAAACAAGCCTGACAAATTTCCATTTTCTCAGGTTTCAGAACAGTGTCTGTAAAGGAGCCTTTTGACTTTTGCAGGCAATCAAAATAAAATAATGTCTTAATCTTACCAATCGCCTTCAGTCCATCTTCCACATATCCACTGAACTCTCTATTGATGGAACTAATTAAGTCTCGATTAGCCAGCTAAAGTGAAAAATAAAAATAAAATTTCAAGAACAGAGACTTTTATAACATACTGCAAAATCACAAAAGCAGAACAATAAGTTGGCTGCAAGTACAGAACACAAACCCTAGAATACGCCTCCACAGTGGCCCGTAGCTGAGGAAAGCTGCGTGTAGCAAGGACCATGTTAAAGCACGACTCATCAGTGCCCAGTTTGCCTTCTCCTGCCTGATATAAGCGCTGGGCATCTTCCTGGGCCTTCTGCATGTCAACATTCTGATTTTCATCTCGATTCCCCTAAAACATCAAATAAAAAGGAACTTGATGCCGTGCTGGGAGTTAAAAATACACTTTAAAAAAAAAAAAATCACACTGTTAAAAACAAAGTCTTCCTGAGACATGCTCATATTTTAAAAATAAAAGGTTCTTAACCGTGAACCTGGAGACAGACCATGGCTGTCAGTTTCTTACAGATGCCATCATTTATTTAGATTGCTAGTTTTAGCTCTGTAATCACACAAAGGTGTACATATTTTTAGACAACCCTGCTTTTAATGTACTTGTTACTTTAACTTAACTTCCATATTAAGAGTGAATTCCTTACATTAAACAACTCTTCTTTAACAAGATGGTTTCTTCAAAAGGGTGACCACCACAATATAGTGGGACACGCCATAGCAGAATGATGGTATCCAAGTTAGATGCATTTATCTAAAAAAAAAGTATAAATTGGCTTCTGGCTATGAAGTGGTTGGTGTGGGGGGGGGATAGGAAACAGCAGCCACTACAATAAGGGCTAAGACGAGGGCACCATGTTTTTACATAGGAGTTCACGTAGCCTTGACACTCCCCATCACACTTGCTATCTTTCATGAGGTAAAAGAGCGAAAGATTGAACTCTGGTTGCTGGTTTTAAGAGCTACTTTGTTGCTGCATAATAAAGGAAGTGTTCCTAGCAGCCAAAAAAAAAAAAAATTAGAGGACTGCAATAGCAGTCTCTCTATCTCGGCCTTGTTGCATTCGCTCCTCTCTTTATACACTGGGTGACCACCGACACTAGATAGAAGAACCCTGGTTTGTCATAATGGGTTGAGACCCAGAGTCAAATTCTCCAAATTTATAGAAAATTGAAATTTTTTAATTCAAATCAATAAAAACAGAAAATCAATGGAAAAGGAGGTGTGGGTAAACCTAATGCTAATATTAAATTAACTAAACTGCAAGAGATGCAGCCTCACAGCCCCAAAATCTTTTCTTAAAGGACTACTCCACCCAAAAATGATTTTTTTTTTTTAAATAAGTTACTTACCCCATGTAGGCTGTAGTGACATCAAGAGAAAAAAATGTTAGCGTTAAGTTTTCAAGCAAATCAGAGCTACAAAATATGTGATAAAATAGAGATCTATGGCCACGAACACTGGACAACAGCAAACATCAAAATGTCAGTGAAAAAAAAATCTTAAAGTTACTCATATTGCAGAATCTACATGTCAACATATCCAATTGTATTCTCACAACATCCCAAACACATGCATTTTTACTAAAATATTGTGAAATGAACCGCTTCTGCAAACGTTCTTGTAGACTAAAATGAAACGTGGTCAGGCATGTACAGTACAGGCCAAAAGTTTGGACACACCTCCTCATTCAATGTCTTTTCTTTATTTTCATGACCATTTACAGCACTCCATCACCCTCCTTCTTGGTCAAATAGCCCTTACACAGCCTGGAGGTGTGTTTGGGGTCATTGTCCTGTTGAAAAATAAATGATCGTCCAACTAACCTGACTTCTGCACAACACAACTGCTGGTCCCAACCCCATTGATAAAGCAAGAAATTCCACTAAATAACCCTGATAAGGCACACCTGTGAAGTGAAAACCATTTCAGGTGACTACCTGTTGAAGCTCATCGAGAGAATGCCAAGAGTGTGCAATGCAGTAATCAGAGCAAAGAGTGGCTATTTTGAAGAAACTAGAATATAAAACATGTTTTCAGTTATTTCACCTGTTTTTTTTTTTTAAGTACATAACTCCACATGTGTTCATTCATAGTTTTGATGCCTTCAGTGAGAATCTACCAATGTAAATGGTCATGAAAATAAAGAAAACACATTGAATGAGGAGGTGTGTCCAAACTTGTGGCCTGTACTGTATGTCCAAGCACTTTAACATCCGCTTTCCTGCCTCATTCATTGGTCAGGCTTTGCATTTCATGCAATATCAACAAAAAGTGTGCACCGGTAGAAGACTAAAAGTTGAAGAAAAACAAAAAGAAAACATCATTGGGATGAGAATTATCCTTGGACTAGTGCCCATCTGAGATGCTTCAACAGGCAGAAAGAAGGTCATTTCATATGTGTAGTGTTAAGAGACCACCATGAAATAATCCCAAGGTACTCCAGCTGTGGCTCATCACTGTGAATATAAAAGTAATGATGGGAGGCAGGACTATAATTCAAATAAGCTCATTCACATTTGAATGTATTCCATTTTCCTTCACTAGCGTGTTAACCAAAAGGTGGATTATTTAACAATATTTTAGTCCAAATAATTCTTATTTCAGATTTTGTGAACATGTGAACTGGATGACTTGACAAGTGGATTATTCGGCACAAGGAATGTGAGATTGTTTTCACAGACTCATTGATGTTGTTTGCTGTTGTCCAGTATTGGTCACCGTAGATACCTTTTATATCCATTCTGCACAAAACATCACAACAAAACACATAGGGTTGTAACAACTAAAAAATATTTTTGGGTGAAGTAAACTCAGTGATGGTCATCAGGAGCCTTTCAAAGCTACAAATTCAAAGAGGTTGAATAAAAAGTATTAAAAAAAATCCTTTAATATCTGAAATCGCCCAAAAAATGTTTGTGATAGGTTTAGGACAGGTAAAGCAGTCTTTATAGCCTTAAAAAATATTTTTAAGATGAAAGAAAATGATAAACAGCCCTTCAAAGGAAGGGCTAAATATGAGATATGCATAAATCCTGTCACTACGCCACATGGCTGGTTTAGTAGTTGTAGTAGTATTTTTATTTCATTTCAAGATAAAAATTATGCAAATTTAGCATGTTTATTCAAGGTCAATTAGTAATGAATACAAACATGAATATGACACAGTAACATTGAACTCTTTAGCAGGGCCATGTTTACAAGCACAAAAGACTCTTAATTACCTGGCACATGGACACCAACAGTCTTTCAAAATGACCACTAGTGTCTTTACGAATATCCCTCTCCAGATCTCTGCCAAACTCCTGATTGTAGCAACGGACAATTTCACGGATCTGCTGGTTGTCTCTGGTGCAAAGAATTTCAATCAGAACTCTCTCCTGTGTTCCAGCTCCCTGTTGTTGAGGACATCAGGACAACAATGACAATATATCAGGAACAGGTAGCACAAAAGAATACCATTTCATATAGCAAGTTACACAAAGTACTAACTTTATTCAAACTTTGTCCTCCTGTAAATAAATTAAACTTAAGTGAGCAGTGTTTCAATGATTAACAAAAAAATGTTATATGCCTTACAAAATATTTTCTCTTTTACAAAAGCTCACCTTCATTGCATTCCTTAAACTCCAAGCGTCATAGTAGGTGGTTGGCATGAAGAGTGCTAGGATAACTTCTTCCATATTCCCACTGAGCTCCGACTTCAAATCTTTAATTAAGTCCTGTTAAACAAGCAGCATGCCACATCATCATCTGCTTTTGTTCTGTAAACATGTTTGCCTTTAGGCCATTACAGAAAAACTCTTAGTGGAACGGAACACAGGAAAACAGCTCTCCATTAATATAAAGATCTGTCACACGCCTAAAGCAGTGATGGATGCAGTTTCCTTGTTTCGTTTTATTAGCTTTCTCTCCCTAACTTGATTTCAGTGTGAAATATGATGAAACAGAAGTCTTTCTATAAGAAAGTCATAATATGCCCTGACCTAAATGTAACATACACCAACAGTCTAAATGTGACTATGTTGTTCTCTTTTCAGATTTCTAGGAATCCTTTTGAATCGCAGTCCTTTACTACAAATGTTTTCCAGTAATGCACCTCTCCTATATAAACTTATTAATAAAGCAATACTTAAAACTATCATTTCAACCAGGCATAAAATCAACTTTGTCCTGCTTACTTTTGTGCAAATACACAAAGTTTGATTTTCCACATATAAAGTAATCTAAAGTAAAAGAAATTGATAAGCTTTTACAGTTCAATGCAAGCTTATTACTCACTTTGCCATACATCGTCTTGAACATGGCTTTAATCTTCTGTCTTTGATCATTGGTGCGACGGGAAACCACATCAATAACAGCCTGTTCATCAGTTCCTTATAACGGGGAAAAAAGGGACCCGCAGTGAAAACAAATGTAACAATTAAAACCCAAATACACACTCCCACCCCCACAAAAAGAAAATAAAATGCATCTGCAATCTAAGACAGACCTGACCTTAGGCCAGAGGCAAAATAGCTATGGAAATTATCATCAGGGAAACAAAGACCCAGTATCATTCTGATACTCCACTCATTACACAGTTACTCAGTGATAGCATTCCAATTCAAGTCCATAATTATGGACATTGTTTAGTTAGTTGTCCCATTTTACAAAATTCTAAAGTTTGTACACTGTGTGCACAATTATTAGGCAAGTGAGTATTTTGACCATATCATCATTTTAATGCGTATATTCCAACTCCAAGCTGTATTAACTTGAATGCTTATTGGATTTAAGCACGTCAGGTGATGTGTATTTGTGTAATGAGGGAGGGTGTGGCCTAAGGAGATCAACACCCTATATCAAGGTGTACAGAATTATTAGGCAGCTAGTTTTCCTCAGGCAAAATGGGCCAAAAAAGAGATTTAACTGACTCTGAAAAGTCAAAAATTGTAAAAAGTCTTTCAGAGGGATGCAGCACTTTTGGAATTGCTAAGATATTGGTGTGTGATCACAGAACCATCAAACATTTTGTTGCAAATAGTCAACAGGGTCGCAAGAAACGTGTTGAGAACAAAAGACATAAATTAGCTGCCAAAGATTTGAGAAGAATCAAGCGTGAAGCTACCAGGAACCCATTATCCTCCAGTACTTTCATATTCCAGAGCTGCAACCTACCTGGAGTGCCCAGAAGTACAAGGTGTTCAGTGCTCAAAGACATGGCCAAGGTAAGGAGGGCTGAAACCCAACCACCACTGAACAAGAAACATAAGTTGAAACGTCAAAACTGGGCCAAGAAATATCTGAAGACAGATTTTTTTCAAAGGTTTTATGGACCGATGAGATGACAGTGACTCTTGATGGACCAGATGGATGGACCTGTGGATCAGTAATGGGCACAGAGCTCCACTCCAACGTGGAGGTGGGGTACTGGTATGAGCTGGTATTTTTAAAGATGAGCTAGTTGGACCTTTTGCATTGAAGATGAACTCAAAATCAACTCCCAAACCTACTGCCAGTTTTTCAAGACACTTTCTTCAAACAGTGATACAGGAAAAAGACCATGATTTTTATGCAGGCCAATGCTCCATCACTTGCATCGAAGTTGTCCACTGCGTGGCCAGCCAGTAAAGGCCTTAAAGATGAAGGAATAATGACATGGCCCCCCTTCCTCATCTGACCTAAACCCTATCGAGAACTTGTGGGCACTTCTTAAACGCTAGATTTACGGGGGAGAAAAACAATACACCTCTCTGAAGAGTGTCTGGGAGGCTGTAGTCACTGCTCCACAAAAAGCTGATCGTCAACAGATCAAGAAACTGACAGACTCCATGAATGGAAAGGCTTATGACTGTTATTGGAAAGAAGGGTGGCTATATTGGTCATTGATTGATTGATTTATTTTTTTTGAAATGTCAGAGATGTTTATTTGTAAATTTTGAGGTGTTTGTTTATTATTCTCACTATAACAGATGAAAATAAACAAGTGAGATGGGAAAATTTTCATTTTTCCTTTAGTTGCATAATAAATCTGCACACTAATAGTTGCCTAATAATTGTGCGCACATATGTATTCCCCTGATGATGTTCACACTCACATTTCCGTTGTGAAACATTCAGGTTTCAGGTTTATTAACATTTTGGATTGACTGATAGCACTGTGTTTGTTCCATATTAAAATTAATCCTCAAAAATACAACTTGCCTAATAATTCTGCACTCCCTGTATTTTTGCCAAAATTTTTAGTATTCAAATTTTCTTCATTCTTTTCCTTTTACTTTACCCTCTATACAGTTTGTTGCCTTAATTGTATCCAAGTCCTAACAAAACTGAATCCCAAAAGGAAGCAGTTACTTCTGTGCCATATTCACTGGTCTGGTCATTTGTAAGAAATGTTCTTAACCTCCTCGACGTAAACCATCACAGACTTCAAATTCTATGTAAGAACACAGTTAACTCCCAATGTCTCTCAGGATATACAGTAGCTGTTTCCTCTTCAGTGCATCTGTCGTCACTTTCATTTGCACCAAAACAGGAGAATCGGATTCATAATTGCTTAGGCTTCCTAACTGGACAGACCGATATCTGAAGCTTAACTGACCTGGCGTTAGACTGGGATGATTAGGTGTTCCTTTCATTTTTTTAGTAGTATATATTGCAATGGGTGACAAGATGTTTGAAAATTGAACGAAAATTATCATGGTACCTTCATTAGTATAATCTTACCCAATTTCTGCATACACCTTGTGTTTTGTTAAAATATGAATTTTCCTAAATAGCTTAAGATTGATTTTATATTGTGAATAAATGAAAGAACTTACCAAAACCCTTCATGGCTTTCCTCAGAATTTCAGCATCACTCTGCGCATTAAATTGAGGATAAGGTTTAATTGTCCCTTCATTAGCTTGAAATCCCATTCCTGGATGAGGCTAAAAAGAAACAGAATTACAAAAAGGGGGAAAAAAAATAAAAAACCAACAAGTAGTCAAATGGCATAAACTTCAAACTCCAATAATTTTCACTACAAGAATTTAACTTGCCATACTGTAAAACAAATGACAGTTTATTTTTTTTATATATTTAAACTGTGAACTTTAAATGAATACTAGAGATGCACTGATTGAAGTTAACAGAATTGTTGCTCGTATGGGGATAACCAACAGTCTTGTGCCAAGAGATTAAAAAAAACACAGCAACATCGTATCTTGAAACGGGTCTCATTTTAATGCAACATAATATACTGATTACATATCATAGAATGAAGCTGAAGTGATTTCAGTATATGTTGAGTTTGAAAGAACCTAAGAATATGATCACAACGGAAAAAAATTATATCAAAAACGCATTACATACAACAGAGGGGACACTTTATGCATGTGGAACCCAAAAACTGCCAATCTGCAAGCTAAATAGTTCTGACATGTTACAACGCTGAAGGGAAGGGAGGATGGAAAGTTAGAGGAAAACTTGAGGTGGTCCACAACCCCAAGGAACCAGAAGATGTGGAGCAACAGGTATAGGCTTCAATCATATATAACTTTATCAACTCCTAACATGTCTGAAAAATTTAGGGTGCTTTCACACCTACAGCATTTGGTGCGCACTAAACATGTTTGATCCCTTGGTTCGGTTCATTTGCGTTGATGTGAATGCAATCTCGGTACTTTGGTGCGCACCAAATCAATCGATCCGAGACCTGCCTGAAGGGGCAGGGTACGGGCCATCTGGTGTGAAAGCAACCAAACCAAATCTGACGAAATGGTATAGTTTAATGCACTTTGGGTATAAGAGATATGGGGTTGTGGGTAAAATTCCTTTCACTTCCTGTTGACTCCATTAAATTTTTCAAGCTATCGACTCGCGATGAAATCAAACCGCGGAGAAACGTGGAGTGCCGAAGAAATTAAGTGCCTCAGATATATGGTTGGATGAGCATATCCAAAAGCAACTGTCCACGACACATAAAAACAGCTGCATTTACGCGCTGTTCAGTAAGCAGCTAAGGGAGAAAGGCTATCCTTGGACAGTTGAACAATGCCGTATTAAGACAAAAAAAAAAACTTTGGGCGAAGTATATAGAAGTGCATGATGCACTTAGCAAGACGGAAAGTTCTGGAAAAGAGAAAGACAAGTTTCCCTGGTGCCGATGGGCTTCGTGGTCTATTTTGGTTCGTTTAGAACTCGGCATATGTGAAAGCAAACCGTACCCACGTCCGTTTACTACATTGTAACATTTTTCTGACTGGTGCGGACTAAAGCAATCGAACTATAGGTGTGAAAGCACCCTTAGACTCTGTTTTTGGATGGGACATGTCTGCATTCTGAATTATTCATAATAATCCTGATCAGTGCATTTCTGCAAAGCAAATAAAAAAAACAATTATCTGATCATAATAAAAAAAGAAAAAAATTCTTAAAATATTTTAAGATTTTAAACAGGCCATTCTTACCATGCTATGCCGATACTTTAAATGCACAGCCTGTGATCCAAAAACTTAAGGGCAAAAGCATTTTTGGAATGTCAAGATAAGCAGGTTAGTAAAACTGAAAATAAAAAGCCAGCAACATATGTTTTTCACCAAGCACTACATAACAAAAGTCACCAAACATCTCATCACTGAAGCAGCCATGGTCTTTGCTCATTTTTTAGACCCTTCCTTCATAACTAATAAATTGTGATGAGCAAGTCTCATGTCTTCTTTTCAGCCAGCATCTGCATTTTTTGTAGGTTTTTTTTTTTTTTTAAATATTAAAAGTATTTTAAAAATGCACACACAGTCACACTAGTAAAATCTGTAAAACTTAACAACAATTCTAATTGTAATACTAATTTTTGTATTGCTGCCCATATGTTTGTCACCCCCACCCCTTTTCAAAGAGCCATGGCCATGAGAACACACATATGGTGCCTCAAGAATTCACACCCAAATGCCAAGTGAATACATTTAAAATAAAGCACCACATGATTAGGTGAAGATGCTACATGCATTGTATATATGTATTCAGTTCAGGTCTTTTCCATTAAAAATGCACACTCAAAGCCATGCAGTCACCTGCTCATCCTTCCACTGAGCCAGATCATAATCGCCAAACTGCATTCCTCCAAAATGTGTCTTTGGATGTTTAAAACAAAAAAAAAAAAAGAAGAAGAAGAAGAAGAAGATGATCTGAAGGACACAGATGCTCCTGAGACATGTCTTTTGTGATTAAAGGGATTAAAAAAATATATATATACAGTGGCCTATGTCTTGCATAATATTGCCGATAGTACAAAAATGGCACAGACAGTCCTTACTGCAAAATATCAGCACGATCAAGGTCCACTTAATCCAGGTCAAGACTATGGAGTAGAGCTTGTCCTGGCAGTATCATGCACTTGACAGGAGCCAACCTGCTGAAGGAGTCACCTGTGCAGGTAACCACACTTACTCACAGCTGGCCATGTCCGCAAATAAAATGAGACGTTGGTTCCTACCCGATCCTGCTTCGATAGGTTTCAGCACCACCACGAACCTGAATTCAGTGAATCAAGTCAGAAAAATGATGGATGTATATACGGTATTAAGAGTCCAACAGTTACTATAATCTGAATAGAAGAAACACTAATTATCGGGTTATATCATGAAAAAGCAGCATATCTACTTGCATTTTATTTTCTGTAACATATTCCACACATAAAAGTTCACGTTTTTTGTAATACCCGTGTATAAAGCGTATTTTTGGATTGCAGGGTTTTTGGTTTTTTTTTTTTTAAACAAATAAAAAATTTTATTTGTTGGGAAGCAATTGCAGCAATGTATCTTGAATTAAAAAGTATCCACTCCTGAAAAAAGTGCTTTTAAAGTTTAAAAGAAAACATCAGGAAAAACCTTCACTTCTTTCAAAGATGAGCTGTGTTACATCAATGTGGCAGCTGTTAGTCTTCCATTATTAATAATGGACACCCTTGAGAAAGATGAACAACAAAAAGAACGGCAACTTACACTCAGTGCTCAACCAAAATTATTTAAAATTTATAGTATATTTATATATATATATCTAAATTCAGTCCTATCGAACATTTTTTTAACTTTTTTCACTGAAGAATAAAAACATTGCAAGAGAAAATATCATTTGACTGTGCACAACATAATACATACAGGAAATATAGGGAAATACTTAAATCAATGAAATTTGCTACACTTCATCGCTGTATCATTACAAGAGTGTAGTCCTTGAAGCATAATGCCACTCTCTCAACTGGAGATGCCAGTCTTTTCTGTGATCAATGGTGAGGGTCACTTAGATCTGATTTGTTATATGGAAGGTAAGCGAACTGTTATAAACTCAATGGAGGGCATCAAAATGAACGACACTATGGCTTTGATCAACAAGCTGGTGTCTGCTAAATTGCACTGCACAAATGAAGAAGTCAGAGAGATGTTCCTTTCAAAGCAGACTCCCCTTTACACCATTGACTCCTGCAATTCCTTTATATGCTTTACTTTATAAAATTTCAGTTGTGTCCCAAAGGATCATGTTTTAAATAAGTATGTCTGTAATGTGCATCTTTTATGAGATTGCAAACTTAAAAGTGATAAGAGGTGGCAATCATTACATAAGGGGCATCTGGTAGAATGTCACTACTAACTCTACGTTATGAGCACTAGTCATGACGGTTTACTGGCTGTTCATTAAAATTCACCTTATATAAATAAGTCCCTTAAATCTCCAAGTACATAATAATTCAACATAAATAGGTAAGGGAAAATCATTCACATATGCAAAGAACATACATATTGTACAATGATCAGTAAAATGACATATTATGGAAGTTGTATTGGGTTTCTGAAACTGCAACAAAGAAATGCTATTGTTGACTGTGATAATGTCCTAGTATATTGCCGTTTCCATGAATTCCTGGGCAGTGCCTCAACTCTAAACCAACCAACCCCAACCTCCCCGGGGAAAATAATGGCTGAAGTTTAAGAGCATGTGCTATATTCTTAAATCACACGTTTTGTTCCTTATTATACAACAAGGATTGAACGAGACAAGATACATGATAATTTCTGCCCATTTAAAACCCCTCATAACTGCAAGGTACCACCGAAAAAGAACTTTTAACAGGACATAATGCTTCATGTCCCAAAGCTAGAAAAGTCCTGGAATGAATTCACAAACTGAACCAAGAACTTAGACTAATGTAGTGACAAAGTAGGATATCAGTAAACAACCACTGACTACTGGACACAGTATAAAAGGTCTCGTGTCAATTTCCTATGTATCCCATAAAAGATGCCACTCTGTGTAAATTTCCCCAGGAAGTCTTGTATTGCAAGGATTATGTATTAATATTATTAAGCTACATCTCATATTACAAACAGTGAAAGGGACTAAGATACCAATAAAAGTGAAATTTAACAATCCTCATTACCTTTTCAGTATCATGGCAAAAACAGAAATCCCATTTAACGGCTTTTTATTAAAAGTGTCGCCATTATTGAAAGATTTATATTTAGATCATTATCTGGTTTTAAAAAAACTAGCTAAAAAAGTAATATTTAATGGATGAGTGAACTTGATTCATATTACAAATATCACAAACTTCAGGGGCTTTAATGGTATACAGTGATCCCTCACTATATCGCGCTTCGACTTTCGTGGCTTCACTCCATCGTGGATTTTAAATGAAAGCATATCTAAATATATATCACGGATTTTTCGCTGGTTCGCAGATTTCTACAGACAATGGGTCTTTTAATTTATGGTACATGCTTCCTCAGTTTGTTTGCCCAGTTGATTTCATACAAGGGACGCTATTGGCGGATGGCTGCGAAGCTACCCAATCAGAGCACGTATTACGTATTAAATAAAACTCCTCAATGATATACGATATGCTTCCCATGCGGTTCTTCGCACACTTAAAAGCTCTAGCAGCACGTATTGATTTTTGATTGTTTGCTTTTCTCCGTCTCTCTCACTCTCTCTGACATTCTCTGCGCCTGACGGAGGGGGTGTGAGCAGAGGGGCTGTTTGCACAGAGGCTGTTTGCCTAGAGGATACGAATGTTCCTCTCAAAAATGCTGAAACACTACCTTCACATTGCTCCCTTTTTCTTGCAGCCGCTTTATCGCGGTGCTTCATATTTAAAAGCCCAATAGCTCGTATTGATTTTTGATTGTTTGCTTTTCTCTCTCCGACATTCTCTGCTCCGGACGCGCACTCCTTTGAAGAGGAAGATATGTTTGCATTCTTTTAATTGTGAGAAAGAACTGTCATCTCTGTCTTGTCATGGAGCACAGTTTAAACTTTTGACTAAAGGGTGTTCTTTCATGTCTAGAGGGCTCTAATAATGTTAAAAAATGTATTTAGAAGGTAAACAGGTTTTCTATGCTCTAACAGCGAAAATATTAGATTTACTAGCCATGTGCGCCCAACTATGTTGCGCGTGTTAAAGTTGTCTGTGAAGGGCTCCCTGTTTAAACACGGCTGCTAGTCGTGAACTGGGCCCTTCGTCGCACAGCATTATGATTTTTTATAAGGGAAACAAAATTACAAAAGAAAACTCTTGGATATTGATTCGATAGGAACGGCCGAATCAGAATCATTGTACGAATAGTAATTATGTGGTGGTGTAGGAGCATTTCTGCTTCTGTCCGTTCACAGTCCGTCTCGTTTTCACGACGCTGTCGTTTCCTCTCACGATCTCTTCTCAACTTTTCTCCAATCTCGCAGGTTGCTTTGTGGCAATCCAAAGAGTAAGGGAATATACACGGAGCAATTGTTATAAAAGGGGGACACATAGGCATCCAGGCTCTTTAAAGCATAAATAGGGATCACTTCACTGACATGTGAGCAAGCCACAGTACAACTGTGAGACGCGCAGCACTCGCAGGCTACAACATAATTTCCGGAATGTGCTGTTCCGTTGTCATTCATTTTACCCACTGTCTGTCTTTCATTCATATGTTACGTAGGCACGTACCTTTTATCTTCAGCAATCTCATTCTCTAACCAGGCCTCAGGAGCTAACCAGCGTAACACTGTCCACCACC
Organism: Polypterus senegalus; assembly: GCF_016835505.1. Classification (NCBI taxonomy): domain Eukaryota; kingdom Metazoa; phylum Chordata; class Cladistia; order Polypteriformes; family Polypteridae; genus Polypterus; species Polypterus senegalus. The sequence continues at coordinate 325,568,935 of NC_053154.1, forward strand.
CCTTTCGTTATTCCGGCACATTGTTGACATCCGTAAGTAACAACAACGTACTAAACTGGAAGGTGGTCTACGCATGCGTGGAATTCACGGACAAACAAAGATCAAGATCTAAATGAAGATCTCTTTAGTTAATTTAAAGCACAACAATTTGTTTAGTTTGAATGTCTGCGTTTTGAGGTGTGACTGGAGTACTACAGTCTTCAGTAGAAGCAGCCTGGAGGAGATCCTTAATGCTATGCCTATGTTTTAGCTGTCTCTCTACTGACATCTAGTGCTGCTTCTTCTAATTCATTCGCGGACAAACAAAGATCAAGATCCAAATAAAGATTATATACAGTATAGAGATAAATAAAGAATCCTACTTCGTGGAAATTCATTTATCACGGTAGAGTCTGGAATGGATTAACAGTGATAAATGAGGGTTTACTGTATAACTGTGCGGAGAATATTTATAAACCGTGTGGGAGAGTTTATAAGGGCTTAAAATATATAAAAATTACCATACAAACATATGGTTTCTACTTTGCGGATTTTCACCTATTGCGGGGGTTGCGTTCCAGAATCCCCGCGATCGAGGAGAGATTACTGTATAGGTCTCTCTTTTTTAAAATTAGTCCAACCTTCAAGGCTTTTTACATTTTTTATTAAGTAGAATTCCCACATTTGTATGCTGCAATTCTATTTTCTTGAATGCAAAGCATTTCCTGAAATTACTTCTGCAGTTTTTCTTTTCAGCATGTGTTGATGCAGTGCTGCATCATCAACACTGTAAGCCATTTTCATATGTAGATTTTACTTAAATTTTTATGATGCATTATTGTGCCTTCCAAAATAATTTGTGCGGCACAGACTTTTACTTGGTACTACAGATACTATAAAAAAAGGCTAGCACTGTTACTTATGCAGAATTTTGGCATCAACTTGGTACTGATGTTATCAGTTCTTATTATATTCCTACAATAGATCATCCCAGAAGAGCCTGAAGTCACACTCAAATGACAGACTCAGTCTATGAACAATGAAACAAGGTAATTAACCATTTTCAGTGTAAATAGTGTAGCAACCACACAGAGCTTTTGTCCTTGCTAGGTGATATGGCTGGTATCATAGAATATCACTAAAATCTGACATTAACATACATAAAAACATTAAGGTACATTATTGAGATAAAATTTTGAATACCTGGAAATTTTTCATGACCGGTATAAGAAGAGCAAAATTTATCAGCAGCATCATATGGTCAACTAGCATTTAAAGGCGATTCCCCAGCGAGGTATTTTACATCCCAAAACACAAAGCATATTGTACATACATCTTTGAATGTAAATGAGCTACTGGCCATCTCTTTTTCTGTTACTATCAAAAAAAAAAAATCATCCTGACGAATGCAGATCAGGTTATCAATCATCAGTCTAACTTCATAACATGCAAAACCTAAACAACAAATATGATTGGCATCATAAAACTTTTAATACTCCAGATTATGGGTGGGGTGGCTACAGCTTTAATTATTTACCGTAAACCTGCTCTATCATTTTAGGCCGCTTAGTATTTCATCTCCTCAGCAAACAATGCATTCCAATCTTGAATAAGCTTACCTGTGAGGGCATTGGGTGTTGGCCAGGAACTGGTCCCCCGGGAACTGCCCCCCCTGGATAGCCACCTGAAGTGAAAATTCTGTCAGTATTCAATAAAAACATTGAAAATATCAAAAGCCATCTAAAAGATATCCACTTTATTTTTGTTATGTTTATTATTATAATTATGTTAACAAGAAACAATGTCTTCCGAATCAAAATTAAATGGTAACTGGATCTATGCCACTGGTAACATAAATCCCAAGGACTAAAAACAGTTGGTTGCATTAGTGATACTAAATTAAAATTCACTTTGGGCAACATGACTTACAGATCTGTCATTCTAACATATATGGCCAAGTGCTAACTTATGTGCCACACCCTGCAGGCTATTTTTAACTTTCACCCAGTGAATAATGAGAGTCGGCTTTGGCATAGGGTGGCAGACATGACTGCATACTGCAAAGCATACATGACATTGTAAAAGTGACTTACCAGGCTGTGGCATTTGTCCTCCGCCTCCTCCATAGCTTTGTCCTGGGGCCTGTGGATAGCCTCCAAAACCTGGTGCTCCAGGTGCAGCTGGATATCCTTGACCAGGTGATGCTTAAAAAATAAATTCAAAAAGTAATTTTTTTTTTTTTAATAGAGTTATCTTAAAACACAGCAGCTGAAATTATGCATTTAATAAACAATTTCATGATATTTTTCATTGAGCACATTAGTACAAAGCACAAGCACACAAAAATATAAGATGCAATAAAAGAGGGAAACCATAAACACAGGACAGTTTAAAAAAAAAAAAAAAAGTCTAACTTTCACAGATCTCTTTCTGGTTACTGGTGACACTTCCAGAGAAAGTAAAAAGCTGTGTGCGCACACAATTAAAAGCAAGATATAATGGGTTAAAAATGGTGGCACAGTATACATGAACCGGACTCAAATATGAAATGACACCAACACTCTAGTGGCAGTAATCCAAGTGGCAGTATTATGGGTTTCTAGCATAAAACTTCAAAGACGTTGATGATAAAGCTGACAGAACATGCAAACTTTTGCAAATGGTTACTGCCAAACACTTTGCAGGAGAAACACTAACAGGAGTAAACACTTCAACATCATCATCGCAGTAGCACTACAAATCCAATTACTTCCGTGTAATTATTTTATACCATTTTTATTTATATGGTTGTTGGAAACAAACTTCACCCCCAACCAATTTCATAACAAGACGCACATTCACTTCATGCCTTTTTTGCACTCCATAAGTTTAACTATGCTTAACACTAGAATTACCGGAGCCTACAAAAAAACGCGTAGATCCGTCCCACCTTAAATCGCTTCTTAAATCCCTTCACACCTCTCCACCAGGGTCTTTTGTCTCATCTAAATGTGCTGATAAATACAAGCAGCATGTAGCCGGCTGTTCCATCCCCCCACAGCTGCAGAACATGCACGAACTTCTCTCAGCTCATGCCTTGATTGAGTATCTGGGAGTGAAGTGAAATTTTAGAGTGGAAATAATAGATCGTTATTTGGAACACACGCATTTCATGTCTGTTCTGTTTCTACAGTAATCTGTGTAAACACATTGTTAAAACAGAAACATTTTTTTATATTCTAGTAGTAGATGACAAAATGTAGGCATAAACTATATAATGTATGAAGCCTGAACACGGCCGAGATAATAAAAATGACTAATAAAAAATAAAAATAAAAAGCTAACCTTTACAAGTATCAAATTACACCGGCTGTTACAGACTGAAATCAAATGTATGTTTTTATTCAAAAATAGTTAGACTAAGAGCAGTTTACTTCTCAAAACAGAGTGGTGCAGGATCGAACTAGCGACAATTGATTCCCAGTCAGCAGCGGATTCTGTTGCGCCACGAAGGCGGTCACAACAAACAGCTGTCAATGTCGCATGTTAAGGCGGCTTTTTTTCTACAGTTATATTTTGAATAAAAGCGCAATTGTTGTGTTATATTTGTACCTTTTGTGAAAGTGATCCTTTGATATTTGGACTTGAGGATTCATACATTATATAGTTTATGCCTACATTTTGTCATCTACTACTAGAATATAAAAAACGTTTCTGTTTTAACAATGTGTTTACACAGATTACTGTAGAAACAGAACAGACATAAAATGCGTGTCTTACAAATAATCTATTATTTCCACTCTAAAACTCCACTTCACTCCCAGATAATCAATCAAGGCATGAGCTGAGAGAAGTTCGTGCACGTTCTAAATTGGTGGGGGGATGGAATAGCCGGCTGCTCCTTGCTTCTCTTTATCAGCATTTAGAGGACAAAGGACGCTGGCAGAGAGGTGTGAAGGGATTTAAGAAGCGATTTAAGGTGGGACGGATCTACGAGTTTTTTCGTAGGCTCTGGTAATTCTAGTGTTAATGATGACTTGCTTATACTGTCTCCATGTATACCGGAAATAAGCATCCATGTGTTTTATTTTGAACAGTCTGGGTAAGCGTCATACATTTGCCTTATTCAGTCTAGGCTTAATAGTATTTAAAATAAAAATAAAAAAAAAAAAAAACACACCACACCAACCATGTGACGGTACAGGTCGGCTCCACACTACCACTGCCCTCCGTGAGCCTTTTGAACCTGCCACCACCAAGTACGGTTCAAAATGTGCATTAAATAAATCCATAAAATAAAGTGTTCTGTGGAGGTTAAAATTCTATAAATAGAAAAGCCACTGGAAACAAGGTATAAAAATAAAAAAAACACAGGCAGGTCCTCTCTATCAAAACAGTACCTTGTGCGTCCTTTAAGACTGACGACTCCTCCACTTATCCGTCACAGTACCATGCATTAAAGGAGATGCTCTTCTGACAGGCACAGCCAACACTATCACAGGTCCGGGTGCCTGCCATTCCATGGCTACAACAAGGCTCTGGTCCCCTGTGGCCATGGCACTCACAATAGGGCTCCCAGTCTGAGCCTTGCAGACCCCCGCTGCCTTCCTGGATTTACATGGCGAGTCACCCCTTTCTGCACTACATCACTATGGCTCTCTAAACCACTCAGCTGGAGCAATCACCTTTTCGGACCCTGGGCGCCAGCTGCTAACCCCTTTCAATGGGCTCTCTTTCCCAGCTGCCTGCCTTCTCCCGCTCTTGAGCCCACTCAAACGCACTGGCTCTGTCCCCCTCCTGCCACCTTCTCTCTCTGTCCAACTCTCTGTTCTGTGCAGGCTCCTCATATATTACTACTTCAAATCTGTCACAAATGAACGTTCCACGGCCACCGAGAAATCGATGAGGTACCTGTCTGACAGGCACTCGCCTATGCAATCAGCAAAGCACCCCCGGCCATTCTCGGAGCAAAGCAAGTTTGTGCTTCCACACATTCCCGATTACAGCCTGCACTTTGCGGGGCACGATTTATTTATTTTAAAACTGGCCCCCAATTCGTAAGTTGTGGACCTGCCCTTCCACATACCAACAAACCCACAATCAACTTCAAGTATGCTTAAAATGCATATCAAGGAAACTGGTGGAAACATGAATAGTAAAAATGATAATAGTTGGGACCCTATAACTTGACAAATTAATGCTAGACTAATTTCAAATAAGATTCCACCATAGACATTGCCTTTGAATATTTTGCCCTCAGTTACATCGGCAACATTTATTTCTAGAACACATTTTCACACAAGCAATTTTGCCCAAAATGCTTCACAAGATGTCAAAATTAGTAGTTACGTGCAAAGAAAGGAAAACAAATTCAAATTACATAATAATTAGTAAATAGTTCACAAAAATAGTGGCATACTTAAATGATATAGATATCTAATTAAGGGAAATAGAGCCTTTAATTTTTTACTTTTTTTTTTTTTTTAAATAGTTAATACGCATGTGGTTTAATCACATGAACAGCAGCTCTTCATGGCAAAGAGCCTATGACATGTTAGATCAATGTAGCTAAGAAACTATACATCAAGTAGACCTGTCCCATCAGTAAGTAACAGAGGTCTCTGTAAGCCTGGGACAGACAACTGCTGTCCCTTATGGAAAAGAAGGTGGCCGAGCAGGATGAGCTGATCTCTTGCAAAGCTACATTTGAGCAGAACACAATAAACTTCTTCAGACAGAGCACTACCTGTTCCTATACACTTACAAAGCTATTTTAGAGTGTCATTAATATCCTGTGTACAGAAAACATGGAATCTTACTTGCAGTTGCTAAACAACATGCAACATGTTGCCACTCTCTGGCACCAACATATTTGAGCTTAATATTATCTCACAGCTTACAGTACATGGTTTCCGTCTAAGGCATATACTGCAGTTCTTTTTATGGAAAGTTTTGAACTGTACATCCCAACTACTTTGTGCTAACATGTCTCAGGTGTATAGTGTATACAGATTCACTATGACTAACTCATCAAATTATAATATTAAATCTGTGAAGTTCTAAAAATACAGATGCTTACCTCCAGGAAAACCTGGATATCCACCAGGTGCTGGACCTTGTGGGAAGCCACCAGGTGCTGGACCTTGTGGGAAGCCTCCAGGTGCTGGACCTTGTGGGAAGCCTCCAGGAGCAGGATAGCCACCTGGGCCCTGCTGTGGTGGGAATCCTCCAGCTCCAGGAAACCCGCCTGCCTGTCCAGGGGGATATGTTGAACCACCCATTTGTGGGTAGCCCCCAGGTGCCCCAGGAAATGCAAACTGTCCAGCGGCAGGAGGATACATCGAGTCTCCACTACCCTGAGGCTTAAGGAAAGAAATGGCTAACGTTAGTATTTAAACACTTTAGAAGGAAAACAAAAAATAAAAAAATATCTTTAACAACTCACTCCAAATATGCAAAACAGTAAACATTACTTTCACATTGGAAACATGCTGATCTTGACTTCTGTATCATGCTAATGGCTGACACTATTATTTCTCTATCCAAAATTTGCTGAACAAGTCACACATCGTGATTTTTAAGTACATTTACCCCCAATACCTTCTGTAATACACTGTAATCCTAAATTTAGCTTTTCATAAAAATATTACCTAAAACTAAGACTGAAGTAATAAATAAATTTTTTTGGCTCAGCAGATTAATGTGATAGGTGATCAGCATCAATTGGGTTTTCATGACAATGTCACGAGTTTTAAAAACCTAGTACTGAATCAATAAAGAACATATTCAAATTGAAGAAATCGATCATTTTTTTTTAATCAGTTACTGCCCTTGTGAACAAATGACTGCCGTTTGATAGTATTGTTCAAAATTATTTTTATACCTGTAGTTACATTGGAGTTTAGTTTTGTATACTGATCACAAAACATCTACAATGCCTCACCAAACATTAAATGTAGAAAACAATGCAACTTCCTTATCTGGAATGGTTTATTAATATCTTCAGCCTGGATATTGTTAGGGGTCACTAAATGAAACAATGGTTCATACTGCTTTCATAGTATTTTGTTTCTCTTTTTTCCAATTTGTCAAGCTATAACTCCATAAATAAGGAAAAACATGTGTATCTGAAATTTGGAGGAACAATAAATAGAAACAGGTGATGGGCAGGCTGTTGTATTAGCAACTTTAATCTTCTTGTATGTCTCTTGTAATTTCAAACTCCATTTTTCTATTTAGAGGAAGGACAACGGTTTACATTCAAGAATTTTTCTTACGCCTAAATATCTAGACTCTAACAAGAAAATGTGCCTGCCAGCCAAAATCAGAGAGAAACATATTTGCATGTTCAGCTTGTGTCAAATGTACTGCCAGAAGCACAAGGCTCCCACCAGAACATGGTCGAGCCTATACTCCCATATCACAATAAATTACATTTACAAATGTTGAAATTGTGTCACTAAACACAGGTCTGTGCAAGCTCACTCAAACTTGGTGATAACCTTCACCTTTTGTTGTTTAGCAGTGGTAGACAAGAACATATGATACCTTACCAGGAGAGGAAAACTAATTAAAGCATGTGAAAAAACAAAAAAAAAATCCAGCTGGAATACAACACCAATACATGACAACGCAAGAAACAAGCAGAGTGAAGTTGATCACCCAGCCTACAGCCTCAATGTCAACCAGCTGAACTCCCTTGGTAAAAGCAGTTCTTTTCGAAGTTACTGAGAACACAAATCGAAACTGATGAAACGCAGCACTAAACGAAGACCGATCTGTTCACTGCCTGTAGAGGTCACGTTTATATGTTGTTTGGCCTGCAAATAATATAAGCCTTAAATAATCTCGCCCCATCGTATATATCGGAATGTCTGACACCTTATATTCCAAATCGTAACCTCAGATCCTCAAATGAGTGTCTCCTTATATTTCCAAGAACAAAACTTAAGTGGTGAGGCGGCCTTCTGCTGCTATGCACCTAAAATCTGGAATAGCCTGCCAATAGGAATTTGCCAGGCTGATACAGTAGAGCAATTTAAAACACTGCTGAAAATACATTACTTTAACATGGCCTTTCTATAACTTCAATTTAACTTAATTTAACTTAATCCTGATACTCTATATGTTCAATTTCCTCATAACTATTCATGGTGGCTCTAAAATCCGTACTGACCCCTACTCTCTCTTCTGTTTCTTTTTCCGTTTTTTTTGTGGTGGTGGCCTACGCCACCACCACCTACTCAAAGCTTCATGATGCTCCAACAATGATGGATGGATTGATTAAAAGGCAGAAGTCTACGTGACCATCTTCATCAAGCCCTTCCGTGAGAACCCTAAATCCAAAGAGGACTGTTTCATTTATGTTAGGTAGAATGCCCAGAGGGGACTTGGTGGTCTCATGGTCTGGAATCCCTACAGATTTCATTTTTTCTCCAGCCGTCTGGAGTTTTTTTGTTTTTTCTGCCCCCCCTGGCCATTGGACCTTACTCTTATTCGATGTTATTTAATGTTGATTTATTTTGTTTTCTTATTGTGTCTTTTATTTTTCTATGCTTTATTATGTAAAGCACTTTGAGCTACTGTTTGTATGAAAATGTGCTATATAAATAAATGTTGTTGTTGTTGTTGCAGTTATGTACACCTTAGGTTTACCTGCCAATAGTACAGATAGCTAAACATACCAAAAATTTCAAGTTAACTTACGGTTGATTGGGGGGAAAAACAAAACGCTTTGGAGAGGTACTTTAGTAACCTAACTGTTATTAGGCAAACCAAAAACTGGAATGACTCTGTATGTTTAGAGAATTTGGCTTCATCTTCTGAAGGCCCAAATGTAGTCAGCGTATGGCCAAAATCAGCAGAACCAATTCAGACCAGGATGGATAACAGCAAGATGTGGTATAAGAAATCAATATTTAGTTTCTCAGCACGCAAGTCACCAATTCAAACATAGTATGCACACTCAGCAGGACATTAGAATTCTAAACCATATCAAACCAACAGTTTAAGTAAAATGGATCTCTGCAGGAAAGGTATTTGACATTGTGGTAAAATTGGACTTCTTGGTAGATTATAAAATATCCACCTTACAGCGACATGTCAGCATTAATGATATAGCATTGCAGCAGTCAGATGTATTAAATAGGAACGTTTTATCTTGGTGCACCAAAGCTAAAAGAAAATGCTGGAACTTAATTGTCTTGTTCCCTTACGAAGATTATATGGAAAGGATGTGGTCTGTAGAAATTTGTGTTTCTTTGACTGCTGGTTAGAGCCCTGGTGTGCAAATAAAAGCATAGCATTTAAAAAATAATGGGATGATTTTTGGGAAGGGACCGGATATTTCAAGAGAAATATTCTTCCACCCAAACTGGTCAGTGCTCCACCGAGCGTTCACGTGGGCAGTTATGTTGTGTGGAAACTTTATTGTTCAAGTTTCATAGCGATAACATTTTCTTTGAGATGAACAAAAAAAAGTGAGAAATGGTGTCAGCTTGCACTGAATGAAAATTTAACAATGCTGGAAAGAGAGAATTCCAGAACTAAGAAAAATGACATGGCAAAAGCATTTGGGAATCGCATCTTCATCTAATGTCTCGTTTTCATTCTGTTTTCATACTCTTATTTCTATTTTTAAAAAAAAGTTTCTTACAAATAAAATATTTTTTGCAATTTAGGAAGCGCTGTATTCTTACACGGTTATTGTCAAGCTTGCGTTACAGAGTTGCATGACAGACAGGAAAATGAGTCCAGGTTTCCAAGGAAAATACAGGTACTTTATATTAATGTATAGAGAAGGCATGTACAGTCTCAAGACTTCATTCAGAACAGGAGCTGCTGGGAGCCCCGGGACGGGCAATCGTCCTGCTTTATCTCCCATCTTCTAATTAGAATACCAGAGGCTCTGGAGAAAACAGATCAGGAGAATGTGAGGAAGAGCAGATCTAAGCCTGCTGTTAAATGTTAAACACTGTGTGACAAGCATGATGTGCAGTACCCCTGATCCTGCAGAGGAAGCACCGCTTCCATCAGAAATGGCGAATTACCAGCAGCCCCAGTCACAATGCTATATGTATTTTCCCCATATTTGTTATAACAAAAAAAAAGTCATTATAGTGTAAATTATGGTCCCATGAGTTTCGTTGTAACAGGCTTCCACCTGTATTAATTTTGTATTACAGGTTTAATTCATATGTAATTTGTGTATAAACAAGCCTTGGTAGATGCTTCTGATATTTGTACATTCTGTTGTATTTTACTTGAAATTATCCTTCCATTCAAATACAAAACACATTTATTGTAATAATGAATATTTTAATAATAATTGGAATCTTTTTTTTTTTTCTCTTTTTTTATTTTTGGCTCTCTCGTCCTGCACAGTACAATATTCACAAATCATCCTTTACCAGACTCTTCTGGCCAAACAGTACCTGTGCATTCCTGCTTCCAACTTCACATCAGTGTGCATTTAGTAAATGTAGTGACATCCTGGCACAAAGCATCTCAAAGGCAGAGACACTAGGATTTATATGCAAACATTTAAGAAAATAAAACCCAGTGGTTTCATTGTTTACACTTAATTTTTTATTCCTGTTTCCACCGATTAAAACAAAGACGTTGCCTTAAAGTCTAATAAATGTCTTGTAACATGTTCAATCAACTGTTGGTAGTTACAGCAATTGCCAAGAGACTGTCAAAATTTAGATTTGTATTTACTTATTTATACTGACTAATGTTCAATTATGATTTTATTTGCTGCTGTATACTGCACTGTAACAAATAGGTCTTTTGGTTTGTTCTGCATTCAAATACTATTTAAATATAAACCGGAGCATGAGGAAAGTAATATAATAATCTAAACTTATTAAATAAATTGTGATAACATTTTTGGCCATATTGCACAGCCCTATAACATTTCCATGTGTTCTCATTACGAGATTGAGCTAAATTGCACCAAACCAGCAAGAATTCAGCCACAAACAAAAAATAATTTAACTTGAACATATTAAAAATTACAAGTCGACTATCAGTAACCTGGCACTGGTAATCCTATTCCACCGCTAATTTCCATGAACGTAATTTCAAATTTCCTAGGTTGGACCACCAACCTGCCTCTACTGTTTTGGTGCCATTGGTCACAGAATCAGTGGTCTCCACAAACTTGCAAACCCTGGAAAGCCATTCCTTACTGGTTTTTCTGCATTTATTATTATAATCTGCTGTGAAAAGGAAGTTCTTCTTGTGGTGAAATGCTTAAGCACCGTACATTGTTCATAAAAGATAACGGTTAACTTTAAAATAAACAAACAAACAAAAAAACTACTCGACAATGGAGTGTCTATGAGAAGCCTTTGTGAATTATGCAACATTGTGTGATGGTGCAGGTCTTGTTCCATGCTCCCTCTTCCAACTCTGGGAGTCTCTTGAACCCAACACTGTCGGGAATGTAACCCAATGAGCTGTGCAAATGGGGACAAATCACTCTGAGCAAGGGGATAGTGAAAAGAAGTGTACAGTGCTTTTATTAAAACAATAAAAAAATCTAAATTGTGTTCAAATAAAATAGTGCAGTGCTCAAAGTTAAACAATCAATCCATAAAACAAGGTGATAAAAGTGGATATAATAATCCCATAAATACATCCATAAAAACAAGGTTAAAATAAATAAGCTGGAAACAGTCTAGTTGGCGGCTCCCATGTTTATCCCAATGGGCTTTGAAAAAGGGCAGTCTTTCCCTATCCACAGGTGCAGCTAACCTCCAACTGGTCCAGTTGCCTTCCATCCCCTGGCTACGTACAGCTCATCCCACCAGGCTGAGACTTGGGTCCCCAGTGACCAGGGCGCTCACACTGGTGCTCTCCCTCCCAAGCCTATCAGCTTTACGTGGCAAGTTGCCTGTAGCCACCAACACCTCATAACTACTCAGCTGGAGCAACCGCTTCCTACTGCCCCCGCCGACCATCAGCCAAACACTCTTCCCAAGGGGCTCTACTCCCAGCTGCCGCTATCCAGCGAGCCTGCTCTCACTCGCTCGCACACCAGAACTTAATGCCTTCTTCGCTCTTTAACCTCCATCTGCTTGTCGTTTTCTCATTACTTTATTTGTCCCTTTCCACACTCACGCATCTCCTTTTATAATGGGGACATGGCACAGGTGTGGTGATTAGCAGCTCCCGGCATCAATTATGGACACGGGTGATCCCGCACCTGTGCACTTCAGTACGGAAACTCCCATGAATGCATCGCTCCCGGGAACTGCTCTCGCCATGCCCCCAACCTTATAGCCGTCAGTGGCATATTACTTAAAAACTGGCCATCCATTTACAGCTGCAGACTACTTATACCAGACATTGCCTCTCCAACAATGTATGACATGGAGAAACAGAAAAACATCCCCAGTTATTTTGTTAACAGTGGACCAAAGAAATAGATGGGCATAACAAAAACAATGAAAGATGGAAAAAGATCAGAATTGGATAAAGTGCTGATAATGTGGTTTTAGCTTTGTGTCTGAGGATAGGTGAAGGAACAAGCAAAAATACTTCATGAAGAACTAGGACAAGTGTGAGTATAGGCTGAAGGCTGGATTCAGTGTTTCAAGCAGCATCATGGCTTACAGTGTAGCAGTGCTACTATGAATTAAAACTGCATCTCCCAGCAGTCCCTGCAGGTGCTGTTGGGGTCAAAGGGGTTCAAAGTAGTTTAAAAGGAGGGCAGGTTGCCAAAGGAAAGAGAAGTGTTTTTGTTGTTGTATTTTATGTTCATTTACCTGTCGGACCACCTCCTGTTAATTCAGCCATATTTAATCACTGTGTCCTGGATTGTATTTGTTTTTGGGGTCTGGATCGTCTGTCTACCTGTGTGCTGGGGACTGTTTGTGGATTCACGGCTTTCCCGCAAGTATAGTAGCGCTCCTGAACCATCCATCCATCTATCTTCACCCTTACAGTGTCTACCGGTAGGACTGTATTTTCATTCCCTTACAACACACAGATCTCTGGACTTATTCTCGTCATCTCTCATTACATCCGGTTTGGTATTCCATGGACTTTGCTGTGTGGTGTCTGTGTTTATATGTTTAATGTAATATCGTCATAGGGGTACAGGGGTGGTATTGTTTTCATTTATATTATTTAATTTCATTATATTCTTTAATTTCTGTTAGTTCCCAGTGTGCCGTATTCTGTTTGTGAGTGATTGCGGGTCGAGCCAAGGCTGGGAACATCCATGAGATCTACTATAAAAATAAATCAATCACCGTCGCCTTGACAGTGTGAATCTTAGCGGAACTTGACCGCTACACAGCTGTGTAGATTGTGTGGCGAAAAATATTCAGACAACAAGGAAGCAGCTGCTGCATTTGTTGATGAGTTAGCAAAGTTACTTTCTGTTGAAAAATTAGGTCCTGAGGCATATCTACAATGCCAATGAGTCTGTCTTGTATTGGCAAAGCACTCCAATATTTAGAATTTTTACAGTTTTTGGGTAAACTGTGTAAATCTAACCATCAATGATCTGGCAAACTCACAGGTCCCAACAATACCAAATTAGTGATGGTTAACTTTTTTCATTTCTCACTTGCGCACACTGGCATATATTTGTCATGCAAGCAGCTAGAGAAAAGAGACAAGTCCAAATGACAAAAACATTTCTAAAACCATAAAAGTTTAAAAAGACAAGAAAAACACCTCATCATCTCATTCCTTTAGGTACTGTGGCCTGCTGGCTAAGCTGATGGCTTGTAAAGCACAAGACTGGGAGTTCAATTACTGGGATACTACTGTGAATCCCCAAATGAGTCGCTAAACTTAACAGTCTCTCACACAGTAAATACAGCTATACAATTATGATTTTTTTAATATATTTGATATTTAATAACAAAAACGCTTTCAATTTGAAAAAAATAAAGCTAAATACATTGCTTTCCTAAAGCTACCTTTAAAAATAGTACAGTACAAGTGCTGTTCATTGCACTTGAAACTAAACTCAACAAGATCAGGTCTTCTACTTGCTGTGGACAGATGATGCTAAATGGCATTAATCCACAGAAAGCCACAACAGGCTTAGTGACTCATATGCAAAGAAGCTTTTTGGCTTGCACAACCACATGCCATTAGAACTGCAAGCTGAAACTGAGTCACATAATCATTAGCACACACAAAATTCCTATTGCTAAATTTTACTGTCTAAGCAAACAGTTTTAGATTTCAATGTCAATGATTATTAAGAATATCTACCTTTGCCCTGAAACACTGCACAAGCACACTCAAACCAATGAAAGCAACCAAAATAAAAACCTTGACAAATCTTTGTAATTACTGAACATAGGAACTCTTTAGACTTTTTCTATATTTGCCTAGAATATAAACATTGAAAGTGTAACACACTAAATGCAGTTTGAAATATTCTGAGCTCCATGGAATCTGCGGTGTAAATAAGTGAATTATATTTACTTTTGCTACTTTACTGTAGATTATGTAGGGAATTATATTTTTGAAAGTATTTTGAAATGCAAGTACTTCCTCTTTAAAAATTACATTAATTGACACCCTGCCCAGGATTGGTTCCTGCCTTGCACCCTGGGTTGGCTGGGATTGGCTCCGGCAGACCCCCGTGACCCTGTTTTCGGATTTAACGGGTTGGAAAATGGATGGATTATTTAGCAAAGATTCAACTTTTGTCACTTTCACAGTAGATCGCAACAAGTACAATTGACTGGCTATGTTCAAAACACAAAGTCCACATTGTTACCTAATTTTCAGGGATGATTCCGATTACCTGCTTACCATGCATTTGTTAGGAGTGTACAATAACATATATTTTCAAATTTTATTGCCATATATAGTACAGTTTTTATTAGTAAGTGCCTGTAGGCGTGTATATATGTTAATGCCTTTGAAAAACAAAATACATTTTATTCTTGTGTTATGCTTTCCAAAGAACAATAATATTTCTAATTTAGTTTTTTTTTTTCCTCCTAAAAGTCATTAAATTGCACTTTTACATTATTAGTTTCCACTTCATACAGTTTTACTTAAAGGCCAATCCACATGGAATCAACAGCAACAATGTCACTGAACCCAATACTTAGTGTGCAAAATTTTAGGCTTGTATGTTCATTAGTTTCTGGGATGTGGGGGCTTTAAAAAGGGCATGTTGACACTAATTTTAATGTTACTAAAAATTTCAATTTGCAAGGATTGTTATTTAGTATTAGATGTCTAACTTTCAAAAACAGTTCGTCAATAGTTACAAATTTGCCCATTGGCTTGCTGAAATATCATTAAAAAATGTATTTCATGTTGTGGAGAAACTTTGGCTCTCTTTATCTCTACACTAAACCAATCAGATATTTTAAATTTTGATAGGCATTACTCATGTTAAAGTTCTTCTTTAGTAACCAGGGGCCTCATGTATGAACGGTGCGTACGCACAGACATTTGCGTAAGAACTTTTCCACGTTCAAATCGCGATGTATAAAACCTACACTTGGCGTAAAGCCACGCACTTTTCCACGGTACCTCATACCCTGGCGTACACAAATTCTCTGCTTGGTTTTGCAGAATGGCAGCACCCAGCGTCAAAGCAGTGCTACTGTTCCTGTGTGGTTTATCTTTATTTCTTAGATGCACATTCCTGCCGAGGCTTTATAAATACACCGAAACTAACTGCATATTGTATATTAGTGTAATGCATCTGATTGTAATTAGCCTGTAACAATATAATAGCCCAGGGAATAGCCATAGTATTCCAAATACCATAACTGCTTTAGCGTTGTTACTCTCACTGCACCTTTATCTTCTTCTTCCAGCTGCTCTCGTTAGGGGTTGCCACAGCGGATCATCTTTTTCCATATTACTCTCACTGCACCACTCGGAGTATTTATATCACTGCATCTGAGTGGGGACTCAAAGCAGCAGCTGATCGGAAAGAGAATTATCGGTATACAGCTTCAAGGACACGCTGCCTCAGCCACGGCAAAACACTTCAGAGCTTTTCCTGTACGGACCTCGCGGTTCAGAAACAGTTTCATCCCAAGAACTTTAAACGCACTCAATCAATTGCTCCTTGTAGAACTGTTTGTACTTATAAGTACAATCACCTCACTGTGAACTTGCACTACAGTAATATTGCACAACCTGCGCCACTTTATAAAGCGCGTATTTACATATGATGACGATATCATTTTTAAGATGAAATGCAGCAAAATATGTTGATTATATTATACAGGTAAAACTTTAACTTCATTTAACTAATCTGTATTGTTAATAATTAAACATGTGAAGACACGGTTCTGCAGCGCTAGCTAGTTCACAGATTGATCCTACCTTGTGCTGTATTCTTACTGGGGCCGACGCGACACTGGAAGTATAGATGGATAGAATAATTAAACATGTACTACAAAGATATTTCAATGTTCCTTAAAAGTTTTCAAGAATCGTCGTTGTAAGCTTACAGATGGTTTAACGTCTATTACAGAGCAGATTGTGTGGCGATTGGGTATTTGGAGAAAAAAGTAAGCACAGGAATTGGAGGTTAGTACATTTGAAAGAGGCAGTACTGCTACAATAAAGTATTTCATCGAAGGTCGCGCACAATCACGCACCGTGTTCCCCTCTTTAATAACATGCTTTAACTCCTATCAGCATGAAAAAGATATCACGTATACATCTCAGTATTTTAATTATTCAGAGAGCTGTAATATCACGAATTTATTGGATTATGTGTCCCGTTGGTGAAAGAGAAAGCACGTAGTGATTCACACACATAGAGCAAAAGGTCAAATACAAAACAAAGCATTTAATGTGCTACTTTAATTACGATGTGATTTGAGAAACTGGTTAATTAACGGGTTGGAAAATGGATGAATGGATGGTTAATTACACGATTTTAAGATGAAGTTTATGATGCTCTACATTAATGACAAAATAAACTACGTAATTAAAGTGGAAATTTCGAGACTGAAGTTGACATGTTGTGCTTTTTTCCTACTGTGTGCCTTTTTTTTCTCTCTGTACCCTAATAAGCTTTCATATGAAACTCAGACGGTGGGCTGCGACTCGCCTTTTCACAGTGACTTTGATATGTGACAACTTCTTTTTTATTTTGGGCACGGTGCGAATTTGTGAACTTGAGCTTTCAAGTATCTCCAACCCGCTATGTCAGTCAATTGGCTTCCTTTTGTTGTTCATACCACTGTTTAAGTCAACAAATGGTACGTTTTTCTTTGCCTCCACTTGGTATTTGCTGAAATTCTTATATTTTCCCCCGTGCTTTTCCCATTTTCTTTTCACAGAACGCTGAGCTTAAAGACTATTTATACTGATTTGCATATTCAAAGAGGCGTAACTCTGGGAGGAATTGGGACGGGACAGAAGGCACGTGTACGTGCGTTAGTTTTCACTCCGACTGGGAATTATGGAGTGGAAGAACTTGGAAATTGGAGTACGCACAGATTCCTGCATCTGGATTTTTCTGTGCTTACGTCATGTTATTGTGCGAATTCTACGCGCGATGTTATACATGAGTCTACATCTCAAATGCATATTGGCCATGAATGACAAAGTCTTGCAAAAACAGTATGTATGAAGCACACTGGAGATGCCAAGTTGGAAACATTTTCTGAAATCTTTTTATTTGACACAGATGGACTCTTAATTTTTTGACTAAATAATACTCCTACTTGAGGAGAAATTTGTACCACTCTTTCCACCTTTGCACAGAGATATGAATGAATTACGGTCTGCAACTCTCACAACACCTGGTCAAACATTTTAATTCTGTAAGGAACTGAACTTTGACTGGCACACTTAACGTAAAAAGAAAAACATTATGTTTAAATTACTTCATAAGGTCAATAGAAATGTCTAATTAGTAAAACGTACTTGAATAAAAAGCAGATGCCATCATTAAGCTAGAACAAGCATTACTAAATTAGGATAATCTTCCAGTGCATTCTATTGCATTTTTAACGGAATGGATCTTTGAAAATCAGATTTTACCCTCATCATTTGTATTTAATTTTTATTTTACCAATATGCAAATATTTCACATACAAAATAAACTCGGTAAAGGAGCCAGGTGCTTCAGGCAAAACATTAAAATAGTACAAATATTAAAGAACTTACAGGATATCCAGGATAGGAAGGAGGAAAGCCAGATGGTGGATAGCCTGGGTATGACATTCTGAAAATAGACAAAAAAAGAAATGTATTTCATAACAGTCTACAGTGACGATCATCACAGAACTATAAGCAGTGTACGTGCTTAGAATTAAAAAGGCACCCTTCCAATAATGGCTTCTAAAATAAATAAAGTCTGCTTTCATAATGATACTGGCGACAAAGTCTGCAGAAAAGAATTATATGAAAAATCAGTGTAAATGCGCAGTCCCTGTATTAAACATGCTATATATCACCCTAATTAATTATTCTAAGATGTTGAAATTAGCTTCCTATATACTGTAACTATTAAGAGATATAAATGATCTGTCAATTAGTCAAGAGTGGGTCATTAGTTACTGCACTGAACGAACCAAAAAAAAAAATTTATGTATCTCTACCCCCACCACTTTACTAATGACACGGCATCAAAAGTTATTACACCACTCTCAATGGGTAATAGAACTCAAATGTGTGGAGTGGAATGCAAATCAATGGGGTATTATTAAAATTACAATTAACTCTATCAAGAGAACTAAATGTGTGTTAACTTGCTTATTTACTGCAAAAGACAGGAACAGCAGAGAGAACAGTCAAACTGCAGCCAGTCTGGGTAAACCCCAAATGTGTCAACACCATACAAAGTAGCAGGAATTCAGTACACAGCAAGCACGCTTGTAATAAAGAAATAAAAGAACTACAAGAGAATACAATCTGTGGATTTTCTGATAATATTTAATGAACATAAAGTATTTACAGTATGTAGGTATTTGTTGACTTCAAAAGTACACTTGCATGCTTCATCAGCCTATATGTACTTCCAAATTATGAGAACAAAGGTGGAGTTCTACCATGAGTTATGACTACATCCCATTTATAGGCGACCTTCTTGCATGGATGAGGCTGCAACAAAACATGGCACAATAACAGCCATTAGCTAGAAGTGCCCTATCTATGTGAAACTTATACATCTTTGCAAAAAGTCAGAGCAAAGCTGGAGAAAGTGCCTGAGAGGATACCAGTGAACTTGTGCACACTCACACACTTGGGTCAATCTGGAACATATAAATAACATGGATGTTACAAGAATGGATACTCTTGTACCAAGCCGATTCCAAAATGGCAAAAACATAATGGTACTACTTTTTTTTTTTTTTTGGTTACAGCATTAGTAGTACCAAGTGAATTCGGGCTTTCAATGATGAGTTAACTGCAAGTGGACATATTACCTCACAATTCACAATAATATGCGAGAAAAGCTGGTGTAAAAGTTACATGCGAAAATGGCTCACATTCCTACCTACAGGACCACATCTGAACTGATATATAAAAATGTTTTGTATTTAAGGCATGAGAATTATGATTACCCTTTAAAAAAATATATATATAATAATATAAAAATTGCGCGCACACACACATTTTGTCATCGCCACTTTTCTTCCATTATGGAGATGTGAACTCTAATTGTTTAAAGTGTAGATCCTATGCAATCCTGATAAAGGAACAAAAGGCTTTGCATTCGTTCTCTAACTGGACAGGTAGAGACGTCTGTTTCTGACCAGCCATATGTTTTCTAATCAGCACATACAGTTCAGGATGTGCACCCATCCTGAATCACACATATAGGAATGTAGAAGGAAACTGCCCCACCAGCAGTGTTAAAAAGAGTTGTAGCAAATAAATATCGAGACAAGTTTCAAACAAAGTGGTTGCTTGACTTGTGTACGGAAGAAATGAAAGAAGTTGAACCATTTGTTAATACCAAAACAAAATTCAGTTAGTGATACAAGTCAAAGTCTCTTTAGTAATATAACACACACTGCTTTAACAGAAATACAACACAGTTACAGATATGCAGACAAAATTGCATACTGAATATAAATCTACAAATGCTTAATTTGTGCAAGTTGTTTGATATTTGAAGGCAAGCTTGTATTTATGAGAATAACTCATAACATGATGAACACAATGAAAACACATGCAGTATAACACACGTGTACGTATCAGAATATAATGCAGTCTCTCAGTTACAATTGACTACAAGTACAGTAAAAGCAGTTCATTTAAAATTGGAATAAATGTGACTAAAGAGTGATATTTTAACAGATAAGTTTTTTTTTTTTAAACCAGCTAAGGATGCAAATATAAACCTTACAATATCAAAGGTTACAAACCTATCGGAGTGATTACCTGACAAGGCAGATTTTAAAAGCATGTTGTAATAAAAACTGTTTTAAAGGGTTTGTTTAAAGGGAAAAAACAGTAATCTTGGAATTCAGTAATTCAACAGCACAGATAATAATGTTTTCATTATTTTTAGTATCGATTTTAAGAAGTACTCTGCGGTTACAGCACATAAATGGGCAAAGAATAAAACTGGAATGTGCCTTAATTAAGATAAATCAGGTAGTCCATGCTAATATTCTTCAAAACCAATATGCTGAGATCACACTAAAATTATAAAACCTCCCCAATCTGCTGTAACACTGGAGAAAATCCTATGACTATCACATATTAAATTCAAGTCTTGCACTGTAATTAGATATTTATGAATGACAATATTAGTTCACTCAAATAGCTGGGCAACTACTGAAATGACATAAAATTATTTTAAAGTTATTACTATTAATATTTATATTTTTTTATTCTATTACAAAAAAAAAAAAAAAAAAAAAAAAAACAACACTGTTCACCTGAAAAATGGAGGCATTTTGAATTAAAAAGCCTGCCAAAGGGATTTCTGTTTTTGCTTTTGTATTAAAAAATGTATCGAATATCGTGAAATTTCAGTAGTATGAAATCCCTGTTAACCTACAGTAATACTCATGGTTTTGAGAATGTGGGAGAAAAATCCCATGCAGACACTAGGAAAACAAACTCCACACAGACAAATTGTTTTGGACTCCTGACATTCCAATCACTCCAATTCTAATTTGCTTCATACAGTACAGCAGGTAATTTCTGGTTTCTTTTCCTATAACTTTATCATGTGAGCCAAACACCATACCGTATAGATTTGTCTTTCAGATGTAATCGCCAATTTTACTTGTTCAGATATTTGCACTTATCTGTGATATATAACAAATGAAGTTATTAATACAAAAACAAAATGAACACAATTTGGTGTTTCCATATAAAAACAAACAAGTGGACTCATTATGGTCTACTATTGACAGACCATATCTTCGTCATATCAGTCATACAAATCTTCATTCAGCTGCATGATCTGTAGCGATAGTAGGGAACAGGTAGAGGAGACCCTGTAGAGATAGAGATATGCTCTAGAGAGGAGAGGAATGAAGGTCAGAGGGAACAAGACAGAATACATGTGCATGAATGAGAGGGAGGTCAGTGGAACGGTGAGGATGCAAGGAGTAGAGATGGTGAAGGTGGACGAGTTTAAATACTTAGAATCAACAGTACAGAGTAATGAGGATTGTGGAAAAAAGAGGTGAAAAAGAGTGCAGGCAGGGTGGAATGGGTGGAGAAGAGTGTCAGGAGTGATTTGTGACAGACGGGTATCAGCAAGAGTGAAAGGGAAGGTCTACAGGGCGGCAGTGAGACCAGCTATGTTATATGGGTTACAGATGGTGGCACCGACCAGAAAGCAGGAGACATAGCTGGAGGTGGCAGAATTAAAGATGCTAAGATTTGCACTGGGTGTGACGAGGATGGACAGGATTAGAAATGAGGACATTAGAGGGTCAGCTCAAGTTGGACGGTTGGGAGACAAAGTCAGAGAGGTGAGATTGTGTTGGTTTGGACATGTGCAGAGGAGAGATGCTGGGTTTATTGGGAGAAGGGTGGTAAGGATAGAGCTGCCAGGGAAGAGGAAAAGAGGACGGCCTAAGAGAAGGTTTATGGATGTGGTGAGAGAGGACATGCAGATGAAAGAAAGATATGGAAGAAGATGACCCATCATGCAAATAAAAAGATCAATACAAATTTGGTTGTGGTGGCTAGCGTTTTGTGCCAAAGTCAGTGTTGCTGCCTTACAGTTCAGTATCTTTGGTCTAATTCTTACCCTGGTGACTGTTTTTGTAGGATTAAAACATTCCTGTGAAGATAACGTCTTCAAGTTATATCAATTTCCTTTCACACTATAACATATGCATTAGATTAACTGGTAACTCTAAATGAGCCTGTACAATGGGAGTATGGGCGAGTGTGTAACTGTTCCCTGCAATAGACTAATGCAATAGTTACTGCCTTACCCCTAGGCAGGTCAGGATTGTTTCCATTTCCCACGACTTAGAGCTGGATTAACAGAATTCTAAAATGGATGAACAAAACACAGTGCAAGGCTACAGTACAGTACTATGCCCAGTTTTGATACTCAATTTAAAAGGAGCAAATAAAAGAACTTCGAGAACAACCAGAATAAATCTACTCGACTAGTCCAAGTTTGGTTTTACAAGCTGTGAGGCAAGGCTATAAGACCAGAGTCTGGTTAGAAACACTGAAAATTACAAAATTAAAGTATACTAGCCAAAGCCCGCCGTAGCACACGGCGGTGTAAGAATAGGAACGGAAAACGATAAGAAAGGAATTCAGTATAACAAAGGCTTAAGAAACCACCGTTGCAGTATAACGAAAATAGCAAGGAGCAAAACCAAGGCCAATGGTCGAGAGAGTACCTTCCTGTAGCAGGCTACGGAAAACATAGACATACAGTATATAGATAGACGCCGCATTCACTGTTGCTAGTGGCAAACGTGCCATTTAAACTAATACAGGCTGACATGGAAACCGGGTCTTCTGATGAAAAAATAATAACGTTTTAAACAGTATCGTTTACATACAACAGATTCTGGCGAATCGTTTACATGCAATTATTTATATCCATTTATACAATAATAATGGCAATTATTACATAATTATTCTTATTAAATAATTCCTCCCGTATAAGTGACATTTCTCAGACTGCTTTCTTCCATCTCCGAAATATTTCTAGACTTTGTCCTGTTCTTACGCAACACAGTACTAAAGTATTGGTTAATGCCCAAGTCACCTTACGTATAGATTACTGTAATGCTATTCTATCTGTCATCCCACAAAAACGTATCCATCGCTTAGAATTTATTTAAAATTCTGCTGCCAGGATAAATAACCTGCTGTTCTAAATCCACTGAACATATTACACCTTATCTCTCTCAACTTCACTGGCTCCCTATTCACTACTGAATACAATACTAAATACCGCTCTTAACATTTAAAGCTCTCCACGCCTCACTGATCTCCTCCAGACTTGCACTCCTCTCGCTCACTCTGATTCTCATCTGCAGCTGTACTTTCTGTACCACACATCAAACTCTGTGCTATGGGAGCCCGAGCGTCTCTCATAGTGCTCCTCAACTCGAGAATTCTCTTCTCTCTCATATACATCAGCTTGATTCAATAACACATTTTAAAACTACCCTCAAAACTTATCTTTTCAAACTGGCATACCAATTGTGAATTTTGCACTGTTACTGCCAGTTATCTTTGTTTGTTTGCCAATTATTGCTGTTTGATTTAGCCTTCTCTTTAGCCTCAAGAGCGAAGGTGGACGCAGAAGGAGGATTAGAGATGGCGGTCGGGGCTCTGTTGAGCACATCCTATGGTCTTAGAGTTGGTGGGCGGGGCTCTGTGAGTTGGCAGGCGTGTCTCTCTGTCTTGCTTGCGCTCACTGTCTTGTGTACCCTTAGTGAATTATATATAGATGCTGCTTGACATTTCAAAATCATTTCATCAGCAAAGACACTGCCGGTAGCTGGTATAACTGTTAGACCCCAAAGTCAAAATGACAATGAGATATCAAAAAAAGCTAGTAACAAAATGGTTTACTACTGGAGAAAGAGGTTCTCAGGGTGGTCCAAGAGAGGAAGGATACACACAAAAGGGAAAAACAACAAATACTAAGCCACTCAAGGACCTGACAATACAATACAGTCTTGCAACTGCCTACCTTTATGCTTCTTCTCAAAATTATAAAGCTGCTGAATCCTCCTCTAGCTCCTTGTCAGGAAAGCCATTGCCTTCACTCCACTCTTGAAGCTCACTTGCCAAGGCTTCAAGGAACCTTTTAAGAGATAACCCAACTACCAGAGAAACACTTCTAGATTGTCCAAAAGAGCCAGGTTTCTACTAGCAGTATGGTGTCATGGTTTAGGCTTTGGACTTCAAATCCTCAGGATGTGGGATCAAATCCCACTACTAACCGTGAGCACGTCCCTGCTGTGCTCCAATTGGAAATAAAAACAAAATAAACGTAACCAATTGTATCTTCCAATATTCTAAGTCTCTTTGGATAGAGGCACCAGCTAAATATAAATAATAATTCTTCAGTTCTCCTCAGAGGAGTTTGTTTCCTGACCAGGTGCTCCCCCTGGCAACACTAGGTGCCATGGTTTTTCTGGCCAGCACCAACCTCTTAAACAGACAGGCCTAGACAGGAACCCAACCCCATTGCTCTCCTGTAGCTCTGACTTTCAACTCCTGTCCTCCAGAATAACTTGTAGTCTCAGCCATTCTCTGTGATGGAGCAGAAAAACTGTCGAGCCACTGATTAAATGAAACTGCAGTAATTTTGTATTGGCTGAGCATAGCTTCAAGAACCATAGTGATATGGTAGGGAACAGACGAAGTGTTTGAGTCAAGCTATTACTTATTTAAGACATTACCTTACCCTTCACTTTCTTAACACCTATTTATTTCACTATCTTCTTTCTACTAACAAGTGTGTAAAGCCTGCTAGGTGTGGCACGATACCCTACCTGCCACTCAGTATTTTTACAAGCTGTTTAGAAAATAAAACAATAGAGTAGAGGTGTAGCTTTTCAGAGTAACCTGTTCTAGCATTTTAAAAGGTATGTTTCACGTGGGCCAATGGGTCATTATAATAACATGCTGCATATATGGGTGTTTTATACATGCATGTGCATAAGAATACTGAAAGATTGAGAATTTAATAAAAACATTTTACAGCCTTTACTTCATTGTTTACCAATCTCTCCAAGAGACTGTATGTTAGCTTTATAGGTTTCTCAACCTATATGGCCTTGAGAACCAGTTTTACATTCATTCCTTGACGAGCAGAGACAGCTCCAGGATGACTAGGGTGGGGTATGCTCCTCTTTTGTAAATTAGTGCTGGACTGGTACTAAAATCTTGACTTTGGTATTGATATCAACTTTCCGACCTCAGTATTAGCTTCCCCAGTGTTCTGCACAATTGAGCACCTCCATGGTGCGCTACATTAAAGCAGTAAAGGGTGAAGTACAGATTGTGTTCAAGCCTGTGGTTTTGTTTTGATAAGTCTATAAAAACAGATGTTTTTTCCATGTATACTCATTAGGGAGGTATAGGGATTGAGGAGAAAGCGGACATTTACTTCTGGTATCCAAAATTCAGAAATCTTCGTAACGCACGGTTTTAAAATTTGGGTTTTTTGGAAGTTTTTCAATATCTTTATAACATGGAACTGTGAATCAAGTGCAATCAGAAGAGCAGGTGTCCCCACGATGAAATGAGCACAGTTAGAAATGGGGGGGAAAATTTTGCATAGCGCCATTAATTGCTTCAGTGGTCATGCGGTGTGTCACAGTAAATCAGCACCTAAAATGGCTTTTTTATTGCCCTTCCAGGTGCGCTTGCAACCCTTGGACAGCCACTTCTGACCACCAAAGGCATCCACAAAAACACAAAAAAAAAAACAAACTGGGTTGTGCCACAGTGGCTGGAAAACACTTGTCTTGTCTAATATGACTTGATTACCAGAATTACTTGTCTCTAAGCCCAAAGTAAGTAATTATCCAGAACTTGAATTGTTTGCAGAAGATGGATTTTTCTTAAACTAATAACCTGATAGTGCAGTAGTGAAGTTGTAATCTTCCCTTTACTCTTCACTTTTGTGACTTTCTGTATTTGTTTCATTTGTTGAATTGACACAAGTAAAACTGAGTGCCATTATGATCAACACTGCACATCCTCACTCTGAGACACTAACACAGAGTACTTTCAGCAAAAGTGTGTCAAGAAAACCTACAATATGTCTGCATAATGGCACTGTGGCAACCAAGTCAGAAGTTTTTTCTTTTTACTCTTTTAAACACTCGTATGTGAGGCATGACAAATGTAAACACACCAGGTTTATTTAATTCAAAAATGGTTCTGTCCACCTGCTACTGCACAGAAAAACAGGAAAGCAAAGACTAACAGTCACAGAAATCTGCCTCAATCTAAGGGAGAGTTTTGCAGTGAAAATGTGCAGCCTTTGCAGTTTTCAGAGAATAGATTTTTGCATTGCTTATCTTGGACACATTTTTCACACTGGTGAAAGTCACTTGTCACGCACTTAGCTATTCTGTTCCTCTGCCCCTCCCTTTCATTCAGGAAAGAAATGTGCAAGCTGTACAAGCATTTACAGCAAAGATTTTTAAAAGAACAGGCCAAACACACAAGTACATTCTTATTCACCCGACATGTCCCAAGATAATCTGCAGCTAATGTTTGACGTTCCCAAGCTAGCCCACTCCTGGGGTAGCTTTTTTAATGTATCAAGAAGTTCTCTCTCACATTTATGTGAATTCGAACTTATCAGCGTGACAGAATGTTGAATGAACATTGGGCCACATTACAAGTTTTTTTTTTTGAAAACACACAGTCCTTGCGGGCCATACATAACATGATTTGAATATTGATGACATTAAAAAGGTCCAAGGGCCAGATCTGTTCAGTGGACATTGCAGTATAGGAAAGGAAATATAGAAATAATCGAGTGTTTTCACATTAAGAACTCGAGCAAGGTACTTTATAAAGTAAACTTAACTAACTAAACAAAGAATCTAAATGTTAACCAAACAAGACAAAAACAAGAAAGCTGATGAAGGAGTTACTGTATATATGAGACCTAATTATTACAGATTTGCAAAACTGTATGCATGGTGTGTGGAGGAACATTAACTACATATTCTTAACTGTGCCATAGTCCCTTTTTAAAATGTGTTCTGTGGTCTAGCCATCTTCTTTATACTAAAGATGGGTTTGACACGGTTAAAACAGGTAACCATAATAAAAAAAATAAAATATGCTGATTTTGGTTAGTATATCAAAAATAAAAAGGTGGTAAAATGTCATAAAAAAACTCCTCAAGAATTGAGAACACAGCTAAAACCCAAAGCTGTAAGGTGACCACCTTGTTGTAAATGATAGCATTCTGTTTTAAGTTTTAAGACTATTTCATTTATCCTATAAACCTTAGTGATACTCAGATTATACAAGTAACAAAATGCACAATACTGAATACATTTGGGCTGAGTTAACAGTTTACAGGAGATTGTTTTATTACTACTTTACATTTCACATATTTATGGTAGGTGGGGTTTGTTGAAATAATAACATCCTTGTGATGACTCATGCTGTTAATGGTGCAACTATAACTATATAGAAAGCCCAACCCTACTTTGGTTGTTAAGCAATTTGCCTGTGATGTTTTGTAGTTTTCAAAAGCTGCCCTCTCTCTTGTATTCAAAAGGCTATTTACGGATTAATGGACTTAAAAAAATAAATAAATAAATAACTGAATGGTTTATACATTATGTCGATTTCCATTTTCATCAAGAGAACATCGTCATTACTGTATAGACATTCAGTCTTTTCATTTTCCAATCCTCCTTAGTCCACTACAAATTCACAGGCGGCCACGGTCTATTTCAGAGGCGAGAACTGAAAGGTGCACAACTACAGGGCATGCCCAGGTATACAGATCCACTTCTACTGTGCCCAATATGGCAGCTAACCTAACACTCTTACCAGGAATCACCAAGACCAGGTTTAATTCCACTATATGAATCCAGCTCTTAAAGTGAAAGCGCTGTTACAAGTCTTAATAACCAATTGTGCACTTCTGCATTTTGAGTTAGTTTTTGTAGCTTTTAAATTACAGTACAGTATATTCAATATTAAAATGAGGCTGAGAGTTACTTGTATTGTCAAAGCAAAGGACACTAAAGCACTTTGGTAATCAATCAGCCCTTTCCAGGGGGCACTTTGCGTGTCTGGCTTGGATTTTCTTAGGGTTCTTTATTCTTTCTCCCACATTCCAAACTAATAGACTAACTCCCACTTTTAACCAACGAGGATAAGGGTGTATGACTGATCACTTAATCAGGGTTGTCCAGTTCCAGTCCTGGAGGGTGCAGTGACTGCAGGTTTTCCTTCCTAACACTTTAACCAGTGACCACCATCTGCTGTTAATAGACTTCATTTCTCATCATTTTAAAATTCCTCATTTAAGTTTCAGTCCTCTGAAATGTTATTATTAATACTAAATATTAGATAATATTAAATGGCGGCCAAATAAAGACAGATATGAAGTAAACCAACAGAAGAACATCTAAGTCGGTCCTCAAACACTAGCTTGTTAATTAGGAGCAGATTTTTTTTATGCTAATTAAACCCATTATTTAAATTCCATGGCTTGTTGCTGCTCTCGTTCTACCCCAGAAGGCATTTCCAAAATGGTTTTCTTTTTCTTAGAGCACCAACAAACTGTTTTGTGGATCTTTTGCAGACCCGAGCAGACCAACATCAAAGACCTTAGCCTTTCTTTATTTTCATATATTGTATGAACAACATCTGTTGCTTGTTCTGTATGTTATTATTGTTTGGCTAACAATTAAGAAAAAAATGAATGGATTGAAGTTTTAAATAGCAAGTCAATTAAAATGGAGGCAAAACAAATTAGCAGCAAACACTGGTTACTTTTAGAAAGCATAAGGTTTCACCGGACAGGTTGGGCAAACAAAAAGAACTTGGAGTTCAGAGTGTAATGTGTCAATGTCAGTGCAGAACTGGCTAAAATGCAGGAAGCAGAAATGGATGGTGTGAGGAGCCTTTTCATATTTGGGCGATGTTAAGAGTGGAGGCCCGCAGTGCCACCTAGTAGACTGCTACTATTTTTATTATAAAAAATGATCTGCACGGGAAAAATAAGCTGGTTAAGTTTGAAGATCATACCAAGACAGGTGGACTAACAATCTAGAACGTTCTGAATCATTATAGAGGAACTTGGACAGCACACAGGCTTGGGCAGATTTGTAGCAGATGACATTTAATGTCAGTAAATGTAAAGTATTACATGTAGGAAGTAAAAATGTTAGATCTGAACACACTATGTGGGGTCTGAAAATTTAAAGTACTGCTTACGAGAAGCATTTGGGAGTTGTAATGGACTTTCACTGTCAGCTTCCAGAAAGTATACAGAAGCCATTAAGAAGGTTAGAGATATACAGTGGTAACTTGGTATACGTCTGCTTTGGAATAAGTCCAACTTGGTATATGTCCTGTTTGGACACGAACAATTTTGCTTGGTATACAACCTTTGTTTGGAACATGACTCGTGCTAACCTTGTTTACCTCTCTCGAGACAAAGCCACCACTGCCGACGAGCGTCAATGCGCCAGTTGCTAGCATTCAGTGAACAACCCGCGCTATAACTCTCTGTGAACTTTCACGTGTGTGATATAGCGGGTCCACAGCTCCTGTCAAAGTCCAGCTTTAAAATAAATAATCACCGCGCTCGCAGCATTTCTCACCAAAAAAGGAACCGGGCTTCTTCTTGGTTTTTTTTTTTTATTTTTTTATTTTTAAACAATGCTTCCTGCTCTATTTTAACTTTATTGTTTTTAAGAAGACTTTTTTCTATTGTTTTTAACCTCCACGTTTCACTTCTGATTTTATGGATTATTTATTGGAACTTTGGAGACTGCACTTTAATTTGAACACCTTGTTTTGTTAATTGTTTTAATAAAAGCACTATGCACTTTTTCACCATCCCCTTGCCTTACCGATGAGGTTAGCAGTGAGGCACATTACCGACAGTGTAGGGTTTAAGGGCTCCCCGGCAGCAGATGGGAGCATACAGCAAACCTGCATCGTCAACGTGATTTTGTGTTTTTTCATGTAAATTTGAATTGATTGTTGAAAAGTATGAAGATGGCATGCGTATCCGGGACATGGCTGTTGCATACCGTTTGCCGAGAACGACGGTATCTACGATTGTGAAAAACAAAGATGTTATTAAAAAGTAAAGTGAGGTAAAATTTTCATTTATTTCATCTAATTGCTTTTGTATTTATGTATTTTAGTATTAAGCAGTGTTTAAATTATTTTATACAACCCCATCAATGTATAATATGCCAATAGCAATAGGATTTTTTTTCCCCCATGGGAACGGATTAATCATTTTCCCCATTATTTCTTATGGGAAAAATTAGTTTGGTATATGAATTAAGGACGTATACCAAGGTTCCACTGTGTATGTATTATATATATATATATATATATATATATATATATATATATTATATAAATAAACACACACAGAGCACAGTGTAGTGTACAAGTTATGCTCAAGCTTTATAACACACTGGCTCTATTACCTGCCTTTGGCCAGGAATTGTTTCCATGTCAATAGGCCTCAGTTATAGTGTCATTGGTTAATCAGATTATTAGTTGTACTGTGTAACTAGGTTCTTTTCTGTATACAATATTTGTATTTTTTTTCTGGTGCTAATATTATTAGTTCACATGAGCTGCATACTTTTGAACTCGGTAGTGCTGGTGTGAAAAAGATTGCAGCAGAACTCCATATTGAGGGACATCACACCGATTACAGTATTTGGTAAGATTACAAAGTTGATTTGAAATTATTCATTCAAAGCTAAAATCTGCTAAAAATCTTGACTCCCCATTAGCATCAAAGCCTAAATTTAGCACTGCCTTGGCACGGCATGCAGTGGATTTGGGGGGGTATATTGCCTCAACTACTTTTACCACTCAAAAGCACCATCCTAGAAACCAGCATCCCCAGCTATTGTGTGTGTGTGTGTGTGGATAAATCACATACTATTCAATTAAATTTTTGCTTGGCTCTATCAAATAATTTACTTTTTTTTTTTTTTTCCCTATTTCCTCTTTGTTTTCTTAAATTCAATGATCTTTGATTGGTACTGTGAACAGTGCTGGCTTTTAAAAAAAACAAAAAAAAAACAAGGCTATATGCACTGATAAACTGATCACACATTTTTTATCTTCAATTTATTGTCACATGTGACATCTCTGGTCCACTGAAGTTAGGGACAATGTCTGGGCTCCTAGTCACACTAGAGTTACAGAGGAGGACACCGCTCATTCTCCTCAAATGTTATCTATGGGTCATCAAGGAATCAAAAAGGAAAAAATGGATTCCGAAATTGTATAAGTTGATAAACGCCACTTGAAGATAAACACTGTAATCCAGAGAGACAATTGTTATCCCAAAGTCATTGAAGAAAACAAAAAATAAAAATGAAAAAGCAGCAACTGCATTTGATAACACGTCACTTTTACTGATGCCCTCATTTAACTTTGGTGAGCGTTGATGAAATGAGAATTGTAGTCCAAGGTTACAGATAGGACACGGGGTAATATGTATTAAACACCTTTCTGGATTAGTTGCGCCAAACTGAGTACATTCACAGACACAGCAGCTGGTAAACACGATCACCGTCAGCGCTGTGGTGAAATGGGTGGGGGATGCACTGCATTAGAATGTACCACTTGCTAAACCATCACTAATGACAAATACCAACAAAAAGTGTTTCATTTTCTTTTTTCTATGTTAAATTTCAATCAAATCAGTCAAAGCATATTTGAGATTTTGCAGTATTTGGTTTGGTACCTTTGGTTTTTCTGCTTTGTTCGGGTAAGTTTTTTTTTTTTTTTACCATCAAATATTGACATACTAAAATGCTCTCTCTTAGTAGATACCTACACAAAGACCCCCATGAAGGGGTCAACATAGGCACTCTGACCAGTCTGCCCACTAAGCAGCAAGCTGCAATGCACTGTGTGTTCATGGCCGGCATTAAGATTTATTCTGTGGGACTGGACCAGACGGACTAGCCTTCACACCCCACATGCATCACTGAGCCTTGGGTACCAATGACTTTGTAACCGGTTCATAAGATTGTAATTTCTTAGACCCCTTTTGGTAGGTACTAACCACTTTGAACCTGACCATCAGGAATATAAATCTACACTTGCTTAGGAAGAACCAGAAACCATAGCACACACGGAATAAGTTACCCACTAGCGTGGTGAGACCTTCAAAACTCGACTTTGCGTTATTTTGCAGGAATTAAGTGGAAAGGATAAACAAGCTTTGCTGGGCTGAATGGCCTGTTCTCGACAAAATTCTTCTAATTTTCTAAAAAATGGTCAGAATGAAAATGTGCTGTCACCGTGGTCCTCCAGGATTCACTTGGGCACCTCTGGCATACAGTTTGGCATTTTTCAAGTCAAAGTTATTTCTTCAATCATGGTGGATATGTATTTGTTATGCAAAAACTGTTTGTCCACATCCCAGCATTTTCTATTCAACAGATTAAAAAAATAAATAAATCTTGCCCGTGCTGGCACTTATCAACGGAGGCAAAGGGGCATGAGGCACCGCTGGAAAGTAACTGCCTAAAACTTACTAACGAGTTTCCGATGCATGTTTGTGACAAAAAAGGATCAGGAAATAATCTTATCCTTGGTACTAGCTTTCTCAAGGTAATATTTTTCAGTTTGCTAGTGCGAGTACACATATAAACATATAAGTAAATCAAAACAAAACCAACCAAACGGGACAAACACAATTGGACTGATTTGGAGAACACCATTTCACAGAGTGAAAGGTTAGCAGAAGTCTGCAAGTGCTGAGGTAGTGTGCATAGCTAGTTTTCTTAAAATGACAATCTCATAACAGTTGCGTACTTTGTGTAAAAAAAAATAAATCAAATGCATAAGCTATTTTACAATTATGTATAATCACCTTACTCAATAACACTCTTGGCTTGGAAAATAGATGTATTTGATACGTTTTCAAGGCTTTTGTTTTCTGATTTTACCCTAGTCTCCTACACTAGTCCCAAGAAAAACACCGGGGATATATTTTTTAAATTAACACAAATTGCTGGACACTGCAACAGTTTTGCTTGGTAACTACAGATATACCATGTTGGTGAAGAAGTAACTTCGACTTGAAAAATTAAGTTATCCTTTAAATGGACTAGAACCCCACCCTGGGATTGCCCATAACCCTGAAATACATTCATTGGCTTTGAAAATGTTTCATTAAATAGTCTTTTAGGATGTGACAAACCAACAACTGGGCCACAGGGGAGAACATACAAACTCCACTGTCGCTGGCCAAACTAGGTATTTAGAACCGTGGGGCAGGATTCTCTTCTTTCTATAAAGAATTTCATACTCCATTATAACCGGTTTACAGATTCATGGGCTTCAAAACGGCTAAACATGTGGGTGGTTTAATCAATGCGTACATGTTTAAAAATGAGCTACCCTTCTAACACACAGTGAACGACCATTGAAGCTCGCCCTTTTTAGAAGCTGACGCATGATGTTGTGCGACCTGACGTCCGAACGGCCGGAAAATGGCAGACGTCCCGTGGTCAGGCCCACCTTCTCTCCGGCATACCAAAGGAGGCCCCATCCAGTTCCGTCCGCTTTATTCCCAACATTCCTCACCCCCTACCTTTCACCAAAACCGCAACGAATGTCTGTCAACATGGCCTTCTGAAAGCCCGGCCTCCGCTACGAGACAAGAACTTTCAGCAGGCGGCGGCTCTACCTGGGTTTTCTGCGGCTGCTCGAGGCGGATCACTTCCGCGTTTAATGCGCCAGTTCCCTGGGGACCTCCGGCCTGGCAGCAATCACGGTCACTGAATACCAGTGAATACTGAGTCACCTTCCCCAAACTAATTGACCGTGTGAAGACCTCGAAAATCTGCTGCCTCTTTGAATTATTACTATTATTTAACTTTTGTTTACTGACTGTCCGCTGCTCGCTCGCAGGCCGTCAAGACTCTTGGTCGGGTGTGGCCGTTTGCACAGCAGTCACACACCCTCGAGAAAGGAGCAACAAGCCGACGGCTTTTCCTTCGTTACTCCTTATGCTGCGGCAGCTACTACTGCTTCTGTCAATAAACCTCACGCGCGGCATCAGACGACAACAAGCACTTTTTTTCTTATCGCTACTTTACAAGAACTTCTTGGAAGTAAAGAAATTGCAAACTCTCAATTTTCAAATAAGACCAAAACTCAAATCTTCGAGAATTAATAGCTTCAGACATTAAGAAGATACAGCGCAAAAGACCTACCTGACAGCCCTGGGGTGTTCCGCTTTCTTTATGCTCAGTACGATGCAGTCCCGAGTCCGTTCTCAGATAGGAAGGCGCCTCGCGTGCGGGCCGTAACTGCTTATTGTAACTACAGTACTTACTTCAATCAGTCCCGTGACGTCACGCGCGTGCTGGAAGACACGCCCCTTCGCATACAATGCTGCGGGAACCAAAATGTCTCTGAACATCTACGTTAAGATATTATACTTTGAGCCAGGGGTATAGAAGGAGGACCGCAGTGGCTACAGGTTTTCATTCTAACCCTTTTCGTAATCAGTGACCAGTTTTTACTTTTAATTAAATTCATTTTCTCTTCATTTTAATAGCCCTGTTTTTGAGGATTCAATCCATCCATTATCCAACCCGCCACATCCTAACCACAGGGTCACGGGGGTCTGCTGGAGCCAATCCCAGCCAACACAGGACGCAAAGCAGGAAACAAACCCTGGGCAGGGTGCCTGCCCACCGCAGTTTTTAAGGATTCAGTACTCTGATTTGATTCTTTTCTTCATTAAATGACAGCCAAGCAGAAATAAGGCGTGAAACGAGCCAAAAGATGACCAGCTAAATTGGGGCTTTAAACCGGGGGCGTGACCGGAGGGGCGTGATCACGGGGGGGGCTGGGGTGGGCACTGCCCCCCAGAGACAAACCGTGCCCACCCTGCGAAATGCTGTCTGTCCAATGAAAACTCTGGAGAAGAATAACATTTGATTTTCAAAACTGAGTTACTTTCCAATTAGACAGGCACCGTGCTGCTCACAGTTCACTTCGCCGCACATTTTGCAGCACGTTTTGAAACTGTTGACTGCATTCTCTAATTAAAACAGCGTATACGTTCCATTCTTCTTTTATTTTCTGGTTGGTAACACCAAAGGCTATGCATAGATGGCTTATTAAAAAGCAGACATCTTCAGCCTCTGTCCCTCCGCAAGCTGCTGGCTCCACGGTTGAGCCCAGCACCGCTGCTACCAACACGGAGCACAGCGCACCCACGTCAGGAACTGACACTCCAAAAGATGTAGATAAGCCTACACAATCCTCCGGCTCTGCGCCCGTGTCGGGTACTCCAAACCTCTGCCTTCAACAAAATATACTGTCCGGTCTGCCTGACTTAAAATATGGACAGCCCATCCCAGCCCATTTTGATTAATTATCCCAAGCGCGCTTTCGAAAAGACACTCAAGATGTTTTAGTGGTATCAGTATCGACCATGGCTTAAATATTTTGTTGTCCATGATGTCAGCTTTTGGCTTTGCCTGCCTCAAATTGTGTTTGCAGTTCGGACCGCGAGGACATATTCACCAAACACGGCTACACTAATTGGGAAAAAAAGCTCTAGAAAAAGACGGTGGCGGCATCCACAAACACGCCTCTAGTATCCCGCACGTCAGAGCCATGTCTGCATGTGTGGCTGAGTTAGTTTATTATGTTTTATATTTTTGTGAACATTCTCAAAACTATTTTTTATATACTGAAATTCTTCTGTTTAATGTATTGTGAATTTTGTTTAAAGTGAATGCAATCATTGTATCGTTTGTATATATTTCCTGTTTGCCTGTTGTAGCGGGGGGCTTTAATTAATGTAACACCCAGAGGACACACATGTAGTGTACAGCAGACTCCTTGCAAAAGTTTAATGACGCTTTTGCAGGTAAGGCGCTTCTCAATACTCTTCGTCTCTCGTGTAAGCTGACAAGTTTTGAATTAGTGTTTTCTGTCTGAAACTGCATGGAAACATCACATAATGTGGTTATTAATGTATTTTGAGGTTCTGTCGTCACTTTTGGTCGGCAGAAATGGATTTTAAAAGTGTTTGGTTTAACGGAGATCCAGCCTCATTAGCATGTTGTTTGGCTTGCTATTGGAGACTGAGACAGCGCCTGACGCTACGTGTGCTGATTGTGCCCCTTACTGCTTGTTTTGTAGGTATGTTACAATGTTAATTATTGTCCTTCATTGTTGCTGTTTATATGCATTTGTATTTATTGTATTTGTGTATATATGTAAAAAAAAAAAAGTTTAATGATGCTTTTGCAGGAGACTGAGAAAGCGCCTGACGCTGCGTGTGCTGACTGTGCCCCTTACTGCTTGTTTTGTAGAATAAATGGCAGAATCCGAATATTGGTGTGTCTGCCTTCCCTTAAAGCATCAGCAACCATTCTAAAGCCGCTACACATGGCACCAGGCAGAGACGGGTGAAAGCATAGTTCAACTACTGAGTCCAGCCCAGATAGAAAAGAATAGATATTATGTGAAAAGCATTGGGGAGACCGTTCAGTTCCTTGCAGTGAAAGAACTGGCTCTGCATGGTCACAGTCACGTAGGTGGGGAGGAGGGACTTTTCCTTAAGTTCTTTGATTACACAATCAAAAAAGATGCCAAACTTGCAGAAATTGTAAAATACATCCCAGACAACGCAAAATGCACATCCAATGCAATTCAAAATGAAATAATTGCCAAAATGGTGGTAAAAGATATCAGGACCAAATATGAAAAAGCTGACTCTCCTGGGGCCTCATGTATAAACGGTACGCACGCACAGAAATGTTGCGTAAGAACTTTTCCACGTTCAAATCACGATGTATAAAACCTACACTTGGCGTAAAGCCACACACTTTTCCACGGTACCTCATACCTTGTCGTACGCAAGTTCTCCGCTCAGTTTTGCAGACTGGCGGCACCCAGCGTCAAAGCAGTGCTATTGTTCCTGTGTGGTTACACCTTATTTTCCTGACGCGGCTTTATAAATACACTGAAACTAACCGCATATTGTTTTTTAGTGTAACGCATCTGATTGTAATTAACTTGTAACAATATAATGGTCCAGAGAATAGCCATAGTATTCCAAATACCATAACTGCTTTAGCGTTGCTACTCTCACTGCACCTTCTTCTTTCAGCTGCTCCCGTTAGGAGTTGCCACAGCGGATCATCTTTTTCCATATTACTCTCACTGCACCACTCGGAGTATTTATATCACTGTATCTGAGTGTGAATCACAACAGCAGCTGATCGGAAAGAGAATTATCGGTATACAGCTTCAAGTACACGCTGTCTCAGCCACAGCAAAACGTTTCAAAGCCTTTCCTGGACGGATCTCGCTGTTCACAAACAGTTTCATCCCAAGAACTATAAACGCACTCAATCAATTGCTCCTTGTAGAACTGTTTGGACTTATAAGTACAATCACCCCACTGTAAACTTGCACTACAGTTATAATATCGCACAACCTGAGCCACTTTATAAAGGGTGTATTTACATATGATGACGATATCATTATTAAGGTGAAATGCAGCAAAATATGTTTATTATATTATACAGATAAAACTTTAACTTCATTTAAATAATTTGTATTCTTCACTGAGAGTGTCATGAAAGAATAATTTAATATGTACTACGAAGATATTTCAATGTTCCTTAAACATTTTGAAGAATCGGCGCTCTAAGTTTACAGATGGCTTAACTTCTATTACAGAGCTGATTGTGTGGTGATTGGGTATTTGGGGAAAGAAAAGCAAGGACTGCAGTGGCGGCTACAATATATATTGAATATAAAACAGAAAGAGAAAATAACAACACAGCTAAAAACGCAGCGACAAATTTCGGCAAAAGTTAAATGCTTGTGTCATGAGCACGAGGCGGCTATGCAATGTCCGCAACGGGCGTGGCCATCCACCGTGCACAAGATACCATATTGACATCGGCGAGTGAAGGGGCCACCGATTCTTCCTCTGCCCAGTGCCACCACAAGCCTAGAGCCGCCCCTGAGTACTGCTGCAATAAATAATTTCATTGAAGGTCGCACACAATCACTGCGCCATGAAACTCATGTTTAATAACGTGCTTTAACTCCTATCATCATGAAAATGATATCACGTATACATCTCAGTATTTTAGTTATTCAGAGAACTGTAATATCACGAATGTAATGGATTCTGTGTCCATTTGGAGGAAGAGAGTCGGTTTAAGAAGCAAGTAGTGATTCACACACATAGAGCACATAGAAGATCAAATACAAAACAAAGCATTTAACCTGCTACTTTAATTACGATGTGATTTGAGAAACTGGTTAATTAAACGATTTTAAGATGAAGTTTATGATGTTCTACTTTAATGACAAAATAAACTACGTGATTAAAGTGGAAATGCTGAGATTGAAGTTGACATTTCGTGCTTTTTCCCCCACTGTGTGCCTTTTTTTCTCTGTACCCTAATAAGCTTTCATATGACATTCAGACAGTGGGCTACAACTTGCCTCTTCACGGTGACTTTGATATGTGACTTCTTTTTTATTTCTGGCACTGTGCGATTTTGTGAACGTGAGCTTTCAAGTTTCTCCAACACGCTATGTCACTCAATCGACTTCCTTTTGTTGATTATACCACAGTTTATTGGAACAAATAGTATGTTTTTCCTTTGCCTCCACTTGGTATTCGCTGAAATTCTTATATTTTCCCCCGTGCTTTTCCCATTGTCTTTTCACAGAAGGCTGAGCTTAAGGGCGATTTATATTCATTTGCATATTCAAAGATTTGTAATTCTGGGAGGAGTTGGGGCGTTACATAAAGCGCGTGCATGAGCGTTACTTTTCACACTGATCGGGATTTATGTAGCGGAAGAACGTGGAAGTTGGAGTACGCACAGATTCCTGCATCTGGATTTTTCTGTGCGTAAGCACATTTCGGCTTTTGTGCTTACGCCATGTTATAGTGCGAGTTCTACGCACGGCGTTATGCATGAGGCCCCTGGACTTTGCATTAAAAGTGATGGTACCAGGGATTGCTGTATCATTGAGAATTTGTCTGTAGTGATTAGATTCGTCCAGACCTCCATCCCTGAAGAACACCTGATTGGCCTAATTGAACTGAATCAGCTTCATGCTGAATATATTTGTAACCAAATTCTGTCACATCTCTCTGAGCTAGGTTACAGCCCGTACAATTTAGTGTGTCAGTGTTTTGATGGTGCTTCTGTCACGTCTGGGACAAGGTGTGGTGTCCAGGCTTTGTTACAAAACAAAGTTGGTAAGTACATTCCATATGTACACTGCTACAACCACCAGCTCCATTTAGCAGTGATACATGCAATGGAATCAGAACCTCTGGCTAAGTAGTTCTTTGACTGGTCAACTTCATTGAACACATTTTGTCACAGACA
Source organism: Polypterus senegalus (assembly GCF_016835505.1). Lineage (NCBI taxonomy): Eukaryota > Metazoa > Chordata > Cladistia > Polypteriformes > Polypteridae > Polypterus > Polypterus senegalus. The sequence goes on from NC_053154.1 coordinate 325,608,423, forward strand.
TTATGTTTCACACATATACAATACACCCACACTGAAAAGACTTCTAGAAATACGATGGACTAATCATTATGATGTCACGAAGTCCATTGTCAACAATGAGGAAGCTATAAGGGGGCTTCTCTCACAGGTAGCAGAGGCTGACACTGCCCCTTTTGACATTTGCATAGAGGCATGTGTTCTTTTGACCCAATTTAAAAAGCAGAATTTCTTCAATACAGGAAAATTCCTCCTTCATGTGCTTGGTGTGCTGAAACCAGCCAATGCAATTGAGCATTTCTCTCAGTGTAAAAGTAGGCCTACCAATTCGCTCAAAAGGAAATGGAAAGTTAATTCACAGCTTGATGATAGTATTGTCGTGTCATAAAGCGCGTGCATGAGCGTTACTTTTCACAGTTAATTAGCAGCAAAAACTGGTCACTAAGGAAGAAGAAGATGGTTAGAGTGAAAACCTGCAGCCACTACAGTCCTCCAGGGCCAGAGTTCGACACCTGTGCTTTAAACTAACAGAAGCAATAGGGCCAAATTTGCAGACAATACACATATGTATAATTAAATCTAGTTATGAGACGTTATTCCATCAAGACTGATCACCGAGCTAATAGAGTCAGGACAATAGTTGGGCTTAGTGCAGCACAAAACTCTGGGCCCTATAAATAAGCTGTCTTTATTGGCCCATTCCTCTCAAGAGATCCATATCTGTTACACATTCTTTTCATTCCAGGCTTCAAGGGGGTCCCTCCACCCAGTGGACCCTGGGTAATCATCACTCTTTATTCTTCCCACTCTGATACCCATGCTTAGTGGACAACTGGCAGACCCTAGAATGAGAGGCCATTCTATATTTACATTTATTTATTTGGCTGGCGGTTTTATCCAAAGTGATTTACAACATTTGAGATATATTTGGTTACATTTCATCTTGTTTTTCCAATTGGAACACATGATTGCTGCTCTAGGCAAAACTGTAAATGGTGCCCGATACCCCCTTTGCTTTGAGTAGAATCATCAATGCCAAACCTGTTCATTTCACTGTCAGAGGTTTGATGAAATATATATTATTCAGATTTAAAGAGATTTAAAACACCCAGTGAGGATATAGATGTAACCAGTGAGGCTAAAGATTTGTGTGTTTCCTATCCACAATGGACTGGACCCATTGGCCTTTTCAGACGAATATCTGACTGAGAGGTACAGATTCTCAAGTGAGCAAAATATGGCATTGAAATCTCTTGTGCACATATTTATCACCTTCCTGGCCACAGAAGATTCATCCACATCAAGGAGGAGTTCTACAAGATTGCAGGTAACATGAATAATAACAGAGTCACAGTATGACAGTCATTGTTTTGTGTTATAGCTTTTCCTAATGTAATTGGTACAGTGGATTGCACCCATATTCGATCCAACGTTTGCATACTAAACCATGACATTACAATTTAGGAAGAAGGGGAAGTAGATTTCTTATAGGAATGTCTGTTTACAAAAGAGTCAAGAAAAAATACATTCTTGTGAGGTACCATTGGAGGAAACACATAAGAAAGGGGCTGTAATTGAACAATTTATTTATTTATTTGCATTCAAAAGTTCTACTAAGTAAACACACTTCTGCTGGGGTGAAGTCTTGGGTTGGAGGGCCACCCCGTACCAGTAATATGACTTTTCTTTTTATGGCTAAAATCAGCACAGATAATAAAATGTCAGCAAACATGTCACCTATGTTCTCAGCAAACAAGTCACTTACCAGCCTGCAAAATATTCTTGTATTTAATCTTGACTTGCTGCCAAGTCCTTTTTGGCCAGACATGTTTGTTCTTTAAGAGGAATAGAAAGATACACATAATAAAATTAATCAATTAATTGTAATGAGAAGTCAAGAAAAATTACACCTTTTATTGACTAACTAAAAAGATTGCTATATGCAAGCTTTTGAGGCAACTCAGGCCCCTTCTTCAGGTAAGATGCCTTAATTAATTAATTGTGAAAACATCTTGTAGGTCTCCATTTACACCACCAGTCAACCAGTTTTCTTACAATGACGGTGACAATTTAGTTAAAATCTTACAAAGGTAGCTTCATAAAAATGTACATTTCATTTACATCAACCTTAATAAAAGGACAAGTGTCTGTGTGTCTGTCTGAGTGTGTGTAATAAACCTTGTGATGTACCATCTCTTGGAATGTTTAACACAGTGCATTTCATTACTACATGCAATACAAAATACATTCCAACAGATGGGGCACTGCAAACAACAACAACATTTATTTCTATAGCACATTTTCATACAAATAATGTAGCTCAAAGTGCTTTACATGATGAAGAAAGAGAAAAAATCGTTAAAATTAGGGAACACTAATTAACATAGAATAAAAGTAAGGTCCGATGGCCAGGGAGGACAGAAAAAACAAAAAAAAAACTCCAGACGGCTGGAGCAAAAAATAAAATCTGCAGGGGTTCCAAGGCCACGAGACCACCCAGCCCCCTATAGGCATTCTACCTAACATCAATCGCCTCAATCAGTCCTCATTGTATTCAGGGTTCATGGAAGAACTTGATGATAACGGTCATGTGGACTTCTGGCCTTTAATCCATCAATGTAGGGACATCACGGTGCTTTGATTAGGTGGTGGTGGCACAGATCGCCTCCACAGAAAACCGGAAAAAAAACATTAACCCTTAGGTCTTTGTTGATTAGATAGATATATACTTTATTAATCCCAAAGGGAAATTCACATAATTACTTACAGTAGATTACTTAGATTTCAAGCTGTCTTAAATGGTAGCAGAAGCACTCATAATATAAAACAATACAGTAATCCCTCCTAGATGAAAACCCTCGAAGTAGAAACCATATGTTTGTATGGTTATTTTTATATATTTTAAGCCCTTATAAACTCTCCCACACTGTTAACATTATTAGAGCCCTCTAGACATGAAATAACACCCTTTAGTCAAAAGTTTAAACTGTGCTCCATGACAAGACAGAGATGACAGTTCTTTCTCACAATTAAAAGAATGCAAACATATCTTCCTCTTCAAAGGAGTGCGCGTCAGGAGCAGAGAATGTCAGAGAGAGAGAGAGGGAGATAAAAGCAAACAATCAAAAAATCAATATGTGCTTTTAAGTATGCCGAAGCACCGCATTAAAGTGGCATTTTTTAGAGGAGCGTCCGTATCCTCTCTGCAAACAGCCCCTCTGCTCACACCCCCTCCGTCAGGAGCAGAGAACGTCAGAGAGAGAGTGAGAAAGACAGAGACAAGCAAACAATCAAGCACCGCGCGGGAAGCATATCGTATATCATTGAGGATTTTTATTTAATATGTAATACATGCTCTGATTGGGTAGCTTCTAAGCCACCCGCCAATAGCGTCCCTTGTATGAAATCAACTGGGCAAACAAACTGAGGAAGCATGTACCATAAATTAAAAGACCCATTGTCCGCAGAAATCCGTGAACCAGCGAAAAATCTGTGATATATATTTAGATATGCTTACATTTAAAATCCTTGATGGAGTGAAGCTGCGAAAGTCGAACTGCTATATAGCGAGGGATCACTGTATAATCAGGCTAATGGGAATTGAACAGTTGTATTGAGTCCAAGTGTTTGCAAGTCAGAGTTGGTATTATTAAAAAAATGTCACACCCCCCAAATTTGTTCCACTGTAGGTAGCCATCTAGTTGACCTAAATAAGAGAGCCAGTCCTGCCAGCATGTGTGGGTTGGCATCATCACTTCTTCCAGAGTGATCTTCAGCTTGATGGTATTCAGAGCCTATATCTCTACCACACCGGGCCAGTTCATTAAATAATGCCATCCGAGGCAAGGCACATTATTGCCACTTGCCTATACATGTCCTTTTAAGACATGGGTAGATGTACCTATTTCAGTTCAATTCATTTTTGTAAAGCGCTCTTCACTGAGTGCAGGTGCAAAGCGCTGTGACAAGTTCTAAGGTACTAGCTGTGCTACCCATTGTCACACACATGCATATGGGAGGCAGCTAAAGGGCCTGAATGAGGATAATTCCATGCCAGACCCCTGCAGACCGATTACAGGAAATTCTGCCTGGTCCCAATGACATCACTTACTAGTTTCAGGTTTAATGATGTCACTTCCGGTTTCCGGGTTTAATGACATCACTTCTGTTTCCGACCCTGAGGTCGACCCTGATGACATTTCTAAACAAATCCAAATCATGTTACAGTATGTGATATCATCTACTGTTAAATTCTGCTCCGTACTTCTAAAATTTTTATTTTTATACTGTATTGAGGATTTGTTCTGTTTTATGTATTGTATTGTATTGACCCCCTTCTTTTTGACACCGACTGCACGCCCAACCTACCTGGAAAGGGATCTCTCTTTGAACTGCCTTTCCCGAGGTTTCTTCCATTTTTTCCCTACAAGGGTTTTTTTTTGGAGTTTTTCCTTGTCTTCTTAGAGAGTCAAGGCTGGGGTGCTGTCAAGAGGCAGGGCCTGTTAAAGCCCATTGTGGCACTTCTTGTGTGATTTTTGGGCTATGCAAAAAATAAATTGTATTGTTAAGTATTGTATTGTCGCCACTTCCAGTTCTGGCTCGGATGACGTCACTTCTTATCCTCTGCTTTAAAACCACCATCTTTCCTCATCAGGACAGTTCTGTTTTGGACTCAAATCTGTATGCAAATTTACTCTCAATTTAAATCTTTTGCAGCCAGGAATAATTATATGGGTGGCTGTCCCAGATCTTTTTGGGACTCTGTTATCTCATCTTTGACACTGTCTAAAATGGATTAAAATCTAAGTAATCAATGCAAATCTCAGAGTTAATGTTTGTAAAGCACCATCTTTTGGAATGTACAGCGGAACCTTTGTATACGTCCTTTAATTCGTTCCAGACCCTTGGACTTATACCAAACAAATTTTTCCCATAAGAAATAATGGGAAAATGATTAATCCGTTCCCATGGAAAAAAAAAATCCTATTGCTATTGGCATATTATACATTGATGAGGTTGTATAAAATAATTTAAACACTGCTTAATACTAAAATACATAAATACAAAAGCAATTAGATGAAATAAATGAAAATTTTACCTCACTTTACTTTTTAATAACATCTTTGTTTTGCACAATCGTAGATACCATCGTTCTCGGCAAACGATATGCAAAAGCCATGTCCCGGATACGCATGCCACCTTCATACTTTTCAACAATCAATTCAAATTTACATGAAAAAAACACAAAATCACGTTGTGACGATGCAGGTTTGCTGTATGCTCCCATCTGCTGCCGGGGAGCCCTTGAACCCTACACCGTCGGTAATGTGCCTCACTGCTAACCTCATCGGTAAAGCAAGGGGATGGTGAAAAAGTGCAAAGTGCTTTTATTGAAACAATTAACAAAACAAGGTGTTCAAATTAAAGTGCAGTCTCCAAAGTACCAATAAATAATCCATAAAATCAGAAGTGAAACGTGGAGGTTAAAAACAATAGAAAAAAGTCTTCTTAAAAACAACGAAGTTAAAACAGAGCAGGAAGCATTCTTTAAAAATAAAAAAAAAACAAGAAGAAGCCCGGTGCCTTTTTACCTGGCGGCCCCCCTGCTTCCCAAGAGGGGAGTCGCCCTACTTGCAGCTGACGTTAACTCTGCCTACTTCACTCGCTCGCTCGCTCTCTCTCTTCACTCACTCACTCACTCACTCACTCACTCACTCACCCTCCCGTCTGTTCTTTCTTTTTCCTCCCCTTCAAGCCGACTTGCACTTCTGTTTATCAAGATAAGCAGCCCCAGGAACAATCATGAATGCGGACGGTCCCTCACAAGTGCACTTTGGTGAGAAATGCCCACATCGCTAATCACCCTGACAACCTTCAGCCACATAACCACCACGCCCCCTCACCAAGCTGCGAGCGCGGTGATTATTTATTTTAAAGCTGGACTTTGACAGGAGCTGTGGACCCGCTATATCACACACGTGAAAGTTCACAGAGAGTTATAGCGCGGGTTGTTCACTGAATGCTAGCAACTGGCGCACTAACGCTCGTGGGCAGTCGTGGCTTTGTCTCGAGAGAGGTAAACAAGGTTAGCACGTGAGTCGTATTCCCAACAAAGGTCGTATACCAAGAAAAATTTTTCATGTCCAAACAGGACGTATACCAAGTTGGACTTATTCCAAAGCAGACGTATACCAAGGTATCACTGTATTTTATAATGCCTGTTGTAAAATACGCACTGCATTTTTCATTCCAATGCATCACAAGCATTTATAGGAATGAAATGCATTACTACAAATGTTTGTTATGCGCCATCTGTTGGAATGATGAAGGCAATGCATTTGTTTGTGTTATATGCCATTTCATATGGGATTGGTAAAAGCAGAGTTAACGTTTGTGATGCACCATCTGTTGGAATGACAGAGACATTATAATCAGACATATACACAGACACATAGACACTTGTCCTTTTATTAAGGTGGATTGGATGATTTCTGTCTGTCCAGCAGTCACTATCTTTTGGATGTATTTAGCGTCTGCAGTGGGGTGCGTCCATCCAGTTGCTATTTTTGTTAAATGCCATTTGTTATGGAATTTGTAAGATGCAGTGTTAATATTTGTAATGTGCGGTCTGTTGGATAGTTTAGACATATCAAGCAGACATACAGACAGAGACACAGACACTTATCCTTTTATTAAGGTGGAAAAAAAGTATAAATTTTAGAAATAACAAAATACAAACTTAATGTGCATAAAGGCTCAGATCTGTTTAAAAATAGACCATTAAAAAAAAAATAGCCATTGACCTGTTGTTATTGAATTTAACTAATGGTGTAATTGTTCATTTTTGCAGCTAAATATCTCTAAGATGAAGGATATGGCCATATATTTTAGGTGTTCCTCTCCTCCTGCTGTCTCACCGATTATTAAATGGGAGCAGTGGACATGGTGGAGCACTACAAATATCTAGTTACAAATGTTCATAACATGCTAAACTTTGATCTCAACACAGAATGAATTTGTAAGAAGGGAGAGACACGGCTTTTCTTTCTTATTAAACTCAATTGTTTTAAAGTGGACAAAACCATAATGACATTTTTAAATAAGTCCTTAATCCACCCATCTATTATCCAACCCGTTATATCCTAACTAGAGGGTCACGGGAGGTCTGTTGGAGCCAATCCCAGCCAACACAGGACACAAGGCACAGGGGGCACACCCACACTAGGGACAATTTAGAATCGCCAATGCACCTAACCTGCATGTCTTTGGACTGTGGAAGGAAACCCACGCAGACACGGGGAGAACATGCAAACTCCACGCAGAGAGAACCCGGGAAGCGAATTCGGGTCTCCTAACTGTGAGGCAGCGGTGCTACCCACTGCACCACCATGCCGCCCTAAGTCCTTAATTGAATCTGTTCTTACATTTCCTTTTGTATGTTGGTTTGGCAATTTCTGCATTAAGTATGTAAACCATCTGAACAACATTGTAAAAATTAGGGTAAAATTATTGGATTGGCAGACCTCTGACACTGAGCTGAGTTAACAAGTTTGAAAGCTGTTGAGTCTTTGGCTCATTTTCGTGTATCTGTGTAACAGTGTGTTATGTTTTTTGTACTTTCCTGCTGAAAACAAATTTCCCTCTGGGATAATTCAGTCTACCAAAACGTAGACCAAATCTGATCAGCATAAGTGGAAATCAACAATATCAGCTGTGGATAAGTGACAAACGTAAAGGAATCCAAAACTGGGTTGGGGTGCCAGCTGGGCCACCATATTTAGCATTGAAACAGTCAGTCATTGTCCAACCCGCTATATCCTAACACAGGGTCACAAGGGACTGCTGGAGCCAATCCCAGCCAGCACAGGGTGCAAGGCAAGAACAAACCCTGAGCAGGGCACCATCTCACCACTGGGCACACACACACACCCTCACACCAAGCACACACTAGGATCACCAATGCACCTAACCTGCATGTCTTTGGACTGTGGGAGGAAACCGGAGCACCCAGAGGAAACCCACTTAGACACGGGGAGAACATGCAAACTCCACGCAGGGAGGACCTGGGAAGCAAACCCAGGTGTCCTTACTGCGAGGCAGCGGCGCTACCACTGCGCCAACGTGCCACCCTATAGGTTCATGTATCTGATTCAAATTGACATGGCTGGGTGGTGCTGCCACCCGATAAACATCTCACCACACCAAGCACACACTAGGGACAATGTAGCATCCCCAATCCACCTAACCTGCATGTCTTTGTACTGTGGGAGAAAACCCACGCAGACACGGGGAGAACATGCAAACTCTACACAGGGAGGACCTGGGAAGCAATCCCAGGTCTCCATACTGCGAGGCAGCAGCGCTACCACTGCACTGTGCCACCGTGGTGCCCATATTGAAACAAATGATGGTGCATAAGAACCAAAAACTTAGCTGATCAGGCTTTGGGAGAGCTCCGTTGTAGGATGGCTCAAGTCCAAAATGTGACACCTCCTTCTGGGGACACCTGACTTTATACCATCTTGACAGGAAGGGACCAGATCAGTCCAGATAAATTGCCCTCACTGGACATCACAGTATTGGAGACCTCTGCTAACTAGCCAGCCACCCTGTCCTGGTCATTCTACATTAAAGTCAGCGCTGGTCTGTGTAATCTGATGACAGAGTCTTTCCATCTGTTGGTTCCAATGATCCCAGTTTCGCAGATGACTTTTCCATATTTAGGAGAACAGCTTGGCAGTAGAACAGTGGTACCAAGTGCCACATCACGATAGTAAGAAAAGTAACAGAATAGAGGAGGGTTAGTAACAGTTAATAATTATTGTATTGCTTTTATCTGTGCACAAATGACTAACAAACAGAGATGCAATATGCACAGCAAACCAGCAGCTCTAATCAGGGTATGCATATTAAAATTGTGACTTTTCAGCCTGGATCTAAAATCTGAGACTGAAAGGGCATCTCCTATATAAGCAAATCATTCCACACATTCTGGACCCTGTAACTAAAATCTCAACTTTCCACTATTATTTTATTAATTCCTGGAATCTTTTGTAGGCCAGCATCTTGAGATTTTAATGCATGTTCTGCTTTGTAAGTAATGATAAGTTCAGATAAGTAAGCATAGCCATTTTCCTTTCAGACCTCTGGCCTGCAGCAGTCACTGGCACCAAGTAACAAGAAGGGGTCAAGTTACCCAAACCTCACTGTGTGAAGACCTTGCTTGTTATGAAGTAGGAAGTCTCAAAAATACTCAAAAACCACAACAAGTCATAAAAAAGGGCAATGCATAATCTTTATAAATAAAAAAATATATTTTCTATTGTATATATTCTTTGACATACAATAAATTTCTGAACAGCACAAAAGGCAGAGCAGGGAATGCCTGAAAAGGCAAAGGCAATCCAAGGCAAACAAGTCCTAATCACAAATCAAAAGAATCGTAGAAATGCGGAGCACATTGGTCAAAAATCCAATAAAAAAATCCAGTAAATCAAAATAGTACATGAAAACTCACAATGCTACTTCAAATGAACTGAAAGGGACTGTAGGAGTGCTGCCTCCTGCAGTGATGGACAGGTGGACCCGCATCTTGGGGAACCACCCACATGGAACATAACAGAAGCAGCTTATGCACAAAAAAACAAACAATTCTGCAAACTAATACAAAACATAATCAATATCATAATTCTAACAATATTAACACAAACAAAAGAATCAGACATGAACAACAAAGACATACTAATGGCATTTGAACCCCAGCCAGAGGAGGAACCTTGGATGAAATACAACATTGAAAAATTGCTCCCTCATTGAATTTGTTAAAACTATTTACTTCCTGCTTGCTCAGGTGTGGCTGCTTGCACACCAGACACACACCCTTGAGAAAGAATATATTTCCATGGAACCATCTCATGAAACTGTGGTGGTCCTGGATGGGCACAGCAGCCGTTGTGGTTCTTGACCTCAGAACGGTCAATAACATGGCCGGTTATGAGACAGACAAATGAGGGCACAAATAGGCAATAGGTAGATGCAAATGTGCTTTGTGCTCTTATTTAATAAAATCAAACAGGGCTTCAAGTCCCTAAAATGCAAATTGTGCAGTGCAGTTTAATAAATATTCCATCTTATAAAACAGATGACCATGTGGATGTTAAAATGACAGTAAATGTCCATAAGTAATCCTTAAAAATGAAGTTAAAACACACAGGTTTTGGTGTTCTCTAAAACTGTCTCTCTATCATAAAAATAAATCCTGTCCTGGAAAGCAAAAGCAAGGCTCCAATTCATGATCTCCTCGGAAGACATTTAAAAGACTCGCGAGACCAAAGAGACTTGCCACGGTGTGTCTCGCGGGGACCGTAAACATGAGACATTGTGCCAAGAGATTGACGTAGAACATGAGATTCTTGCAAGACACGCCCTACTTACAATCTATCAAATAGGACAACGGGGCAGCAAAACATTCAGTCTTGTGAAGGATTTGAGGACATACAGATCCAGGGTCTCAGCGCATATAAAGCGTATAAGGACATACGTTATAAACGAAACATCTACGAAAACATCTGGTGCAAATTCAATTAAACAAAGCACGTCCAATCGGGCTCAGAATTAAAAGACAGAATAAAAGACAAAGTAGAACTTCATAAAGACGTTCACAGACGTTGGCGCTATACACATGCAGAGCAGGTTATGAAAGCAGAGTATTTGAAAGGCTCAAAAAAAAAAACGTATGCACGATTCAAATGTCGAGAAAGTTAAAGAATATGAAAGTAGGAAAATTAGAAAGTATATAAAAAAAGAAAGTGAAGATCGCAGTTGCACAAACAAACGGAAATTAATACTCGAAAAAAGGAAGATAATCACCACGGACCAGGTGTCATTGAAAAAAAAGCAGGATAACGCGAGGTCAGTGATAAAAGACAGAGTAGAAAACAAAGTTAAAAGTCATAAAGAGGTTAAAAACAAAAGGGCCAAACACCAGCAGAGCAGGTTAGAGATAATTCAGGATAGGTTTCTCTGTTTGGAATTTCAGCACAGACAAAGCGATCTTCATCATCAGCAGTTAATAATTTTTGCAAAGTAGCCAATAAATGCATGTGAGGTAAAACATGTTTTTGAAATTCTCTGACTTAAACTTCAAAGCCTTACAATATTTAAATACTTCTGACATATCACCTATGTCCATATATTCCATCTCTATTCGCCTTTCCGTTATTTCTCCGAGTAATAATTTCTGGGGTTTTTTTGCGCTAATGTGAAGTTTAGTTTTTTTTGGACACTTTAATTTTTTTGCTGCTTTCATACTCTGTATCTTGCTCTGCATGTGTTTCACGCCTACATTTTTTGGGGTCTTTTGAATTCCAGTTTTCATTACCTCTAACTTGACAAAGTCATTAAACACATGTTTCACTAACCTCATTTAAAAGATTCAGCATATTTGGACTCGAAAGATTCCAAATATTGTTTTTACAGAAGTTCTAAAATAAAGGTGAAACTAATGAAATAGCAACAATTCAAAGAAAAAAAAAATCTTAAAAGTGTGTCCGGAAAACCAAACATGGGGGTTGGCGAGCGAAGTGAGCAGGGGGCAAAGCCCCCTAGTAACAAAAATAATAAAAAACATGTAAAGAAACTATAAATACTTTACTTTCACAAGCAACATGACTAAAAGTCTGCATTTAAATGAGAGTCCTAGAAACATGGCACCTTGCAGATTTAGAAGCACATGTGTCGTAAATATAACGTGTTTCTTTGTGTTGTCAACCTTTGTTACACAACGTAGTTACTGACTGCACTCAGTGTGTGGTAGGATATCGATGTAATGCTGTCTTGGCAATCATTGGATACCTCATGACGAAGAAATGCCTTCAGGGCAGCAATGCACATCAGTGCCAGGGTCTGCAAGTTCCACATCATCCAATTGATTATTACTTGAGTACTGTCATTACCATCAAAATATCCTAGTTGTCTCAAAACATTAGCAGCTTCATACCTTTTTCACAATGACATCACTACAGACTGTCTTTTTATAATGTTATTTTCTCAAACTTTTACTTCCAAAAAAAAAAAACTATGCCTATCCACTTAATGGCAGCACTGTAGTCGGTAACTGAGACGTGGCTGCAGAGATCGGCACAAGCTGGCTGCGTCTACAGTGGCTGTATACAGAGGTACAAGTTCTCTCATATGTTGCGCCTTAACAAGCTCAATGACATACGAGTTAACTTGTACTTTACCTTGAAAGTGTTAAACAAGGTTTGCCTTTAGTTACCAAAAATCTTCATCTTCTCCAGTTCTATTATATTACAGCATATATTTAATGTTTTTGATTATCTGCCCTGCTTCTTGTATGTGGAGCATAAGGAAGTAGGGCCATCTAATTTGGCAGCTGCAGTTTTGCCCCCTCAGTACTTAAGCCAAAATTGAAGGGTGAGGTTCAGCATTGCATTTTGGTAATCAATTTCCATTTCTCATTTGGTGTTTATGTTTTTGGATTCTCTGGTTGTGACCCTCGATTTGGGTTAAGACGCTGCATCTTTACATTAATTCTAGATTTGTTTGCTTAAAAAACAATTTTTGCACTTTGTTTTGCTATGCCATTTTGTGATTACTTTTTTCTTTAACCTCCTTGGCGTAAATCCCATCCCAAGCTACGGTTAAGCCTGAGTCATAATTGGGGCGATGTCTAATGGCCCACTTTACAGCGTTGTAGGAGCCATTTGTTAGTTACTTAGGTTATGTTAAATTGGTAGAAGTATTTCCTTAGTTACTGCATGTTAAACTTTTCCCTATATATTAGTGCATGCAGTACACCCCCACAATTTGCGGGAGTTACGTTCCTAGAGCACCCACAAACTGTGAAAAACCGTGACTTTTGGATGAGGTTAAAAAATGCCTTTTAAATGCGTATTTTTATAGTTTAAACCCTAAATACAGTATGCCCCCAAAGCACTTTAATTTCATTGCAAACTCAGCTTAAAACATTAATACATTACCTAAAAAATTACCTTAATACATTACCTAAAAACAGAATATAAAGTTAAACCCATAACTGTACTGTACTGCTATGTCTCCCGCGGTGCTAGAATGTAAAATGCAGATGTTACCGCTATATGTACTGTAATTCATGCAAGTGCGTTTTCTTTGTTATAGAGTAAATACATAATAATTTCACTTAATTAAAATACAGTAAAATGTACGAATACTCCCCAATGATGAATGATATTGATGATGATGATGAAGTAGCTGTGCAGTACTATGCAGAGGATTTAAAACTCCTCGGGTGGTGCCTCTTCTTCAGGTACTTCAGGAGGAGTCGTATCTTTGTACGGGTCTTCTTCTGGCGGGGTTTCGTGCTGGCTTTTCTTTATAGGTTTCAGGAACATTGTGATGGGAAGTTGCTACATTGTCTCCTGTAGCAAACTGCTGGTACAATTTCTGTGCTTTCTCACAGATGATGTTACCGTCTAAGGGGATGTTCTTCTTCCTGCAGTCGGTGATCCACAAAGGCAGATTCGTTCTTCTTTATGTAGCGTGCGGTGCTTTCATTAATTTTCTTTCATTAATGCCATAGCGGCACGCTACTGCAGCATAACTTTTTAGTTCCCAGAGCAAATCCAGTAGTTCAACCTTCTGCTGGAGTGTTTTAAACTTTTTCTGGTGCTTAGGCTCAGTGCCAGAAGCCTTGGAAGGTGCAGGGTGATTCGGCGACATCTTGTGCGTTTAAGAATAACCAAATGAATACAATAACAAAATGGAAAACACGAGGACACTCAGCTGGAGATGCGTCACAGGGCAGCAGTCAATCAGCAGCAAGGAGAAATGAATAACGCTTTCGGATTGGCTACTTTCACCATCCCAAACCGTGTTTCCCTCAGCGGTTGCTTTCTGTTCTCTCTACAGCACAGTATTGCCACGAAAAAAGCCATAAAAAATCCGCGAATGACTGAGTCCATGAACCCTGAATCGTGGGGGTCTACTGTACTCTATGGAGATTTTCATATAACCCCCCCCCCCACACACACACATACACACACAAGATAAACTGAAATGGAATATTCTAATTATTTCTTGTCCCTCTCACTACAGATTAGTCCCAGTTTGTAATCTGCTTTGCAGTAATGCATGGAAGGGCAAACAGTTTCAAACTGTACCATACCCTACTGTATGTACTTACAGAACATACTAAATGTATTAAGTGAAGCTTATGTAAGTTTGCCACAGTGAAATAACACAATTTTTAAGTATTGAAAGTAACTGAAGTTTAGCAAGAAAAAGCTTAGATTGTAGAAGAAACCTTTTTTCTATTTTTTGACTTTTATTAGTATAGATTTTATCCTGAATTTTTGTGATTTGTTCCATTTTACATTTTCACTAAACTTTTAAAACAAACCTTATTGGTCAGAGAAATTTCTTTTGTTACGTGTTTGACTAATGCTGGAGCCTTCCTTGCCAATTCAATAACTGCTCGATTTTCGACTCTATATGGGGGACACTGCCAACTATTATAGTGGGGAATGAACTTCTACCTGCCGTCCTCTTTTACTGGTTCCTGTAGCCTTTGGGTATCCCACTCAGAGCAGGAATCATAAGGTGTCCCAGCTGGGAATTGCGCACACTTCGTCCACCTTTCCCAGCCAGTTAAGGGATCCATCTTTGTCCTGGGTGGGACGTCCATCTGTTATTTCTGTTTGTCCGGGCCGGAAGTGCGAGGCTTCTGCATGAAGTTTAAAGAAAGCAACTCTGTTGCCAAAGTGAAACCACCGAGAAAAGAGAGAAATTCGATTAGCCGCTAATATACAAGCGAGGCGAGTACATCAGCAAAACAAAATCCCCGAGGAGAGAGAAGCTGTCATAGCTGCTGATAGACAATCGAGGCGAGCATGTCTGCAAAACAAAACCGCCGACAAACGAGAACCTTAACCACTAATGCACAACTGATGCGATTGATTGATTTAAGTGCCAGAATCCATGGTTTCTAGGAGCCTGGGCTTTTTACAGCACGGGCTTACACAGCTAGTATATATATATACTGTATATTGTGACAGGGGGAGCTATCGCTCCCTTGAACCCCTGTCCAAGACTCCAGACACCAGATAAAAGTCCAAAAGTAGACTATATTTATTAACAACAGTGCACCAAGCACCCTCCAATCCACAGTACTCATTAATAACACAATACCAATACTCAATAAACAATCCTCCACTCCCAGACGCATTGCCACCCTTCCACCCAGCTCAGCTTGCCGTCTGGGAGCTCCCACAGTCCTTTTATAGTCCCTGACCCGGAAGTGTTATAATCCCTAGTTCATGAGATCCTTATCACTTCCGGGTCAGGAAAAAAGTCCTTTTCTTCATCCCGGAAGTACGTCACTTCTGCTGTCACTCTGCCTATGACGCACTTCCGGGTTATAGGGCACATATGACTCCTTACCTTCTCGTGTGTGAGCGGTGCTTCACTCGCCTCCCCCTTCCCCTTCGGAAAGTTCAAGTTCGTATCTTAGGCAACGAAGGTGCAAACAGCGGGATGCGGACCTCCTCCTTCCCAGAAAACACCGGGGTTGATCTTGTGTCCCTCACCGACTGCCGACATGCGGAAGTCTTCTCCCATGCTCTCTGGCTCAAACAGGAGTGTGCCATTGTCTTCGGGTAAGTCTCCTTTCTCCCGCGGAGCCTCCAGGTGATCATCTCCGAGGTACATGCACGGGACAAAGTGTGTTATTTTAAACGGGTTATCGATGACATTCCCGGCACGTACCTCAGAGTGATCGTTGGTCCCTGGACGTTTCTCCGAACTTGTGAGGCTACTCTGTGACTCCTCCCGAGCGTCTGACATTACGAGCATGGCTCTCCCGCTGGCGATATGGCTCTGCTTGCCCTTCTTCCCTGTACCGGACTTGTTGAAGGTTGGTTCCGGTGCTGTTGCTGCGTGTCCGTACGTCGTTTTCTGGGGGTTCTCTGTACACAGAAAATTTTTATACAGGTCCTCTGCAAACGACGCTAGAGAATCCTGCCGACTACGCCACTGTGACAGAAAGGGGGTGCTATCGCTCCCTTGAACCCCTGTCCAAGACTCCAGACACCAGACAAAACTCCAAAAGTAGTTTCTATTTATTAACAACAGTGCACCAAGCACCCTACTCTCCACAATACTCATTAATAACACAATACCAATACTCAATAAACAATCCTCCACTCCCAGACACGTTGCCACCCTTCCACCCAGCTCAGCTTGCCGTCTGGGAGCTGCCACAGTCCTTTTATAGTCCCTGACCCGGAAGTGTTCCAATCCCCAGCTCATGTGATCCTTATCACTTCCAGGTCAGGAAAAAAGTCATTTTCTTCATTCCGGAAGTACGTCACTTCTGCTGTCGCTCTGCCTATGACGCACTTCTAGGTTATAGGGCACATATGACTCTCTATTCCTCCCTGCCGCGTCCTCTGTTGGCCCCTGTATCCAGCAGGTTTGTAAGGGAAAACTCCATGGTCCATGATTCACTGCTGGCATCCGGGGCACCTCCATGCTGCAGGGAGTGCTCCATCTGGTGGCCTGGGGGTATTGGCCGTGGTGACAAGCCAGCTTTATGTTTATGTTGCATACTTTGTTATATTTTCTGTTATTTTGTAGTACACCAGGCTCTTTAGTAGAAGTGCACATAACAAGACTAAATGGAAATTGAGTTTCTCAATACAATAACATTAATCGTGTGCTTACTAGATAGATAGATAGATAGATAGATAGATAGTTTATTAATCCAAAGGGGAAATTCACATAATCCAGCAGCAGCATACTGATAAAGAACAATATTAAATTAAAGAGTGATAACAATGAAGGTATAACAGACAATAACTTTATATAATGTTAACGTTTACCCCCCGGGTGGAACTGAAGAGTCGCATAGTGTGGGGGAGGAACGATCTCCTCAGTCTGTCAGTGGAGCAGGATGGTGACAGCAGTCTGTCGCTGAAGCTGCTCCTCTGTCTGGAGATGATCCTGTTCAGTGGATGCAGTGGATTCTCCATGATTGGCAGGAGTCTGCTCAGCGCCTGTCGCTCTGCCACGGATGTCAAACTGTCCAGCTCGGTGCCTACAGTAGAGCCTGCCTTCCTCACCAGTTTGTCCAGGCGTGAGGCGTCCCTCTTCTTTATGCTGCCTCCCCAGCACTCCACCACGTAGAAGAGAGCGCTCGCCACAACCATCTGATAGAACACCAGCAGCATCTTATTTCAGATGTTGAAGGACGTCAGTCTTCTAAGGAAGTATAGTCGGCTCTGTCCTCTCTTGCACAGAGCATCAGTATTGGCAGTCCAGTCCAATTTATCATCCAGCTGCACTCCCAAATATTTATAGGTCTGCACCCTCTGCCCACAGTCACCTCTGATGATCACAGGGTCTGTGAGGGGCCTGGGCCTCCTAAAATCCACCACCAGCTCCTTGATCTTGCTGGTGATCAGGTGTAAGTGGTTCTTAAGTGGTTTCGCACCATGTAAGAAAGTCTACAGAATATATCTTTTATCTTATTGTCATAACAACACCAGCTGTATGAAGAAGCTTATGTTTCACCTGGAGGACTAAATGCAGTTTTGGTTCTTAATATTATAAAACGACATAGCAGTGCTAGAGGAAATCCCGAGAAAAGCAACAAGGCTGGGAGGAGAGACTAAAGATGTTGAGCCTTTTCATTTTAAGCAAACAGATTTAGAGGTGTCTTAAGTGGAGGAGTTAAAGTACCTCAGGGAACTTGTTCACGAGTGAGGGGAAAAGGGATGGTAATATCAACAGACAGATCGGAGTGGTGGGTGCAGGTATATGGATGCTAAAGCAATCCATATTGATGAAGAAGAAACTGAGCTAGAAGGCAAAGCTCTTGATTTACCAGTCAATCTATGTCCCTACTCTCACCTATGGTCATTAGCTTTGGGTAGTGACCGAAAGGATAAGATCGGGGGTATAAGCAGCCAAAATTAACTTTCATGTAAGGGTGGCTGGGCTCTCCCTTAGAGATAGGGTGAGAAGCACAGACATCTGGGAAAAGATGCTGACTAGGGCTCCAGGTGGGCTTTGACCAGCACTGGATCAAAACCAGGAAATCCAATGAAGAAATATCAATTCAAATTCAGATGTGAAGAAACCAGCAATGTCAAACTTCATATTTAATATAGTTGGGTCCACCATCCAGATGCATCTTTAGGTGGCCTTCACCTTCACTTTGAAGAGAAACAACATCAGAACTAAAACTTCCAATATTAGTATAACACAAAATAACAAAGTAATTGTTGAAAACAATATTAATAAACATAAAATGATACAAATACAAAGAAAAAACAACACTAAAAGCAGAATGAATAGCAAAATAACATTAAAACACAGCAAGAATCTAATATATAAAGCTCAATGTGGGTGTGGATGTATTTGTTTTTTATACAATTCCACTCACTGGGTCCATTCTCCACAAACTTTTGCACACAAGAAAGTCAGGAAGAGACACTAGACTAGTTTAGAGCCCAAAAGTTTGACCTTGTGTTACTTTTGTATCGAGCAAGGGGTTGATGTTTAAGGCAGCCTTTTTTGATCCCCGAAATTGATTAAATTAATTTACTTTGTCTCTAGGAGGGTATACTTTAAAAAGAACCATTTATAGACATTGGATTGTTCTGCCTTAAATTTTACTTGGGCAATGCTGGGTGCTGCCGCTAGTATTAAATAAACAAATAGAAATGCTTAATACAGAGATGTGACACCTATATTAGCAGCAGCAGGAAATAAGAAGAAATCAGCCCTTCAGAGGCCTCCAAAACTATCCCAATAACTCCAACAGAATATTCAATCAATCCAGACCGTAACACATTATTTTGAATTATGCACTTGCCTTGCCTTTTGTAAAGTGCATGTTAATGTTGTAATCTGTGAAAAGATTCCATTTAAAGTAAATATTAAGTTTTTCTCATATTGGAATAAGCACTTCGGTACGCTGAATGAATATCACTAGTGCCAGTGTTTTTATTTGCTTCTGATGCTATTCTCAATTTGTCCACACGATGTCAGTGTTGCACTAACTTTCATGATTATCGGGGCCCATTGGCCGCCGATGCTGAGGGGAGTCACGAATTTCGTTGAATTGCTGAGTATTTAGAACAACACGTGATGCAATTGTCGATAAGGCAATGGACTCACAATCCAGCTGAAAATGCATTGTTCTCTGCCAGCTGCTAAACCACAAGAATAAAGTTGATGTGTAAATGTTTTCACTAGTTTTGTTGCCACCCTGTGCCATATGAGGCAGTTTGGACTTGGAAGCCTGAGACTGCTGGATTAGTTCCTGTCTATATCTTAAGATGTGACTCTAACCAAGTCACATAACCTGCATATGTTTCACTTGTAAAAAAATAAAAAAAACAGTTATTTGTAATATGATGTAACTGTATGTCACTTTGGCTAAAGACGTCGGTCAAACCCAAATATACTCACAGTATATTCTCAAAGTATGCATGTCCATTCATGTTCTGCACACTTTACTGAGTTGTAGGTTTAAATTTAAAACAATTAATTTGCCGTTTGTGCCAGTCCGTCTACAATAGCCCATAATGAGAAAATGAAAACATCTTTACATTAAGGTTTACAACTATATTAAAAATAAAAAAACTGAAATCTCTCATTCCTAGAAGCACTCAGACCCTTTATGGTGACACTCCAGATTGTGCTCAGGTCCGTCCTGTTTGTTGGCTTTATTTCTCCTTGAGATGTGTCTAGAACTTGATTGGCGTCTACCTGAGCATACTGAATTGATTGAACATCGTTTGAAAAGGTACGCACCTGTGTACGTGAGATCCACAATTCACACAGCATGCCAGGATAAAAACAATTCAAATAAGTCCAAGGGACTCTTAGTAGACCATCACTATCAAATTGTGGCGAGGCATAAATCAGGGTAAGGGGATAAAACCATTTCTAAAGCTTTGTGTGTTGTAGATGCCACATGGGCTGGATGGGCATCCCAGCCAGAAGAGGGGATGGTTCCTTATCCGAGCGGTAGGCTCCTAACAGTCAGATAGACATCCATGCCGGAGAGGAGAAGGGGATCAAAGACCAAAAGGGATGGACAGACAGCCCATGTGACTGGGGGCTTCTTATTCCCTCATCACGCTAGATGGCAGCAGCACCAGATATCAGTGCCCAGTAGGAAGCCAGCAGGGTATGCCGGGAGATGTAGTCTGGCAGAATAGCCCTGCTGGGGTCACTGGGTGTCGCAAGAGGATGCTGCGAGAAGACCATCTCACTGATATAATGAACTTTCACATGACCCGGAAGTGCTTCATCAGGCACTGGCACTGGAAGTATTCCCGGGTCCTTAATAAAATGGACCACACTCTCTTACCCAGGTGAGTTGGAGCTTGGAGGACATGGAGTATCACTCAACTGGAGGAGGGCAGTGCAGTGGTGCGAGGAATTGTAGAGGAAGAATTGGATTGTGGAGAGAGAAACCTGTGCTTTTTGTTAACTTAATTTTGGATGAATAACACACCTGTTATTTGAACCCGGGACTCTGTGTGCATTTGTGTCAGGGTTTTGGGGCTTGCTGATGCCCAGTTTCCATCACAGTGTCCAGCAGCCTCAATAATTGTGAAATGGAAGACGTCTGGAACCACCAGGACTCTTTCTAGAGTTGGTAGTCCAGCTGAACTGGGCAGGACGGGCCTTAGTCAGGGAGGTGACCAGGAACCCAATGGTCACTCTAGCAGAGCTTCAGATGTCCCCTGCAGAGATGGGAGAACATGTTGGAAAGATGACCATCTCAGCAGCACTTTATTAATCAGGGATTTCTGGTAGAATGGCTAAACTCCTGCTTAAAGTTTTCCAAATGGCATTTAAAGGAAGATTCTACGGTTGGATGTGACAAAATTGAACTCTTTGGGCAGAACAGAAAGCACTGCGTCTGGTGTCTGTGTCAGGCACTGCTCATCACCTACCTGTGCCATCCCTAACATTAAAGTATGGTGGCGGCAGTTTCATGCTATGGGGGAGGTTCTCAGCAGCAGGGACAAGGAGACTGGTCAGAAATGAGAGGATGAATGTAACCAAACACACAGAGGTCCTTGAAGAAAACCTCCTCCAGAGTGCATACAGCCTCAGATTCAGGGGACGGTTCACTTCTCAGCATAACAATGACCCAAAACATATGACCAAGACAATGCTGGAGTTGCTCATGGACAAGTCTTTGACATCTCATTTCTTCACTAATATAAGATGGGACTCTCAGCCAGCATCAGCCACTTTCTGGGAGACACACAACATCTCTAATGAGATGGGGAACAGCCAGCAGAACCCTTTCATGGACAGCAAAAGATATGAAACAAGGATAGACTGACAGACTTCTGGGCTTACTTGATTATTCCATCCATACATTCATTTTCTGGACCTGATTAAGAGTTACCGGGCACTAAAGCCTTTCAAGAAGACTGGATACATTCCTGGTTGGTGCGCCAGGTTATCCAAGGCTATATTCAGGCACACATCTACGGTGACTCTAACTGTGGATATCTGAATCCGCTAATCGTGCATACATACCTATAGGCTGTGGGACCGAGACCCAGTGGACCCAGAAACAAACCTACACAGACACAGGGAAGAATATGCACAATCCAGACAAACAACAAGCAGGCTGAAAGTAACTCATATTAAAGATTAAGTGACACCTCGAGGCCTTGAGGGGGCAGTACACCTACATTTGAACATCATAAGAACTTTGATAAACCAGAAGAGACAATTGTATGGCAAGCCGAATTAATATTTAGAGATATCTCAAAATAAATTTGAGCTATCTTAAAATGTAATTTATTTGTTAAGATATCTGAAACTCGCTTTTCCAGATATCTTAAAATCCATTTTGAGATATCTCTAAATGTTAATTTGGCTTGCAATACAGTTGAGTCCATCAAGCCCCTTTATTTAGCTAATAGCTAAGCTGTCCCAGTATCTCATCCAGATTTATCTTAAAGGTTGTGAAGGTTTCTGCTTCAACTCCATGTCTCAGTAGTTTGTTCCAGAGTTCCACAGCTCTTTGTGTAAAGAAGGGCTTCCTGGCTTCAGTTTTAAGTGTAATTTCCACTGACGTCCTTTAGCACCTGATTCACTCTGGCGCACTGCTGGATTCCCAATGCATGTTTCCCCACCGTCCAGTGGTGGGTGTCCAGGAATATTTACAATGTGAGACAGGGTGGAATTAGACCCTGGTTTAGGGGTAATGTCAGGATTTCACAAAATTCTTATCCCTGCTATTAATTTTGTTACCTGTTTTGATTTGTTTCCCTTTCCTTTCTTATGAATTATCTTTTTTTAGATGTAGATGAATTAATTCTTCCTTATTTGTTACCTGCTTGTCATTATTGTTTGTCTATTTTAGTTTTTTGCACTTTGTTAATTTTCTTATTGTGTTCAAAACATGCTTCGGTCATTGGGAATGCAGTTACCTGAGGGTGTGGTGGATGGCACTCATAGGCTGGTGTCCCATGTCAGGATGAGTTACTGGCCTAGGAGGCCATGGCAATGAGTGGGCACAAAGAAGAGCAGGATGTTCCCTGCCCTTCCCAGAAAATTGATAAAAGATGCCACTATGCAGATGGTTGGGATGGATTGAAGACTCTTACCTAAAAGGGAGACCAGTGTGATGGAAGGACATCAAGGCTAAATGCTCCCCTGACATGCAAGGTGGCATCATCCTGTAGCAATGATACCTCTACGGACACCTACAAGGCATGCTGGGAACTGTAACCCCATAGGGTATCCTTATCAGTTTCCGAGACGTGCCGTCAGGGGGTGCTGCAGGGATCTGTGATCGTTTTTTATCAACGATCTTATTAGTGATAAAAAAATAGATCTTATTGCACTAAATGAAACATGGCTGAATTCAGAT
Source organism: Polypterus senegalus (assembly GCF_016835505.1). Lineage (NCBI taxonomy): Eukaryota > Metazoa > Chordata > Cladistia > Polypteriformes > Polypteridae > Polypterus > Polypterus senegalus. Next base: position 325,631,314 of record NC_053154.1, read on the forward strand.
GCCGCGTCAGTTTTACTCGAATCTGCGCCTCCGGATTACAGTTTTACTAATTCAAACCGCCAGGGAAAAAGGGGGGGCGGATTGGCTAACATTTACTCGAGCCGATTAAAATGTAAAGATGTCAGTTTTGGTAAGTTCAAGTCCTTTGAGTATCTCGCCGTTGTTATTCATGGAGATTCTCAAGTTCTAATACTATCCGTGTATAGACCTCCTAAATATAACGCGTCGTTTTTTGAGGAATTCTCTGACTTAATGTCAATTTTAATTACTAATTATGACACACTCCTAATAGTTGGCGACTTTAATTTTCATATAGATAATCAGTGTGATCTAAAAGTAAAAGAATTTATGAACCTCCTGGATTCTTTTGATTTGAGACAACTCATAAATCAGCCTACACATAAAGCAGGTCATACATTAGACTTAGTGATTACTAAAGGACTGAAAGTTGATATAAAACAGATCATTGATATTGGTCTATCAGACCATTTTCTTCTACTTTTTAATATAGAAATAATGATAAAAACACTCATGAGAAGCATATTGTTAAAAACGCTTCTTTGATTCGGCAGCAGCTTTAAAACTTACAAACATTTTAAGCAATCAGTCCGTTTATAGTGCCAGCTATAATAGCGAGGACAATGTAAATAGTAAGGTGGAAAGATTTAATTCTAAAGTGAGAGCTGCTGTTGACATAGTTGCACCTGAAAAGACAGTGAAAAAATCTTCTAGCATTGGTATACCATGGAAGACCCAAAGAGTGTCTGATTTAAAGAGAACATGCCGTAGAGCTGAGCGTCAATGGAGGAAGAGTAAACTTACTATCCACCACGAAATATTAAAAGTCAAAATAACAGAATACAATAACACTGTCCGTCTTGAGAGACGCTGCTATTTCTCTAATATTATAAATAACAATGCTAGTAATCCTAGAGTCTTATTTTCAACAATTGATCACCTACTAAACCCAGGTAGCTCAAAGGAATGCCTCCTAAGTGCTTCCAGTGAAACCTGTGAGGCTGTCGCTGTATTCTTCAATCAAAAATTAATGATATTAGAAATAACATAGTATATCTCCCCAACACTAAGGATCCCCTAAACCCCAACATCCTGTTATAAACAAATTAAACTCTTTCACTAGGATAGATTTACCTGATTTACAAAAATAATATCTCAATTAAAACCCTCCACCTGCGTCCTTGACCCGATACCAACAAGGTTTTTCAAAGAAGTATCAGGCGTGCTAATTGATAATGTTCTTGACATAGTAAATTCGTCACTAGATACTGGGGTCTTCCCAGACTGTCTTAAGACTGCTGTAGTTAAACCCCTACTTAAGAAACATAATCTTGACCCTCGCTCTTGAAAATTTTAGACCCATCTCTAACTTGCCCTTCTTAAGTAAAGTTCTAGAGAAGGCAGTCATTATGCAGTTAAATGACCACCTAAATAAACATGCTATTCTTGATAAATTTCAGTCAGGTTTTAGAACAAATCACAGCACAGAAACTGCACTCGTTAAAGTAGTAAATGACTTGGGTAAATGCAGACAGAGGCCATTTATCTGTTCTCATCCTCTTAGATCTGAGTGCTGCATTTGACACCATTGATCACAACATTCTTAGAAATCGCCTTAGTCAATGGGTGGGCCTCTCTGGCAGTGTCTTAAATTGGTTTGAATCCTACCTGACAGGGAGAAAATATTTTGTTAGTTGTGGGAATTACAACTCAAGACACATGATATCCAATATGGTGTTCCACAAGGCTCTATCCTGGGTCCGCTGTTATTCTCAATCTACATGCTTCCGTTAGGTCAGATTATCTCAGGGCACAACGTGAGCTACCACAGCTATGCTGATGACACACAGCTGTACTTATCAATAGCACCTGATGACCCGATTCTATTGATTCACTAACACAATGTCTGACTAGTATCTCAGAATGGATGAATAGTAATTTTCTCAAGTTAAATAAAGAGAAAACTGAAATTTTAGTGATCAGCAATAATGGATACAATGAGGCTATTAGAAATAAACTGGATACATTAGGATTAAAAGTCAAGACGGAGGTAAAAAGCTTAGGGGTGATTGTTGACTGTAATCTGAATTTTAAATCACATATTAATCAGATCATTAGGACAGCATTTTTCACTTAAGAAACATAAGTAAAGTTAGACCTCTTTATCACTGAAAGATGCTGAGAAATTAGTTCACGCGCTTGTTTTCAGTCGACTAGATTACTGTAACGCACTCCTCTCAGGACTACCCAAAAAAGATATAAATCGTTTGCAACTAGTGCAGAATGCAGCTGCTAGAATCCTAACTAGGAAAAGAAAATCAGAACACATTACTCCAGTTTTGATGTCACTACACTGGTTACCTGTGTCATTCAGAATTGACTTTAAAATTCTGCTTATGGTTTATAAAGCCTTAAATAATCTCGCCCCATCTTATATATCGGAATGTCTGACACCTTATATTCCAAATCGTAACCTCAGATCCTCAAATGAGTGTCTCCTTAGAATTCCAAGAACAAAACTTAAAAGAAGTGGTGAGGCGGCCTTCTGCTGTTATGCACCTAAAATCTGGAATAGCCTGCCAATAGGAATTCGCCAGGCTGATACAGTAGAGCACTTTAAAACACTGCTGAAAACACATTACTTTAACATGGCCTTTTTATAACTTCATTTTAATCGTAATTTAACTTAATCCTGATACTCTGTATGTTCAATTCATCATAACAACTATTCATGGTGGCTCTAAAATCCGTACTGACCTCTACTCTCTTTTCTGTTTCTTTTTCCGGTTTCTTTGTGGTGGTGGCCTGCGCCACCTCCACCTACTCAAAGCTTCATGATGCTCCAACAATGATGGACGGATTAAAAGGAAGAAGTCTACGTGACCATCATCATCATCATCAAGCCCTTCCGTGAGAACCCTAAATCCAAAGAGGACTGTTTCATTTATGTTAGGTAGAATGCCCAGAGGGGACTGGGTGGTCTCATGGTCTGGAATCCCTACAGATTTTATTTTTCTCCAGCCGCCTGGAGTTTTTGTTTTTCTGTCCCCTGGCCATTGAACCTTACTCTTATTCGATGTTAATGTTGATTTATTTTTTATAATTATGTCTTTCATTTTTCTATTCTTTAATATGTAAAGCACTTTGAGCTACTGTTTGTATGAAAATGTGCTATATAAATAAATGTTGTTGTTGTTGTTGTTGTTGATCCCTACTTTGTGGAGCTTCCATTTGATCCTGAAGTACTTCCAATGAGCTATGCCCTAGCACCAGAAGTAATCCCAGGTCGAAGATAAAAGAAACTGCTTAACCTCATCCAGATGAGCTGGAGTTGGGTGGAAGGAGGACAAAGCTCACCTGTAGGCATGGAAGAAGAAAGAAAAAAATAAAAGGGAGAAGAGAGTGTGGTTATTTTTACTAAGAAGGCTATAGTAAAGTATTTCCTTATAGTAAACCTTGTATTTGAACCCAGAACTTGTGTCTATGAGGTTGTGTCTGGGATGCTGCAATGATCCCTACTGGTCACAAGGACTATTTAAGTCCACTGCCACCCCAGGTTCATTGATGTGGCATTCATTCCTGTATCAGAGTTCTTCAGCTCCTTATTAAAAACTTACCGTTTTTGGTTTGGATTGTTTAATTTTTACTTGTTTTGAGGATTCTATTTTTATTTTTTGGATTGTGGACTTTGACTTTGATCTTTATGTGGGTATTTTGTAATTAATATGGGTTTTTATATGTGCAGAACCCAGTTCTGACATTTATTTTGCATTTTGATTTGAACTACACACGATGGCATAGTGGTAGCGCTGCTGCCTTGCAGTTAGGAGATCCAGGTCCTCCCTGCGTGGAGTTTGCATGTTCTCCCTGTGTCTGTGTGGGTTTCCTCCGGATGCTCCAGTTTCCTCCCACAGTTCAAAGAAATGCAGGATAGGTGCATTGGAGATCCGAAATTGTCCCAAGTGTGTGTCCTGCGGTGGGCTGGCACCCTGCCTGGGGTTTGTTTCCTGCCTTGTGCCCTGTGTTGGCTGGGATTGGCTCCAGCAGACCCCTGTGACCCTGTAGTTAGGATAGAGCGGGTTGGATAATGGATGGATGGATATTGATCAGTTTTGAAGACTCAGATAGCTTCTCCTCAATTTATAAAAACATTTTAACTTTCCCCTTTCAAAGATTCCGGGGGTCAATGGGGAAAGGATCTTTCACTTAACATTTCAGAACAGGAGTGGAAGGCAGCGATGCACAGAATAAACTCTGGCTTTTTTTTATTACCTTCTTGTTTACATGATTCATTAGTATTGATCACTTCACTGCAACTGTGGAATGTTTAATATCATTGCCCAATTTGTATAACTATGGCAGCCATTGCACGTTTTCGTTATCCCTCGGTGGTTGCAAACTACTTTAGTGATAGCTAACTTCAATTCTATGTAGGGTCTTAGTGACTACAGGGCTCAAGATTCATCAGATGCAAAAAGAAACAAAACTGAAGCATGTACAATAAAATAAAATACAAAACAAATAATGAAAAAAAATAAGCAAACAAACTAATGCCAGAGATGAAGTAATACTGATAAAAGGTTGGCAAAGCTTCTTTTAGCAAAGTCTTTAATTTACGCTGATGAGAGATTACAAATGATCAATGTACAAGTTTCTAAGGGGAATCTGGTTTGGTCTCCAGGCCATTTAATCTTGTTCTGCCCAGACACATAATAGATGATCTATACTGTCAATGAGTGGACGCTAGGTGGTACTGTTGCCCCCTTTCAACCAACAGATGGATGCAGGACACAGGTTAAAACACCAATAAGTTGTTTGATTTCTTCTTTTAAATAGTGCCCATCAAGCACCACAGCCAAAAAAAACACCAATAACAATAATAATAACCACAATTCTCTCCTCCACACCTCCCAGCAAGCTCTGTCCTACTCTTCCTGACTCCAGCTCGCTTTCTGGGTTCACAGCAGTCCTTTATATAGTCCTTGACCCAGAAGTGCTTCTGTCCTTCCGCCCCCGTGACTTGCTAGCACTTTCAGGTCAGATGGAGAACTGGCTTTTTCTTCATTCCGGAAGTACTTCGGAGCGTCCATCTTTGTGACTTGTGAGTACTTCTGGGCAATGGATGAGGCATGACTTATCTGGTCCTTTCACAGCTCCTCCTGGCAGCCCCCATGGTATCCAACAGGGCTGAGAAACCGAACTCCAAGTCCTAGGATGCCCTGTGGGAATCCGGGGCACCGCTACACTCCAGGGGAGCTGCCATCTAGCATTTTGGGGGAGGCAGTGTCCAAAAGTAGCTTCCTCCTTCCATCCTTTCATCCTCAGGGCATTCCGGCCGGCACAGGTTGAGCTGCCGGTCGTCTATCACAATATAATCTTAAAATCAGTGAAATTTATGAAAGTGTTTTTTGTAGTGAATATGCTGTCTTCACCAGCGACCTTGTTTAATGAATATTTTCCTGAAAATTAACCTTGCTGCTGTCTTAGATGAACATGTTTCTCCCAGCGCCCCATGATGCTTTGTGAGGTGAGTGCTGTAGCAGCCATTATATAACTGTCACACACGCCTACTGTAGGATCACTGCCGATCTGCGTCAGGCATTTGTAATGTCAGACCTGATCAGTGCTCTGGCTGGATTTCAGTCCTGCATCATGTGATCACCAGGGGGCGTGCCAGCTCCCCCACACCTGACACAGTCTAGTGTAAACAAAAGATTTTATTTGTGGGAAATGCTTCCAGCATCTGTTCCCCACCTCTAAAGCACAGTATCATCAAGCACAGTCACAGTCCTCAGCAGTAATCAACACTTTGTCCTCTCTCTGTCACAGCCTCCTCCCCTCCTCCATCAAGCTTTGTCCTTCCTCCTGACTCTGGCTCCCTGAATTACATTATATTCAGAATATAAGGGAGTACTTCTGGTGTCACATAATTGTCATTTCAGTTAAGGTGGGTTTGCCTATATAAAAGGGCTCAGCAGTTCCTGCAGCAGCCCCTGGAAGCACCCCTAGAACCAAACAGGGCTGAGCTGACAAATACCAATTCCCATACAGCCCAGTGGGAATCCAAAGTGTCGTTGCAACCCAGGAGGCTGCCTTTCATAAACCATCTCCCCCTCTGTCCTTCTATTAAGGAGGTGTCCCAGCCAGGTAAAGATCCCAGTCATCGCTCACAATGGGTACTGGTACTTGGATATATAAAACTGACTCCTGTGTTCTAGCGGCACCACATGGCTAACTTGCGTGCATAATTAGCCATGTGCTCAGTTACAACTCAAAACAAGCCTTATAAGACTCAGCAAACACATCGAAGACCCTGTGACATAATGATAATAAAAGATTTATCACTATTTACAAGGCGTTTCTTTTTCCTGATGGAAGAAAGCAGTGTGAAGCCCCTGCAGAGATACACATGAAACAGAAAAGATGATCCAGCTGCACCTGGAGCCGTGACTTTAAGCAATGGAACAAGCACATTGGCCACAGCTACTGCTTCATGGCTTGACCAATGAGAGCCTCAAGATTGCCACTCTGTGAGTCCATCCATCCGTTATCCAACACGTTATATCCTACACTGAAAAGAAAAATGTGATGATTCACACTTAATATTTTCAATCTGAACCAATATTATTCTTTTTAGCTTATTGATCCCACAATTTTTAAGTTGAGGCAAATCATTTAGAGTGATTGGGTGCAATTCACCTGCTTTATACTGAACTAAATCTATTTTTTAAGTTGTTCTTCATTTTTGGCAGTTGGAAAGCCATCAAACTGGAAAGTTTGACCGAAAGAATATACAAACGGCTCCTCAGAACAACCTAAAATATTAAGTTAAATGAAATAGGATTTTTATGTTTATTCCCTCCACCATGACTTAATTTGGTACAAACAATTTTTTTTACTTTGATCGAGATCTGAAACCAAATATTTCAAGCTGCAACACTAAGTAACTAATCTTAAGTTGCTTGAAAGAGAAAATTTACATTGAATGAACAACATCAATGTTATACTTTTTACAGTGTAACAGGGTCACGGGGGTCTGCTGGAGCCAATCCCAGCCAGCTCAGGGCGTAAGGCAGGAACAAACCCTGGGCAGGGTGCCAGCCCACACACCAGGGACAATTTAGGATCACCAATGCACCTAAACTGCATGTCGTTGGACTGTGGGAGGAAACCCACGCAGACACGGGGAGAACATGAAAACTCCAAGCAGGGAGGACCCGGGAAGCGAACCCTGTGAGTCCAATGACCTATATTTTATTTTCTTATTGTTAGTTTCTGACCATTTGTTGCATTTTCTTCGTGGTTATCATTCCGTCTGCATCTTTTGTTGTTTAAGGTACAGTGGTGCAGAGGTTGGCCCTGATACCTCAAAGCTTAGATATCATTTTTGGCCACAATAATCAGCCCAGCATAGTTGTCTAGCCCTCATGGACACTTTAAACACCATAACACCATTATAATCCACTCAAAACTTGTTCAGGTCCTCCTTCCTTATTGAGTTCAATGCATTTCACTGAGTTCAGTGAAGTTCTCAAACATTTCTGAGATTTGGCCGTACGTTTGTTTAATATCAGAGCCAGCTGTGAAACACAGGGAAGTGAGCTGTGTTGTATCTGTCTGTAAAATAAGGATATTACTAATTAAGTTGATGGTGTTACAAATGTAACATAGTGTTAACACAGAGGTAAACTGTATAATAATAATAATATCAGTATTTCATATTGCTGTTGCTAGGTAATATTTGACGCTAGTAATATAAATGAATAAAAAATAATTATATGATAATATTGTAAATTATCTCAACCAGACTTTATGTTAATAATTAATTCAAATGCAGTATTAACAGAATATGGTGCTGTATAAAGATGCTTTAAGTGGCAGATTTCAGGTAAGAGGCCAAAGTCTTGTCTTTCTGAACATTAGTGCAGTGTATTCTGGGTGTAATGAGCCCCGACTTGTAGGAGAGCGTGCAGTTTGCCACCACATTTGTGTAGTGATGAAGTCGCTATGCTTTTAAAATAAGGGACAGATAGAATCAGGCCAACAACTGAGCTCTACATTATTTCCACCGTCACCCAGTATTAACAACACACCAGAAAAAATGTCCAAATAGATAAAATATATTCAGCAAGCAACAAATATATATATATATATTATTTACTATATTAACTAATTACAAATATGACAAAGGAAGGTGATGACAAAAGTACAAAACAAACACCTCTAACAAAGCCCCCGACAGTATTTACAGTCCAAGGAAAGTAGGTGACCTGAAGGTGGACCTTGAAGGGCAATCAACGGACTGAAAGATGTGGTGGAATACTCCCCTTTAGTAAACTGCTTCCTAGAACATGGATAGAGAACACAGTCCTACCACAGGAGTGGTCTTCTAAGGGTGCTCCTCTTCACAAAGAGCATCACTGGACTGGATTGGGGAAAAATGAACCCACCGCCGTCCCTAAATCTGGTGGCCGTGCACAATCCTTCATGAATAGCTTTAGGTGCTGATGAAGATGAAGTTGATCAAAAAATGAATAAATCAAAAGGTCACATCCTTCTCTTCTGGTTTTACTTGTACAAAGCCTACATACCCCAAACTACAAATCCCACAAGTCCCTCTGCATCCGTGCATATCTGATTAAAGACACAGACCCCATATTTAAAAAGAGGAAACTGCACGACCAGTGTTGTTATTAACATGATGATACTGTTTAGTGTATGCAGTGGATTCTCCATGACTGACAGGAGCCTGCTCAGCACCCGCCGCTCTGCCACAGATGTCAAACTGTCCAGCTCCGTGCCTTCCTCACCAGTTTGTTCAGGCATGAGGTGGCCCTCTTCTTTATGCTGCCTCCCCAGCACACCACCACGTAGAAGAGGGCACTCGCCACAACCGTCTGGTAGAACATCTGCAGTATCTTATTGCAGAAGTTGAAGGACACCAGCCTTCTAAGGAAGTATATTCGGCTCTGTCCTCTCTTGCACAGAGCATCAGTATTGGCAGTCCAGTCCAATTTATCATCCAGCTGCACTCCCAGGTATTTATAGGTCTCCACCCTCTGCACACAGTCACCTCTGATGATCACGGGGTCCATGAGGAGCCTGGTCCTCCTAAAATCCACCACCAGCTCCTTGGTTTGGTCTATTTTGTCATGGCTTACTGTATTTGCATTTCCAATTAGACTGTAGTGTTACATTTCTTTAGTTATTTGTTTAGACAGCAGTCAGAAGGTGGAAGATGTGCAGCCTCATGTGTGCATCTACCGGTGCTGTTAGCCAGATTTGTTGATTCGGGTGTTTTGAGTACTGAAATCCACATCTCTTGTGGCTCTTCATTATTGGTTCTCTTAACAGCAGTCCTTTTAACAGAGTGTGACACGCCAGTTATTTCAAATGTAAATTCTGCTGTTTATATTTTTCATGACTGTAGCTGCTACTTCTTTCAAGCTTACATTGTCTCCTACACTATCATCCTAACGCTGAACAACACACAACACACACAGTACCTGCGACAACCAATCGTCCATTGATGCCGTTGAATGCCAATGTATAATCTGATGTTACAGAAAGGTTTTTCCCTTGCATCAGGTTATGTTTATTTTTAACACCTGGAATGTTCTCTCTGTACATACAACACGCCTTTATATATCTAATGGAGAGACTTCTCAACTGCAGACAGCTTGTAATTGTAATCAGAAGCTGGTTGTCTGGTCGTGCCAAGTTAACGGCAGCACTACTGATCTTTGCGGTTCAAAATCTCTGCCTCTACTGTGAATGCCACCTTCATGAAACTTTGGATTGGTTTAGAAATGTAACACTCAGTGAGCCATCTAATCGTTCCCACCCAGGTTTAAATAAAATTCACTCCTAATTGTCTCCCGACGAAAATATTATACAGACTAGGTAAGAGGATAACAGGTGACAGTAACATAGCTGATTTTGATATTGCTTCCTATCCTGCATCAAGAAAAGAACCTAAGAGGTTAGTTGGTACCATGTTAGGTGCATGTCATATGTGATATAATTCAATTTCTGTACCCTTTAAACCACAAAAAGAATGTCCACTGACTCGTTTCCAGTCAGAGTATGAGAAGTCAACAATAAGCCTAACTTGCACATGTCTGGGAAGTTGGAGAAAAATCAGAGCACCTGGAAACAAATCCCTGGAAGACCGAGGAATGGACCTTATACTCCTGCAGTGTTGGTAGCAGCTGGTCCATTGCAGATTTCCCAGAGAACAGTTGGGTGTCCCAGCCAGGACAGAGCAGAAATCCTTACCCAGTTGGGATGTCATAAAGGAAGGATAGACTAAATGGGGCAATACCCGGCTGGGACGCCGGATGATTTCTGTACTGGATGGGATGCCCGGACTATACGGGGAATTGTAGTAGAGGATGGCAGGGAGCAGTTAATCCCCCACTTTGATATGTGGCAGTGTCCCCATGTAGAGTTCCGGTTTGGACGCCTGCAGGGCTACTTAGGAGTTGGAGCCGGAAGGAGCAGCCCTGTAGGGGTCCCTGGCGGACGATAGAGGGTGCTGACAGAGGAAGCTTTCTTATGACCCAGAATTGCTTCCAACTGGCCACGTCATGCCAATGGAAGTACTCCCAGATCTTCCACAAAAGAGACTGCCTTGCCTGGTGCAGCTGGGAGGAGGACGAGCAACATTCAACTGGAGGAGGGCAGTGCGCTAAAGAGAGGAAAGGTGATTGAATGAGAGACGACTTGTGTTTGTGTATACCAGGTATTTTGAAATAAAAAAACATCCTTTGTTTGAACCCGGGACTATTTTGTGTATTCATGTTTTGGGGTTTGAGGTTCTTTGGTGCCCCCTAACCTTTACACCATTAGCGTCTTTAATGTTGAACTCACTGTCTCCTGCTTCGGTCACTTTAATGTTTGTATTCAAAACAGTGCAGAGTTAAAAAGTTCTGTACTATACTGTGTGACAGTAGGGGTCGCTGTTACCCCATGAAACCCGCAGACAAGACATTTAGACACCAGGTAAAATATCCAGAAATGATATTAATTTCTGTAATAATGTGCACAAAGCACCTCCACACTACCAAATCAACAACAATAATCACAATAATACAATAAATCAATCCTCCTCTCCACCCAGCAGCTCTGTCACACTCCCTCCCAACTCCGACTCAGCCTGCTGGGTTTTCCCACAGTCCTTTTATAGTCCTTCAGTCCATGTGATGCCATAGCACTTCCAGATCAGATGAAAACTTCTCCTTTTCCTTCAGCCCAGAAGTGCTTCATTTCTTCCATCCCTGTGACTAGGGAGTACTTCCGGGCTATAATAGAAACCATCGTGCCTCCCTGCAGTGTCCCCTGGCGGCCCCCATAGTATCCAGCAGGGCTGTGAAGTCAAACTCCAATGTCCATGATGCCCTGCGGGAATTCGAGGAGCCTCCATGTTGCAGGGAGGTCTCCATCTAGCGGTGTGGGGGTATTGGTCGGGATAAACTGTCGGCCATCTCTCACAACTGATAAAGTACCGAATCACTGTGCTTTGTAAAAAGAACAAATTAAATAAAACTTTGGATTCCACCATTGTGGATGCCGCATGTTCTTCTTGACAGGATTCGCACAGGCACTCTTTTTCTCCTCAAATGAAACAAACCTAGTATGACACCCTCATTGCTACAAGCTCAAGTAGTCACACAAGGCTGAAGCTTACTACTTATTCACAACAACTTATTCACACAATAACCGATTCTACAAACATCAAAGCAATCTATTCTACAATGTAATTTGGGCTATTAAAATTGATCCGCTATTGAAGCAAAATAAATATCCTACACATTGGACCTGCATAGCATACTTGTTAGTTAAATCATTTTGGACCACTATAACTTTCATAGTTTTGTAAAAAGAGCGATGGCTTTGTTAAATTACAGTTGAGTTTTGCCCGACCCAACATGGGTTAAATTGACTGAAAAAGTTGTCACACTGCCACATCTAATGAAACGGCTTAACTGTGACGTTTAATGGGCACTATAAATAGTTAAATTGAGTCAAGCCATCTTCATTTTCACATTTTCTTAAAAAATCAACAGACTTCTTTGTTAATCTGCAGTTGAGTTTTACCCGATCCATCTTGGGTACATGGGTCAAATTAACTGCCAAAGTTGGCATGCTCCCATATCCAATGAACGGAGCTATGATGTTTAATCGGCTGTGTAAAGGGTTAAATCACAACGGGCTACTGAATTTTCATAGAGTTTAGAAAAGAGAGATACCTTGGTTAAATTGAAATTGTGTTTTGCTGGACCCAATGTGGGTACATGGGCCAAATTGACAGGCAAAGTTGGCATACATCCATATCTAATGAAAAGGATTTACTGTAATGCTTAACAGGCCATTTTAAGGGTTAAATCGTGTTGGTCCACCTTAATATTCACAGATTTGTGACGAGAGATGCCATTGTTAAATTGCAGCTTATCTTTGGCAGGCCCATTGTGGGTACATGGGACAAACTGACAGGTAAAGTTGGTATATTCCCATATCTAATGGGTAAGATTTACTATAATGTTTAATGGGCCATGTAAGGGGTTCAGTGGCGTTGCTCCACCTTAATATTCACAGTTTTGTGACAAGAGCCCTGCTTTTGTTAAACTGCATTTGAGTCTTGCCCTGCCCAAATTCACTGGCAAACTTCACACAGGATTATGTTAATTAGTGGGCACTGGGCATTCTTTTAGGGGCTTTGCAATATCTCAGAGCAACGTTAATGGCTGAAATTTCAGTGAATTTGTTGGGGGTACATATCTCTCTTGAATGTTTTCTCTTTTTAAATAATTCTTCTCATTAGTAAGTGAATTATTTAAAAAATAAATCCTTCCTACAGTGATAAGAACTTAAATTCACTTCTCAAGGATCATTGCAGACATCTATGCAAAGTGTCAATACAGACCTAAATGTTTCAAACACAAGAGCTGCAGAGGTAGCAGCATTCAGCAAAAACAGTCGATTGGCAGCATTTGGCTTTAACTCTTTCAGGGTGGATGTCGGCTTTTGTCAAAATTCAAGGGTAAAGGACAGTAATCAGCTGTAATCTGCGACAAATCTCGCTTTTTCATTTTAGTTCGAATCGCTTTGCTAGAAGGAATCGTTGATCTGACCTCAGTTCCCTGCATGTGCATGAATAGCAGAGAGCAAACAAGCTTTAAAATGGCATTCGCATCTGGCGAGCGACCAAAGCGAACGTGCAAAGCAAAATACTCTGTGGGTGACGTTTTGCATGTTATCGCAGAATCGGAATCTGACTTGCTGGAATCCGATTTTGATGCAAGTGATCTGGAGATGGAAATCGAGAACGAAAGTGAGGTACCGGCATCAGCTGATTGTGGTGCTGAACACATTTGTGTAGCTGATGTCCCACAGCAACGTTCGCCTGGGAGGACCACCACTTACAATGACAAGAGGTACAAATCAGATTGCATCACACTGCGACTGCCACCACCGCCCACCTGCCATACAAAGAGAGCCAGGCAGTCGGCCCACCGCACATTCCTGCTGGCTATTAAACCGCCCATCGCCCTCCCACTGCTGCCAGGTGACGACAGCAGCCACAGTACACAGCAGCAGACGTTTTATGTTGATTTATGGGTGACACCATTGTTTTGTGTGCTTTTAAGAAAACTGAGGTTTTTTGAAAAAATATTCAGCCCTCAAAGAGTTAATTAGGTTCTTAATTAATATAAAAGTTAAGGGCTGTTCATGCCCAGAAGTCTTAATCCAGTCCTGGATAAGTTGTCTTCCATGTGCAGTGTGGACCTCATCTTGTGCCCTGAAGGGAGTGGGGCCTACGCACAAGAACCCAGTTACACATGCCAAAGAAGTGCCTGTTTTGTTAACTGGCAACAGGGCATTGCCTCTGAGTTCGTGGTACTGTATTGTACATGTAGGTTTTTTTCTCTGCAATGGATGGCCAACTCCTTCCCGGGTTGGTTCTTGTCTTGTGCCCTACTAGTGCCAGCTCCCCACAACCAAGAACTGAATAAGCCAGCTAGAAAATGGATACATGTTGTTAAATAGAAGCAATCACAAAAGTGCACGTGAAACATGTAATACACTCCCTGCACACTCTTCAAAACTATTTCACAAAATGTTACTTTCATTTTCTAAACCCACCTCTAAGGACTTTACTAAACAGAGCACACAATCTCTATATATAGTGCCGCATGTTGTAAATCAGCGGTTGAGGTATGGCAGTGCCATCTTAAGTAAGCAAATATGTGCTCAGGCTTACGTAGGGTGTAGGTGTGCGTGGTATCATGGCGGAACGACTCAGTGGCGTGAATCAGGATGATCGGCCAAGTTTGCTTTCCCAAGCAGATGCATGCAGTTCAGTCGAATGCCTCATTAGTGTGACCCGACATTTGCACGATAGACATATGCGCGCCGACAAAATAGCGCAGATTAAAACGCACTGTCAAAATCGCACCGACAAAATCGCGAAAGTTTCATTAAATATGAATTACTAGTTTAAAGCATATATAATCTATATATATAATTCACTAAGGCAAGACACCCATGGAAAGCACGCTGGAAAGGGTGTGGATTCACTAAGCCGCCGACAAGTAAGACACCTATGGCGCACGCAGGAAGGAGCCACGCCGGAGGTGAATCGCCATATGCGGTGTGTAAAACGGTTTGTGAGGGGTATCCCATGGGATCCTTAAACAATTCTTTCCAACTGAGGTTAAAACACAATAAAGTAAGCAGTCTTTAAAAAACCGAGTTTTCGGTTACGACGCACGACCGCGTGCACCATAGCAAACTGTTTTACACGCTACATACAGCAATTCGCATCCGCGACAAACGTGCGTCTTCTTAGATGCTCCTGCAGGAACACAGAAAGTCTACGTGAGTCACAGGTGCATCTGGACTGTGCAAAGACGACAACGACTCAAGTGACGAGTTGGAGGTGGGCACATGAGCGATGGTGGTCCGCCAGTTTTCAGTCACGGACGATTGTGTGTTGGTTCGTTCCGTGCATTGTTACAATGTTGCTTTTTTTGCTGATTTATTACATTACCGATTTTTCAAATGTTAATTTTCTTCCTGTGTTTACAAATCATTAAAAAAACGGCCTGATTATGCGGCGTATGGTACACCGCGGTTTGGCTAGTAATGTTTAGTTTAGAAGTCAATATTATGAGACGCGGCATGCCATCAGCACGGCACGCTGATAGTCCTTAAGATCACGCCCTGCATATGTAGGAAGAATTGCAGCAAGGGCATCCCACTCTCTTGGCCTCTCTCGCGATTTTGTCGTGGCGATTTTGTCGGCGCATTTATCGAAAACCAGTTAGCGGGTTTGTCGGCGCTCATTTGTCCGTCGCGGTTTTGCCGGGGCGCATTTGTCTATTGCGCTTTTGTCGGTGAACCCTCCTTGGCACTCCGGAGATCTGTAACCAGCACCAGCCAGTGTTTCCAAGTCGGCAGTCTCCTTACCCAACTGGACTATTTTTAATAATAGCTGTCCATGGGGAAAAAAATGAGCTTTTGCAGGCTGGCATTTATTGGGCTACTATTTTAAAAACAATGCAGTATTTTGGGCTATTGTTTCAACCCACCTCCATCACATTTTTACCATGTTTTTCATTCCCCTCCTGTACACACCTGTATATATGTTCTTTACCATTATAATATCTCTAAGGGGAACACCTCGGCTTTGCTGGTATGGTATGTACCTAACCTTCTTGCTCTAACATCACCACTTGCTTTCTGGTGTTCGTCCTGTCTACCTTAGGTGTATTGGGCTATTTTTTGGGGTAAAATCATTATTTTTACGCTGCCCTTGGGCTATGCATTTTTTTAAGGCCCTGGCAACCCAGCACACCTGCATCCCTTAAAACAACAACATTTATTTCTATAGCACATTTTCATACAAATAGTGTAGCTCAAAGTGCTTTACGTGACGAAGAAAGAGAAAAAAGACAAAATAAATAAATAAGAAAAATAAGACAAAATTCATTTACATATAAAGAGAATAAAAGTAAAGTCCGATGGCCAGGGAGGACAGAAAAAACAAAAAAAAAACTCCAGATGACTGGAGAAAAAAATAAAATCTGCAGGGGTTTCAGGTCTCCGGACCACCCAGCCCCCTCTAGGCATTCTACCTAACATAAATGATCAGTCCTCATTGTATTCAGGGTTCTCATGGAAAGACTTGATGACGGTCACGTGGACTTCTGGCCTTTAATACATCAATGTATGAACATCATGGTGCTTTGATCAGGTGGTGGTGACGCAGGTCGGTAAAAAGGTTTTAAAGAACTAGGGGGAGAACAAAAGAGACAGAGAGAACCGTGAAGATGAAAAGGCAGCATCGGGGTTGTCCATGCCGGTATGATGGAGTGGAGGCAAAGTACTGTAGTTGGTAGCCCCATGGAGTAAGCGAGCGACTGGCGCTCCAGGGGTAGATCATCCTCTGCTTAAAATTTTGTGGAGGAGTTGAGTACGATGGAGGCGTCCCTCCCAGGAATCCCATAGATGTCAAGGAGTGTCATGGTGTAAGACAGCGCAAATGCGATTCAACAAATGCTGAGGGAGGCAGCCAGGACAGAAACCGGAAGTGGGCAGCGCAGCTACAGGCTGAGTGACGGTTATGGACTTGAAACCGGACACACACAGACGGACATCATAAGTTCACCACACACCCTTTATTTACAATTATGTACAGTTTTTAAATGTGCACACAAACCCCAGTGCCTCCAGCACCGTTCCCCCAATATCCGGGCCTCACAGTCTTTGTGCCTCTCTCTTGGCCGCCTCCCGTCCTCTCTCCAGCTCCATCCTCTTCCACCCAACTTCCGCTCTCGACTGAAGGGAGGCGGCCCCTTAAATAGGAACCCGGATGGGCTCCAGTTGCTCCCCGGCACTCCTCCGTAGACACGCCCCAGTGTGGCGGAAGTGCCTGCTGCGCATCCGGAAGCCGTCTGGGTGTCCCCTGTCGTCTTCCAGGGATATTCAGGCACCGGGGAGCCGCCTGGCGGTGTCCACGGGTCCCTACAGGGCTGGGCTTCCAAGCCCTTTACCCGTGGCCCCCAACATAACCAGGGCGGACACCCCCTCGCGGTCTGGAGGAGGTACAAGCCCTCCTCCGGTCCTCCTGGGCGTCCCGGCCGGGGCTGGCCACACGGTTAAGTGGAAGAGACACCCTGTGTTTGAGGGGAAGATTAAAAGAAAGGACCGATTGACTGCAAGGCTTTTATTCTGGCTTTTATCATTTTGGATTATTTATTGATTGACTCTTTAACTTGCAGAGGAGCACCTGTTTTGTATGAATTATTTATCGACTGCCCTGCACATCTGCACTTTGCTTAAATTTTGTTTTGTGGAATAAAAGCTCCTCTTGACTGTGTGCGTCCTAAGTGGCCTGGCTCATCCTCAGACGAGTTATCGACGGTTTCAGGTTCCAGTGCTGCCAAAGGTCCTGAAGCAAACCCGGACCACCACAGTGATTCCCAGACTCCATCCTGATGACCCACTGTGGCTGCAGCTTTTTGTTCCAACAATCAGTGATAACTGATCTCATTTAATTAGCTGCTCTTTTTTTTACTTTTCTCTTAGTCTGCATTTAGGAAAACAAAGCTGTATGATTTTTATATTTATAAGACATTCAGAAATTTCTGTTTTTACTATAGATTGAAATGCTTAACTCTCTTTTTTCTTCCTATTTGCCCCTTTTCTGTGTAGTTTGCTCCCTTCGTTGTCTTCTAATAATAGCAATTAAAAACAAGACACCTGGGCAGTGGAGTTTTTAAGCAGATTGTTTAATGGAATCTTCAGAGGATGCCTGAGGAGTGGAGAAGAAGTGTACTGGTGCTGATATTTAAGAATAACGGGGATGTGCAGGACTGCAGTAAGTACAGGGGAATAAAAATTGATGAGCCACAGCATGAAGTTATGGGAAAGAGTAGTGGAAACTCGGTTAAGAAGTGAGGTGATGAATAGTGAGCAGAGGTATGGTTTTATGCCAAGAAAGAGCACCACAGATGCAATGTTTGCTCTGAGGATATTGATGGAGAAGTTTAGAGAAGGCCAGAAGGAGTTGCATTGCGTCTTTGTAGACATGGAGAAAGCATATGACAGGGTGCCTTCGAGAGGAGCTGTGGTATTGTATGAGGAAGTTGGGAGTGGCAGAGAAGTACATAAGAGTGGTACAGGATATGTACGAGGGAAGTGCGACAGTGGTGAGGTCTGCAGTAGGAGCGACAGATACATTCAAGTTGGAGGTGGGATTACATCAGAGATCAGCTCTGAGCCCTTTCTTATTTGCAATGGTGATGGACAGGTTGACAGATGAGATTAGACAGGAGTCCCGTGGACTATGCTGTTTGCCGATGACATTGTGATCTGTAGCGATAGTAGGGAGCAGGTTTAGGAGACCCTGGAGAGGTGGAGATATACTCTAGAGAGCAGAGGAATGAAGGTCAGTAGTAACAAGACAGAATACATGTGTGTCAATGAGAGGGAGGTCAGTGGAATGGTGAGGATGCAGGGAGTAGAGTTGGCGAAGGTGGATGAGTTTAAATACTTGGGATCAACAGTACAGAGTAATGGGGATTGTGGAAGAGAGGTGAAGAAGAGACTGTGGGCAGGGTGGAATGGGTGGAGAAGAGTGTCAGGAGTAATTTGTGACAGACGGGTATCAGCAAGAGTGAAAGGGAAGGTCTACAGGATGGTAGTGAGACCAGCTATGTTATATGGGCTGGAGACGGTGGCACTGACAAGAAAGGAGGAGAAAGAGCTGGAGGTGGCAGAGTTAAAGATGTTAAGATTTGCATTGGGTGTGAGGAGGATGAACAGGATTAGAAATTAGGACATTAGAGGGTCAGCTCAAATTGGACGTTTGGGAGACAAACTCAGAGAGGCGAGATTGTGTTGGTTTGGACATGTGCAGAGGAGAGATGCTGAGTATATTGGAAGAAGAATGCTAAGGATAGAGCTGCCAGGCAAGAGGAAAAGAGGAAGGCCTAAGAGAAGGTTTATGGATGTGGTGAGTGAGGACATGCAGATGATGGGTGTAACAGAACAAGATGCAGAGGACAGAAAGATATGGAAGAAGATGATCAGCTGTGGCAACCCCTAACGGAAGCAGCTGAAAGAAGAAGAAGAAGAAGAAAAATACGACACCAGGACAAACAATACTGAAAAATGTAAGACTGCATCAACTTTAGCATCAGACCCACTTATCAGTAAATAATGGATTAAATAACCAGAACACCAGAAAAAGCAGGATGTAAATATTGTTAAAAATTAAAAAAACTTCACTATCCCCATATAACTGCTTAGTACATTTTAATACAAATTTACCAAACTTACTTTTGTAATTTCCACATTGACCCCAAAATACAGAAACAGCACAATTAATCAGACCAGGAGTCCAATTAAAAACAGAAGTTTGTTGGAACAAAAACCTGCAACCACAGGGGGTCCCCAGGAATGAGTATGGAAACCCCTGCTCTAGTTTTCTAAATTGTTTAACGAAGGAAGGCAAACATAATTTGAATAGCTTCTTTCATTTTACATCTCCATGTAAAGTGCCTCTCAAAGCTGACGTATTGGCACTTTGGTGCCAGCACTGGATGAGCAATGGCTTTGGCATGACATTTTGGCGCAAGGAGTGCCTGCTGGCCCTGCTTCTATCCTGAGATCATTGCCTGTCGACATTCACACGCGCTCAAGACCGCCGCTTAGCAATTCACGGCCAACCAAGAAAGCGATGCAAGTGGGCAGAAACAGGAGCTGTGGCTGAAAAGTGCTTTGTGATAAACACACTGCATTACTGCGAGTGGTCCTGCATGAAAGAAAGGCTGAATTCATAATGACTACTGCTGATAAACCTGGATGAGGTGATGCCATCTGCTCTGCAATGTATATGTCTGTCACTATTAACGGCAATATAATACTATTTATGTAAAAATAGTCACTACCTATAAAATACCCTGCAACAAATATTAAATTATTGCTCTGTATTGTGGGAAGCACGGTGGTGTAGTGGTAGCACTGCTGCCTTGCAGTAAGGAGACCACACTTTGCATCCTGGGTCCTTCTCATTTCCTGGTATCTGCGTGGGTTTCCTCCATAGATAGATAGATAGATACTTTATTAATCCCCAAGGGGAAATTCACATAATCCAGCAGCAGCATACTGATAAAAACAATATTAATTAAAGAACAATAAAAGCACAGTGCAAGTTAAAAAATGCAGGGTGGAGAGTGGGACACAGGTATAACAGACAATAACGGAATATAACAGAATAATAATGTTAACGTTTACCCCCCAGGTGGAATTGGAAGAGTCACATAGTGTGGGGTCTCCTCAGTCTGTCAGTGGAGCAGGACGGTGACAGCAGTCTGTTGCTGAAGCTGCTCCTCTGCCTGGAGATGATCCTGTTCAGTGGATGCAGTGCATTCTCCATGATTGACAGGAGCCTGCTCAGCGCCTCTCGCTCTGCCACAGATGTCAAATTGTCCAGCTCTGTGCCTACAAAGAGCCTGCCTTCCTCACCAGTTTGTCCAGGTGTGAGGCATCCCTCTTCTTTGTGCTGCCTCCACAGCACACCACCGCGTAGAAGAGGGCGCTCCCCACAACCATCTGAAAGAATATCTGCAGCATCTTATTGCAGATGTTGAAGGACGCCAGCCTTCTAAGCCTAAATGTACTCCGGTGTTCTCCTACTGTCCAAAAACATGCAGGTTAGGTGATTTGGTAGCACTAATTTGATCCAAGTGTGTGTGTTGTGTGTGTTGTGTGTGTGTGGGTTCGCCCTGCAGTAGACTGGCACTCTGCCAAGGGCTTTTTCCTGCCTTGCACCCTATTCTAGCTGGGATAGGCTCCAAATAAAACACCTCCCCATCCACGACTCTTGTCTGGACTCTGTGGGCTGCCAAATTCCACAACATGCTCTCTACTGTTGAATTAAAATAATTTTAGATGGCTTTCTGAAAGACACTAGAAGAAATAAATGTCACTTATGTCATTCAGTTTGGAACTGCTTTTTCTTCCATGGTGTAGAAACATACTTGCTAATAGATAGATAGATAGATATGTAAGGCACTATATAACAGATAGATAGATAGATAGAAAAGGCACTATATAATAGATTGATAGATAGATAATGAAAGGCACTATATAATAGATAGATAGATAGATAGATAGATAGAAAAGGCACTATATAAGAGATTGTTAGATAGATAGATAATGAAAGGCACTATATAATAGATAGATAGATAGATATGTAAGGCACTAGATGATAGATAGATAGAAAAGGCACTATATAATAGATAGTGTGAACTGGGACCCGGACACAGGCAGACGGACAACATAGTTCACCTAACACACTTTTATTTACAATATTTACAGTTTTAAATCAGTGCACTTCCCAGTGCCTCCAGCACCGTTCCCCCAACTGTCCAGGCCTCACAGTCTCTGTGCCTTTCTCTTGACCGCCTCCAGTCCTCTCTCCAGCTCTGTCCTCTTCCACCCGACATCCACTTCTGACTGGAGGGAGGCGGCCCCTTAAATGGGAACCCAGATGGGCTCCAGCTGCTTCCCGGCAATCAGTCCTAGCCACACCCCAGTGTGGCGGAAGTGCCGGCTGCGCACCCGGAAGCCGTTCAGGTGTCCCCTGTCATCTTCCCCCCAGCACTTCCTGGTGTGGCGTAGGTGCTGGGCTCCAGGGTTCCTCAAGCACCTGGGCACCGCCTGGCGGTGGCCACGGGCCCCTATAGGGTTGGGCCCCCAATACAACCAGGGTGATCGCCCCCTCGCCACAATAGATAGATAGATAGATTTGTAAGGCACTATATAATAGATAGATAGATTTAAAAGGCACTGTATAATAGATAGATAATGAAAGGCACGATATAATAGATAGATAGATAATGAAATGCACTATATGATAGATAGATAGACAGATATGTAAGGCACTATATAATAGATAGATATATAGATAATTAAATTTCTTCTTTGTACAGAAGTTCTTTAAATAAGTAAATTACTACTCTGAACACACCAAAATGACTGAAAAGGAAGAAAATTTTAAAAAGAAAGAAAAGAAAACCTGGCCGCGTCCCAGACACAGTGAGGCATTATGCAGACCTATTGCTGTCAGTATAAAGGAGCCCACATAGCGTTTCTTGACGCACTTCTGCTGAGTGATTCATTGACTAACAGTCCTCCATGTTGGTGTGTTAGAGAGAGGATGTGCAGCTTTGTTCATAATGCCACTTAGTTTTGTCTTCATTGTCTACTCCACTACGACCTTTAGAGGGTCCAGATTATGTCCCTGTCCATTTAATTATCTTGGTGATTTGGTGGGCTTCTGTTGAAGTGGTGTTACCAGACCAGTACACCACAGTATAAAAAATTTCAAGTACTTGTAGGAGTGGACCACCTCACAATTCACTCTTTGACTAGTGACCAGACATTGATGCTCTTTGGTGCAGTGAAAGTTATGATAGATAGAGATGACAATTGGAAGAAGGTGGTAGTGGAAGAAGGTCAAAATCTATTAAATACTGCCTCAGGGCATTAGCCTTATCCACATTCCCTTATGGCACCTGAGCCCTGGATTTCTTCCGTCCTGAAATTATGCCAAGTTGATTCCAAACATCGTTCATGTGAGTCATGGTGAGTTTGTTGTCCATTTTAGCTCTGTGAGCCATGGCCCCTAAGTGGTAGGGTTTACTGACAGGGCTGTAGCCATCCCGGGCCCAGCACGGGATGAGTAGACATTATGCACAAACAAAACGTATGAACAGAAAGCAAGAATTGATCCTACAGCGTTGAGTGTCAACTTCAGCATAAAATGTTTTGAAAACTAAAAACAATATCAAAAAAAGTTTCAGATAAAAAAATTTCTACATACATTTTTCTACAACTTTCTGACGTTGACATTTTATGAATCCAAATAAAACGTAGACCTCTCCACTGGTCGAATATTTTGATATTAATTGCTGATTTGGTGTCATATAGTTTTATATGTTCTTTATTTATAAATATTACAAACAATATATGCATGGTTTTAAACACAATTAAATAAGAAATACATTTACGTCACTTATTTCTGCAGATATAAACAGTTAAAGTTCAAATTTTGATTTTTGTGCAGTCCCAGTTACTGTTTCTTCAGCAGAAAGATCATTTAGCAGATTGGCAAATTCCTTAAAAACAAGTACAACTAGTCAAAAAGGACTTAATCATCTAGCAATTCTGCGTATTGAAAACATGTTGATTTTAGTGAGGGCATTGAAGATTTTGCATCAAAGAAAGCTAGAAACCAGATTTTGCAATCATTTTTGATACTATTGTAAGTTTTTCTTTTGGATCTTTACTTTTTAGATCGATAGATACTTTATTAATCCCAAGGGGAAATGTGTATTCAATAAATGTGCATCATACTTTTTATGTTTTTGCGTCGCTTATTTTATTTCAAACCCTATTGGGTATCACGTTTTCCTTAACCCTAGGTGAAGGGCCCGCCAGAGATCCTGGCCTAGGGGCCCATGTTAGAATGTGGGGGGCATGCTGTGAGCTTCCTTCCTTTCGCTCAGCTTCGTCTTCAGCACTCTCTCTGTGCTCTTCAGGGCTTCTTTGTCACCAGATTTAAATGTGCTCATTCACGGGACATTTTAGCACCTCATTAATCCAGTGCTTGTTGTTTGGAGGCTGAGCACTGTTTTTGAGATGTCTACACACAAGTGAACGTAGCCTATGATGCAGTGACCGAGTCCCTTGATGTTGACGTTGTCTCTATGTGTCTCGCATAGCATTTCCCAGTCGGCCTTTTTGAGTTAGTCATTCAGAGCCATTTAGGCCACCAGGCACCAGTTTCTCACTATTCTGGTGGCAACAGACCTCATTTAATACAGTCTCCATTTCTTAGAGCGGTTTACATTTGATATTTAATAGCTCGTTGGGGTTTAGATTTCTGAAAGGATGCCTGGAGCTGTCTTCCAGGCTCAATTCTGTATTCTCTATTGATGACCAGAGAACTGTTATCCAGCGTGACTCACCTTCCCCTTAGGGCTGAGAGTAGAAAAGCCACATCCTTTTTCCTTCTCTGAATTCTACAGGGGCTGGGCTGACCACCTTGAACTTCCCTGGTCCCTTCAGGACTGTGTCCATCCTGATATGCTTGTAGTCTCCTGCTGAAGAGAGAGTGGAACAGACTCAGAGGAGCCCTGCGCTCTCGACTCCTTTCTAGTGCTTCTCTCTGTAAGTCAACAATTGTGCTGCTCCTGTAAAGCACTTTGGTGTGCTATTGACCATAGAAAGCTGCCATAAAAATGAAAGGATATTTGTTTGTCTATTGTGAGAAGTGCTGTGTGACTGACTAATGTCTTAAGCTATAATCTTGTAAAGGAATATGTGCATTGGCAGGATGTTAACCGTAGTAAAACTTTAATTTTATTTAGCACCACACATCATAAGCACTGTTGCTAGGGGTTTATTTAAGTTTATCGGCAGACAGTTTTTTTGTTATGAAAAATTATAAAGAATTCACGTCAATTCAATTCAAATTCTTGGTGTATCTAAACATGCTCGGTTTTAGTTTGCAAGAATGTTTATAGGAAGTGATTTATTTAACAATCCACCTTAAGAACAGGATAAGTGTCTGAGTGTGTCTATGTCCATCCAGTTGCTACTGTATGTCTCTGTCATTCCAAATAGATGGTGCATCACAAATATGAAGACTGCTTTTACGAGTCTGTGGTGTTGTGGGTCCACAGCTCGTTTAGCAAAGGCCATTTTAAATAAATAATCACCGCTCTCGCGACGGCTTAGCGAGGGGGCGTTGGGCCATAGCGAGCCACGGGGCGATCTGCGGTGTGGGCGTTTCTCACCGAGTGCACAGGTGAGACCCTGCCCACATCCGTGATTGCTCCCGTGGCTAATAGGCTACATCTGCTATGGCCCCTCGCATTATAAAAAGCGCGAGTCGGTTTGGAGAAGGAAGAAAACGAACAGAAAAGAAAGAGAGAAGGAAACGGAGGTGGGAAGCAGGAAGCAGTGAAGAGGGAGGGAGGGAGCGAGCAAATCGGTGCAGCAGGAAGCGGGCGAGCCAGCGAGCGAGTGAGCAAGTGAGTGAGTGAGTGAGTGAGGGAGCGGCGGCGGCGGTGAGTGAGTGAGTGAGGAGCGGCGGCGGCGAGTGAGTGAGCGAGCAAGTGAGTGAGTGAGTGAGCGAGTGAGTGAGTGAGTGAGTGAGTGAGTGAGTGAGTGAGTGAGTGAGTGAGTGAGTGAGTGAGTGAACGCTCGCAGGCATAGTAGTAGACAGCCTGGGTGTTTGGCCAACACCTGGGAAAAGTGGTGGTCGCTCCCGCAGTGTTTGTTTTGAAGGGCGGGAGTGACCGGGAAGGTGCAGTACTCTCCGCGTAAGGTAGCGGGAGTCGGGACTTGGGACGTGGTGTTCCCTGTGTGAGAGCCTTAGTCACAGTGGAATTCCCAAGTCACTGTCAGGGGGAGCCGACCAGAGCCAAGGATCGGAAAGGCGACTGACAGTAGCAGCAGTAGTAGGCAGAAGGTCAGCTGCATCGAGAGCGTATGGGAGAAGCAGCTGAGACGCTATCACTAACAGGAAAGAAGCACCGGGTTTGTCATTTGTTTTTAAAGACTGCTTCCTAAGAAACATTTTAACCTCTGGTTTTAAGGATTGTTTTTTTTTTCTATTTATTGATTTTTTAACCTCCATTTTCTTAATGGATTATGTATTTATTTATTGAACTTTGGAAAGCACTGCACTTTATTACTAACACTGCTTTGTTGACTATTTTAATAAAAGCACTTTTGCACTTTTTACCATCCCCTTGCTCAATTGTTTATTGCCTCAACTGACTAGCTCATCGGTGACATTACCGACGGTGTTGGGTTCAAGGGCTCCGAAACGGAGATGGGAGCGTGGCATCTAACAGAGACATATGCATTGTATGGTGCATTGTAATCGTTAAAAATGAGGTCTACATTGATTATTTAAACTTCAAATGCAGTACATTTAATTCCAACAAATGTTTCCAATGCGCCATCTGTTGGAATGATAGAGAAATGATGTCATGTTTCAGCCAGCAAATCTCCCCTTGCTGGAGTTCAAAGTAGTGTTTCTCATTTGTTTTGTGCTATTTTATGGCATTTGTTTGTACTGGCGCCCTGCTCGGGGTTTGTTTCCTGCCTTGCTCCCTGTGTTGGCAGGGATTGCCTCCTGCAGACCCCACATTACCCTGTAGTTAGGATATAGCAGGTTGGATAATGGATGGATTTGTTTGTATTAATGTTTATTTTTTATTATAAACATTTTGCTTTCTGTTCATATGTAAGTAAATGCAGCTTTGGTTATGTCCCTTGTGTTTTGTGGGTGGCTTCCCAAGAGGCGTGGCCACCTGCCAATCACCACCAGTAATGGCCCTTCACATTCTTTAAAGGAAGGGCCTCCCATAGTTGATTGTGAATGCTCTAGGGAGTGGAGAGTTTCTTGTATTATTGCTATTGTTATTGTTTTATGGATTTTCAACCCTAGTGCATTGTTTTTGCTTTCAACTTTGGATTTCGTATTGGGACCGTGATATTTGATATTTTAGGGTGGCACGGTGGCGCAGTGGGTAGCGCTGCTGCTTCACAGTTAGGAGACCCGGGTTCGCTTCCCAGTTCCTCCCTGCGTGGAGTTTGCATGTTCTCCCCGTGTCTGCGTGGGTTTCCTCCCACAGTCCAAAGACATGCAGGTTAGGTGCATTGGCGATTCTAAATTGTGCTTGGTGTGTGTGTGCCCTGTGGTGGGCTGGCACCCTGCCCAGGGTTTGTTTCCTGCCTTGTGCCCTGTGTTGGCTGGGATTGGCTCCAGCAGACCCCCGTGACCCTGTAATTAGGATATAGCGGGATGAATAATGGATGGATGGATATTTGATATTTTGTACCACTGCAATGTTTTGACCTCCACTCCTGTATTCTGTTTTGGAATATTTTTTTCTGCATCACCCTGCCTTGAGCTCTACGGAGCTTTATATATTTCAGAGCCTTTGTTTTGAAAATAATCCTTTTTATTTTTATACAGATTTTTTCAAGGCCCTTTCTTGTTGGGGTTTGACAGCATTTTCAACCCCATGGGGTTGCTTTTGAAG
Source organism: Polypterus senegalus (assembly GCF_016835505.1). Taxonomy (NCBI): domain Eukaryota; kingdom Metazoa; phylum Chordata; class Cladistia; order Polypteriformes; family Polypteridae; genus Polypterus; species Polypterus senegalus. The sequence goes on from NC_053154.1 coordinate 325,658,469, forward strand.
GTGCTTCGGAGCTTTTTGTGCTTTTTGGACTACCCAGTTCATGACACATGATAACCAGATGAACACACAGACACACAACCACTTATTTGTAGTAATGCATTTTTATTACTACAATTGTTTGAGATGCACCGTCTGTTGGAATGGCAGAGGCAATGCATTCTAATTGCAAAATATATTCCAATAGATGGTGCATTGCAAACATTAATGCTGAGGTCTACATTGATTATTTAGATTTCAACCCGTCTTAGATGGGTAGCACAGCTAGAAAAAGGATAACTGTCTGTGTGTCTGTCCAGTTGCTATGTCTCTGTCATTCTAATAGATGACGTATCACAAGCAATAATGCTGCTTTTACGAATCCCATACCAAATTGCCTATAACAGAGACATATGCATTGCATTTGTCATTTCAACAGATGGCACATCACAAACATTTTTAATTTTATTACTACAACGGTTTATGATGCACCATCTGTTGGAATAACAAATACAATGCATTCTAATTGCAAAAAAATATTTTAATAGATGGTCCACTGCAAAATGTTAACACTGAGGTCTACATTGACTACTTAGATTTTAAACCATTTTGATGGTTAACACAGCTAGTAAAATGATAAGTCCCTGTGTGTTCATCCAGTTGCTATGTTTCTGTCATTCCAATAGATTATGCATAACAAACATTAACACTGCCTTTACAAATCTCATATCAAATACATATCACAGAAACATATGCATTGCATTTGTCATTCCAACCGATGGCACATCACAAACAGCTGCAGTAATGCATTTTATTACTACAAAAAAGGGTCTGTGTGTTTGTGTATCTGTGTGTCCGTCTGGTTGCTATGTCTCTGTCTTTCCAACAGATGGTGCATCGCAAACATTTCCTGCAATAAAATGCATTGAATTTGCCATCACAAACATTAACATTTCTTTAACAAATCCCATACCAAATAGCATATAACAAAAAAACACACATTGCATTTGGTGACAGATACTTATAAATAAAGAGCTGATTTGACTAAACATATTTGTAAAACATATGACAACTGTCACAGTCATCATGCTTATTTTTGAATTCATGGTGGCTATGAGGACATTTAACTCCCTTTGCGCAGATTAATGACGTCAGAGTGTTTTACCAACAGAGAACTCCTGAAGATTACTTGCGCATGTAAATGCAGATTATTGAGAAACCAGGGTTGTGCCTTAACTAGGTTATTCACTCTTAAATGGTTATGTGTGTTCATGTAATATGCAATCTCCACTCAGACAGAGACCAGGCTGGCATCTAAACCCAGTGTCATGTAGGCACACCACAAAAAGGCCTCTTTGTCACTCAGGATGACCACTACCTTATATTTTTTTGAGCGACACCATCATTCAAGATGGTTTACAGGATTTGAGAGATGCAATTGGCTCTGTTTCAATTTTCCAATTGGAGCACAGGCAGGTGAAGAGGCTCGCTCAAAGTCACACAGTGCCAGTAGTGGGATTTGAACCCACAACCTCAGGTTTTCCAGTCTTAACCGCTATGCCACACTGCTAGGCCTTTCCTCCCACCTCAGCCTGTTTTGCTTCTTTCAATAAGGCATTATGGTGGATGGCCAAGAAGATGGGGAGCAGGGTGCTAGGCCATGATTAGAAAAATTACAGTACAAAGTACAATATCATTACCCAGAGACCATCTGATTGGCCTGCTCAGTGGGTACCATGGTACCCTAAAAGGTTAGAACATGCTGGACTAAGACACTTGACCTAATGAAACATGACTCTGAAATGTTGTAGGGGATTCTCCCCCTCAAACATACTCTTATTTCCTCAATAGAGGCCCTCACACTATCGTCTCAATTTCCCATTCCTCATTAAATAAGCAGCTCATTGTGAGGGTCTCCTCAGTGCCCCTTACATGCACCATTATGTCTTAAAGGCACCCCCCTACCAACTTCTTTGTCTTACTTTCCATATACTGTAAACAAGGCACAAGAATTATACCTGATACTGTGCCAGCAGACTCCCTTCAGCATCTCACCCATGCCTGCTGCCACCTGGCTTTCTTAGGGTGGCTAAATTAATGGAAGTCTGGTGTGTCACGCTTCAGCCTGTAAGTCTGGACACTGTTTTGTTTAGAGGCCAGCACATTGTTTCAAGAATATCAGCTGTGCCCCCAACTGCAGCCCCCACAACCACAACTTATTTATAGCAAAAGTGGGAAATCCGGCCAATATGGCCTTCCTGAAGAAACACTAAACAGCCTTGGACTTTTCCTGACCTGACTTACACACACACACACACACACACACACACACACACACACACAGTGTAGGTCAACGCTAGAGAGCAGCAAAGGGTGTGCATTAAGACTAGAACCTGGAACTTGATTCATTCAGTTTTTATAATGTCTTCCTTGGTGCCCACCTGTGCCAGAGTCTGATGAAAATTGCAGTTTAACATTAATAATTAAACATTTTTACATTCACCTTTCATGAGGAAGACACTTACATTTATTAGCTTAGTTGACGCTTTTATCCAAAGCGACTTATAAAAAAGGTGAACGTAATTGAGTCAACATCAGTCTGAGGGACTGTTTGGGGAAAGAAAGACCAATTCAATACTAAACAATGCCATCTTCTCTGTGTGGGTGCTCTCTCTGGGTGAGTTTTTCTTCAAGTGCCCTCTATTTCCTCTCACATCCCATGCATACACATGTTAGGTTATCTGGAGATTCAAACTTCACTTTATGTGTGGTCTTGTTGATAAGTGGGCCCTGCGATGGACTGGCCCCCTTATCCAAGGTCGTCTCCAGCTTAAAGCCCTGTGACACAAGGGTACAGTATGTCCCAGCTCCTGGGGCACTGGGTTGGAATGAATAAGTTCAAAGATATCACAGTTATGTTACTCTGTTGTCTAAGTTTTAAACACAGGAAAGTGTAAACCACATCGCAAAAACAGTCAAGGATAAGAACATTAAAATATTAGGAAACATTTGACGAGAACTGGCCAGTCTATTAAAGCTCACCAGTCCAATCCTCCTAATTCTTCTAAAATAACATCAAGTCGAATTTTGAAAGTCCCTAAGGCCCTACTGTCTACCATACTACTTGATCACATATTCCATGAGTTTATGGTTCTTTTTTGTGCAAAATTTACATTTAACAGTTTTCCAACTGTGTCCACATGTTCCTTTTCTGGATCTGATGCACTAAATCCTTACATAATATTAAAAACTTCAATCATGTCACCTCTTAATCTTGTAATCTTAAACTTAATTTCTTGTAACGGTTCATCTCCTTTAGTAGTTCCTCATAGCTAAAACTTCTTAAACTTTCTTACTAGAAATATACAATACTAGGGGGGCGTGCCCCCCCCGGTGCCTTCAGTGCCCAACGCCCTTGGCGCCTTTGGCACCCAACCCTCAGTTGCAGCCAGTCTGCGACTCGCGTTGTGAAGACGCGGCCCCTCCTCCAAACCCCCTCTTAAACGGTGATGCAATGGGAAACAAATACAGTTTTTTTTTTTACCTCCTCTTTGCCCAATCAGCTGCTGGCTTACTGCTGATGCCAAGCCACGTGATATGCATCTTGTACCGCGCTACAAACATTTAAAAGCCTGTACAGCAGCTGTCCTACTCTTTGTCTTTTATTTCCGGCCCTTGGCGTGGTTAAATCTCTCGACACAGTCTCGTCTCGCGGGACGTGAGTTCTTGATATTTTTTAGTTTATAATTTAAAAACGGAATAAGAATATGAAATTCTAACAACATCACATTAAAGTTCAATACATTCTGAAAAGAATGATACCAAACATATATAAGCATGACAAAAAACATGACATAAAAACGTCACATAAAATCGTTGCAGAAAATCTTTGCACTTTTAGGCTTGGGATTTTTTATATATATATATATATATATAAATATATATATATATACAGTAGATAAAGATCATTTTTACAAAGTTAGGTTAGATTCAATTAGATTAAATGTTCAAACTCACAATACTGAACTAAGAATTTTGCAATTCAAAACTGAACCTGTGGCTCAGATGCAATTTCGCAAACCTAACGTGGATTAAACAGCCAACAACTGGAAAATTTAGACATTTATTCTAAACAAAACCTCCATAAGCTAAGATTCACCTCATGAGTAGAAATATTTTAATCTTTTATTTGGAAAATGGATGGATAGATATACATATATAAAATTCAAAATCTCTCGGTGTGTATGTCTGTCCACTTTTCACGAGAGCGCTACTGAACGGATTTAGATTTTTTTTTCTACAATTTGTTTGAACATTCCAGTTGATTTTATTTTATTATTGCAGCACAGATTTATCCAAGAGAGAGGCTGCGGGCCGAGGGAAGGTGGAGGCAGGACCTCAGGAGTAGGGAGCCGGGTGGGGCCCTCCTCACTCCGTTCAAGTCGCTCTACCTCACACCACATGTTTGAGCGTACCTTGTCTCCACTTAGCTAGTGATACCTGTTTGTTCAGCAACTAGAGGTTGTCAAAGAGTATCGTTTGACGTTTTTGAGAGAGAGATCACAGCTACGTGTGTTTTAGACAGTACCTGCTCATTGGCATCACGGCCACGTGCTCCTCATACAGTTTATTTGTATAGCCCAAAATCACACAGGAAGTGCCGCAATGGGCTTTAACAGGCCCTGCCTTTTGACAGCCCCCCAGCCTTGACTCTCTGAGAAGACAAGGAAAAACTCCCAATAAAAACCTTGTAGGGAAAAATGGAAGAAACCTCGGAAAGGCAGTTCAAAGAGACCCCTTTCCAGGTAGGTTGGGCGTGCAGTAGGTGTCAAAAGTAGGGGGTCAATACAATACAATATACACAACAGAACAATTCCTTAAGACAGCATAATAAAAATTTTAGAATTACGGTTTAACAGTAGATGATATGACATAATTAGGTTTGGATATTTTTAGAGTCCTGGAGACCTCATCCATCTAGCTGCATCTCCATTTGGCCATGCCACGGCTGAAACATTGCTCCGATGAAAGGACCCCTCTTTCCCATGATTCCTGTGATCCTCCATCAGGGATGACTTTACCATAGGCAGGCAAACAACTTGGCAGGTGGGCCGTGGCACCAATGGCCACATTTGGGTACCGAGAAAAGAAACAGAATAGGTGAGGGTTAGTATTCAAATATAATTATCATGTTACTTATGTTATAGTGCTAATGACTAACAACAGAGATGCAGTATGTACAGTTAATCAGCAGCTCTAGTCAGGATATGCTAAACTGAAGTAGTGAGTCTTCAGCCGGGATTTAAAGGCTGAGACCGAGGGGCATCTCTTATGGAAGCAGGAAGACCATTCCACAGTTTAGGGGCCCTGTAACTAAAAGCTCGACCTCCCACTGTTATTTTATTAATCCTTGGAATCCTAAGCAGACCGGCATCTTGAGATCTTAATGTGCGCTCAGGTTTGTAAGTCATGATAAGTTCAGACAAGTAAGCGGACCTTGGCCATTTAATGCTTTATATGTTAAAAGGAGGATTTTGAAATCTGCCCTAAATTTAACTGGGAGCCAGTGTAAAGATTTAAGAACTGGGGTTATGTGTTCATATTTTCTTGTTCTTGTAATAATTCTTGCAGCGGCATTTTGGATTAACTGGAGGCTGTATAGAGAACAGTTTGAACAGCCAGTGAACACCGCATTGCAGTAGTCAATCCTACTAGAGATAAATGCATGAATTAATTTCTCACAATCCTGTTTATTTAGAAAGCGCCTTAATTTCCTAATATTTTTAAGATGGAAAAACAGGTTTTGGACGACTTTGTAATATGCTTTAAATGACATGCTAGAGTCAAAGATAACTCCTAGATTGCGGGCTGATTCAGTAAAATTAATTGGGATTCCAACTGAGTTAAATGACGACAAAATATTGCTGTGATCAGCGTCATTCCCTCCAACAATTAACATCTCTGTTTTATCTGTATTTAAAGACAAGTAGTTCTCATTCATCCATTCCTTTAATTCACTAACACAACTAATTAAAGACAACATCGGAGAAACTTCATTTGATTTAAATGAAAGGTATAACTGGGTGTCATCTGCATACGAGTGAAAATTAACATTATGTTTCCTAATGAGAGATCCCAGTGGAAGCATGTAAAGTGAAAACAGTAAAGGTCCCAGTACTGAGCCCTGCGGACACCATATTCAACTTCTGTGTATAATGATGGAGTACTGTCAGCACATTTCTGTACATACTGGAATCGATTTGATAAATAAGAACTGAACCAAGCGAGCACGGGGCCTGTAAGTCCAACATCGTTTTCTAGCCTGTGCAGTAAAATAGAATGGTCAATGGTGTCAAACGCTGCACTTAAGTCCAACAACATAATTACAGTGGAATTTCCTTCATCAGAGGATATCAGAATGTCATTTACAACCCGTGTTAGTGCCGTTTCTGTACTATGACCAGTGCGAAAGCCAGACTGGAATTTCTCAAATAAATTGTAATGCGTAAGGTGTGACTGAAGCTGACTGGCGACTACTTTCTCTAGTATTTTAGAGAGAAATGGTAAATTTGAAATAGGCCTATAGTTATTTAGTATGTGTGGGTCTAGGTCTGACTTTTTAAGTAATGGTTTAATGACTGACACTTTTAGTGCATCAGGTACTGTGCCATGCAATAATGAACTATTGATAATGTTTAGAATTGGTGCTACAAGAACATCCATTGCACTTTTTACTAGTTTTGTTGGCACTGGATCTAGGGAACAAGTAGTGGGCTTCATTTTAGTAATTAAAGTTAAGACTTCCTGCTCAGTTACAGGATTAAAATTATTAAAGTGCTGAATGCAATGTGCGACAGGGTCTGCTAAGCTAGTATTTGGTTTGTACTGTGATGCTGAGATCTGGGATCTTATATTTTTAATTTTCTCATTGAAGAAGTTCATAAAGTCTGTACTGCTAATATCTGTTGGTATTTTGCACTGTTGATCTGAATTCCCATTTGTTAATTTAGCCACTGCTCTAAAAAGTACCCTAGGATTTTTATTATTGCTATCTATTAATGTAGAATAGTATTCTGAGCGAGCTTTAAAGAGGGCCTTTTTATATTTATTAACACTCTCTGTTAACACAGTGGCAACATTTGACGGTGGAGCATACCTTCCTTCCGCTTGGCCAGAGATACATTGCCAACTTTTTACACTTTTGGCAAATAAATCACAGCTACATTCTTACCCCGATAGTAAAACCAAAAATACTGTATATCAGGAGGCCCATGGATACGAAAGCTAGCAATATAAATTCTTCTCAATACAAATGATTACATTTTTTTATTTTTTAATTGATATTTAAAGTTTGCCCTGTTGAACTACTACATGGGTGGAATCGCGGGGGACAGCTAGTATATATTGTGATAAAGAGAGACCAAAGAGAGAGATTAAGGGTTGGGGAACTGTTCCCATATACTGTCGAGTGAACCGGAATAATAGAATTTCTTTACAAGTCAATGTCTCATATTCACTCAGGTTTTAGCAATGACAAGATGGCTGATTTTTGTTAAAAATTTGTTGAAATTGGAGTTGAAGTGCAGTGGTGGATGTGAAGGGACGGAGATGATGTCATCGGAGGGCAACCGGGTTGAAGTGTCATGTGGGGATGTCTGGAATGCGGAAGGTTTTCTTTGTTTGTATTTATTTTGTAATGGAGACCTCACACATCGGGTTTCTTCTGTTCTTTGGTCTTTCTTATGAAAAAAGGAGAGAAATGTTAGCATGCTGCCTTATATCACCGTCCGGTGAGTTTCCGCGCTTCATTGGACCTTCTGTCTGCCCCCTAATCATGCGTATGTTACTATATATATATATATGTATTTTTTGGAGGATGGCTGGGGCTTTTAACCAGCCAGGACTCTTTGAAGATGGAAGGACTGGGAGAGAGATGATACCTCCCTCGGGACACAAGAGGGCAGCTCCCCTGGTTTGTACTGAGGGGGCGCTTGGACATTTGTGGGGGCCTAGACTGCAGCACTTCCGCCACACTCTTGTGTGTGTTTTAGGTTGTGGTTTGTTACAATATTTATATATTTTTTGTAAATCTTTAATTTCCCTTTAGGAACAAATGGAGTGCTATCTATCTATCTATCTATCTATCTATCTATCTATCTATCTATCTATTGTGGCCACCAGAGGGTTTACTAGCGCCCCAAACCACCAGACACAACTTTGCAAGAAGTTAGGAAAAAAATACAAAGAACAAAAAAATAAATAATTAAATTCAAAGGATAGATAATTAAATAAAATGAAAGACAAAACTACCGTATATACTCACGGATAAGTTCTCCCACAGATAAGTCCAGACTTGATTTTATCGTATAATTTCTGGTATTTTATAATGTCGGTTGTATAAGTTGAATGCGGAAGACTCACGCTATTGGTCCAAGAGATTACGAATGCTGACGCCCATCTGATAGAGTAAACACAGAGGGAGCACACGGCCTTTTTTTCTATGTGCGTGTGGCAATGCGCTGTGTCAGCGTGAGCTCCTAACCTCTCTCTCTGTTTTCCCTACGTGACCACATGGTAATACCTGAACTATTCTAAAGCAACGTTTGCACTCATATGTGTTTTTTGTATCTCACACCCTCATACACCTTTTTCGTAAGAGCATCCCTTATCTACGATGGAGCATTCGATCAGAAGAAAATATAAAGCTGGTTTTAAATTAAACGTTGGTGACCGTGCTGCTGCAACAAAATTTGATGCATCTGAGAAATTGGTGCAAGCTTGGAGGAGGCAAGAAGATGTAAAAAAAAAAATTAGGTGTTGCATTCTTGAACGGGTGTATAAGTCGGGATCTGATTTTATGATCGATTGTTTTGGGTTTCAAGACCCAACTTATACATGAGTATATGCTGTAATAAATACAATGATAAATTCAATTAATAGATACAAACTGTGAAGGTAGTGCCTGGAGAGAGAATCAAGACATATCTATCTATCTATCTATCTATCTATCTATCTATCTATCTATCTATCTATCTATCTATCTATCTATCTATCTATCTGTTGTGAGATATGGCCAGCCATTCTTCCTGGCCAATACCAGATGGAGCCATCCTTGCAGCATAGAGGTGGCCCGAATGCCAGTAGGGAATTATGGACCATGGAATTATAATGTACAGCACTGTTGGATACCAGGCGTCGCTGCAGGGAGGTCCATGGATTTATATGTCCCAAGTCAGGAACGGAAGAAATGATATACTTCCAGGCTGAAGAAAGAGAGAATTTTTTACCTGACCCGGAAGTGCTGGATAATCACATGGACTGAGGGCTCAGAAGCACTTCCGGGTCAAGGACTATAAAGGACTATGGGAGATCCCAGACAGTTGAGCTGAGTTGGGAGGCAGGGTGGCTAAGCATCTCGGAGAGTGGAGGATTGGTTATTGTTTATTTGATTATTGTTACTGAAGTATTGTGGAGAGTAGGGTGCTTTGTGCACTTTATTATTATAATAAATTTTCATCTTTGGACTTGGAGCGAGAAAGCTGTAAACTGTCACACTATCTATCTATCTATCTATCTATCTATCTATCTATCTATCTATCTATCTATCTATCTATCTATCTAAACAGTACAGGAAAGTTTGATAAAATGTTATTTTATAAATAAATTCATATTGAAGACCATTGCATGCCTGTTGCGTTAAGTGTACACATCAGGTTCATTTTAACCATATAGCACCCTGCATGCTGACTCTATCCTGCTGGTGTTGAGTCTCCATGTTACTCAGGTAGATGGCATTACCTTCCCTTTGATTTGGCAGGTTCTCTCTGATAGACCAGGCCCATCTTGAAATGCTCAAGTTTCAGGGGAAGGTTGATTTGTTACTCCAAATTATGCTAGTGTGCCCCTGCACTGATATGTGATGTCTTGTTCCATGTCAACATACTTGTGCCCAGATTGTAAGGGTGGAATGGTGGGGTTTACCAAAGCCAACTCTCTCTCTATACTCCCAAAGATACAAGACTGAGGGAACAATAAGAGATGCATTTCAGACCCTGGTCCCTCTTTTTCACTCTCTTCAAGGCTCTCACTGATCAATGGGCCCCAGAAAGACCTTTCGCTTTGTAAGTCTAAGATCTCCTGCAGGTCATTCTGGTTACAGACTGCTTCGAAAAAGACGAAAATGTCCAGATTGCCCCCTAAGTGGAAATCAATCACAAACAATCCAATAATGGCCTGCTGCCTCCTGCTGAAATATCTGCCTCTGTCATAGGCAATTTATGCTGACAGACCGCAGTGCTGGAAAGAAACCAGAAGGCTGAAAGCATCTTGGCAGAAAAGGCCTTCTGGAAGCCAGCACGTTCCTGCCCGTGGACTGAGAGCGAAAGAGTGTGGCCCTGCTATTATGCCAGTCTACTTGTACTAATCCTCCAAAGGGCTGTGAGAAAGCCATCATATCTTCCCTTTAAAATTAACCAGTGAATGAATGGGCTTCAGAGATCCTCTACCTTGACATTTGATTGACCACAATGCTCTCATGGCTTGGGGTGGCAGTCAGCTTGGAATTCCAAAGCCTCAATGTATTCATGCCAATGAGTGTCTGATTTGAATATCAGCTCAGTGGTGTCCATTCCATCCTTTGTTGGTCTGTGGGCAGAAGGCCTGGCCATTTCCATTAAGAAATGTTTAATAAAGGTCCTTTCTTTTGTAGCATTTTTGGCCTGATTTGAATTCTGCCCAGGAGGTGTTGCTATGGCAGTCTCCATAGGCTGTGTCAGTGCCATTCCAATATCACACACTCTTCCGATTTGCATTATATAGCCAACATCTCTCTATATCTCTCTGTCGGTCTGTGTGTATGTCTGTCCACCATCACGAGAGAACTACTTAACGGATTTAGATCAGGTTTTTTTCTAGAATTTGCTTGAACATTCCGGTTTATTTTGTAACTTCTCTCATCGTGCTAAGAATCATAGTTCTCTTGCAGGAGCGATATATTCATGCTAATCCTAGACGGAGGTTGCGGGCTGAGGGGAGGAGGAAGGGTGACGTCAGGAGTGAGGAGTCGGATAGGAATATAAGTAACAAGCTGGTTAAGTTTGCAGATGATACCAAGATAGGTGGATTAGCAGATAATTTGGAATCCGTTATATCATCACAGAAGGACATGGACAGCATACAGGCATGGGCAGATGTGTGGCAGATGAAATTTAATGTCAGCAAATGTAAAGTATTACACATAGGAAGTAAAAATGTTAGATTTAAAAACACAATGGATGGTTGGAAAATCGAGAGTCCATCTTATGAGAAGGATTTAGGAGTCATAGTGGACTCTACGCTATCGACTTCCCAACAGTGTTCAGAAGCCATTAAGAAGGCTAACAGAATGTCAGGTTATATAGCGCCTTGATGTGTGGAGTACAAGTCACAGGAGGTTCTGCTCAACCTTTATAATGCACTGGTGAGGCCTCATCTTGAGTACTGGGGGCAGTTTTGGTCTCCAGGCTACAAAAAGGACATAGCAGCACAAGAAAAGGTCCAGAGAAGAGCGACTAGGCTGAGTCCAGGGCTACAGGGGATGAGTTATGAGGAAAGATTAAAAAGGCTGAGCCTTTAGAGTTTAAATAAAAGAAGATTAAGAGGATACCTGACTGAAGTGTTTAAAATTATGAAGGGAATTAGTCCAGTGGATCGAGACTTGTATTTTAAACTGAGTTCATCAAGAACACGGGGACACAGTTGAAAACTTGTGAAGGGGAAATTTCGCACAAACCTTAGGAAGTTTTTTCTTTACAGAAAGAACGATAGACACTTGGAATAAGAGACCAAGTAAGACTTTAGGGACTTTCAAAACTTGACTTGATATTTTTTTGAAAGAAATAAGCGGAAAGGACTGGCGAGCTTGGGCTGAATGGCCTGTTCTCATCTAGAGTGTTCTAATGTTCTACATCTGCATTTTGGAGTGTACCTTGCCTCAGCTTAGACAGTGATACCATTTTGTTTATTGATTTTTAAAGTTTGTCCTGTTTCATTACTATGCGGGTGGAGCAGCGGGGGGCGGCTAGTTTTAGATATATGGCACAACCTCCAAGTATGCCCTTTCCTACATTTTCAAATTGGTGAAGTGAATGCCACATTATCCACCCATCTATGAACTGTACTCGTTTCTTCATTCTTTTATTGTTAGCTGACAAGATTATCGTAATGCATGTAAAACAGGATGACCTAAGAAAGACGTCATTCAATTGCAGTTAGTTCAAAATTTAGCGCTAGGAATCTTAACTTATTTGAGCACCTCTCACTTAAGCATCATTACAATACAATACAATACAATTTATTTTTTGGATAACCCAAAATCACACAAGAAGTGCCGGAATGAGCTTTAACATGCTCTGCCTCTTGACAGCCCCCCAACCTTGACTCTCTGAGAAGACAAGGAAAAACTCCCAAAAAAAACCTTGTAGAGAAAAAATGGAAGAAACCTTGGGAAAGGCAGTTCAAAGAGAGACCCCTTTTTACAGGTAGATTGGGTGTGCACTGAGTGTCAAAAAGAAGGGGGGCAATACAATACAATACAAAACACAGAACAGAACAAATCCTCAATACAGTATAGAAATAAAAATTTTAGAAGTACGGAGTATAGTTTAACAGTAGATGATATCACATAAGATGAAGGACGTCTCACACCTGGACAAACTTGTTAAGAAGGCAGGCTGTATTGTAGGAATGAAGCTGGACTGTTTGACATCTGTGGCAGAGCGACGGGCGCTGAGCAAACTCCTGTCAATCATGAAGAATCCACTGCATCCACTGAACAGAGTCATCTCCAGACAGAGGAGCAGCTTCAGTGACAGACTTTTGTCACTGTCCTGCTCCACTGACAGACTGAGGAGACCCCACACTATGCGACTCTTCAATTCCACCAGGGGGAGTAAATGCTAACATTACTCAAAGTTATTGTCCGCTTTTACATGCATTTTTATTACTCTTTAATTTAATATTGTTTTTTTATCAGTATGCTGCTGCTGGATTATGTGAATTTCCCCTTGGAATTAATAAAGTATCTATCTATCTATCTATCTATCTATCTATCTATCTATCTATCTATCTATAATATAATTTGGATTTGTTTATTACATTGGTTACCCATTTCTTTTTGGAATCATTTTCAAATACTCCTAAAGGCACTGTACAGTATATAAAACTCTGAATAATCTTTCCTCCACCTTATATTTTGGAGTATCTGCCTCCTTACACTCCCAATCGTAATCTCTGATTCTCAAACACCAGTTGGCTTTTTAATTCAAGAGTTAAGTATCAAAGAAATGGTGAGATGGCCTTTCACTGTTATGCACCAAAACTCAGGAAAGCAAAGAGAGATATGCCAGGTTAGTACTGTGGAATATTTTAAAAGAAAAAAAAAAACACTTTTATAAGCTGACCTTTCACAGTTGTGCTTTTCTTTTTTTTGCATTATTTCTAATAGATTAGAATAAGTACTGTAATATCATGTACTTTACACCGTAGATTGGATGCATTACTAACCTTTACTAATCTCTGTTTTCTTTTCCAGTTTTCTTTCTTGCACCACCACCATCTTATCAAAGTACTCGGTGAGCAGAGCTGGAAGGAATGTGGGCATGCCAGTCTTCCAGGAGAGTGTACCATACCTGTAATGAACTACACTATTTGTGGACACCTGACCAAGCACCCTTATGAGCCTGTTGGTGGACATTCTTTTCTGAAACCATGGGCATCAGTATAGAGTTGGTGCCAGCTTTGCAGCTATAATGCCTATCGCTCTTTTCACAAGATTTTGGAGTGTGCCCGCTCAGCCTAAAGAGAATTTTTGAAATCAGGTCCTGATGTTAGATAAGAAGACCTGGCACACAATCAATGTTACCTTTCCTTACCTGAAGTGGTGAGCCAGCATACTGCTGCTATGCATCTAAAATCTGGAATAGCTTATTGATAGAAATTTGTCAGACTAATACAGTGGAGCACTTTAAAAAACTGCTAAAAACCCTCTAATTTAACTTGACTTTCTCATTTTAGTGTAACCCTGATATTCTGTATATGCATTTAATTATGGTTATCATTCATGGAGGCTCCGAAATGCGTACTAACCCCTACTTTCTCTTCTGTTCTTTTTCCGGTTTTCTGTGGTGGTGACCTGCGCCACCACCACCTGATCAAAGCACCGTGCTGTCCCTACATTGATGGATTGAAGGCCAGAGGTCCACATGACCGTCATCATCTAATTCTTCCACGTGAACCCTGAAAACCCTGAGGAGATCATTGATGTTATTTAGAATGTCCAGTGGAGTCTGGGTGGTCTTGTGGCCTCAGAACCCCTGCAGATTATGTTTTTTTCTCCAGCCCTCTGGAGTTTCTTTTGTTTTTTTCTGTCCTCCCTGACCATCGAACCTTACTTTATTCTTTTTTAAATAGTACTGTCTAATTTTATCTTTATATTTTTTCTTTTTTCTTCCTTCATCTTGTAAAGCACTTTGAGCTACATCACTTTTGTGAGCACGTGCTATAAAAATAAATGTTGTTGTTGTTCATCCCGAAGATTTTCAGTAAGGTTTAGGTCAGGGTTCTGTGCAGGCCATTCGAGTTCCTCCATGTCTTTATGGAGCTGTCTTTGTGCTTAGCTGTACAGTCATGAAGGAGCACAAAAGGGCCTTCACAAACGGTTGCCACAAAGTTGGAAGCACGCAACCCTTTACTGGAACCAAGAAGTTCAACTGAAACCCAACCATTTTCCCTCCTCTACCCAACTTTACACGTGGCACTATGCAGTCAAGAAGGTAGTTTTATCCTGGTATCTGCCAAACCCAGATGGGTCCATCAGCCTGCCAGATAGTGAAGCATGATTCATGACTTCTCGTTTCCACTGCTCCAGAGTCCAATGGTGGCCTTCTTTACACCACCCAAGCCAACGCTTGCAATTGTTCATAGTGATCTTGGGCTTGTGTGCTGCTGTTTGGCCATGGAAACCCACTTCATGAATCTCCCAACACAAAGTTCCTGTGCTGATGTTGCTTCCAGAGGCAGTTTGGAACTCTGTTGTGAGTGATGCCACAGAGGAGAGGCCATTTTTACAGGCTATGCATTTCAGCACTTGGTGACCCACCTCATTGAGTCTGCGTGGTCCACCACTTCATGGCCGAGCTGCTGTTGCACTTTGACACTTCCACCTCATAACAATAGCACTTACAGTTGACCGGGACAGATCAAGGAGAGCAGAAATTGTGGCAAAAGTGGTATCTTCAGTATTACCCAGTTTTATTTATCCGTTCAGTCAAGTACGACTCTCAGCCACACTATGCATCAATGCTGTCCAGGGGCCTCAGGTATAAACTGTGCATACACACAGAAATGTTGCTTAAGAACTTTTCCACGTTCAAATCGCGATGCATAAAACCTGCACTTGGCGTAAAGCCACGCACTTTTCCACGGTACCTCATACCTTGTCGTACGCAAGTTCTCTGCTTGGTTTTGCAGACTGGCGGCACCCAGCATCAAAGCAGTGCTACTGTTCCTGTGTGGTTACTCTTTAGTTTCCTGACGTGGCTTTATAAATACACTGAAACTAACCGCATATTGTTTATGAGTGTAACGCATCTGATTGTAATTAACTTGTAACAATATAATGGTCCAGGGAACAGCCACAGTATACCAAATACCATAACTGCTTTAGCGTTGCTACTCTCACTGCACCTTCTTCTTCTTCTTCTTCTTTCAGCTCCTCCCGTTAGGAGTTGCCACAGCGGATCATCTTTTTCCATATTACTCTCACTGCACGACACGGAGTATTTATATCACTGTATCTGAGTGTGAATCACAGCAGCAGCTGATCGGAAAGAGAATTATCGGTATACAGCTTTAAGGACGCGCTGTCTCAGCCACTGCAAAACGTTTTAAAGCCTTTCCTGTACGGACCTTGCGGTTCAGAAACAGTTTAATCCCAAGAACTTTAAATGCACTCAATCAATTACACCTTGTAGAACTGTTTGTACTTATAAGTACAATCACCCCACTGTAAACTTGCACTACAGTTATAATATCGCACAACCTGAGCCACTTTATAAAGCGCGCATTTACATATGATGACGATATCATTTTTAAGATGAAGTGCAGCAAAATATGTTTATTATATTATACAGATAAAACTTTAACTTCATTTAAATAATTTATATTCTTCACTGGGAGTGTCGTGAAGGATAGAATAATTAAACATATACTACAAAGATGTTTCAATGTTCCTTAAACGTTTTGAAGAATCAGTGCTCTAAGCTTACAGATGGCTTAACTTCTATTACAGAGCTGATTGTGTGGTGATTTGGTATTTGGGGAAAGAAGAGGAAGGACTGCAGTGGCGGCTACGCCAATATATATTGAATATAAAACAGAAAGAGAAAATAACAACACAGCTAAAAATGCTTGTGTCATGAGCACGAGGCGGCTATGCAATGTCCGCAATGGACGTAGCCATCCGCTGTGCATAAGATACCATATTGACATCGGCGAGTGAAGGGGCCACCGATACTGTCTCTGCCCAGGGCTGCCACAAGCCTAGAGCCGCCCCTGAGTACTGCTGCAATAAATAATTTCATTGAAGGTCGCACACAATCACTGCGCCATGAAACTCATGTTTAATAACGTGCTTTAACTCCTATCATCATGAAAATGATATCTTGTACTGTATACATCTCAGTATTTTAGTTATTCAGAGAGCTGTAATATCACGAATGTAATGGACTCTGTGTCCAGTTGGAGGAAGAGAGCCGGTTTAAGAAGCAAGTAGTGATTCACACACATAGAGCACATAGAAGATCAAATACAAAACAAAGCATTTAACGTGCTACTTTAGTTACGATGTGATTTGAGAAACTGGTTAATTAAACGATTTTTTTTACGTTAGTTTGACCCATTCTACTGCCATTGTTTGTCAATGGAGAACGCATGGCTATGTGCTTGAGCTTATGCAATGAAACAACTGAACTCAGTAATATGGAGGAGTGTTCACATACCTTTGGCCATATAGTGTGCATTTATATAGCAGCACATTTATGTTTTATAGAATGTCCAGTGGCAGATAGGTGGTCTTTTGGCCTTAGAACCCCTGCAAGTTTATTTTCTCTAGCAAGTCGCCGGCTGGAGTTTTTATTTTCTTGTCATCTCTAGCCATTAGTCCATAGCATCAGACTCCTTTCTAAGCAAAGTGCAGAAGCAATTGAAAGGGCAAATAAAATGTTAAGTTTTATGTACTATAAAAACTGTTAAATATGAATCGAGGGATGTTATGCTTAGGCAATATAACACACTAGTGAGGTCACATCTGGAGTATTGTGTGCACTTTAGTCACCGGCAATAAGGCAGACAGAGTGTCACTTGAAGCTTTGCAAAGGAGATCAACCAAATGCATCTCAGGACTGGGAGATTTGTCGTACTGTGACAGACTGTGAGAATTAAACCTTTTTAGTCTCAGACAGAGGAGACTGCATTGGGACCTAACACAGGTCTTCAAAATTGACACAGGCATTGATAAAGTAGATCCAACAGAATTCTTTCAACTTAAAGGTGAATCACGTGGAAATTAAGGGGAAGTGCCTTTAAGACTGAAGTGAAGAAACACTTCTTGATGCAAAGAGTTGTAGGAATCTGGAAGAAACTACTGAGACACAGAACTGAAGCAGAAACCTAGACAAGCTTTAAGACATCTCTGGATGAGATATAATGACAGCTTTACCATTAGCTAAATTAAACAACCTCGATGGGCAGAGTGATCTCTCATCTGTCAAATTTCTTATGCTCTTTTGTTTGACAAGTTAACCTCTATTTAGAGACTCTGCCATTTATATTACTTGCTTGTTTAGATAGATAGATAGATAGATAGATAGATAGATAGATAGATAGATAGATAGATAGATAGATAGATAGATAGAGGGCAGCACAGTGGTGCAGTGGGTAGCGCTGCTGCCTCGCAGTAAGGAGACATGGGTTCTGTGTGGAGTTTGCATGTTATCCACATGTCTGCGTGGGTTTCCTCCCACAGTCCAGAGACATGCAGGTTTGGTGCATTGGCGATTCTAAATTGTCCCTAGTGTGTGCTTCATGTGTGTGTGCGCGCCCTGCTTTGTGCTCTGTGTTGGCTGGGATTGGCTCCAGCAGACCCCCGTGACCCTGTAATTAGGATATAGTGGGTTGGATAATGGATGGTTGGATAGATAGATAGATAGATAGATAGATAGATAGATAGATAGATAGATAGATAGATAGATAGATAGATAGATAGATAGATAGATAGATAGATAGATAGATAGAGGGCAGCACAGTGGCACAGTGGGTAGCGCTGCTGTCTCGCAGTTAGGAGACCTGGGTTCGCCCTGCGTGGAGTTTGCATGTTCTCCCTGTGTCTGCATGGGTTTCCTCCGGGTGCTCCGGTTTCCTCCCATAGTCCAAAGACATGCAGGTTAGGTGCATTGGTGATCATAAATTGTCACTATCGTGTGTTTGGTGTGTGGGTGTGTGTGTGTGTGTGTCCTGTGTTGGGCTGGCGCCCTGCCCGGGATTTGTTTCCTGCCTTGCGCCCTGTATTGGCTGGGATTGGCTCCAGCAGACCCCCATGACCCTGTAGTTAGGATATAGATAGATAGATAGATAGATAGATAGATAGATAGATAGATAGATAGATAAGGCACTATGATAGATAGATAGATAGATAGATAGATAGATAGATAGATAGATAGATAGATAGATATTGTCTTGATTCTCTCCCCAGGCACTACCTCCAAAGTTTGTGTTTATTTGTTTCATTTATTATTGTATTTAGTTTTGTAGGTTTGTTTTTCATTTTATTTAATTATTTATCCTTTGTAATTTTTCCCTAATTTCTTGCAAAGCACTTTGAGCTACATATCTTGAATGAAAATGTGCAATAGAAGTTAATATTGTTGTTTAATTAACCATCAGCATCAATTTCAAATACAGCCTTTTACAATGATCACAATTTTCAAAAGAGTTTACATTCGTAGCAGAACAAAACTTAAAGCATAATTAGATCTTGCCTGAAAGACCAAGCTTTAGGGGCCCTGGTATGTATAAATGCCACTGCCACCTGATTCGGTCCACTGAGCCGTTGAGTTGCATTAGAAATAAATTGTTCAATGCAGGTGGCACATTGTTTAATGTTGCATGCTTCCTTACAGCTCCATTAGATTGGGTTCATATCCCAGGTCAATCACTGTTTGTATTGTACCTGTAATGTGCCTTGGATTGATGTGCAGTATGAAGAAACACAATCCATAAATAGTGACTCACAGCACCAGGGTCACAGTTTCAATTCCCAGCCTTTTCACTTTCTGTGTGGAGTTAGAACATTCTCCAAAAGCCCACATGGGTTTTCAATGAGTAATGCAGTAACCTCCTTTTCTTTCTGTTCTCTGTTATGTATTATGTCTAAACATATTCACTTTCTTGTTATAGTTGTTGTTTTTGAGTTATATAATGTCATATGTTAATGTATTTTCTATTATGTCTACTGTAATGTACTGTCCTTTTAAATGTGCCTCCATTCCTTGTGTTTTGTGTGTGAAGCCCAAGGAGGCGGGGCCACCCTGATGTCTCAGCTGCTGGCTCCTCCTTCTGGCTATTTTTTTACAGTCAGAATTGAGATCCAGCAGTCGAGTACTGATGTTGTTTTTTGTCATTTATATTGTTTTTTTGCGGATTTACTGGTTGCTGGCATATATTTTGTTGTGATATGGGTTTTGTTAATAATTTTTTGCTCACTTTGGTTATCATTTTTTATCTTATATTCATTTTAGGGGTTTTTCCTTAGCCAGAGAATTATTCTGTCAGCTTTTTTGAGCATGACTAGAAGATACACTTGGAAATAACAAAAAGGGGTCGAGAACAAAAGGAAAATGAGACAAAAACAGGAGAGAGGATTCAAGGCTGAGATAAAAAAGCATAAGGTAAACTCACAGTAACATGTCAGTAGAGTTCTGTACAAGACACTTTTGAGAGTCTTGGAATCCACAGATTGGAGAACAAAATGACTTCCAAGCTATCCTTGTATCGTGACATGTTGGTTAAGCACAGGTAACAACCTCAGGCCATGCCTCTAAAAACACGGGAACAACAGGATTACAAAATGGCGGCAACTGAGGATCTAAAACAGCATTGCAAAACAAAACACAACATCTGAATCTTTATGAAATTCAAGCAAAAAATAAAACAAACGTCAGTTTAAAAAACCTAAAATAATCGTCATAAAACAAATCATAACAAGAATTAATTCCTGTCATTTCTTTTCTATTCTCCTACTACTTTGAGAGTCGTATCATTTTGTGGACTGCTTTAGTAATCATTTTGTTTCTTAACGATCAGCGTGTCCTCAGAGACTGTGACCCATTGGTGATCATCACGATGGGTTTAATGGTGCGCTGAAGGTGCACTTCCTCATCTGAACCATGGATTCAAAACCCTTACTAAGTTCTTGATAAACATTCTTGTTATAGCTTTTTGGTTCTGACCTTCTTGCTGTGAAATTTTGACTTTGATTTTGTCTGACACTCTGGCTTCATTGTTGATCTCCAGGTCTGACGATTTTATGTTTAAATGTGCATCTACCATTTCCTCATAAAATGTCGCTTGTCAGTGCACTTGGATTTGTTCTTGGATTGTGCTTTGGGACCCGTTTGCTTGGGACTGCCTCTTAGGCAACCCCTTTTTAATCTTTCGACCATTCTTGTTATATTTGTCTGTTTCGATAGATAAATCTCCCATTTATAAAGATTCTGTGGTTTCCATTTTGTGGACAAGCCAGGGGTTTATGGTCATTCCCCTCCTTGCCTTATTTTGTAACTTGTATTTAGATCTTTTGCCAGCTCTCCTCGTTTGGGGACCTGCTAGGCAGGAAGCCAGCAGTTAGCAGAAAGGAGTACTTGGACTGGTCTGACCTTCATCTGGGCTAACCAGTGAAAGGCCTGGTTTGCCTTTTTTTTTATATTTTGGAGGTCTCACACCAATTTTTCCCATGTTTGTGACTACCTATCACAACGGTATCCTGTGGTGGCTTTCTTTGCCACTGTCACCTGATCAAAGTACTCTTCAGCAGCCTTGGACACTGGGAGGGATGAGGACGCTAAAACTATTTGTGAGACCTGCTGGATCATATCTTCTAGCATAGTGCATCAAAATAATATTGAAGGACTTTGTCACATTTATGTACTACAAAACGCCTGGTTTCAGGGTGGTCTTTTGGCCTTTTTACACCTAGAAGTTTATTGTCGCCTGCAGCCTGTTGGCAAAAGTTTGTGTTTAGCTCTCCTCCTTGGCGTTTTGACTGTAACATACAGTATGTTATCGTATCGGACTCTGACGTTAGCCATTATATCTCTTAGATGCTTAAAAACTTCTTATGGTCAACAGTAATTTGTCCTTAGTTTGGTTACAAAATTTTCCATTTATATTTATTTATTTGCTTTTATTCTTTTATCTTCATAATTATACACTTTCTTTTACTGTATCTTTTGTAAATCACATTGTGCTACACCTTTTCCACGAAAATGTGCTACATACAGGGCCGGATTAAGGTGGGTGCTATTGACGCTGCAGCATTAGGCCCATTCCTGAAATAGGCCCAGATGAAAACAAACGAAAACTTTCCAGAAGCTGAACAGTTTTCCTTTGCTATATTAACCTTAAAATAATTCTTAGAATGAAATTTGGAGTCCGACTTTCAGACGCCTAGACACAGCGTCATTTATTATACAGTTACTATTGTTCTTTGCGCTGTGACATAACTATAACGTTGTTGTGTTTATTGTTAAACGACGATTTCAAGTTAATGTTATCAATTTTACATTAAACAGTTTACTTAGTAGTTTAGCTGTGTTTTGTGCAATATCTTGGGGATTCTTGCCACTTTATTATTGTTCTGTAAGTGCCACGTAGTAAATCATTTTTAAATGATTATTTGTAAAGGTAAAACTAAAAGCCAGTCCACAGGACCGGCATGGATGTTTAGAATTTTTAAAATCCTCGACAGGATTCTGGTCTATTAAGAAAATTTAATTGTGGACAAATTTTTACCCTCAAGAGTCTGAACTGAGTCACTTTGACCCAATGTCTCTGCAAATTCATTTTTTCTTACTCTGTTTCGTAAGAGAATTGCAAAATTTTGTATATTTCATTGTTAGGTTTTCTGCATTAAGTGCACTTTTCAGACAATTGCTATTGAATGTTGATGTTACATAGTTTAATGTTAATCTCGAGTTGTTATGATACTACGTCGTTATTATTATTCATGTTCAATAAAGGCTGGCTGGTTGTGACGCAAGCAATTAAGTAAGGCTCCTTGGTCGGTTAAAGTGCACGAATGAGTACGGTGAGTGTCGAATGCACAGGCACCAATGCCGAGAAAAAGTAGGCTTTTTTTGTGCTGCAGCATCAGGCCCAATTTCGTGTTAATCCGGCCCTGGCTACATAAACTGGTCCGTTATCAGTGTGAGCTTCAGTATGTAATATGATGGACTGGCATTTCATCCAGGGTTGGATCAGGGCTGTTAAATGTTGGCAAGATTTTGTATTTTTAACTATTTATCGGTGTAAAGATTGAATAGTTCAGAGCATGTGTGTTGTGTTGCTGTGGCAGCCATATTGGAGTGTGAGTGGGCTTGATGTTCTCCCATGGTGTGCATGGGGTTTGTGAGGGCACATTAATGGAGCGAGAAAAGCCATCAGCTTGACATTCATAGTCTGCAGAGCAGAAGTGGTGTTGTGTAAATTTAAAGCAATACTTTGCTGAAGAAAATTGTGTGTGGCGTATTTAGTTGTTCTAATTATGGGGTAGTTGAGCTGAAGACGTGTTTTGAAAAGTATTTAAGGCCCAGGGTGGGTACAAGAGGGCTGTTTTTGTTTTTGGTATCTGTTGTGGCCTGCAGGGGGCACACCAGCCACCCAAACCCTACACATGAAGACATCAGGCACAGGATTCTCCACACAAAACACGTTTATTTGGTGAAGAAACTCTTTTCTTTTGCTCCCCACAGTGGCACGAAACAATTTAGCATAGTACTTTTCTCTTTGTCTCTTCTCCCTTTCTCTCTCTTTTCTCTCCCTCCATTCCTCCTCCTGACTATGACCTTTGGAGTAGCAGCATCCGGCTCCGTTTAAGTTGCAATTGGGAGCACTCCAGGTGGCCCATTAGCATGTTCTGGAAGTACTCCCAGGTAAACTGTCAAACGATATAAACTGCTGACCAATCAAAAAACGTCTTCACTGCAAATATGTAGCATTGACCGTGTGTAAAATGGAACCAAAATACAGTCTGTACACCAAGGTTATTATAGTTTTGCCTTTTTATATTAGTCTTTATTTCTATATTTTTTCTGACCTTACTTAGAAATTCAGTTTAGTTTTAATTTAGTTTTTATTTCACAAAGACATTTCTATTTTATTTTTATATCTATTAGTTTTAGTTTTAGTAATTAAGGTATGGTTAAAGAATTACTATGGCGTTTAGTTTAGTAGGATTTGGATATAATATGAGTTTAATGTTACTGGAAGCTTACTACACTACATGGTTTACTATCTGGTTTTGTTGTTGTCTGATAAAAACAAGCATAATCAAAACCAGATACAGAATATGAACAATTTTATAGAATTTTATGATTTTTTAAGATATTTTCTATGTCATTTGTGCTGAAAAAATGTGCATGTATTGTTGCCACTTTTTATCTTTTCCTTTTATAACCCAGAATGGACCAATTTGTAATGAAATTCAGATGAATTTTAAGGTTTGAGGGTTTTTTACTCTAAATGTCTACTGCACGCAACATATCCCACTACAAGACAATGTGCCTATAATGAATGCCTTCAATATTGCACTGAAATGTCTCTCATACTGGGCTTTGTTATTTTCTAGCAGCCATATTGATCTTTGATTCCATCTAAGGCACATACAATTTATAGACAGAATTTTGCCACCTGCAAGCCTGAAAAGATATCAAAAAAATTAGAAAATAGATTCTACTGTGTTCTGACAGGTGTGATCATGAACATCATGGAGGATATAGAGGGTTGGATAATGGATGGTTGGATAGATAGATAGATAGATAGATAGATAGATAGATAGATAGATAGATAGATAGATAGATAGATAGATAGATAGATAGATAGATAGATAGATAGATAGATAGATAGATAGATAGATAGATAGATAGATAGATAGATAGATAGAGGGCAGCACAGTGGAGCAGTGGGTAGCGCTGCTGCCTTGCAGTTAGGAGACCTGGGGACCTGGAAAATCATGGGGGCTTAGGAAGAACACGGTTCTTAAGCTTGAATCAGTGTGCAGACCCCTCCTAGCTGTATTATTAAACAATTTCAGGCATTTGAATTATATCTTGATATACAAAAAGTGCAAAGAAAGGTGGCACAGTAAATAGCTTTCTATCTCGCACACTTTACACGCAAATGCTGTGTGAACACTTGCTCTCCGTCACCAGCCACCATTCACTGGATGAAATATATGCTGGTGGCTCTTGATGGATTACTTTCTGTTTTAGAATTATAAGGGTTAAGGACTATTGCAAAGAGTATTCATTCAAAAATGAAAACTAAAAATGTTTTTAATAAATTATTATTTTATTTTAGTTAGTTTTTTCAGCTGCTTTAATAGTTTTGATTAGTTTTAGTTTATCATTTCGGTTTTATTAATTATTTTATTTCAGTTTATGAAAATGTTATTTTAATAATAGTTTCAGTTTTGATTTTAATTTTCGTTAACTATAATAACCTTGTTGTACACTATATTCATCACTTTGAAGTGTAATATGTTTGTCACGTCAACGCACATAATATTGACGTCAGGGTGATATGATTTACTGTGCATGCAAATCGTCATTTAGCTGGTATGGCTGCATTTCCCACTTTATTGAGGGTGTAGTCATTTCCCAGGTTCTCCAAAATATTGCGCACGCATGGCTCAGAACTGCTTTATATACAGTACAAGCATGTGCTCCTGTCAGGTTTTCTTTTATAAATCCTGATGTTTGAGTGTAAAGTTGGGTGCACATTTCAATCCTCTTTTTGTGTGTACTCATTAGACATATATAAACGAAAGACCTGTGTGTAGGGGTGGCACAGTGGCGCAGTGGGTTGCGCTGCTGCCTTGCAGTTAGAAGACCCGAGTTTGTATGTTCTCTCTGAGTCTGCGTGGGTTTCCTCCGGGTACTCCGGTTTCCTCCCACAGTCCAAAGACATGCAGGTTAGGTGTATTGGCAATTTTAAATTGTCCCTACAGTAGTGAGTGCTTGGTGTGTGAGTGTGTGTGTGTGCCCTGTGTTGGGCTGGCGCCCTGCCTGGGATTTGTTCCCTGCCTTGCGCCCTGTGTTGGCTGGGATTGGCTCCAGCAGACCCCCGTGACCCTGTAGTTAGGATATAGCGGGTTGGGTAATGGATGGATGGACCTGTGTGTGTGTGTGTGTTTATGGAGCAGTCTGCTCCTGTCACACTAAGCCATAGCCACAGGAGTTGGTGTGAATTCTATGGAAGACGTAGAAGCTTATACTGTACAAGTGCGACTTGCACTTGGTGTATGCATTTTTCATATTTTTCAGTGCTTGCACGCACCTCATTTCTCATTCATTTCATGCAGACAAACTCAGCGTCGTAGTACATACATGATGATACTTTCACACAACGACCTACCATACGTTTGCCTGAGACTGATTCCAGTCTGTCCCGCTCAATTTGTGCCACAGCTGCACTCAACTACACATCTGTCAAGATATGACCTGTCCCAGCCCACTTAGCTGACTCTTCTACAAGTTGACCAATATACTAAACCTGTTAGGGGGAGTCTTCGGGTAGTTTTTCGTCCTGAAGACCAGACACAGCTAGTCTACATATAAATGAGGCCCTAGATCAGGGGTGGGCAAAGTCAGTCCTGGAAGGCCACAGTGGCTGCAGGTTTTTGTTCCAACCCAATTGCTTAATAAGAAGCTCTTATTGCTCAAGTATCACTTCTGCTTCACTTTAGTTGTCTCGCTCATTAAGATTTTGAACCCTTATTGCTTATTTTAGTCGTTTTTTAATTGCTCCTAATTAGCAATAAGATGCCAATGACAAAAGAAACCAGCAGTTCTCCATTCAGCTTGTTATCATTTACTCCTGTGTGTATTTATCATGCACGATTTGGTTTAATTAAATACTTGGAAGGAAAGTGAAGAGAAAAAAGTGAAGGACTGAGAATAACTCGTCTGTTTTAGACTTCAAATCATTAGGATGATATCCTTTAAAAGGAAAATTAAATCTAGAATATGAGAATGACCTGACATAGCAGAGTTAAAGCACTATGAAATTAATAAGCCATGAAATTAAATTATTGGCAAGGATTGGTTTTTAATTAAGCAACTGGGTTGGAACAAAAACCTGCAGCCACTGCGGCCCTCCAGGACTGACATTGCCTACCCCTGCCCTATGATGCTTGGCTTGCTCTGACAGACTGGTAATTGTGCAAGTTGCTTAATTGAGAATTGCGTTACATTTGTACCTACTGTAAGGGTGTTTTAATTGATTTTAATGTTAACCCTCAACTTATTATGCCATGAATGGGATTTCCTATTACCAACAGCAGCCGCTTAGTGTGACTACCACAGTGTTCACAATCTCACCCATAATGCACAGAATGTCATGTACCGTATATACACCATGGATAAGCTCCCCCGCGGATAAGTCGGGACTTGATTTTATAGTATAATTTCTGGTATTTTATGATGTCGGTCTTATAAGTCGAATGCGGAAAACTCACGCTATTAGTCCAAGAGATTATGAATGCTAACGCCGACCTGAGAGAGTAACCACAGAGGGAGCACACAGCCTTTTTATTCTATGTATTGTGCCCACCTGACCATGCAGTAATACTCAAACTATTCCGAAGTGACCTTTGTACTGTTTTGTGTTTTTTGTATCTCACACCCTCATACACCTTTATCATAAGAGCATCCCTTATCTACGATGGAGCATTCAATCAGAAGAAAATATGAAGCTGGTTTTAAATGAAAAGTCGTTGAAGTGGTGTAGGAAATTGGTTACTGAGCTGCTGCAACAAAATTCGATGCATCTGAGAAACTGATGTGAGATTGGAGGAGGCAAAAAAAAAATTTAATTGTTGCCTTTTTGAACGGCCATATAAGTCGGGGTCTGATTTTTTGATCGATTTTTTAGGTTTAAAGACCCGACTTATACATGAGTATATATCGTGTCACGCATGGGCGAGTAGGCGGCCGCGGGCGGACCCGAAATCACTTCGAAGGACGTTTGTCGGTAGGGAATGGCGGGGTACTAACCTTTCTGCTTTCTCTTTCAGGAAAAAAGACGCTACGCCACCATAACCTGACCGCACCACGTCCACTTCCGCCCTTCCTCCGCCATCTTCCCTGACGTCACGAATCCCGTCATCCCTCACGCCTCCTTCCCAGCATTCCTCCACTTCCGGCTCCTCCTGTATAAAAATGGCCGACGGCGCATGTAAAGTCGTCGGCGCATAAGCAAAGTTTTGTTTATCCTTATGACCAAGTGATTTGTTCTGTACAAAGAATTTTCAGTTTGTTACAGTATACGGGGCCGGAAAACCCCAACCCTTGACGCTGTGTTGTCCTCTTTATTTTACAATGGTATTTAGATCAGCTCCATGTTGGATTTCATTCATGCCTCATGAGAACTTCTCCAGAGTTCACTTGGTACTACACTAAGACCAACCTCTCCAGAGGGTCTTAGTATAGTTGTTTTGGTCCGCACCAGGGTGCGATTGCACAAGAGTTCAAACAAAAATTTTCCAAATGGAAATATCTGTATTCACAGTAGGACGCGTGTAAATTAAAGGCCCGATGTGTGCATGGGAAGCACAGCTAATTATTCGTAATCCACAAATATTTCTGCACTCCTCCAGAAACAACCTCCCTGCCCCGCACAGACAGTGGTATTGTCCATTGTCGATATTTTGAAATGATGTTGTGAACCTTCAAGACATCACACAGCCCTAGTGAGCAGAGAGGTTTGTGGGTGACAATCTGATTCCAGTAGTACTGTGCAGAAGGGAATGATGGATTTCAAAGGATGTTGGAATGGGAGAAGACAGTAAAGGCTTTTCAAAAATGAAGGCATCGGTAAGTTCTTTTGATCAGGCCTCCTGGAATAACGAGGGGGTGGAGGTATGCAGCAGATCAAGGGAAAGTGCTGATGAGGATTTCTGTTGGTGATAAGAAGATTTGGGGATTTTAAGAAACTTTATTCTCATTTATGATATGGAGAGCCAATATGAACACTGTTTACATTAAACAAGTACACACTGATGTTTTGTGTGGAGAAATTGCACACTTTTAATAAAATTCATGAAGTAAAAGATAATCAAAATGAATGGTACTGGGTAGAGGGCACAGAGCATCTCAACCCATCTTCCACTCTGCACGTACTGTAGCTGGATTAAATAGGCCTGAAAATGGACAAAGTGAATATACACAGTGAGCTGCTCTCATGCCATTGAGCTACGGTCACAAGTATCAGAACACCAGTGAAGCCCCAATAAATCATGGATGATCCAAAAACAGAGGCTCCAGACTGAATCTGCCAACAATAAATGCAACACATGAAGTGTCTCCACTTGTGCCTCCATTGTCTTCTTCTCTGGAATGTCTGCAGTTTCTGGCAAATCAGCTGAACGGTCAAAGAGGTTTGTGAGGAAGTTGCATACTGAATAATGAACAGTTTGAATTCGCTGGGGGCTGTCGATGAGCAATTTGCTTTGCATTACTTTCTTCTCCTTCTCGCTATCCAAGACAGAGTGATAATGTACCACCATTAAGAGCCATTAAAGCAATTAACACCTTGTCAGGGGAGGCCAAGGAGAGACAATATTTTCAAGATGCACATGAGGTTAAAAACCAGAGCATAACTCTACGACTTGGTCGACATCAGTCAGGAAATTAACCAGTTGGTTACTGGAGAGCTGGAGACTCAGGCCATCAAATTCTTTATAGGTTATCGCAAATCTTAGTGCTTTTGCAGTCTGCAGCAGATGCCATGAAGCAGACATAGTTTTGGATGACCACCAGCTTCACTTTGAGTCACATCCTGGATGAATTTCCTTCATTTCTTTCCAAGGTGTTGCTCATGTTCTCTCCTTCTGTGGTGTTCCCAGCCTATTTTACTTCTGGGGCACGAGGCATTACAGGGTCTACTACCCTCCTCAATGGCCCCTCTTTTCACTTTATGTCAGTTACTATTCCTTTGCCAGTGTGAATCTCTGTCATTTGTTTAGGTGTGGGTGAGATGTTACCTTGTCATGTGCCATCCTGGTGATCTCTTAGCCTTTGGCAACACCTTCTAAGTAACAAAAGTTGAAAACTACCTTTAGTCAACAATTTCCATTCACAGTGCGGAAGCTTATAAAGAAAAGCAGTCAAACAATGGTTATATCCGGAACTGCAAAGTTGGAAGATGTTTTGCTTGAGCCAGAATGCATTTTCTGACTCATGTGTACCTTCTGTTTGGTTGCTATTCTGGTTAATTCTAAATTATTATGTGCCTCATATACAGAATTTGACAGTTTTTTAGGTTTGTTTATCACATATTATTTTTGCACTGTATCTCTAAAATTTCAGCTATTTTTTATGATTTGTGGGGCCACCCTGATGTCACTGCTGCTGCGTTCTCCTTCTGTTCTTTACATTGAGGTCAGAGATAAGGACACAATGGTGATTCATTGAGTATTGTTCAGACTTTTTCTCATGATTTCAAACTTACTGGATTATTTTGCTTTTTTTTTTTTTTTTGATTTTGTTATCTGGATTGTGTATTGTCAAGGCCTCAGACTGCTTTGTAGGCCAATCTTTTTTATGCTTGTAAGAGCCATTTCCTAGTTACTTAAGATTCATAAATGTTTTACTAAATGATAGTACATAATCTATGGGAGGTTCCTATAACCCCCATCAGTTGAATTGAAATGGTATACAGTGATCCCTCGCTATATCGTGCTTCGACTTTCGCGGCTTCACTCTATCGCGGATTTTAAATGTAAGCATATCTAAATATATATCACGGATTTTTCGCTGGTTCGTGGATTTCTGCGGACAATGGGTCTTTTAATTTATGGTAGATGCTCCTTTAGTTTGTTTGCCCAGTTGATTTCATACAAGGGACGCTATTGGCGGATGGCTTAGAAGCTACCAAATCAGTGGATGTATTACATATTAACTAAAACTCCTCAATGATATAAGATATGCTTCCCACGCGGTGCTTGATTGTTTGCTTTTCTCTCTCTCTCACCCTCTCTGACATTCTCTGTGCCTGACGGAGTGGAAGATACGGACGCTCCTCTAAAAAATGCCGCTTTATCGCGGTGCTTCGGCATACTTAAAAGCCCAACAGCCCTATTGATTTTTTGATTGTTTGCTTTTATCTCGCTCTCTCTCTCTGACATTCTCTGCTCCTGACGGCGCTCATTTGAAGAGGAAGCTATGTTTGCATTCTTTTAATTGTGAGAAAGAACTGTCATCTCTGTCTTGTCATGGAGCACAGTTTAAACTTTTGACTAAAGGGTGTTATTTCATGTCTAGAGCGCTCTAATAATGTTAACAGTGTGGGAGAGTTTATAAGGGCTTAAAATATATAAAAATAACTACACAAACATATGGTTTCTACTTCGCGGATTTTCATCTTTTCATCCTTCGCGGGGGTTGCGTTCCAGATCGAGGAGGGATTACTGTATTCTAACTATTTCTAGCTTATCTGACTAAACATTATTCTCAGTTAGTGATCAGCCTTGCCATGTGTAAGGTGTAGAGGGCACATGGTTTTAAACTGCTTTTTTGAGACTTCTAGGTGGCCTCAAAACCTTTTTCTCATGTCTGCATCCTCAATTCATAACCATCAGATATTTAGTCTCAGGTTTCAGGAAGTCATTATTCATCATTTTTGTTTCTCTGTTATATTGGTTATTTTATGGGCACCACCATTGTGTGTGTCAACTACTATGACACTTCATTCTCACGTCAGCAGATCGAAATGAGGTACTGTAATCAGATAATAAAGCACCTGGCTTCCATACTTTGACAATAATAAAAGAAATACTCACTTAAGAAATCAGTTTCAAAGTGTAAAGCATTTTAGCAAAGCATCTTAGCTTTTCACCGTGCCATCGTCTTCTAGTTCATGTTTGCCAGCCTCAGATCTTTAGTATTCTGGGCCCTACTTTTGTCCGACTCTTTTAGGATTTTTTAAAAACCACTTCCACAAAGACATTTCTACATCATCTTTCAATTGAAACTCACAGCTGAAACGTAGGGCAGGTATATTCTATTGAACACAGCATGTTTGTTTGAATATTTATAAAATCAGTAATTTAATGCTTTTACATTTTAAATAGTGTAGAAGAATATTACCAAGAACAGGTGGAGAGGAGCCTGAACAGATTTTTATTGAGATGAATAAGATAAGGAAATGAAAGGAGTATTTCTTTTAGGGCAGACACCATATATACCATACCACAGGTCCGCCACGCCCTCGACCCTCTACAGTTCGCATACCAGGAGAAGGTGGGAGTGGAGGATGCCATCATCTACATGCTACACAGATCCCTCTCCCACTTGGACAGAGGCAGTGGTGCTGTAAGAATTATGTTTCTGGACTTCTCTTGTGCCTTCAACACCATCTAACCTCTGCTCCTTAGGGACAAGCTGACAGAGATGGGAGTTGATTCACACCTGGTGCCATGGATCATGGACTATCTTACAGACAGACCTCAGTATGTGTGTCTCATGAACTGCAGGTCTGACATTGTGGTCAGCAACACTGGAGCGCCGCAGGGGACTGTACTTTCTCTGGTCCTGGTCAGCCAACATACATCAGACTTCCAATACAACTCGGAGTCCTGCCACGTGCAAAAGTTCGCTGATGACACTGCTATCCTGGGCTGCATTTGGAGTGGCCAGGAGGAGGAGTATAGGAACCACCTACACCTGAACACCAGCAAAACCAAAGAGCTGGTGGTGGATTTTAGGAGGACCAGGCTCCTCATGGACCCCATGATCATCAGAGGTGACTGTGCAGAGGGTGCAGACCTATAAATACTTGGGAGTACAGCTGGATGATAAATTGGACTGGACTGCCAATACTGATGCTCTGTGCAAGAGAGGACAGAACCGACTATACTTCCTTAGAAGGCTGGCGTCCTTCAACAGCTGCAATAAGATGCTGCAGATGTTCTATTAGACAGTTGTGGCAGACACCCTTTTCTACGCGGTGGTGTGCTGGGGAGGCAGCATAAAGAAGAGGGACGCCTCACACCTGGACAAACTGATGAGGAAGGCAGGCTGTATTGTAGGCACGGAGCTGAACAGTTTGACATCTGTGGCAGAGCAATGGGCACTAAGCAGACTACTGTCAATCATGGAGAATCCACTGCATCCACTGAACAGGATCATCTCCAGACAGAGGACAGACTGCTGTCACCATCCTGCTCCACTGACAGACTGAGGAGATCGTTCCTCCCACACACTATGCGACTCTTCAATTCCACCCGGGGCGGTAAACATTAATATTATACAAAGTTATTGTCTGTCTGTTATACCTTCATTGTTATCACTCTTTAATTTAATATTGTTTTTTATCAGTATGCTGTTGCTGGGGTATGTTAATTTCCCCTTGTGATTAATAAAGTATCTATCTATCTATCTATCTATCAATCAATCAATCAATCAATCAATCAACATTTATTTATATAGCACATATTCATAAAAAAATGTAGCTCAAAGTGCTTTACAAAATGAAGAACAGAAAAATAGAAGACACAATAAAAAATAAACATAAGTCAACATTAATTAACATAGAATAAGTAAGGTCCGATGGCCAGGGTGGACAGAAAAAAACAAAAAAAAAACTCCAAGAGCTGGAGAAAAAAAATAAAATCTGTAGGGATTCCAGACCACGAGACCGCCCAGTCCCCTCTGAATGAAACCCCAATGAAACAGTCCTCTTTGTATTTAGGGTTTTCATGGAAGGACCTGATGACGATGGTCACGTAGACTTCTGCCTTTCAGTCCATCAATGTTGGTGCATCAGGATGCTTTGAGTAGGTGGAGGTGGCGCAGGCCGCCACCACAAAGAAACCGGAAAAAGAAACAGAAGAGAGAGTTGGGGTATCTATCTATCTATCTATCTATCTATCTATCTATCTATCTATCTATCTATCTATCTATCTACTTTGTCACACATGTGCGATTAGGGGACAGTCAAAAGGCTCGATGCTGCTTGAAAGAACAAGAGAAAGGGAACTGGAACGAAGCACTGATGCTTTTCTCTCCTTTTATTTACAAGAACAACAACATTTATTTCTATAGCACATTTTCATACAAATAATGTAGCTCAAAGTGCTTTACACGATGAAGAAAGAGAAAAAAATACAAAATAAATAAGAATTAAAATAAGGGGACACTAATTAACATAGAATAAAAGTAAGGTCCGATGGCCAGGGAGGACAAAAAAAACAAAAACAAACTCCAGACGGTTGGAGAAAAAAATAAAATCTGCAGGGGTTTCAAGGCCACAAGACGCCAAGTCCCCTCTGGGCATTCTGCCTCACATAAATGTCCTCAATCAGTCCTCATGGTATTCAGGGTTCTCATGGAAGAACTTGATGACGGTCATGTGGACTTCTGGCCTTCAATCCATCAATGTAGGGACATCAAGGTGCTTTGATCAGGTGGTGGTGGTGCAGGTCGCCACCACAGAAAACCGGAAAAAGAACAGCAGAGAAAGTAGGGGTTAGTACGGATTTTGGAGCCACCGTGAATAATAATAATAATTAATTGAATATACAGAGCATCAGGATTTAACTAAGATGAAGCTGTGAGAAAGCCATGGTAAAGTAATGTGTTTTCAGCAGTTTTTGAAAGTGCTCCACCGTATTATCCTGGCGAATTTCTATCAGTAAGCTATTCCAGATTTTAAGTGCATAACAGCAGAAGGCCACCTCACCAGTTCTTTTAAGTTTAGCTCTAATTCTAAGCAGACACTCATTTGAAGATTTAAGGTTACGATTTAGAGTGTAAGGTGTACGACATTCTGAAATATAAGAGCGAGATTATTTAAGTCTAAACCACTACCATTCTACAGAAAAACGGCAGAATAAAACGCTCCTACCCAGCAAAACACTCCACTTTCCACCTCCATCCCGACAGTATAGAAGACTTCTCTTCCGGCTCCATGGAATTACCTCACGTCCGGTCTCCTCCCGATGGCCTCAGTTCCATCCCTTTGCTTCTGACGTCATCTCCAGCCACTGCTATCTACGACATCCTGCTATTGATCTCAATTCCTCTCCGTTAATTGTACTTCCCGTATCGTCTCCATAAAAACCTGAGAATTTATTTCTGATCTTTTTGACTGAACTGGGACCTACAGCTAGTATATGGGGAGGCTCCCCAACACTTAATCTGTGTCTCTGTGCTTTTGTTTTTATCACAACTTGTCATAAAAAATAAAACAGGTAGAACTGAAAAACAAGATGAC
This sequence comes from Polypterus senegalus, assembly GCF_016835505.1. Classification (NCBI taxonomy): domain Eukaryota; kingdom Metazoa; phylum Chordata; class Cladistia; order Polypteriformes; family Polypteridae; genus Polypterus; species Polypterus senegalus. The sequence continues at coordinate 325,693,029 of NC_053154.1, forward strand.
AAGTTCGACAGCAAACAAAACCTGAGGATGAGACTAAATCATAAACCCCTAAACTGAGAGGACGTCAAAAGCAAACTCATTTCTCAGTAAGCTCAAACCAAAAAAATAAAACACAAAAACAGTCATATTTGTTTAAAGAATACAAAAGCTGGAATACTGAATCACTCACGTCATCATCTTAAATAGTCGCAGCACAATAACATCAGCAGCATCAGTCAAATGTTATGTCTCGGAATCCTAAAACATGTAATTTTCCAAAGGTTGCAAAAGCATTTCCAATAAAGGCCACTAGAAGTGGTTGAACTGCCAAAACCTAGCTACAAACACAGAAACTTCATAAAAATTGAAAGGTTTTATTTCTCACAAAATATACTCTGTAATACGGTGACGCTCTGAAGAGCGCAATGACAAAATGGAGTCACCTAAAACCACAAGGAAATCTAAACAGAGTCCCAAAGTGCAATCCAGAAACAAAGCAAAAAAAAAAACAAAACAGAGCAAGAAGGTTCAAATATCAACAAAATTTTACAAAGCACAGTAAAGACCCGCTAAATTTATAGGGAAGAGGGCAGCTCCTGTGATGGGCAGGTGGCCCCGCCTCCTGGGGAACCACACACAAAACACATGGCAAATAATTAAGGCATTGAAACTTAAACACAAGCAATGGCAAATAAACACACATGAAATTAAGACATACAAAAGAACCAAAAGGCATAAAGATGACATCAAACATGAACTGAACTCCCTGGTTGCGATATGACGCCTGCTCATTACAACATTTCTCATTCCCAGATCGGTCACCCTTCACAAAAGAAAAACATATTCCAACATAGCGAATGTAGAAGAGTTGCTTTATGTGGCACTTGTTGTGTTTTGTACAGTTTGAACTCCACATACCTGCACACAAGGCATTACGGTCCTTTTAGAGATGACAGAGATGTTTTTGTAAACTTCATGAAAATTCTGGTTTTGACGGAGATCATTTTGTTTAAAAATGTTATTTTTAAATTTAAAATGTAGTAGTGTGGAAATAGAGATAGAAACAGGGAAATCAGGAAATACAGGCAAGAAGTCGTAATTAAAAGCCAGCTAAATGGGGTAAACAAAACCAAAATATACATCAGCCGACCACTTTATCTGGTATACTTTGCTAGTACCAGGTCGGACCCCCTTTTACCTTCAGAACCACTGCAATTCTTAGTGGCACAGATTCACCAAGGTGCTGGAAACATTCCTCTGGGATTTGGGACCATATTGACATGATAGCATCACATGGTTGCTGCCCATCCATGATGCAAATCTCCTGTCCCGCCACATCCCAAAGGTGCTCTAATTGGATTGAAATCTGCTGACTGTGGAGGCCATTTGAGTCCAATGAACTGTCATTTTCAGGAAACCAGTTTGAGATGATCTGAGCTATGTGACATGACGCGTTATCCTGCTGGAAGTGGCCATCAACAGATGGGTACACCGTGGTCATAAAGGGATGGACATGGTCAGCAGCAATACTCAGGTAGGCTGTGGCATTTAAACAATGCTCAGTTGGTAATGAGGGGCCCAAAGTGTGCCAAGATAATATCCCCCACACCATTACACCACCACCACCAGCCTGAACTATTGCTACAAGACATAATGGATGCCCTGCTATCTTGTTGTTGACGTCAAATTCTAACCCTACCATCTGAATGTCACAGCAGAAATTGAGACTCAACAGACCAGGCAATGTTTTTCCAATCTTCTGTTGTCCAGTTTTGGTGACCCCGTGTGAATTGTAGCTTCAGTTGCCTGTTCTTAGCTGACAGAGGTGGCACTCTGTGTGGTCTCCTGCTGCTGTAGCCCATCTGCTTCAAGGTTCAACATGTTGTGTGTTCAGAGCTGCTCTTTTACACACCTTGGTTGTAACAAGTGCTTATTTGAGTTACTGTTGCCTTTCCATCAGCTCAGGCCAGTCTGGCCATTTTTCTCTGACCTCTGGCATCAACATGGCATTTTTGCCCAGAGAACTACCACTCACTGGATGTTTTCCCTTTTTCAGACCATTCTTTGTAAACCCTTCAGATGGTTGTGCATGAAAATCCCATTAGATCAGCAGGTTCTGAAATACTCATACCAGCCAGTCTGGCACCAACAACCATGCCACCTTCAAAGTCACTTCAATCTCCTTTTGTCTCCATTCTGATGCTCAGTTTGCACTTCACCAGGTTGTCTTAACAATGCCTACAGGCCTAAACCTGAACCTTGAACCGGTGTACCTAATAATGTGGCTAGTGAGGGTATTGTAATAATCTCAGTCGAAAGAAAGCACAAGCAGAAAGGAGTAAAATACTCACTAAATCTTTTCCCCCAGCCATAAATTTAGCACTACCTGAAATTTTGTTTGATTTTAATCCAATATCAGGAATGCTTTATGCCATCCTCTATATTTACATTTAAATCCCGTCATGACAGCCAGTCTGGAAAGTGTTAACCAAGATGGTTACCCCATAAAAATCAATCACAGAACATTACAACATAGAAGTAAATCCAGTAATAAGCAGAAATACACCAGGGAATCTAATAATTCATGACACCTACCTGCCAAATCAAATGGAGCTTCCTTCATTATAACACTTTTTTGTGAGACACGAGAAAACTAAACTACCGTATCTTGATTCAGACATATCCCTTTCTGTCTCGGAGAGGTATATCTAACATGGAGCATCGAGGAAGATGTTTAGTTCTTGTTCTGCTAGGGTGAAAAGTAATAGCAGAGTGGAAGAGACGGTTCCAGAAGAAGAGACATCTGTTGTAACCAAAGCAAATATCATAACCGGAGTATCCAAAAATAATATCTAGAATGCTAACCCAAATTAACTCTTTCAGGGCTGATGTCGACTTTTGTCAAAAGGAGGAGTTGACTGTAAACGGTGACAAAACCAACCGTTGCGTTGCTCGAAGGAAAGTTAGCTTCATTGGTTTTGACCGAGATTTCCTTCGCTCCCGTGAGTAGCAAGGCACAAGCAACGGCAAAAATGGCACTGACATCTGGTGAGAGATCAAAATACTGAGTGGACGGCGTTTTGCCTATTCTCTCTGAATTGGACTATGACTTGTTCGACTCCAATTTTGATACAAGTGATCGAAAAAGAATGTGAGGTTCCAGCTTCAGCTGACTGGTCCCCAACTAATCATGGTGCTGAATAGGTTCAAGTAGCTGTTTGCCTGGGAGAACTGCCACTTAACAATGATAAGAGGTAGAAACCAGATTACAATGCACTGCGACCATAACCACTGCTGCCCCAGCCACACAAAGACAGCCTGGCAGCAAGCCTGCCGCTTATTCTTGGCATGCTGGCAGCCCCAGCATGCAGCAACAGACGTTTTATTTTGATTTCTATATTACTTTTCAGAAAACTGTTTTCTGTAAAAAATATTCAGCCCTCAAAGAGTTAAAGTCCAAGATACACTGCCAAAAGTCTCTTTTACCAGGAAACTATAGGAAATAAATTCACACAATTTTTTTAAAACATTTATTCACAATCTCAAATGGTTACAAAATGCCTGCCTTTATCCTGTTGCAGTGGTGACAACGTCACGCGTCACACATTTCAGGTTCATTTCCCTGGTCATTTTGCAGTGTCTGCTCCCAAAATGGTGCTGTTTTCTCTTGGTAGAGTTCTATGTTACTCTATTAATGTGTACCTTTTATCAGAATGCCTCAAATACCACAGACGTACCACTGTTTACAAGGTATTGTACTTTATAACTTCTCCCCACCTTTCCTTTTACATCTATAACCTCAGGCAATTACACAGAGTAAAAGACAAGCAGGAGCTAAGTTACAACTTTAAATAGTGTATTATTGATAATATTCATAAAATAATAACAATAAGCAAAGTACAAGTGAAAACTGGCAACCATACAACTTGACAAATGCTGATATGTTGTTTCAGGTGGCACACAGACTTGTTACTTACTTACATGTCTCACTTAAATGATCATTTTCTGTCAGCTTTCTTCAGGACAGACTGCATGCCTGTTTCAATATGGCTGTTGAGCTGTACTTTCTGTTTGTGTTCTTCTTTTCATTCTATGGTGTGTGTGAGAGAGATAGGGGAAGGGTAAAGCAAGCACATTTATAGATTCTCTGCCCAAACCCTTATATAAATTGGGCATCATGGTACAAAATGACCTCTCATTCAAAACCAATCCCAAACAGGCAACCTTCGAGCAACAGAATTCTGGTACAACGCAATCCCCCAGTTGTTTGCTTATAGGCTCTTGGAAGTCCTAACACAGTCACTCTTACCAAGCTGGTCTGATGCTCCACCTCCCATGATGCCTGTTCACACCTTCACCCAAGACCATTTGGTGAGTTAAATGGCCTCCTTATGGGGGGCAGTTGAAAGTTTTTCCTGCAGAAAATCACTTGCCAAACTGGTTAGAGGCACTCCCCTAACCTGCCATAGAATTCACATACAGACGACCCCCGAAATTCGCGGAGGTTACGTTCCTAGAGCACCCACAAATTGAGAAAAAAACGCAAATTTTGTATGTGGTTAAAAAAATACATATTTTTATAGTTTAAGTCCTAAATATGCCCCCAAAACACTTTCATTTCATTTCAAACTCAGCTTAATACATTACCCTAAAAAAAAGAATGTAAAGGTAAACCCGTATACTGTACAGTACTGTACTGCTATGTCTCCCACAATGCTAGAATTTAAAATACCGATGTTACCCCTATGTACTGTAATTCATGCAAGCTCGTTTTCTTTGGTATGCGCTGTCGTTTTCTTTGGTATAAGTAGTGTAAGAGCCAATCTTAGAATGTTAACGTTTTGAGTTAAACTCTCATTAATGTTTGCTTAATTTGAATAGAATATAATTTCTTTCATAGTCAAAGCTAATGATATAATTTTTTCCCCCTATAAGTCAAAAAAATTTTCTTGCTATAACTGAGATCCTGTGTCTAGAACAGGTCCCAGTAAGCAGGGACTTGAAAGACCCATTTTCAACAGTTCACCGACAAAAGCGCGATAGACATATGCGCCCCGACAAAACCGCGACTGACAAATGAGCGCCAACAAAGCCGCTAACTGGTTTTCGACAAATGCATGCCGACAAAATCGTGAGAGAGGCCAAGAGAGTGGGACGCCCTTGCTGCAATCCTTCCTACATATGCAGGGCATGATCTTAAGGACTATCTGTGTGGCGTGCTGATGGCATGCCGCGTCTCATAATATTGACTTCTAAAATAAACAGTTTTACTTTGAATTTTAACTAAACTTTTAAAAACGAAGATTTTTTGTCAGTGGAATCATTTCTGCACGTCAGGCTTTTGTTGAATCCCATTTTTTGAGTTAGGCCTTGTTCACACGGGCGTTAAGTTTTTGGATAAACGAACTTGCTCTGAACATCCTAGACGTTTATGTTGCATTTTGTGGTGGCGATCGATTGACTTCTACACCGGCGTTCGTTTGTCTCTGTCTAACGCCAGCCTGCAGCCCAAATTGTAGTTTGTGTGTTAACCTGTGGAGGCAGTGTCGGGAACTGGATATGAAAGCCCTTGTCGTTTTATTTGAGGTCAAATATGGACCATTTTGCTATGTTAGATATTAATCTTCTTGTTTTAAAAATACTCGTAATATGGCGACGTAGGGAGAGAAAAAATCGGCGCCGCTACTGGGTTCATCCTCTGACTGCACAACGTCGGGTTAAAGGAAGTTTTTTTGTGCTTTATGAAGAAATGCGAAAATTTCCGCGCAAGTTTTTAATTACTGTCGGATGTCGGTTTCCACTTTTGATTGTCTGCTGCAGCTGGTGCAATGCCACATTGCACGCCGATCAACCAATATGCGACTTGGTGTTAGCCCCAAGAGAGACTACTTGTCACTTTGAGGTAAGGAAACAGTAGTCGAGTGTGCGCTTACACCGGTGTTATGCACTGAAATGCCCCCGCCATGGATTGCCCCCCCTACATAATTGTTATCAAATATTATATTAGAACATAAATTAATAGGTTCATGGTTTACAAATTACATGAGACAATAAAATAAAATAAGCAATATGAAAATATATATGTTGTATATGAAAACATAAAAATATTCCTCCGAAGTGTAAAATAAACGCGCAGAAAACGAACTAGAAGCGGTTTCCTTGCGTCGTTGGGTTTTGAACGCCAAGAAACAGCTGCATGCAACGTTTTTTGATGCCATATAAACGCGCGCGGACAAACGCACGTCACCAAAGCCCGTGTGAACACTCTCATTGACTCCTACGTAGAAAACACTCGCGCTTGATCCGCGCTCACCGGACGCTACGAACGTAAAAAAACGCTTGATTTTAACGCCCGTGTGAACAAGGCCTTAGAGCTGCTGAAAAACACAGCTACAAGTAGGGTAAATACATAATAATTTAATTTAATAAAAATACCGTAAAATGTACAGGCACTCACCAATAATGAATGATATTGATTGAAGATGATGATGATGATGAATTAGCTGTGCAGTACGATGAAGGTATGTAATGAAGATAATGACTGCACAGCAAAGCAGAGGATTTACTGCTCTTCGGGTGGCTTCTGTGCCAGAACTTTTTAGTTCTGGGAGCAAATCCAGTAGTTCAACCTTCTCCTGGAGTGTCTTAAACTTCTTCTGGAGCTTAGGTTCATTGTCAGAAGCCTTAGAAGGTGCAGGGTGTTTGGGCAGCATCTTAGGGCTTTAAGAAGAACAAAACGAAAAATACGAGAACGTTCAGCGAAACACTCGAGATAGCTACACACGGTAAACTGTTATGATATGGGAATGCTGGGCTGCATCTGCCGGAGATGCGTCACAGAGCAGTATCCAGTCAGCAGTAAGGAGAAATGAATACCGCTCTCGGATTGGCTACTTTCACCATCACAAGCCACCTTTTCCTCTACCAGTTGTTTCGTGTTCTCTCTACAGTACAGTATTGCCCAAAAAAAGCCATAAAACAATTGCAGATGAAATTTGCGGTTTCCGCTAACAGTTATTAGTTAGGTTCTAAGGAAAAATCCACAAACAACTGAGGCTGCAAACTCTGAACCGCGACTGTGTGGGTGTCTACTGTATTGAGACAGTCCTAAAGACTCAGGTTTTAGTTGGTTAGACATGAAAGCATATCAGTGGAATAAAACACTAATACTACGTTTGCTTTTTCAAACTTACAAATAAAGACATACAAATTATTAATCAACTTATATACAAAATTTCACACCACAACAGGCACCAAATGTGAAAAAACAAAATGACATTAGAAATGATCCAAATCTATTTTAACAACATTAAATTATTTTATTTCATTGTATTTGGATTCGGCATGGTACAAACCCCAAAATGGGAACAAAAAGACAAATAATAGACATTGTGACGGATAGCGGCCTACGCCATTACCCACCTGGGAAGCCTTCATAATGGAAGGACAGGGGGAGATGACTTATGAAGGGCGCTATCCCCTCCAAAACTGCTATTTGGGAGCATCGCAGCCCCTCAGAATCCCACAGTGTTATATGGGACTTGGTATTGGTCGGCTCAGCCCTCTTGGGTTCTGATGAGGCCGCCAGGGGGAGATGTGGGAGCTGCAGAGCCTTACTTTAGACTTCTGCCACACCTGGGAGTAATTTCAGACCCCCCTAATGAGCGACCTGGAGTGCAGCTTAAAAGGAGAGAACTGCCTCACAGAGATGAGCCATGAGGAGTGGAGACGAAGAAGAGAGGGAGATGATGAAGAAGAAGAAGAAAAAAAGTGCTGTGCTGCATTGTGCCTTTGGTGCTTAATTGTACTGTGCAATCCTGTGGGGAGCGAGGGAAAGTGCTTCGCCACGTAAATAATAATCGTCTGTGTGCAGAGACTTGTGCCTGTGACTGTTGTGTCGGGTGTTTGGGGGAGCCATGTGCCCCGGGTCTTCACATCATATAATAAAAAAGTAATAGGAAAAGTGCAAAGGAAAGTGCTTCATAACATTCTTCAGGGAATATTTTTCACCTTGTGTCCCTCTGGGGTGATAACCTCCATCAGATGGCTGTCAGTTTGCAGAATGTAATTTTAAGGCGCTGTCTAAAAGCATTCAGTCTGCCACCAGCCTTCTGCTCTTTACTCATCGCTCTGTTGCCTGACTTAGCTGCTTTACAGTATTGTTTTTGGACCTTTTTCAGAAAGCATTTATACTCGCTGCTCATAAAATATTTGTGGCAGGTTGGGGAGGCCAGCTTCTCAAATCTAATCTTCTTATATTTACTTAAGCTGTTCATCACAATATACTGCATCAGATACCGACTCTTTATAATTTCCTGTTGCAGACTGAAACGTGGCCATTTAATAAAACAAATATCGGTTGGCTACAGGGAGCTTGAGTAGAAGACTGCCATTTTTACTTTTCTGAATTATTTTACTATGGCAGACATGAATGCACAGTTCTAGAGCAAAGTGCCACATCTAAGATCCTTTTAATATTTCTCTTATAATGTTACTATTTCCTGTTTAAAGTCGCACAACAACAGAAACTGATTGATAGGTGGGACAAAAGGAGTGTCTGGGGGCAGAGATGGAGAAACGTGCATTCAAAGAAAAGCTAAGAATGGTTATGGGCTGGGAGATGGAGAGAGATTTGGGGTAAAACATGGACTAGCAGTCAAAAGGCTAGTGTTGTGCCATCACGATGAAGGCAGCTTATTGAAAAATTAGAGAGCAAAGTGAAGTTCTAAACCAAAACCTCCAGACTTTCTGTTGTCTCAACTCAATGTGCTAATCAGAAGTCTTAGTGTGAGATTCAAAACACAAGGATCGAAACCACACGAGTCATTTAGTGAAAGACACACAGACACAAAGAGGATCGGTTTTAGATATTGTCCACAAATTCAGATAAAAATTGAGTACAAAAACAGCAGTAAATAAACATGCTGAAACTCTGTCATGAGGAGGGCATAATAATACAGTATTATGATAAACGTGTAGATAGATAGATAGATAGATAGATAGATACTTTATTAATCCCAAGGGGAAATTCACATAATATGTATAATATGATATAATATGTATATGTATTGTGGGGTACAGCCCGGACACAGACAGGTAGACATGTTGTTTTTCCACACACATGTTTACAGTGGGATGCAAACGTTTGGGCAACCTTGTTAATAGTTATTATTTTTCTGTATAAATCGTTGGTTGTTACGATAAAAAATGTCAGTTAAATATATCATATAGGAGACACACACAGTGTTATTTGAGAAGTGAAATGAAGTTTATTGGATTTACAGAAAGTGTGCAATAATTGTTCAAACAAAATCAGACAGGTGCATACATTTGGGCACCGTTGTCATTTTATTGATTCCCAAACTTTTAGAACTAATTATTGGACCTCAAATTGGCTTGGTAAGCTCAGTGACCCCTGACCTACATACACAGGTGAATCCTATGATGAGAAAGAGTATTTAAGGGGGTCAATTGTAAGTTTCCCTCCTCCTTTAATTTTCTCTGAAGAGTAGCAACATGGGGGTCACAAAACAACTCTCAAATGACCTGAAGACAAAGATTGTTCACCATCATGGTTTAGGGAAGGATACAGAAAGCTGTCCCAGAGATTTAAGCTGTCTGTTTCCACAGTTAGGAACATATTGAGGAAATGGAAGACCACAGGCTCAGTTCAAGTTAAGGCTCGAAGTGGCAGACCAAGAAAGATTTCAGATAGACAGAAGCGACGAATGGTGAGAACAGTCAGAGTCAACCCACAGACCAGCACCAAAGACCTACAACATCATCTTGCAGCAGATGGAGTCACTGTGCATCGTTCAACCATTCGCACTTTACACAAGGAGATGCTGTATGCGAGAGTGATGCAGAGGAAGCACAAACAGAGCCGCTTGAGGTCTGCTCAAGCACATTTGGACAAGCCAGCTTCATTTTGGAATAAGGTGCTGTGGACTGATGAAACTAAAATTGAGTTATTTGGGCATAACAAGGGCGTTATGCATGGAGGAAAAGAACACAGCATTCCAAGAAAAACACCTGCTACCTACAGTAAAATATGGTGGTGGTTCCATCATGCTGTGGGGCTGTGTGGCCAGTGCAGGGACTGGGAATCTTGTCAAAGTTGAGGGACGCATGGATTCCACTCAGTATCAGCAGATTCTGGAGACCAATGTCCAGGAATCAGTGACAAAGCTGAAGCTGCGCCGGGCTGGATCTTTCAACAAGACAACGACCAAACACTGCTCAAAATCCACTAAGGCATTCATGCAGAGGAACAAGTACAACGTTCTGGAATGGCCATCTCAGTCCCCAGACCTGAATAGAATTGAAAATCTGTGGTGTGAGTTAAAGAGAGCTGTCCATGCTCGGAAGCCATCAAACCTGAATGAACTAGAGATGTTTTGTAAAGAGGAATGGTCCAAAATACCTTCAACCACAATCCAGACTCTCATTGGAACCTACAGGAAGCGTTTAGAGGCTGTAATTTCTGCAAAAGGCGGATCTACTAAATATTGATTTCATTTCTTTTTGTGGTGCCCAAATGTATGCACCTGCCTGATTTTGTTTGAACAATTATTGCACACTTTCTGTAAATCCAATAAACTTCATTTCACTTCTCAAATATCACTGTGTGTGTCTCCTATATGATATATTTAACTGACATTTTTTATCGTAACAACCAACGATTTCTACAGGAAAATAATGACTATTAACAAGGTTGCCCAAACTTTTGCATCCCACTGTATTTACAAGTGGTATAATACAAGTAAAGTGCACAAACCCAGTGCCGCAGCACCAATCACCCCTTAAAGTCCTGGCCGCACAACAATGCCTTGTCAGTCCTTCTGACCGCCTCCACTCCTCTCCTCCAAGCTCTATCGTCTTCCACCCGACTCTTGCTCCTCTTCCCCCCAGCACTTCCTGGTGTGGCGGAAGTGCTGAGGTCCAGGGCTCCCAAGGCACCGGGGCGCCCCCTAGCGGTGACCACGGGTCCCTACAGGGTTGGGCTTCCAAGTCCCCAACCCGTGGCCTCCAAAGCAACCAGGGTGGCAGCCTCCACGTGATCCCAGATGGGCGCACGCCCACTTCCGGTCCCTCAAGGCGTCCCAACCGGGTCATCGCCCCTGGCATCCTTGACAGTATCTATATATTAGTCAGCCATTTTCTGACCCACTCAGTCCCATGCAGGGTCACAGGGATTTGCTGGAGCCTATTCCAGATAGTATACTGTACAGAGCAAGGCAGGAACAAACCCTGGACAAGGCGCTAGTTCATTGCAGAGCGAATACGCACACATACACATACACCCCACAACCACACAATAGGACTAATTCATCTAACCTGCGTATCTTTGGGCTGTGGGAGGAAACTGAAGCCCCCGGAGGAGACCCACGCAGACACAGGGAAAACCGGCACATTCTGCACAGTGAGGGCCATGGTCTCCTTACTCCCTTACTCCCTATTGTCTGTGCTGCCTATGTATCTACTGTATGTACATACACACAATACTTTAGAAACCAATTCTACTTCCAACAAGTTAGAACTAGAATTTATAAAATCTCAGGAACTAACTGACTAACTAGCCTGTGGATATACAGGTGGCAATTACGTTACCAGGCTGGCAGATGGACTGAGGAGTTGAAGGTTTTGCACCGATCTACTTGTTTTGAGTTTCACAAGGTTATTTTGTATGAGCTCTAAACATCAAAGATCAGAGATACTTTACATTCTATGAGCCCTTACCCTTAGGATGGAAGAAATAATTAGACTTTATGGCATCCAGGAGGAAATCATGGGCTGGAATTAAGGGCTGAATCTGCCTGAGCCAAGTCTTTGGGACCTACACACTCCCACTCATAGAACTGGTAAATCACAAAAATATTAAAAGAGCAAAACACGGGAGGACTTACCAGCACCTCAGCGCATTCACAATGAACTGCATTGGACCGTGGGTTACGCTAAACCCTAATAGAACTGAGGCTAGTCCCTTGATGGTGTTGACTAGGTGGTCCTGTCTCTCGGGAGACCACTTGCAAAACACACAGAACAAAAAAGAAGATACTTAAACATAAAGGCACTACATAATCAACAATGCTAACATAAAGAAATGAACAAAATAGATAAAAATGTGACACTTGATCCCCAGCCAGGTTCCCTGGCTGGGGATCAAGTGTCACATTTTTATTTATTTTGTTCATTTCTTTATGTTAGCATTGTTAGCATTCTTTATGTTAGCATATGTTAGTAGATCGGTGCAAAACCTTCAACTCCTCAGTCCATCTGCCAGCCTGGTAACGTAATCGCCTCCTGTATATCCACGGGCTAGCTAGTGAAATACAACAAACACCAGGACCTAGCAAACAGGACCTGCATGGTTATTATATCTGGAGTGGCTTGTCTACGTGTCACTTTCTAGTGTCTTGTTAAGAGACACAAACTGTCTGAAGATTGTTGTGAGAAAATATGAAAAATCCAGGAGATAAATCGTAGAGTGAAAAAAAATCAGTTAAAGCAGAGGTCAAGAGCAAACAAAACATGAAGGCAAAAATGAGAATCAAAGTCAAATTAAAGGAACACTTTGAAAACACATCAGAACTCAATGGGAAAAAAAATCCTACTGGATATCTTTACTGATATGGACTGGTAATGTGTTAGGAACGAAAGGATGCCACATCGTTTGATGGAAATGAAAATGACTTCTAGAAAATGGATGAGAAGGACAAACATGTGCATCTCGAATGACAAAGTATAAAGGGAAAGATGCTTAGCACATGGCCTTGCATAGATCAACCCATTTTTATAAGATTATTGTATTGCCATGCATGGGCACATGAGGATCCTCCACCAGACTGTGTTGACACTTGCAATACCACCACTAGGCGAGAGGGGGTGCTCACAATAACTGTATTATCTCTTTCTTCTTCTGCAGTGCTGGTTTAATGGGGTCAAAGGCCAGAGAAAAGAAATAAGTCTTTAATGATGACCTAAAAGTAACTAATGTTGGGGCAGACATAATAGATAGATAGATAGATAGATAGATAGATAGATAGATAGATAGATAGATAGATAGATAGATGTGTAAGGCACTATATAATAGATAGATAGATAGATAGATAGATAGATAGATAGATAGATAGATAGATAGACAGATGTGTAAGGCACTATATAATAGATAGATAGATGTGTAAGGCACTATATAATAGATAGATAGATAGATAGATAGATAGGCATAGATAGATAGATAGATAGATAGACAGATGTGTAAGCACTATATAATAGATAGATTGATAGATAGATAGATAGATAGATAGATAGATAGATAGATAGATAGATGTGTAAGGCACTATATGATAGATAGATAGATAGATAGATAGATAGATAGATAGATAGATAGATAGATAGGATAGATAGATAGATAGATAGATAGATAGATAGATAGATAGATAGATAGGAACTATCTCTATCATCATCAAATTCTTCCATGAGAACCCTGAATACAATGAGGACTGATTGAGGTCATTTATGTCTGGTAGAATGCCTAGAGGGGCTGGGTGGTGTCGTGGCCTTAGAACCCCTGCAGATTTTATTTTCTTCTCCAGCCATTTTGTTTTTTCTGTCCTCCCTGGCCATCAGACCTTACTTTTTTTCTATGTTAATTAGTGTTCCCTTATTTTAATTCTTATTTATTTTGTCTTTTTTCTTCTTCTTCATCATATAAAGCACTTTGAGCTACAATATTTGTAGGAAAATGTGCTATAAATAAATGTTGTTGTAATTCCATGCCAGGCCAAGGGGTGGTGGGGTGCACTAAACCTTCTGTTATCTCTACAGACCAGCCACGGGAAAACCTGTCCGATTCAGAGCTGATGGCGTCGCTTCCCGCACTCAGCATGATGTTAATTTTGGTTCGGGCGCCCAGAAGAACATCACTTCCGACACACAGACTGACGTCAGAAGAACGTCACTTCCAGCTCCCATACATCACTTCTGGTTCCTACACATCACGTCCGGTCTGATCCCTTAAATCCACCATCTTTGCAAACCCTCACCAGCTCTGTTTTGAACTCAGTATTGTGAACATCTCGTGCTCTTCAAAAACCCTTTTTCAGCCAGGAATGTTATACGGGTGGCTGCCCCAAACCTTTTTAAGTGTGTCAAGTCTGCTCATTTTCACAATCTCTAAGAGGTTTTTGAAAGAATTGAAAAGCACTATATAAGGAACACCAAAGTCATTTTTCAAAAATATTTATAGTTCACCCAACCTCTTTTACACAAGTAGTTTTCTTAACTATAACTATAAACACTTTATAACATTATAACTATTATACTGGGCTAATGACCATACCAGAATCTACTAACTAAGTGCTCTTTAAAGAGTGGAGATGTCTGTCGTTTCAAATTGTAGATGTCTTGTCTGAGATGTGTTCCAAAATCTTGTATTTCTTGTAGATTCTTTGTGAATACCCCTTTCTGAGTATGTATTTATGTAATGTCGTGAGATATGACGATTACGAGGGGCGTTCAGTTATAAACAGGAATTTTCATGCTCTGTTCTTATAAATAGGTATAAACAATACTCATTGGACAAACACGCGCATACTGTATATGAACTTGTCATTAATTGTACTAACTGCTCTTTCCCCCTTCCGGTCAGTTGTAATCAACTTGTCGGAGCAGGAGGTACACATATAGTGGTGCGCAGCGCATTATTATTCAATTTTTGAAAATGAAGGAGTCATTCCATCTCAGATTTATTTGAGACTTAAAAAACAGTTTGGGGATGAGTGTCTGTCTCTCTCTCAGTCTACAGTCTATGACTGGTGCAAGTCATTCAGAGAGGGACTATCACCTCTTTGATCCACTTAAGGAATTTTTAGGAGGAAAGGAATTCAAGTCGGGCAGCATGCTGGCGCAGTGGTGGCACTGCTGCCTCGCAGTTAGGAGACTAGGGTTCACTTCCCAGGTCCTCCCTGCGTGGAGTTTGCATGTTCTCCCCGTGTCTGGGTGGGTTTCCTCCCACAGTCCAAAGACACGCAGGTTAGGTGGATTGGTGATTCTAAATTGGCCTTAGTGTGTGCTTGGTGTGTGTGTGTCCTGCAGTGGGTGTGCACCCTGCCCAGGATTGGTCCCTGCCTTGTGCCCTGTGTTGGCTGGGATTGGCTCCAGCAGACCACCGTGACCCTGTGTTCGGATTCAGCAGGTTAGAAAATGGATGGATGGATGAAGAAATTCAAGTCGAATGAGGAGGTTATTGATGCTGAGCAAGAATGGGTCAACATGCAGTAAAAAGACGTCTACCCTTCTGGGATTTAGGAGCTTCCTGAGAGCTGGAATAAGTGGATTGCAGTGGCAGGAGACTACATAGAAAAATAGTGTGTAAGTCATTTCATTGTATTCAATAAATAAAGCATAGCTCATAAATTCCTGTTTATATTTGAATGCCCCTTGTATTTCATTTTAGTTTTAAGTTTGTCTGGTCCTGATGAAGAAGTAGAGTTTCAAAATGAGTCAGCGTGATGGACAACATTAGAACATTAAAACACTCGAGATGAGAACAGGCCATTCAGCCCAACAAAGCTCACCAGTCCTATCCACTTAATTCCTCCAAAAAAAAATCAAGTCGAGCTTTGAAATTCCCTAACGTCTTACTGTCTACCACACTACTTGGTAGCTTATTCCAAGTGCCTATCGTTCTTTGGGTAAAGATAAACTTCCTGATGTTTGTGTGAAATTTACCATTAACAAATATCCAACTGTGTCCCTGTGTCCTTAATGAACTGATTTTAAAGTCACCGTCTCGATCCACTGGACTAATTCCCTTCATCGTTTTAAACACTTCAGTCAGGTCTTCTCTTAATCTTCTTTTTCTTAAACTGTAAAGGCTCAGCTCTTTGAATCTTTGCTCCTAACTCATCCCCTGTAGTCCTGGACTCAGCCTCGTCGCTCCTCTCTGGTATGAATGATATGAATATTCATTTTCAGAAGTTCAAATCCTGAATACTACAGCTTTGCTGTGATCCTTATAATTAAGGCTCATTTACTTGACCTGTTATATTTTTATTAATATTTTTGAAATGTTGGAAGCCTTGCGCTCAAGTACAAAATTAAAATCCTGTGTGCTTAAGTTATAATGTTAAATAAATGTCTGTAATTATAATTAACAAACTACTTGTGTAATAGATGTTGGATGAACTATAAATGTTTCTGAAAAATGACTTGTTTCTTATGTAGTATATTTATTAATTAGCAGCTGGTTTGGCATAATTCTGATGGCTTTTGGATTAAAAGAATTGAAAAGTACTCCACTGAGAGATAGAAAACACAGCGAACACGAACACATTTAGAGTATCACTTCATGAGACATAAGAAACACAGCTAAACTGATCACATAACTCTACTTGGAGTGTCATATAAACAATAAAGTCAAGATGTTATAATCCCCCACAAACACAGTCTCTCGGAATTTGCATAAGCACACCCCTTCACCTACAATTTTAACTTAGTTACAAAGTGATCAAAACTCTCGTTTATATCCTGCGTCCTCTCATTAAACTTGTATCCCGCATTAGCTGTGGGCATGACAAACGCCAACGGCAGCCTGTCTATGAACTTAATTTAAACTTTAGGTTTACACCGTGCTTTGTTTCCGAAGTAGCAGCACTCATGAATATGGTTGTAAATGTCACTCGCTCGCTTCTCATTGTTTCGCTGCCTTCTCAATTATATAATGCATGCTTTCTTTAGCGCTTTTTGTAGCTCTTCCTGGTTTTCTACGCACTGCGTTGACAGTCAGTTCACGTGATTACGTGGGAGGCGTGATGATGTCACACGAAACTCTGCCCCCTTACGGCCATCGAGCTCAACTCCATTACATTATATGGAGAAAAATAGGTTCCAGTTATGACCATTACGTGTAGAATTTCGAAATGAAACCTTTTGTAAGTAAGCTGTAAGGAATGTGCCTGCCAAATTTCAGCCTTCTACCTACACGGGAAGTTGGAGAATTAGTGAGTGAGTGAGTGAGTGAGTGAGTGAGTGAGTGAGTGAGTGAGTGAGTGAGTGAGGGCTTTGCCTTTTATTAGTATAGATAATCAAAACACGTTAATATGATAAACAGATAAAAAAAAAAAAACATGAACAAAATGAATTACACATAAATAACATGTTAATTACCAACATATCCCGGACAGCCAGTCCCCAACCACCCCAGACAGGCTTCGGACTGCACAGGCCTAAAATTGGGACCTGGCTTATAAAAGTTTAAAATACTTCAAAATGCCTTTCAAGGGAGTGGAACCGTTTAACTTCTGTCTTGAGTGAAAAATCTACCAAGGAATCTTTATAAATAAACAATTTGATGAAATAAACAAAAGAAATCACAAAAAATTAGGGAAAAAGGAAAAAGGGCGAAAGGATTTGTGAACGAGTCAAAACACATCAAAAAATCCAAAAAGCCAGAAGGAAAAGAATGCAAAGCCAGAAAATCCGTACTTACAATAAACGCACCTTTTCACATTAAGTCAATGAACCAATGCACCATCTCTTTCACTTCAATATAAAGGCTAAGGACGGTCCCAGTAACAGTGATGTCAAGGTGACGCCATCTCTTTGGGCTCAACCCACAAAACACTGGCAGTGTAAGCAAAGAAAATATACACACCCTAAGTATATACACCCTAGATGGAGTGGGGGCACTGAGGCTATGGATCTGCAATGATAGCTGGAAGGTTGCCAGTTCAAATCCCGTTACTACTAGAGGGAGTCTACTCTGTTGGTCCCTTGAGCAAGGCCCTTAACCTGAAAAGTTGGTCCAGGAGTGGTGCTGTATAATGGTCGACACTGAGTTCTGACCTCCAAAGATCATGCAAAAAGATCATTTCCCTTTGAGGATTAATACAGTGTACCAAAAAAAAAAAATACTAAACAATAAATAAACAAACATCACATAATTACAATAAGTACTTAAAAAAAATTCACAAATAAAAAAGAAACAACAATAAAAAGAAAAATATACACAGTCCTGGGGCTAAAGCCTGGCAATAACATAACAGTTTGTTCCTGCTTTGTGCCCAGTGCTGCTTGGATAGGTTGTGGACCCCTGTAACTCTAAAATGGATTAAAAGGATTTGAAGATGTTTTGGTATGTTGTGCAATGTGAAACTAGACTTGATTTAATGCGATGATTTAAAAATGATAGGGTGAATACTCGATTCAGAAAACTGAAAAAATTTAAATTGATGATGATGATAAGCTCAGTAAGTGATTATTTTTGTGATCCTTCAGCTTCAGGGATTTCAGACACCACCATGAATTAGCAGAAATGAATATTTAACAAGCCAAGCAATGTTTTTCCAATTCCCCAGTGTGAAGTGCTTGTGTTTTTTAGCCCTCTGCATCCCCGCCTCCTTGTATTTTTAGGTGTGTTCAAAATCTTCCTTTGAACATATAAAGCCTTAAATGACCAAGGCCCTGCTTATTTTTCTGAGCTTATCACTACTTAAAAACCTGAGTGTACATAGATAGATAGATAGATAGATAGATAGATAGATAGATAGATAGATAGATAGATAGATAGATAGATAGATAGATATGAAAGGCACTATATGATAGATAGATAGATAGATAGATAGATAGATAGATAGATAGATAGATAGATAGATAGATAGATAGATAGATAGATAGATAGATAGATAGATAGATAGATAGATAGATTGTTCATCCCCTCAGGGAAATTCAGATGTCCAGTAGCTCAAACAAAAAGTGTCCCAAAAGTGCAGTGCATTTTAAATCTATAAAATCAGGAGCCAAAAGAATGGAGGATAAAATACTCTAATAAATAATTCCCATAAAAGCAAGGTTAAAATCCCAGGCAGATTTTTCTCTTAAAAAAGTCACAAGCCCCAATGCCTCTTTCTTAAATCTGGCAGCTCCTCAGCTATTGCATCAGGACCTCGCAACATGGGGAGAGAACTGCCTATAGGTTTAGTCCTCCATTAATTTCGGGTTTGGGTTTCCTTAGATCTTAGGAGTGTCCATTCTCGAGCACAGGCCTGCTGGGGCACACTCTCAACCACCTGACTCCATTCTTCCCAACACAAACTCTCTTGATCCTGCCTCTCTTTTTCCTTAACCTCTGTACCTTCTTTCTTGTTCCTTTTCTTTTTCATTTCATTTTGTTTTCTTTCTTTTAGATCAGATCTCTTTCTGATCTCCCATTTCCAATGTGCAGGCCTTTTTTAGTAGGGTACAGGTGCCATCCTTCACCTACCTCCATGGTATGAGTGATGCACCTGACTGACCCACTCGCATTTGCACGTGAATGTGCAATCAGCTAAGCACCCCAATCACCCTCGGAGCGGCACATGCACACTGTACCCGTGACTACTACTGTGACTACTATTTACTTAACATATGGAACACCACAAACCTCTCGCATCACAATGCCTTTTATTTCTCAGCATTTAAATCCAGGCTGAAGGCTCACACCCTTAGTCTAGCATACCCTGGCGAGAGCTGCTTATTAGCCATGTATATTAGTATATGCAAATAATCATTTGTTCAGAAATATAAAAAATACAATTTTCATAAACCGTTAGTAACCCTTTATATTCCGTTTCTGTTCTCAGCATCTGGATGTGGCACTTGGTGCCACTGCTTTACTGCCAGGCTGCTCTCCTGAATACAAAAAAGTCATCTCAGATAAACAAGCGTTTGAATCATCAGATGGAAAGCTTCTCTCGTCAGAATGGACGACCACCACAGACTCCACCACAGAAAACCCAGGAAGGGTAGCTGGCCAGTTGGCTGAGGTCTCCATGATTGTGACTTTGTTTTTAACTTTGTCATTTAGAATTTTAATTTCCCCCATTGTCAACTGGCCATGGTTCATCAATTAATTACTGGACAGATTTTGTTAGTTTCCATTTATGTTTAATCAGGTTCTACCTTCTTCTCCATAAGTTTTAAAAAATCTATTTTTATGTGTCCTAATTCTGTATGTAGAACTTAGTATAATCTATACATTTTATTTTAACTGAGAATTGTTTACAGCACTATACAAAAATATGTTGTACTTCGATTCCACTTCTTTCAGAATCAGTTGACATCTTCCACTGGTGTTGGTCACTTTTGTCACTAATCTATATTTGACCACAGAACCACCATTGACCAGAGTGGTGGCCATTTGCAGTGCTAGTGTATCAAAGAGAGAGTGGACAGCACTGTTCACAATGGCCATCAGATTTATCTTCATTCAACTCAGTGTGGAAAAGTCCAAAGCAACAGAGAGAGAGGCCAAGAAGAAAGTGTGGGCACAGTGGACTGGGTGCACTTTGAGTTACATTTTAAATAAATAAATGGCCTGTATTTGATATAGCGCCTACTAGAGTTCAAGAACCCCCCTAGGCGCTTCACAACACAACAGTCATTCACACGCTGGTGATGATACGCTACTTTATAGCCACAGCTGCCCTGGGGCACACTGATAGAGAGGTGAGGCTGCCAAACACTAACGCCACCAATCCTTCCGACCACCACCAGCAGGCAAGGTAGGTTAAGTGTCTTGCCCAAGGACACAACAGCTGCATTCTCATGCCAGGAGCCAGGATTGAACCTGCAACCCTCCGACTGCTGGACAACCTGCTCTACCGACTGAGCTACTGCTGCCCTTTAAATAAATAAATGTTGTTGTTGTTGTTGTTGGTGGTGGAGAAAAGTGGCAGAAGTGATTTGTGATAGAAGAGTGACTGCAAGAGCGAATGGTAAGTTCTATAACACAATAGTGAGACCAGCTATGGTGTATGGCTGGAGACGGTGGCACTGACGAAAAGACAAAGCTGGAAGTGGTGGAGTTGAAGATGCTATGATTTTCACTCGGAGTAATGAGGGTAGACAGGATTAGGGATGAGCATATTAGGAGGTTAGGTATGACAGACATGATACACCGGTATGACAGTTTGGTGACAAAGTGAGAGAGGCTGAATTGAGATGGTTTGGACATGTGCAGAGGAGAAATGAGGGGTACATGGGGAAACAAATGCTGAGGGTGGAACCACCAGGCAAGAGGAAAAGAGGAAGGCCAAAGAGGAGGTTTATGAATGTGGTGAAAACATTTTAGTTGGTGTGGCAGAAAAGGACGTCAAAGACAGGGATACTGTAGATGGAGACGGATGATCTGCCGTTACGACCCCTAAATGGGTGCAGCCGAAAGAAGAAGATATTTTTATTTTAACTGAGAATTGTTCACAGTGTTCTGCACCCGCACTCATTGATGAGCGTTATACAAAAACAAGATGGACTTCTCATCTCAACAGTCTCCATCTCTTCTATTCCACACGTCATTAAAAGACACCTCCACTGGAAGAATGTCTTTATTTTGACTGAATCAGCACTTAAGGTCAGATTTTGCACATTGCCATCTATATGGCAGATTTTGGGGGTTGCTCCCATTTGCGCTTAATGTAGAGGCACCACTGGAAAACAGTAGCATTTTGTAACATGCATGGCACAAAATAATTGGTAAATTTCAAAGAAATAGCTTGCAAGGCCTGAACGTTTTAAACACAAAGGCAAGGGGTGAAGAAAAAATAAATAGAATATCAAAAGCTGTCCGGCAAACACAGTGCATGTCTATTTAATTATGTTCATAAATGCATTTACTGATCCAATCTGCAGCAATTCACTTATTGGATTGTGGGGGTCTGGTGCCCATCCTGGTAGCCCTGTATTTACAAGCCATGAATGAAACCTGGACAAGACACAATTACGCTTACTACTACTGGGACATTTCAAATCACTTGTAGTTTGTATTTCTTAAAAAGGAGCTTATATTTCATTGGATATGTATATGCTGCCCTTGTGAACTGTACTTGTACTTTTATGCTCCATTCTTAATTTCCCAAAAGGCCCATTTGTGTCAGCACTTCTTGTTCGAAGAGTAAGTTATGTGCATGGGAGTTGAGGAGGGGCAGGCATAGCTGTGTAGGATGGACTGCTGTCTGAGAAGAGCATTCTGAACAGACAGATGATCTAAACTCCTCACTACACACCTCATGATCTGAACAATCCTGTCAAGCCCTGGGTGGAGACAAGTATTTACTCAAAGAGGGTATTTCAACAATCAGGCCTTTTATTGTGTTGTTGCACAGCAAGCATACTCACGTTTCAATAAGTACAGAGGAGCATAACTGGGCAAGGCAGGGGAAAGGTCTGCATGACCACAAAAAGGCATCCAGCGGGCATCTGCAAAGAAGTGAGGGCCTGGTAGCCGAACCAGACTTTCTCCAGAATTTAATTATTCATTCATGTATTTTGCATATTAGTATTATATTGTTGAGCTTTATTTTGACTTATGCTACTCCTCCATACCTTGTTTTTGTGTCTGCACTTTACACAATATTCATAATTAAAGAAAATGGCATGCTATCTCACATTGGTTGGTGTATGTGGATGTTTTATTTTGAAAAAGTATTCACAAAAGGCACTATAACTTTTCTAAGGTTTTCTTATATTGGTGGATATATATTTTGGTATACAGTGATCCCTCGCTATATCGCGCTTCGACTTCCGCGGCTTCACTCCATCGTGGATTTTAAATGTAAGCATATCTAAATATATATCACGGATTTTTCGCTGGTTCACGGATTTCTGCGGACAATGGTCTTTTAATTTATGGCACATGCTTCCTCAGTTTGTTTGCCCAGTTGATTTCATACAAGGGACGCTATTGGCGGATGGCTGAGAAGCTACCCAATCAGAGCACGTATTATGTATTAAATAAAACTCCTCAATGATATAAGATATGCTTCCCACGTGGTGCTTCGCACACTTCAAAGCTCTAACAGCCCGTATTGATTTTTGATTGTTTGCTTTTCTCTGTCTCTCTCACTCTCTCTGACATTCTCTGCTCCTGACAGGGGGTGTGAGCAGAGGGGCTGTTTGCTTAGAAGATACTGACGCTCCTCTAAAAAATGCTGAAAGACTACCTTCACATTGATCCCTTCATTGCGGCCGCTTTATCGCAGTGCTTCACGTACTTAAAAGCCCAACAGCTCGTATTGATTTTTGCTTGTTTACTTTTCTCTCTCTCACGGTTTTCCGGCCTGGTCGTTGCCCCTGGCATCCCTGACAAAACATATAATCTGAATGATTCAAATCAGCGTCACACAGCAAGCTTCATAACAGGTGGCTATAGCTTTAGTTGTTACAGTCTTTGTCTCTTTAAGAGCAGTGTGATGCATGGGAGTGTTATGAACGTGAGAGTTGCCAAGTACAGAAAGTCCAGAAAACACTCAAAACACCCACTGGAGGAGTGGTGGCTTTGAGGCTAAGGATCTTTGTTGGTATATTTAAGGTTGCCGGATCAAATACCATTCCAGCTAGAAGATTTCCTGCTCTGAGCAACGGTCCTTAAATGTAAAATTGCTCCAGGGGCACTGTACAATGGCTGATCCCCAATGGTCATGCAAGAAGACAATTTCACCTTGGGTATCAACAAAGTATTTCAAATCAAACTCTGGCTAGAAATGAAAAAGACCATATAGAATCTTTATATAGGAAAATTCTTGCTTTCGTCTGTTGTGGGAGATGAATGTCTAGACAGGGCTTCCGTAGCAGCCTTGTTATTTTACCCTTTTTTTTTACTAATATCCCAAGGTATCCTGTATTTCCTAAACCTGAGTGGATTTAATTACATTATATGCAAGTATATTTAAACATGAGCAGCAAACAAAGGGTTCAGAAAGAAAGAGAAAAGGAAAAGGAAAGGAGAAAAGCAGCTAAAGTTTCATCAAATTTTAAACTGGCCTCAACCTCATGGTATGGCCTGTCAGAGACTGACCTGAAACAGACAGGCAAAGGAACAGATCAGTCAGCACCTGATGCACCATCAGCTCCAGCCGAGACTGAAAGTGGGAGCGAAACTGCGAGTGAAGACAGCAAGAAGAATTTGTTGGTTCCAGGAGGATTATTGGAACTGAGCGTGGCCTCTTCATCTTTGCTGTCAACTACAGCTAATACACCCCATGAATCAGCAGCATCAAATCCAACTGCACTTTCAACTTTTCCTACAGAGCGTGGAGAAGATTGAAACAAACTGTCCAAGCTCAAGGTAATGATTGGCAAACTTGGGGGGGACATAAATGATATATCCTTCTTTATATTGTGGGGAACAGGCCGGACACAGACAGGTAGACATGATTATATGCACCGCAACACGTTTATTTTACAACTATTTACAATAGTGAGCACACACAAGCCAGTGCCACAGCACCAATCACCCCTCACGTCTTGGCCTTTTCACAATGCCTTTCTCAGTCTCTGGTCCACTTCCACTCCTCTCCTCCGAGGTCTGTCCTCTTCCACCCGACTCCAGCCATTGTATGAAGGGAGGCAGCCCCTTTTATAATCACCCGGACGTGCTACGGGTGTTTCCCAGCAATCATCCACCGACATGCCCCAGTGTGGCGGAAGTGCCGGATGCATCCCCGGAAGCACTCTGGGTGTCCCTGCTCCTCCTACTCCCAGCACTTCCGGGTGTGGCAGAAGTGCTGATGTCCAGGGCTCTCCAGGCATTGGGGTGGCCCCTAGTGGTGACCACGGGCCCATATAGGGCTGAGCTTCAATTGCTCTCTATCCGTGGTCCCCAAAGCAGCCAGGGCGGTCACCCCCTCGTGGTCTGGAGGAGGCGCAAGCCCTCCTCTGGTCCTCCTGGGCGTCCCGGCTGGGTACCACCCCCAGCCGCATGCCACAATATATAAGGGATATAGAGAAAGAAATAAAGAATATCAACAAGAAAAATGTGAACCTGGAGAAATACATAAGTACTTACTTTAATGCAACGTTTAAAGAAATTCTAGAAAGAATTGATGACAAAATACAGAAAAATATGAGTAAGTTTGAGAGTAAAATTAGAGCACTTGCTGCTCAGCTTGAAGATATTAAGCAAACATTTACAACCCATATTGAAATAGCTTCCACTGTGGATGAAAAAGCAACGGCTGCAAAATCAGAATGTAAAGTGCTTGCTGACAAACCGGCTGCACTGGAAGATTAATATAGAAGGAACAACTTCAGATTTGAAGATCTCCCTGAAAAATAAAAAAATCCCAACCCAGTGAAATTCATAGCTGATCTTTAAATCTGACACCAAACTCTCACAAGCTTACTGTATACATTGATTGAATGCCTCAAAATTGAGAAGCTTCATTGTTTGTTTTGACAAACTACAGGCTAAAGAAAACTTGATGGCGCCTCTTAGACCAAAAGAGGAGATTATATATGAAAATAACCGCATTCGAATTTTCTCCGATTTCTCCCCTTCAACAGCTGCTAAACGCACCACATTCTACAGTATTAAACAGCGCTATCACAAAGCCAAAATCAGTTACAGCCTCTTGCTTCCTGTCAAATTGAATGTGGTTATTGAAGGTCAGTTTTACATTTTTAGTTCTCCGGATGAAGCAAAAAAAAAGCTAAGAAGCCTGATTCTGACATAATATTGAAACATGATCATAAGTTGTATTGTGTCCTAGCAAGGCAAAGAAGATTTCGCTTGCAACTTGGTGCATTTGTAATGAGACGTTTACTGTTACTATACACTCTATTTCCTTTTATGCCATTTTTTTGGTTAAACTACAATTATTATATTGAAGTTTCTTTCTTTGAATATATGTACATTTTGATAAACACAAAGTAAATAGTTATTTACAGTGTGTGTGTTTTTCTTAAAACATCATACCCTTGGTTTATTGTATCAGGAATGTGGTATCATACGTTATTTCATTCTCCATGGAAATTGTTTAACATCATTAACTAGGTTTATTGTATTGGGGCCGTTTAAGATCACATCCTAGGTTTAATGTATTTGGACTGTACTATCATAAGATATCCCAATTTTAATCTTATCTGCTGGGGACTCTGTTATGTTTTGAACTTGCTCTGTCTCCTGGCATGTGAGAGGACCAGGGCTTTGTGAAGTGTGGTCTAGCCTAACTCTTTAGAAGAGAAAGAGAGCAATCTATTTATTACTTATCCTTTCTACCTCAATAATTGTAAATGTCAACATAACAATAGGCTACATAGCCATAACACCTGCCAGTAATATGAAATCTAAGTCAAAGTTGTGATATGTAACAAAGTACTACCTTAACATAAGGCTACAAAATGGCAATGGAAGTTCAGAAGCAATGTTTCTATGACCAAACAGTGAACTTTGTGAGCTGGAATGTCAAAGGTCTCAATAACAAATTAAAGAGAAAAAAGTATTTTCTCATCTAACAGGTCTAAATGCCAAGATAGTATTTTTACTGGAAACTCACTTAATAAGTAGGGACCAGTTTTGATTGTAAAGAGATTGGATTAGCCAATTTTTCCACTCCAGCTATACAAAGAAAACTGGGGGAGTGGGAATCTTAATACACAACTCCATTTGTAGTATCAAGTGTAGTATCTGATCCTGATGGGCGATTCCTCATTGTGATGGGTAATTTGTTTATTACTAAAGTGATTTTGATAAATATTCATGCAGCTAATGTTGATGACAGATATCCATCCATCCATTTTCCAACCTGCTGAATCCGAACACAGGGTCACGGGGGTCTGCTGGAGCCAATCCCAGCCAACACAGGGCACAAACCAATCCCAGGCAGGGTGCCAGCCCACCGCAAGACACACACAAACACAACCACACACACGGGCCAATTTAGAATCGGCAATTCACCTAACCTGCATATCTTTGGACTGTGGGAGGAAACCCACGCAGACAAGGGGGAGAACATGCAAACTCCATGCAGGGAGGACTCGGGAAGCAAACCCAGGTCTCCTAACTGCGAGGCAGCAGCGCTACCCACTTATGACCCTGATGACAGATATTTAATCTAAAATGTATTTGCATCTATTCCTAATGTGAACACTCGTAAAATTTTAATAGCAGGAGATTTTAATTGTATTTTAAATCCAGATCTGGATAGGTCTTCTTCTACAGTGGAGACAACATCTAATCCTACAAAAATAATTAATTGGTTTGTAATTGATCATAACTTATCAGACCCATGAAGATTTTTAAATCCAAATTTTAAAGAATATTCCTTCTTCTCACCAGTACATCATTGTTACTCAAAAATTTATTATTTCTTTATAAATAATAATTTTTTGCCCACCATTAAATCTTGCAAGTATGACACTATTATTATCTCCGACTATGCCCCTCTGATCATTGAGCCTAACTTACTATGAACTACACACTCATCTCATAGTCCCTGTCATTAACTGATAAGAACTATACAGAATTTACATCCAAGCAAATTGATTATTTTTTAAAGACAAATGCATCCAATGAGGTCTCTGCAGGAATACTCAGGGAAAATCTGATGGCATTTTTAAGGGGATGGATTATTTCATATCTCTCCCACAAAAATAAATTGGAAACCCAGAAGGTGTCAGAGTTAATCAGTGAAATTACCAGAATAGATCAAGAATACGCCAGGTCTCCAAATGAGGCACTTTATAGGAAAAGACAGGTTTTGCCATCAGAATTTAACATCTTGACAACAAAAGAAATGAAACAGCTCATCTGTAAATCATAACATTATTACTTTGAGCATGATGAGGAGGCAAATAAGATCTTAGCTGAACAAATCCACAAGCAGGAATTCACAATACAATAACAGCAATTACAAACACAGACGGAGATAACATTATTGGCCATAAAAACATAACTTACACATTTAGAAGGTATTGTAAGTCCTTATACTCGACTCAGTTTAATGAAGATAATGAGTTATTTGATGCAGTACAGATACCACAGCTAGTTACTCTTAGTGCAGAGGAAATGAATAAACCTCTGACACTCTCACAATTACTAGACACCATAAATTCACTTCAAAGTGGGAAAGCAATCGGCTTTGATGGCCACCCGTGGAATTTTATACAAAAATTTAAATAGTGTCACTATTATTAGAAACGTTTACAGAAGCTAAAAACAACAAAATTCTACCTCAACCTTTTCATCAGAAAGAAAAAAAAGGACTTACTACAAAGTGCATCATACAGACCAATCTCACTTCTGAAAAATAACATTAAGATACTCTCAAAAGTTCTAGCTAGAGGACTGAGAAAGTGCTTTCTTTGGTAATATCACAAGAAAAAAATGGATTCATTAAAGGTAGACACTTAGCTTCTAATCTTCAACACATGTTTAATGTAATATATTTAAAAATTAAATCTAAAACCTGAAAGATCTTATTATCTTTGGATGCAGAAAACATTTCATATCATTGAATGGGACTACCTTTTCACCACTTTGTACAAATTTGGGTTCAGCCGCTTCATATTCTTCCGCTACATAAATCCCGGTCAGCATGAAAAGTAACGCATGTGCACACACCAGCCGCCCCACCCGGACTCCTCCCAGAATTACACCTCTTTGAATATGCAAATCTATATAAATAGCCCCTTTTGTTTTGCATTCTGTGAAAAGAAAAATGGCAAAAGCATGGGGGCAAAAGCAGAATTTCAGCAATTACCAAGCAGAGGCAAGGAAAAACGTACTATTTGTTGGTTTAAGCAATGATTTAAACAACAAAAGGAAGTTGATCGAGTAACAGAGTGGCAGAGAAACTCGAAGGTTCAAGTTCTGAAAGTTGCAAAGTGCCCGAAATAAATAAGAAGTGGTCAGATAGCAAAGTCGCTGTGAAAAGGTGAGGCGTAGCCCACAGTTTGAGTGTCATATGGAAGCGTTTTAGGGTACAGAGAAAAGAAAAACAATATAGGGACACCGTTAAAAAAAATGTCCAAATATCAACTTTAATCTCGAAATTGCCACTTTAATCATGGAGTTTTATTTGTCATTAAAGTAGAACATCATAAATCTTAAAATCGTTTAAAATACTAGTTTCTCAGATCCCATCGTAACTAAAGTAGCATGTTAAATGCTTCGTATTCTATGTGTATTCTATTGCTTCTTAAATGGGCTTTCTCTTCTGCGGACGAGGCACAAAATACATTACATTCATGATATTACAGCTCTCTGAACAATTTACAGTTAGGTCCATAAATATTTGGGCAGAGACAACTTTTTTCTAATTTTGGTTCTGTACATTACCACAATGAATTTTAAATGAAACAACTCAGATGCAGTTGAAGGGCAGACTTTCAGCTTTAATTCAGTGGGCTGAGCAAAAAGATTACATAAAAAAAAGAGGCAACAGAGAATTTATTAATTTAGGTATTTTTACAAGCCTTAAATTTTATACCGTTTGGCTTGCTCTCTCTCTCAGGGGTGGGGATCGATCTGTTCTTAACATAATTCTTTTTTTTTGTAAAAACTTAATTGCTATGTATTGATTGTAATAAAATTTTAAAAAAAATGTGAGGCAACTAAAGTATTTTTTAACACAATCCTTTATTTCAGGGGCTCAAAAGTAATTGGACAAATTAAATAACTGGAAATAAAATGTTCATTTCTAATACTTGGTTGAAAACCCTTTGCTGGCAATGACAGCCTGAAGTCTTGAACTCATGGACATCACCAGATGCTGGGTTTCCTCCTTTTTAATGCTCTGCCAGGCCTTTACTGCAGCGGCTTTCAGTTGCTGTTTGTTTGTAGGCCTTTCTGTCTGAAGTTTAGTCTTAAACAAGTGAAATGGATGCTCAACTGGGTTAAGATCAGGTGACTGACTTGGCCATTCAAGAATTTTCCTCTTCTTTGCTTTAATAAACTCCTGGGTTGCTTTGGCTGTATGTTTTGTGTCATTGTCCATCTGTATCATGAAACGCCGCCCAATCACTTTGACTGCATTTAGCTGGATTTGAGCAGACAGTATGTCTCTGAACACCTCAGAATTCATTCGGCTGCTTCTGTCCTGTGTCGCATCATCAATTAACACTAGTGTCCCAGTGCCACTAGCAGCCATGCACGCCCAAGCCATCACACTGCCTCCACCGTGTTTTACAGATGATGTGGTATGCTTTGGATAATGAGCTGTTCCACGCCTTCTCCATACTTTTTTCTTGCCATCATTCTCGTAGAGGTTGATCTTGGTTTCCTCTGACCAAAGAATGTTTTTCCAGAACTGTACTGGATTTTTTAGATGTTCTTTAGCAAAGTCCAATCTAGCCTTTCTATTCTTGAGGCTTATGAGTGGCTTGCACCTTGCAGTGCACCCTCTGTATTTACTTTCATGCAGTCTTCTCTTTATGGTAGACTTGGATATCGATACGCCGACCCCCTGGAGAGTGTTGTTTACTTGGTTGGCTGTTGTGAAGGGGTTTCTCTTCACCATGAAATGATTCTGTGATCATCCACCACTGTTGTCTTCCATGGACGTCCAGGTCTTTTTGCATTGCTGAGTTGCTGTCACTCTTTAAATCAGGCTTATTTTAAAAACCACATATATATGTTTGGTATGATTCTTTTCAGAATTTATCGAACTTTAATGTGATGTTGTTAGATTTTCATATTCTTATTCCTTTTTTAAATTATAAACTAAAAAATATCAAGAGCCCACCTCCCACGAGACGAGACTTTGTGCCAAAAGATTTAACCATGCCAAGGGCTGGAAATAAAAGCCAAAAAGTAGGACAGCTGCTGTACAGGCTTTTTAATGTTTGAAGTGCCGTGTGAGATGCAGATCACGTGTTACGTCAGCAGCAGCAAGCCAGCAGATGATCGAGCAAAGAGGAGGTAAAAAAACTGCATTTGTTTGCCATTGTATCACTGTTTAAGAAGGGGTTTCGGAGGAGCGACCGCATCTCCTTAAGGTGCGTTCAGCCCCCCTCTTCACAACGCAAGCAGCAGAGACGCGATGCGCAGGCTGGGGGATTTTGGCGAGTGAAGTGAGCAGGGGGGACTCCCTAGTAACTTTATAAACTAAAAAGGTTTATTTCCACAAAACTGCTCTGAAATAAAAACAAGGTCCATACTGCACAAAAGGAAAAATGGATTGGCCTAAAATAAAAGGCAATCCAGTCGAACAATGTCCAAAAACAGAATTCAGAGCAATGTCAAAAAAAGAGCAAACAGCTCAAAAATCCAATGATTAACAAAATCAAAGCACAGATAAAGGTACAAGTAAACTGATCATTCCCAGGCACATTTGATATGAACCATCAGAAACTGTGGGAGACCACCCAGATATATAGAGTGAAGGGCAGTTCCTTGCAATGATTGGCAGGTGGCCCCAAGTCTTGGGTGACCACCAACAAAACATTCAGAACACAGAAGACATACATTTACATTACAGTTACAGATACATCTAAGAGACCAACAATATTAACAAAAACAAAGGAATCAAAAGTGAAATACAGACATGAAAACAGAATTTGAACCCTGATCAGGAGAGAAACCCAGGCTGAAACATAACAGGTAGCTGAGGGACAGTCCTATAGATGGCAAATCTGACAGAGCTGTCTTCTCTCTCTGGCAGTTGTTAGGTCTCTGAAAATGCTCTTAAAATGCTGTCCTTCATATGGTGCCTTTGATGGCTATTTCATATAAGATGTCTGCGCTAGTCAAATATGGGCAACATGTAAGTTCCCATGGTCCAGTTGCTTTTTAGTGAGGTTAAGGTCACCCAGCGGATAATTGGCCGTCCTCTCCCCTCACTAGAAGAACTACATAGTTCCTGTTGTCTCAGGAACGTCAAGAAAATCCTTCAGGATCCATCACACCAAGGACATGCATTGTTTGAACGCCTGCCTTCAGGCAGACATTTCAGATCCATAAAGACTAAGACAAACAGACTGAGAAACAGTTTCTATCCTTCAGCCATCACCATGCTGAATGCTGCTAAGTGGTCAATCTGACCGAGTGCACCTTCATTCTAAGTTAACATTAGACAAAGGACAAGTGCAATATAATGTATGTATGAGTGGAAAATATTGTTCTGCTGTTATGGACAATTTTGGATACTTATTTTATTCCCTTATTTTAGTTGTAACTTGAGTAATTATGTTTTGCTTTTGTTTTTATTTTTATTTTTATTGTATTTTTTTCTGCACTGGAAAATTTCACCTAAAAATTTTGTTGTACAATGTATCATTGCTACAATGACGATAAAGATTCTGATTGATTGATTAATTGAGGTTACCTTAAGCAACTTATAAGAAACAAGTTAACTTTAAAAGTCCCAAGCCCTTATCTCACATCTTCTTACAAGCATTTACACACTGGTTAGATTATCCAAGCTGACACATTTACATTCGAATGGTAATAATAACTTTTTTTGCATTGTCTTTTACATTTGCATATCTCCCAGAATCCAATGCTATTTTTAAAATGCATTCATTTAAATCTTTGGTTATATTGCTCCTTATGATCTGATGAGCTCATTTGCACCTGTCTGCTGTTCCAATTATAGAACATTTTGATCGTACAATACAGACAACGTCAGCTTTGCCTTATGAGCTCTGGGCACACAGTTTATTCAATTAAAAAATCTAAAAGGTCCTAAAATAAAAACATACTAAAATAACGCTCACCAATTAAATATTGAGATTCTCATTTAACAAACTGTAAAAGCACAATTTTTACCTGCTTTACAGTGGGTTCCGAAAATAAGCAGATGTATGGATAAGAGCATTATGGATGTTACAAGCAAAAGGAGACTATTGTGCCCATTACCTTGTCAGGATAGATACTAGGCAAGTTTTTCTAATCTCTCATTCAGATATTTTTAATTGTTTTTATTTATACCACATTTTTATTGAAGTTTAACAATACAAAAAACACAGGATTTACAGAATTAGTTATATCTGACTCTAGCATGTCATTTAAAGTACACATTACAAAGTTGTCCAAATCATGTTTCTTCCATCTTAAAAATGTTGGAAAATTAAGGCACCTTCTAAATAAACAGGATTCTGAGAAATTAATTTGTGCATTTATTTCTAGTAGGATTGACTACTGCAATGCGGTGTTCACTGGATGTTCAAACTGTTCTTTATACAGCCTCCAGTTAATCCAAAATGCTGCTGCAAGAATTATTACAAGAACAAGAAAATACGAACACATAACTCCAGTTCTTAAATCCTTACACTGGCTCCCGGTTAAGATTAGGGCAGATTTCAAAATCCTCTTTTTAACATATAAAGCATTAAATGGCCGAGGTCTGGCTTACTTGTCTGAACTTATCATGACTTACAAACCACTTCGGTCTGCTTAGGATTACAAAGATTAATAAAATAACAGTGGGAGGTCGAGCTTTCAGTTACACTTCCCCTAAACTGTGGGTTGGTCTGTCTGCTACTACAAGAGATGCCCCTTTGGTCTCAGCTTTCAGATCCCGGCTGAAGACTCACAACTTCAGTTTAGCTCACCCTGACTAGAGCTGCTGATTAACTGTACAGACTGCATCTCTGTTGTTAGTCATTAAAACATAAGTAACATGATAGTTATAGTTTGTTATTAACCCTCACCTATTCTGTTTCTCTTCTCGGTACTCAAATGTGGCACTTGGAGCCACAGCCCACCTGCCAAGTTGTTTTGCCTGCCTAAGATAAAGTCATCTCTGAATGAGGATCGCAGAAATCGTGGGGTGGAGGTGTCCTTTCATCGGATTGGCTGGCCCAGCGCTGATTAAACTGTGGAATGGCCAATTTGGGGAGGCAGCTTGATGAATGAGGTCTCCAGTACTCTAAACATTTCCAAATCATATTATACTCCGTACTTCTAAAATTTTTATTTTTATACTGTATTAAGTATATGTTCTGTTCTGTGTATTGTACTGTATTGTATTGTATTGACTCCCTTCTTTTTGACACCCACTGCACACCCAACCTACCCGGAAAGGGGTCTCTCTTTGAACTGCCTTTCCCAAGGTTTCTTCCATTTTTTCCCTACAAGGGTTTTTTTGGGAGTTTTTTCTTAGAGTGCCAAGGCTGGGGGGGCTGTCAAGAGGCAGGGCTTGTTAAAGCCCATTGCGGCACTTCTTGTGTGATTTTGGGCGATACAAAAATAAATTCTATTGTATTGTACTGTATTGTATTGTATAGATAGATAGATAGAACTTTATTTGTTCCAGAGGTAAATGTGTTTTTTTACAGAAGCTCAATAAATAAATTAACATTACTATTATTATAACATAGTAAATCTTCCTTTCAAATACACAAAAGAAAACTGAAAAGGAACAAAAAATCTATCTTGGCTAAAGAGGAAAAGACCAGTTCCAGTCCCAGTCCTAGTGAGGCACTTTACAGGCTTATTGTTGTTTGTATAAAGGAGTCCCAGATGTGTTTTTTGACATATTTTCTGCTGAATAATTTGTTTCCTGAATGTCCTCAGTGTTTGTGTGTCAGAGTTGAGGATTTGCTGCATTGTTCATAATAGCACTCAGTTTGTCTTCTATCTCTTCTTCTCTTCTACCTCCAGCAGGTTGATAATGCATCCCCTACCTGAGCCTGCCTTCTTAATCACCTTGTTGATGCCGTGGTCCTCTCGTAAAGTGATGTTACCTGGCCAACACACCACAGAATCGTGTTAAATGAGCACAGCCTCCTAAGACAAAAAGTGTCTTTTAGATCTTTTGAAGAAGCAACCAAAATAGGTGACAAGAATAAAGCATATGACATAGCTTACCTACATTTTCAAAAAGCATTTACTGCAGTCCTACACCAAAGATTAATTCTGAAACTTGAAGCTGTAGGCATCACAGGTAGCCTACAAAACTGCATCTCTAGCTGGATGGCCAGCAGGAGACAAAGGGTACAGATAAGAGGAATGGAGTGAGGAGCCCTTCAGGGGCCAGTCCTTGGACCATTAATTTTTCTGATTTATATTAATGATATTGATTCAGGTATAGTTAGTAAACCTGTCAAATTTGCATATAAAAATAAAAGTACAGAGATGGCAGACACTAAGGAGACAAATAATTCAAAAAGACCTGGACAAGCTTCAGAACTGGGCAAGCACCTGGAAAATGAAGTTTAATGTAGAAAATTGTAAACTGCTACACATTGGCAAAAGGAAAATCAATTATAAATACAAGATCGGAGACAGTATCATGCAAAAAGCAATCTCTGATTTGGGGGTTTATGTGGACTTTTTCATCGACTAAGCAATGCACAGAAGCAATTAAAAAGGCAAATAAAATGTTAGGTTACATCATAAAAACTGTTGAATTTAAGTCAAGGGACGTTATTCTCAAACTATATAATGAACTCATAAGACTGCATCTGGAGTACTGAGTGCAGTTCTGGTCACCACGGTACAAGAAAAACATAACACTTCAAGCTGTGCAGGGGAGAGCATCCAAGTGTATCCCAGGACTTGTAGACATGTCCTACTGAGATAGACTCAGAGAATTAAACCTGTTTTATCTTGAGCAGAGGAGACTGCATTGGGACCTAATCCAGGTATTTACAATCCTCAAAGACTTTGATAAAGTACATCCAGCAACATTCTTTGAGTTAAAGGGTGACTAACACACTCAAGGACATCAGGGAAAGTTAGTGGGAAGTGCATTTAAAACTGAAGCCAAGAAGAAGCACTTCTTTACACAAAGAGTTGTGGGACTCTGAAACAAGCTATCGAGACATTGAGTTAAAGCAGAGACCTTGACAACCTTTAAGAAGAAACTGGATGAAATATTGGGAGAGCTTACCTATTAGCTTAACAAACAGACTTGATGGACTGAATGGTGTTCTCTCGTTTGTCAAATTTCTTATGTTCTTATGTTCCTAGAACATTCATGTGTAATCTTGGATAATGTAACCAGTGTGTATATGCTTGTGAGAAATTGTGAGATAAGGGCTTGGGACTTTGTAAGTGAACAAGTTTCCTGTAGG
Organism: Polypterus senegalus; assembly: GCF_016835505.1. NCBI lineage: Eukaryota > Metazoa > Chordata > Cladistia > Polypteriformes > Polypteridae > Polypterus > Polypterus senegalus. The sequence continues at coordinate 325,728,783 of NC_053154.1, forward strand.
TAGCTTAAAGTAACCTAAATATTGAGGACAGTGTGCAACAAGCAGTCCTTCATTAAGTAAAGTGCTATTACTTTCAGGCTCCTATAGTGTGAGTCCAAAGAAAATTAAATGAACCAGTCAGGGTGACACAGTGAGTCAATGACATGAATGTTATGTAACTTAAACAACACCTTTGTGTTGCTGTCATATTCTTTAAGTTGGAAAGTGGGACGGATTAAGTGGCTGTCTCAGGATCACATGGAGAATCTGCCACCTCATGAATTTATTCAATAAAGTGTGTTTCACAGTGAATCTCATTACAGGGCACTTCACAGATACAGAATGGCATGTATTATTTCCTCAACAAATGCTTTGGGGTCACACAGTGTGTTTTTAGTGCCTGAATCAGTTCTGTGGCCTGTCATAGTGGACAACAAATTTTTGGAAATTTTTTGCTTCTTGAAAAATATTGATGATTATGATAGACAGCTGAACACAAATATAATTTAAGATTGCCACTATCACGTAGGACTTTGGAGAAACACGAAACAAACTTGTATCGAATTTAGCGCATTTATAATGCTGTCACATTTCATTAGTTCAATTTGGCTAAAATATTTTTCTTCTGATTTTCATTTTTATTCAGGACCAGATGCTTCTTGTTTCAGGGTCCGCCAACAGTCAGTCAGCATTGATGGATTCCATTTGCGCTTATACTGCTCTTCCATCATTAGCAGAGAAGAAGTTCAAGTGTGAATGCAGAAACTGAGTCTTTAGCAACATGTAGCACTTAATGGTTTTATATGCTAGACCAATGTTTTCAACCAGCTGGACATAATTTGATTCCCATGAAAATTCTCAACAGCATCCTTGAATGCTAGTCACTGCGAACGGCTAGTCATTGAACACATGTCTGATTTGTGGATGAACAAAAATGCCATCCTTAATCTTGGTATCAGTTATTTGTAGAAACAAATATTGAAATCCTTCACCTACCTTGTTCATCACTTTCATTATTTTTTTTTAAACAGCCTAAGTTTTACATGAGGAAGAGGCAAAAATATCGTTGTTGGGTCAGTAAGTAGTTTATGTGCCACACTTTCCATGCTTATGGACTAGCCAGTTCTATCCAATGTAATGAGCCTCTTTACCGTGGCTGTCCCATTCACAAATAAAGCAACAGCAATTAGACATCTCAGCTGCATTTCTAGTAGCAGTGCCACCACAGTTAAATCACAAGGGATGTTCCAGTTGAAGCTATTGTACTGAAAGTTTATATTGATAATATGAGAGGAGATCATAAAAATTACAACTGCAATAAAGCAGTAGTACATGATAGAAAAGTTTAAAGTCTTTTTTTGTGATTTGCAGGCCATAATCCTTAAGATACAACCAAAAGTGTTCAGAAAGCTAAAATGTCATTGTTCATAGTTATGAATATTTATATAGCACTTTTACATAATGAGCATCATGTCAAGTGTGCAGCATGTACTGTAAAGGTCCTAGTTTCTGTTTTCCATCAGCTGGACCTGTAGTTGTTCATTGATCCATTCAGGGTCAGTCAGTGAATAAGTGGAGATAATTGATCCTGAGACCTTGTGGCTTACAGTGTAGATCTTTAGCCACTAGGTCACATTGCTTGTAATTGATCTGAAGTCATTTACTGATAGAGTCTGCTCTTACAGGTCTATTAAAATCCTTATAATAATGTCTGAGATGATATGTCTATGCACTTTAATGGCATCCATCCATCTAATATTAAATCAACTCTGCTCCAATTTAGAGGGTGGCACCTTGGCGCAGTGGGTAGCGCTGCTGCCTTGCAGTAAGGAGACCCGGGTTCGCTTCCCGGGTCCTCCCTGCGTGGAGTTTGCATGTTCTCCCCATGTCTGTGTGGGTTTTCTCCCAAAGACATGCAGGTTAGGTGCATTGGCGATCCTAAATTGTCCCTAGTGTTTGTGTGTGCACCCTGCCTGGGGTTTGTTCCTGCCTTGTGCCCTGTGCAGGCTGGGATTGGCTCCAGCAGACCCCCATGACCCTGTGTTAGGATATAGCAGGTTGGACAATGACTGACTGTTTCAATTTTGTTTGGTTTTTTTTTGGATGAAGAGAGCTGATGAAGACAAGGTTTACTCTTTTGGTAGTTAGAGGACCTCACCTCAGACAGTTTTTGAGAATGGGACAGAGGTTGAAGGTGGAGACAAGTTGGGGATGGGTTCATATAAAATGAGGAAAGAATCTGACCCACCTCCACTGGAGTGCTTGGGAGCAATGAAACCTGCAGTCTTAGGGGAAAGTGCAAACTCTATACAGACAACAGGCAGGAAATCGCCTTTTCTTGAAAAAATGTGTGCCAATTTTAAGCGTCTCTGTTGGTAAAAGTTCTTTTACTTTATCTTCGTGATCACATTTGCATTTTTATGAACATAAGAAATTACACACACATAAGAACATAAGAAGTCTGACAAACGAGAGGAGACCATTCAGTCCATCAAGCCCATTAGTTTAAATAATAGCTAATATGTCCCATTTTTATTTCTCATACAGGTTCTTCTTAAAGGCTGTCAAGGTTTCAACTTCAGCTTCAACTGTCTTGGTAGTTTGTTCGAGTCCCACAACCCTTTGTGTAAAGAAGTGTTCCTGGTTTCCCCACAGGTACATCAGACTCATCTGTTTGGCTAATAGCTAAGCTGTCCCAATATCTCATCCAGATACATCTTAAAGTTTGCCTTTACATTGTGAAAAAGAGTGGCAGGAATATGCAATAAAATGATTACAGTAATCCCTCCTTGATCGCGGGGGTTGCCTTCCAGAACCCCCCGCGATAGGTGAAAATCCTCGAAGTAGTAATGGTATGTTTGAATGGTTATTTTTATATATTTTAAACCCTTATAAACTCTCCCACACTGTTAACATTATTAGAGCCCTCTAGACATGAAATAACACCCTTTAGTCAAACATTTAAACTGTGCTCCATGACAAGACAGAGATGACAGTTCTTTCTCACAATTAAAAGAATGCAAACATATCTTCCTCTTCAAAGGAGTACCGTCAGGAGCAGAGAATGTCAGAGAGAGAAAAGCAAACAATCAAAAAATCAATACGTGCTTTTGGGCTTTTAAGTATGCCAAAGCACCGCGATAAAGCAGCATTTTTTAGAGGAGCGTCCGTATCCTCTAGGCAAACAGCCTCTGTGCAAACAGCCCCTCTGCTCACACCCTCTCTGTCAGGCAGAGAGAGTGAGAGAGAGTGAGAGAGATAGAGAGAAGCAAACAATCAAAAATCAATACGGGCTGTTAGAGCTTTTAAGTATGTGAAGCACCACGCGGGAAGCACATCGTATATCATTGAGGAGTTTTATTTAATACGTAATACGTGCTCTGATTGGGTAGCTTCCAAGCCATCCGCCAATAGCGTCCCTGGTATGAAATCAACTGGGCAAACAAACTGAGGAAGCATGTACTATAAATTAAAAGACCCATTGTCCGCAGAAATCCGTGAACCAGCGAAAAATCTGTGACATATATTTAGATATGCTTACATTTATAATCCATGATGTAGTGAAGCCGCGAAAGTCGAAGCGCGATATAGCGAGGGATCACTGTATTTCCAGATCCCTTTCATTGTTACAAATATGTTGGAAACTTGAAAGCCATGTTTTCTAATATCAAAACTCAAAGAGGATATATTAAGTACATTTTAGGCTTTTATTATTGTTTTCATTGACTTCAGTTCAGCTCTCAACACCATCATTTCTCAGAATCTAATGAGTATTTTGGGTCTGCTAAGCTAAGCTAAGCTACAACACTTCCCTGTGCAACTGAGTCCTTGTCTTCCTGACAGAGAATCCCCAGAAAGTCCATGTCAGAAACTCCATCTCTAGTACTATCACACTGAGCACTGGTTCCCCACAGGGCTGTGTACTCAGCCCACTTCTGTTTACTCTGCTGACTCATGATTGTACAGCTGTATATAGCTCTAACATTATTATTAAGTTTGCAGATGACACAACGGTGGTGGGTCTCCTCAGTAATGGAGATCACTCTGCTTACATAATGGTGATACAATGATTGGTGGACTGGTGCAAGTGCATCTATCTCTTAATATGGATAAGACGCAAGAGACAATTGCCAACTTCAGGAAAGCCCATGCAGTCCATACCCCACTACACTTCGAGGACTCTGCGGTGAAATTGGTCAAGAGCACCAAATTCCTGGGTGTGCACCTGGCAGCTGATCTTACTTGGTCAATTAACAGCATCTCCATAGCTAAGAAGGCGCAGCTGCATCTTCACTTTCTTCAGCAGCTGAAAAAGGCTTCGCAAAATCCCCACCTGATTCTATGGAGCACCACTGAGAGCGTACTAACCAGCTTAATCACTGTCTGGTTTGGGGACTGCAGTGTCTCTGAATGTGGGGTTCTACAACATATAGTGAACATGGCAAAAAAGACTGTTGGGTCCTCCCTGCCTTCCATTCAGACATCTTTGTAATCCACAAGCTTACAGCATTGTGAAGGACCACTCCCACCCCTCCCATGGTCTCGCTGCCTTGCTTCCATTAGCCAAAAAGTACTGTAGCATCAAAAACAGTCTTGCCAGACACTATAACAGCTTCCACACCTTGGCTGTCCAGACTCTGCACTAAGATCTGCCCCTAGTAGGAAATTTATATGCGGTACATTTTTGTTACTATGGTTGTTTTTATTATAGTTATAAATTGATTATTAATTTATTACTATCCATGTCAAGTCATTACTATCTATCCATTTATCTGTTATTTATTTTTAATTATTTATTTATCTTTTACTGTGTATTATACTTCTTTACCTGACATGCGCTTGTCCTGTGTTTATGGATATGTTGCATTGCGGTCCTGGGAACATGATTTTCTGTTACTGTTTGCTGCAATGGAGTGTATGAATAGTATGACAATAAAGCCATTTGACTTAACTTGAGTCGACTCCTTTTCAGTGGTGCTTTGTGTCCCATTGCCTCCAGTGTAAAGTTCCAGGATGGGCAAGATATTTCATAACATTTGTAGAAAATGCTGGGCTTTAGATCCCAGTTTTGCACTTTGACTTGAAAAATATCAAACTTATCCTTCAACTTCAACATTAGTTACATTTTTTTACTATATATGGTTTTAAACAATCTGACAAACACAGCAATTTCATGAGTGATTTAAAACAATTCTTTATAATTTACATTGTGTGGTTTTCTATTCTGGCACACCATTAATGCTTCATTTATTCACTTCCACAGGAACAGAGGTAAATTGAAATGTTAATGCTTTAAGTAGAGAAGAGGCCTAGACCACAGAACAAAGAAGCTTTTAGATATATCCTTCCATTCATTTTGTATAACCACTTAATCCTACCAAAATGATGCATGTCCAGCAGGTTTTCAGATCAAAGCAGAGAGAAAAAAAAGAATGATTCAAATGATATGGCAGTACTCAGGTTGGGCAGGAGTCAACCTATACACGTGAGTTACTTAAATTCCAACAGTCAGGCTGAAGCGTACCAGCTGAGTCCTTGAAAATTCAAAGTCGCAGTTCAAACCCACGCAGACACGAGGAGAACATACAAACTCCATGCAGGGAGGACCCGGGAATTTATATATATATAAATATACTAAACTAGACATTAAGCCAGTTACAATAACGGGCGCTAGAACAGTAATGCATAAACATTAGTAGGAACAGTCTATATTAAATGGCAAGGGACCTTGTATGTGGCTGTAATATGCATCACTGTATTGTGTGCCTTTAATTTTCTCTCTCAGTAATACTGGTTTGTATTTCCGTAAAATGCCTGTAATTTTGTCTGACAGTAATACAGTGGAACCTCGGTTCACGACCATAATTCATTCCGAAACTCTGGTTGTAACCCGATTTGGTCGTGAACTGAAGTAATTTCCCCCATAGGATTGTATGTAAATACAATTAATCCGTTCCAGACCATATGAACTGTATGTAAATATATATATTTTTTAAGTTTTTAAGCACTAATATAGTTAATTACACCATTGAATACACAGCGTAATAGTAAACTAAATGTAAAAACATTGAATAACACTGAGAAAACCTGGAACAACAGAGAAAACTAACACTGCAAGAGTTCGCACTATAGCGCTACGACTGCAAAAAAACACTTTTTTAATGAGTTTTAAGCACAGGGAAAAAATGAACATTTGAAAAATCCATAATTTAATAAACAACCAAAAAAAAAGAAACATTGCATCAATGCACGCGCGCCTGTGTGTGTGTGAGTCTCTGTCGTGGGCCTGCGTGTGTGTGTGTGTCTCTCGTGTGAGTGTCTCTCTTAAGCGCGCGCCTCTGTGTCTGTGTCCGTGTCTCTCTCGCCTGTGTGTGTGAGTGTGTGTGTGTGTGTGTCTCTCTCTCGCACCTGTGTGTTTGTGTCTGTCCGTCTCCTAGCCTTTAAGCTGCCCTCAATGCTCATGTGTGTTACTATATATCTCTCTCTCTCTCTCTCTCTATATATATATATATAGATAAATATACAGTATATCTATATGTACATATATATATATATATATACCATATTTACTTGTGTACCACACACCCTCATGTAAGACGCGCCCCCTAATTCTTAGTAAGAAAATCGCGAAAATCGTTTTGCCCCGTGTATGACGCGTGTTGTGATTGTATAGGAAGTGTTTAGAGAGATAGAGTGCAATCGAGCAAGAGCGCGAGCAAGTGAGTGAGAGAGAGCACAAGCAAGCGAGAGAGAGAGAGTGCAAGTGCACGAGCAAGTGAGCGAGAGAGATTGCGAGCAAGTGAGCGCAAGAGAGAGAGAGCATGAGCAAGCGAGTGAGAGAGAAAGAGAGAGCATGAGCAAGCAAGCGAGAGGGAGAGAGAGAGAGCACAAGCAGAAGAAGTAAACATTACAGAATTACATTTCCTCGTGTAGGACGCGCACCTGATTTTCTAATGCTAATTTTCAGGAAAAAAAATGTGCATGTGGTACACGCGTAAATACGGTATATATATATATATATATATATATATATATATATATATATATATTTAAAATGACACATGCATGTGATCACAGGCTTGATGAAAGTATATAATAACCCACCAAGATGAGAGAGGACACTGTCACTAAAATTCTCTTCTCCTTCTCTACCTGCAGTGCTGAGAAAATGCCTAGAGAGGGCACTTAGCCCTGCCCCTTCACCAGCTATAAGAAATCCCGCTGCCCTGAAGGAGGAGTCTTTTGTGACCAGTATGCAACCCGCCAGACGGTGATTCTGTGACAGTTAGAGGTACACATGTTAATTTGCGTTTTTAAATATCTCATGTAACAAAACAGAAGAGAAGTCAAAATGAATTGTTGGGGTGCCATTTTAACCCAGTTTAATGATCGAGCTAAATAACAGATTCTGCCAGGAATGAACAAACAGAGCAGTTAAGTCGCTTCTGACTTGGATTTCTATTGTTATCAGTCATGGTTCCTTAATCCGCACCTACTTTCAGCAGCCTTCAGGTTATTATAATGGACTCCTGGAAGGGGTGAGACTTCCATAAGGAAGGCAGAAGTGATGCCACTCATTTTCTGGTCACACATCTAAACTGCTTGTGTAAAAGTACAGGTTGTTAGCTGCACTGCCCCCTTCCAACTCAGAATGGTATTGCTTACTTCACTGGAGCCACAAACCACTCATATGTAACACTTGTCTGTTCTGACCCAAATTTGTTCTTAGGCCGAGTTATTGTTAGTTGGCTGGGGTGGGTGGTTTTCTGTGTGTTTTTGCCCATATACCACTTACCTCCTAGATATGCATAGATAACTACCATTCTCTTTAATGAATCTGCAATCATTATTAATCTTTATTTTCTTGTCCAGTTCTTTTTCGATGCCACCACCACCAGATCAAAGTTCTGTGTAGCTGCCTGCAGTGTCTGAATGAAAGAGAGTACTTCAACCTGTCACAAGACCCACTGCGCTGAAAGCCTAAAAAGAACCAATAAAGAATAGCCTGGAAACCATTCAGATTTTGCCTTTTTCTGCAGCTTAACTGGAGATTTTTTTTTTAATTCTTTGTCTAGCCTGGCCATCTGACCTTATTATTGGACTGTCATTCCAAAAAAAATCCATATTTTAAGGACTGTATGTCTCTTAATTAAATATCTTTCTTATGTAAGTGTACATTATTTATCTTTTGTATGCTATGTTTCATTATTATTCTTATCTAAATTTAATTTGTTTTTCTTTTGCATGTTACTACCACATGCACTTCAGAAGAGTTCATCCACCTGAAGCTAAGTATGTGCAGACCCAGCCAGTACTTGGAAGGGAGACTAAACAGGAAAAGCTTGTCTTGCTGCTGAAAGAGGTGTTGGTGGTGCCAGCAGGGGGTGCTTACCCTGTGGTCTGTGTGTGGATCCCAATGTCCCAGTGCAGTAATGGGGGTATTGTGCTGTAAAAACGGCACCATCCTTTGGATGAGATGTAAAACCAAGGTCCTGACTCTCTGTGGTCATAAGAGATTCCTGGGTATCCTTCATAAAGAGTAGGGTGTATCCCCAAGTCCTTTCTAAATTGTCCACCACGGCCTGGTCATTCTGGCCCCCTAAGCATCCACTGTGCAGGTGGATACTGTACGTTGGTGGTGGTTAAAGTAGTCAGAAAAGCACTATATAAATTTAAAAGATTATTAATATTACTTCTTTGACACCTTGTAAAGCACTTTGAGCTGCATCCTTTGTATGAAAATGTGCTATAGAAATAAATGTTGTTTATCCACATGTCCTAAATATATGCAGGTTAGTTTCATTGCTGACTCAGTGTGAATACTGTAAGTGTGTTCTGTAATGGACTGGCATGCTGTTTAGTGTTGGTTTCTACCTTACGCCAGTGCTGCCAGGAGAGGCTCTAGCCACCCTACAACCTTGAACTGGACAAGTGGGACCAAGGGTAGATGGATGGAACTCTTGAATCAAATCTTTCCTATAAGACGTGTCCTTATTGAACGTTTAACCTGGCTAGGTAAATGTAACCTGTAAAGTGATTTATAGTATAGCATAATATATTTAATAGACTCCAGCCCTAAAGCGACCCTGATTTGGACTTTAAGGAGAAATGCACAAGTTTAAAACTTTATCTCCAAAAAGCTTGCATCATCTGCTTGGCAAGGAAGCCATTTGACTTGTGCAGAAGTAAATTCATTATTATTGAATTTCTTTTGGTATCTTTCCTCCCACCATCCCTGACTCCAGGAGATATTAACAATGCCTTAATATCACTTCATGCTTTGTCAAGTGAAGCATGAGGCTACTACTTTAATAGCCATCAGGCTTAAATCAAATTGAATTCATCGTTTCTTTTCCAACAAAACTGGCACCTGTGAAATTGTTGCTTATTATAAAATGATTAATTGCACAAAAGATCAAGGGATTAAAGTAGCAGGAAGGAATTGTGTCAGGTGAAAAATGACAGCAGTCGCTGAACATGCAAAAAAGCAGTATACTTAATACTCCCATTACTATTTTAAAGCATAAAGGCCTCTTATGCACAGTTCAATTTCAAATTCATCTTTATTTTCTTTTGTGCACATGTGACACTCCGTGTAGTGGCAAGGTTGGCACCAGACTACACACTGGGCATCTTGTAGTTCAGAAATGACCGGGATCAGACTTGAGAAATGTCAAACGTGGAGACACAGACACAAAAAGATAATATTCACAAAAACAATAGTGTGTTTTATTTACAGGTGCACAAAAACACAAAAAGCAACGTCCTGATCAAAAATAACGAATACTGTTTACAGTGGATTTTGCCAGTCCCAAAATGAAAATAATCAAAGACAAAAAAGTATATACACAAAAAGTCTTCCTACATAAAAAGATATGGAAGAAACTACACAAAAGAAAATCCAATAAATTCTGAAAGCATTTACAAAAAGAAAAATTAGTGTATATACAAAAAGACAAAAAAGTGCACCACAATCCCAAACTATATAAATAGTATAGGGTGGTCCAGATCTAATTATGCAACTTTTAATGCAACGTAGGAAAACAATGCAAGACAAAAGAATATCTTCTAATAAACAAAAATGGACTTACATTAATTAATTAATTCACTGATTTTCCATGTAATGTCCCACTTGTCCTCCATTCAGTTGTAAATTCTCAATGTAATAAACTTAATAAGTTATAGTGTAATGAAAATTGGATAATTAGATCTGGACCACCCTGTATATACAAATACATATACTAATATATACAAATAAGGTGCAAGCTGCTGTGCCTGGTGCACTAATAAGAACTGCTATACCAAATTCACTCTCCCCACAACTGAGTCACAAGTGACTACCCCTAGAGGCAGGAAGTGCCTTTTATACTAGGGTACGAAACTTTCAGCAAATCCCGTGTCACGGCATTCTCTTCCTCATATACTGTAGTGGCTGACGCAGCTGTTTTCTGCATATTTGTTACACTCAAGTACCTCAAGGCCCATAATAAATAGCACAATGGCCTTGCGTGTGCACACGTGAGTACACCCGCGATGTGCCCCCACCGGATAAGCCAATGCCTTCTCTGGAGGTGCTAAACTAAACTTACTTTTTTTTATAACTTCACCTCAGGATCCTCTTCTCAAAACTAATGCATGTATGTTGGTGTTTGACTTTTTGATCAGACACATGTCACACAACGCGATCCTGCCAAAGCAAAAGTTAAAATCTCCTGCTGAGAAGATTGCCTTCAAAGAAGGAAAGTATAAATTCGGACAGTAGGCGAGAAAGGCACCTCCAAATTAATGACAATCAGGTTTTATGGGAAGGGGATAGAGAGAGGGAGCACCAGTTAAGAGATGTTAGTAAAGGCGTAACAGACAAAGTTGTCCACGTGTGCTCAATTTACTTGATTGGACATGATTAGGAACTTAACACATCTGTCTATGGAAGACCCCACAGCTAACAATGTATATCCAAGCATAAACCCAGCCATGATGTCAAAGGAATCAAGTGCAATGCTTCGAGACAGGACTGTGTCAAGTTACAGATCTGGGGATGGCTACAAAAAATGTCACAGCATTGAAGGCTCCCCAAGAGCACAGTGGCATCAAACATTCTAAAATGGAAGAAGTTTGGAACAACCACAACTCTTCCTAGAGCTGGCCACCCTGCCAACCTGAGCAATCAGGGAAGAAGAGCCGTAGTAAGAGAGGTAACCAACACCCCAGTGGTCGCTCTGGCTGAGCTCCAGACAACCTGAGTGGAGATGAAAGAATTTTCCAGAAGGACAACCATCACTGCAGCACTCCTCCAATATGGAGTTTATGGCAGAGCGTCCAGATGACACATGAAAGCCTGCTTGTAATTTGAATAAAACCACCTATTCAACTCTGGGACTGGGAGAAACAAGATTCTCTGGTCTGATGAAGTCAAGGTTGAACAGTTTGGCCTCAATTTTAAGAGTCTTGTCTGGGGGACACCAGGCACCGCTCATCATCTGCATGACACTATTCCAACGGTGTGGCAGCATCATGTTGTAGGGTTGTTTTTCAGTGGTAGAGACTGTCAGACTACTCAAGTTGAGGGAAAGCCGAATGAAGCAATATTCTTGGAGATATCTATATCAATATCAATATAGATATCAATACCTATGGAGATCTCTCTATTATAATAAAAAAAAATCCTGGTACAAGACGAGACTTTTTAGCCTGACATGAGGCATGACTTTTTCATAGAGATACTTTCATGTCCCGCAAGATGAGACTTTGTGCAAAGAGATTTAACCATACCCAGAGCCGGAAATAAAAGAGAAAGAGTAGATGACAAAGTAGAACGTCGTAAAAAATTCAAAAACGTTAGCACGATACACATGCAGTTGAGGTTAGAGATAATGAAAGCACTAAAAATTCGAAAGTCTTAAAAAAATTATAGAAAAGATCACATTAGGACAAACAAATGGAAATAACAAAACAGCGAAAAGAGATCGAATATATTGTTCTGATTTAAACTTTAAGTCGGAGACTTGTAGATCGTCTAATTCGTGTTGCCATCAGGGAAAAGTAGTGTTTCTTCCCAATGAAGAGGCGTATCTGAGAGAATTAAAAGATTTGTTATTTGGTGAAAGTGAGCAAAGCGAGCAGAGGGCGAAGCCCCCAAGTATTCTTGATGAAACTCTGCTTCTGAGTGAGGTGGACATCACACTGTGCCAAAGGTTCACCTTCCAACAGGACAATGACCCTAAGTACAAAGCAAAGACACCAGAGTATAGCTTATGGTCAACTCTGTGAATGTCATTGAGAAGTGTTTGAGAAGATCAACCAAGAAGAATGGCTGACATTCCACAAATCCAGGTGTGTATTAAACCCAAGAAGACTGCAGGCTGGAATCACTGGCAAAGGGATTGAGTAAAGGTTCTGAATACTTGTGTGATATTTCAGTTCCTTCAGTTTTTAATAACTTTGCCAAAATTCCTAAAATCTTGTTTTCACTTGTCATTCTGGGGTGTTGAGTATCGGTTGATGAGGGAAGAAATGAATTTAAATAATTATAGCAAAATGCTCAAAAAGTGAAGGAGCCTGAAATTTTTCTGAAGGTGCTGCAGATAAAGAAGTAGAGCAGTAAACATCTTTTATGAAGAGGGCACACATTTCTGAATTATATTTCTTCTTAAGTAACCCTAGCATTCAGACATACATACAATATGCTAATAGTTTCATGAGCATTACGTTAGTTTTCTTATTACCTGTGCAGGAACATGGAAGAAAAGACTGCATGACCAGTAGATAAAACGTTATCAAGAGCCAAACTTAGATTCTTCAACTAAAAGTCAGTCCCATTTTTCACCATAACTGAGAGCTGAAAACAAAAATAAAAATGATTTTAAACCAGAAAATAAAACAAGAAAGCAAACACTAACAAATAAATGACCGTTATCTAGACTTGGATACAAGAAGTGAATGGAGCTTCCCTTTATACCCTTGACTCCTAAGAACATGTGTAGCAAGACTCCGGCCATAACTTATAGGAATACCATAGCAACATCTACAACAACACCACACAAAATGGAGGCATTCATGAGAAACAAAAATGGCATTGCAGGAAGATGCTAAATAATTTTAGGACCCTTAAAACAAAAGAATCTCAAAAAACTAAATAGTGGAAATGAACTCAGTTGACAACAGTTGTGTCAACAAGCTCATTACAGTTTGAGAGCAGACTGGGAGAAGAAATTAAGGACAGAAACAGGACTTAAACCAGGAGACACAATTAACAAGCCAAAGCGAGGGACAAATATCCGTTAGCAAAATGGTTAGAACCAAAATAACACAACAAAATAAGTTTTCAGGAAAAGCATAATGGAAGAAAGGGTTTTCTATCCACAACTAGAATAAGGAAATGATTTTTCAGATGACCCTTCACCCTGTTCTGTCAGTTACCCTGGGGTTACGACCTCTGAGGACATGCCCCTAGAAGCACAGCCAGTTGTCCTAGCGATGGGTGTCCAACATGTGCAAAAAATTAAAATATGCAGAACAATGAAAAATAAATGCCAGATTTGAGCTCAGGACCTCAAAAAGCCCTGGAATGAGTTCTAGACTATTCAAAATGATAGAGAAAAACGTAGTAAAAATATCTAAACGATACCAAATCATAAGAACAACGGTACGCTTTTTTAATTTGTTATCTTGGAATGTCTTTCTCAATTTGGTTGCACCCAGCTGCGGCCAGTTACTTTGCAGTTGCAGTCTTTGAGGTTTCACACAGCGAGTTTTCTCGCGAACATAAAATACATCTGCTGAGAGTTAGTGATCCATTAACTCTTCTTTTTCAGCGAGACAAACTGGTTTATTTTATGTGCAGTCTCTCCTGCTGTGCACCTGTCTGTCTTTTAGTGAGGTTAGACGTATGGCTGACTCTGTTAAGAGCCTTCTCTTTTTACACTAGAATTTCCTCTTTTATCAGCTAGATTGTCTGCATGTCTTATTGATTTCTCATCTTGGATGAAGGACCACCATTTACACACAGCTCAACCTGGCAAAAATCAAATGTGATTCCGGCCAGTCTGTTCAACTCCCCAGCTCTGTACAGCTTGGCTCACTGTCACTCATACCTGCCAAGTCAATACGCAACCTTGGGGTGGTGACTGATTAGCATTGATCCTTTTCTGACCACATTTGTACTGTTTCTCATTCATGCAGGTTCACGCCGTACAACATCCGTAAGATCAGACCTTACTTGACAGAGTATGCCCCCCAGCTTCTGGTTCAGGCTTTGGTCTGGACTACGGCAACTCACTTCTGACTGGAGTAAGCACATGTGCTATCAATATGTTGCAGAATGCAGTGGCCCGTCTTGTATTTAACCAGCCAAAAGATGGTCACGTCACTCCTCTCTTCAGGTCACTACATTGGCGCCCTGTAGCAGCATGCATTAAGTTCAAATCCCTGATGCTTGCCTATAGAGTAGTCAATGGCTCATCACCCGAGTATATGGAGACACCGGTGAAGTGCTACACTCCTTCTCGCCCACTCAGTTTGAGCCAGGTAACGGCGTCAGGTGATGCTACTTCTGTGTGGTATCAAGTCTCAATCCAGACTCTTTTCTTGTGTAGTTCCCAATTGGTAAAATGGGCTGCCCATCTCCATCTGTACTACTGACACCTTTAATGTATTTAATGTAAATGAAGACCCATCTGTTCTGTGAATATCTGTCAAATGGAAAAGAAGGAATAAAAAAGCAAAAAACAAACTTTGTGCTGTGATACTTTATATTTTTGGTTAATTTATTTAATTGCTTCATTGATTGTAATCTCGTAATATAAATGTACGTATGTTATTACATCTTTTTACTTGTAGCAATTAACTTTTGTTACCTGTCCCATTACACTTGCTGATCAAACAGGCCCTGGCCTAATGTTTCTCGGTTGTTTACCTCTTTTGTAAGTTGCTTTGGATAAAAATGTCTGCTAAGCAAATAAATGTAAATGTAGATGTAGAGGGTACTGGTCTTGGATACGGTGCACAGCCTTGACAGTGGGGAATCTGCTGAGGAGAGTAGGACTGAATGTAGGCTGAGCAGAAGTAGATTGAGGGACACATTAGGGAGCTTATGCGGACCATGAATTATGAATGAAGGACTGGACATTTAAACAATGGTTTTCTTGAATTCACATAGGATTTACTTTTTGATTGTTGGTGGATGCACAAGTTTGGTAAAGGTAATCTGTGGTCATATTCCACTGACACCTTGCTCTCTTAAATATGCTTTGCCAGTGTAATCTGAATGTAACAAAGCAAAGAGAGCATAGGAGTGGCTTAGGGTCAACTCTACAAATTTCATGGAGTTCCAGAGCCAGAGCCCAGACTTGAATCTAATCAAACATCTCTGGTGAGGACTGAAAATAGCTGTCCACCGATGGTCTCCATTCAACCTGACAAAGCTTGAGAGGATCCACAAAGGAAAATGGTAGTAAATCCACAAACCCAGGTGTATGTCGAACCCACAATGACTCCAGGCTGGAATAACAGGCAAAAAAACTTCAGCTAAAGTACTGTACTATGTAAAGGTTCTGAAATGCTTGTGTGATATTTCAATTTTTACTTCAAAAATATTTTTCAAAATCTCATTTGTCATTCTGGGGTATTGAGCATTGCTTGATGAGGGGAAAATGAATTTAGCACAAGGCTGCAACATAACAAAATATATAAAAAGTAAAGTGGTCCGAATACTTTCTGAAGGTGCCATATATACAAAGAAGAAGAACAATAAACTTATTAAATGAAGAAGACTGAGCTGATACATATCCAGATTGATCTATCTATCTATCTATCTATCTATCTATCTATCTATCTATCTATCTATCTACAGTATCTATCTATCTATCTATCTATCTATCTATCTATTGTGACAGATAGGGGGCTATCGCTCCCTTGAACCCCTGTCCAAGACTCCAGACACCAGGAAAAAGTCCAAATGTTGATTTTATTTAAATGCCACAGTGCACAAAGCACCCTCTCCTCCACTATACTCATATACAAACCAATAATCATTCACAAATACAATCCTCCACTCCCAGACGCTGCCACCCTTCCACCCAGCTCAGCTCACCGCCTGGGAGCTCCCACAGTCCTTTTATACTTCCTGACCAGAAGTGTTCCCAGTCCCCAGTCCATGTGATTCTTTATCACTTCCGGTCAGGTACAAGTCCTTTCTTCACCCCAGAAGTACCTCACTTCTGTCATCGCCTTCCTTTGACGACTTCCGGGTTATAGGGCACATATGACTCTTTGCTCCCCCTCCTGCTCCCTCTTGCGGCCCCTGTGGTATCCAGCAAAGATGTGCATAGGAGTGGCTTAGGGTCAACTCTACAAATTTCATGGAGTTCCAGAGCCAGAGCCCAGACTTGAATCTAATCAAACATCTCTGGTGAGGACTGAAAATAGCTGTCCACCGATGGTCTCCATTCAACCTGACAAAGCTTGAGAGGATCCACAAAGGAAAATGGTAGTAAATCCACAAACCCAGGTGTATGTCGAACCCACAATGACTCCAGGCTGGAATAACAGGCAAAAAAACTTCAGCTAAAGTACTGTACTATGTAAAGGTTCTGAAATGCTTGTGTGATATTTCAATTTTTACTTCAAAAATATTTTTCAAAATCTCATTTGTCATTCTGGGGTATTGAGCATTGCTTGATGAGGGGAGGGATGAATTTAGCACAAGGCTGCAACATAACAAAATATATAAAAAGTAAAGTGGTCCGAATACTTTCTGAAGGTGCCATATATACAAAGAAGAAGAACAATAAACTTATTAAATGAAGAAGACTGAGCTGATACATATCCAGATTGATCTATCTATCTATCTATCTATCTATCTATCTATCTATCTATCTATCTACAGTATCTATATTCTGTTTATATAGATATATAGATAGTGTGAAATGATTAGACTCGACACACTCAAAAAGGTTTAGTGCACCCATTCGCATAATTTCCGCAAACATCCACCACGCCCTCTCATACCGACTGGCAGATCAACCACATGCGTTACCTGGTAGGTAACCACCCATACAATCAGATCAGGTCTCAGACTATGAATGCTATGAATGTAATTACTCCGATCTCCAAGCTGTCAAATAAATGAAC
Organism: Polypterus senegalus; assembly: GCF_016835505.1. Taxonomy (NCBI): domain Eukaryota; kingdom Metazoa; phylum Chordata; class Cladistia; order Polypteriformes; family Polypteridae; genus Polypterus; species Polypterus senegalus. The sequence continues at coordinate 325,745,892 of NC_053154.1, forward strand.
CACACTCCGTGGCGCAGTGTAAAGGGGCGTCGCCACTGACGTCCGAGGTTCAATCCCCGTGAGGGGTGCAGTGGAGTGTGTACACTTGATGAGTCCAAATAAGGACGAAACACGTGTTGCGTACTCTTTGCATTATTTGACAGTAAACTGTGTAAATTCTATGATCTGCTTCTCACAACTGAGAGGATGTGGCAGATGTTTGCCGACTGGTAGACCAGCCACATGCGTTACCTGGTAGGTAACCATCCATACAATCAGATCGGGTCTCAGACTACAAATGCTATTAATGTATATATATATATATATATATATATACACAGTATATATACAGTATATATATATGTATATATATATATAATAGAGAGAGAGAGAGAACAGATTAAGCAGCTCTTGCACACACTGAATTATAAATGAAGGACTGGACATTTTAAGAATGGTTTCTTGGCTTCATATAGGATCAACCTTTCAATTGTTGGTGGATGCACAAGTATGGCAAAGGTGACCAATGGTCAGACTCCACCAACATCTTAGTCTGTGAAAAATGTTTTGGGGGAGCGTCATTTGAATGTGATTCATGCTTTTTTATCAGATGGAAAAATCCAGATTCTGCATACCAAGAGGCCTATTCAGTTGCACAAAGAAACTCATCATTTTCCTTGTAAGGAATTTCGCTTTGGATGAAGTGTTTGTGTTTATGGAGGAGTGTTTGATATCAAATGCTCAAAGACTTTGGGTCAGGTCCGGAGTTGAAGTGAAACTCTTATGTGCCAAAGAAAAATAAGACAATAGCGCTTTGCTCTATAGCTCAGCAAGCATGAATACAATATAAATCAATACAAAGAATCAAGGAAGATTATGAGGCAAATGCTAAACACTGTAAAATATTTGACTGCAAAGCACTGGCTACTAATTGCATTACTTCACAGTTTTTTACGTATCATGTTACGTTATATTAAAACAAAAATGCAATACTATAAAGTGACTTCACAGTAAACTGGGCCACATAATTAATGTGATGTACCAGTACACTGCTGTTCAGTTACAGTATGTCACACACATGCACATGGGGGACAGCTGAAGGGCTCAAGTGACAGTAATTCTACTGCTGCTGTGTCCTAATGCCTTTTTCTCTTCCTACCATCTTTGACAGTTCTGTCACGAACTTGCATCTTACTATGCCACTGTAGGAGAAATAGACAAAGATAAAGAGTTGGGGTACCAGCCTGCTCATCCTGTATAATTGGTTTGGAAAATAACAAAATACAGACAATTGTTGCAGAGTCATCTTTGCAGATGTGAGTTCAAAACTTAACTGTCAAATCTGGCGGAGCCTCCAGTTTTGGGTCCTACTGGGAGGTGGACAGACACCTGAAGTGACATCACAGGTGTTATAGCCATAAAGTATTTGGTCTGCAGAAGGAGGAATAGAAAAACTTATTAGGACACAGTGCCAACCCATGTACCAGATGTTGAATTACAGTCACTAGTGGCCTACAGGTGTCCCCTATGTGCACAAAAAAAAAATCTACAATTTAAGAATGACCTTCCATTGCGGAGTTAAAATACTAAAAAGTCATCATATTAAATCAGATCTGTCATTGGTAAGGATTGTTTTCTAATTAATCAACTGGGCTAGAACCTGTAACGTCTGTGACCCTCCAGGACCAACACTGATCACCACTGATTCACAGTATTGTAAAGGGGGCATTCCTTATGCAAATATCCCAACTTTACACAAATTTGTTTTCTATGCTATTGTGTCTTTATAGCAGTATAGCCTAACAATTATTCATTAAAAAGTCTTGCACATTGAAACAATTTATATGCAGAGCTAAAACACTGCCGATATGCAAGTTTACATGTATTCATCTATTTAAAATCTTTAATCATTTGTTATATTATAGTTTTTTGACTGTGAATATATACCATTAATTTAATGTATTTTCACGGGATTCATTTTACTGTGTTTTCACCTATTTTTCCCCAAAATTTACATCAGGTTGAGTTGTGCAGGTCCCTAAAGTTCTTTTCTGGTCCTCCTTACTATTTGGTCACTTATTCCTGGTGTCTGTGGTTCTCTCTGTGAATGAAAAATACGTATCTCATGTTTGTATAAAATCAAACAAGGCTCCGTTTGTATTCCTGTAGCCAAGATTTCACTTTTAAATGTCATCTTACAACACATATAAGCGAAACAGTATGAAAATGCCCCACAATTCAACGCAGAGCAGTCCAAACACAAGTTTACAGTAAATTGCTGTCTTATTATGGAAGATGGCTTAGTCTACAGTTGCTGTATGTTGCTAAATATTGCAGCAATAGCATAAGAACATCACATGTAAGCACACTTAAGATGTTAATGAGGATGGTTGGGGTCTGTGTTTTGAGCACTAACCTGGACCCTCTGGAAGCAATAGCAGATATAAGGATGTTGGCTACACTAATGTTGATCAAGAAAGACATCTCACAACCTTTGTCCTGCTTAACCCTTGGAGCACCTTCAGCATAGGTCTATTTCTAGGGCATGTTACCAGAAATGTTTTTTTACCAACTTTATCACATATCCATCCATCCATCCAGTATCCAACTCGCTATATTCTACCTACAGGGTCACGGGGGTCTGCTAGAGCCAATCCCAGCCAACACAGGGCGCAAGGCAGGAAACAAACCCCGGGCAGGGCACCAGCCCACTGCATATTTATCACATATCCTGTGGTTAAAATAGCTAAAGGTCTTAAATGTGAATAGATTCTAAATACCATATGGAGGCAATTAATTCATTTTACTGCTTGCTTTGAGTGCATTTTATGTTCTGGTTGCTGCAAGACTGTAATTTCTCCTTGAAATAGATACAATAAAGTATCTTTCAATAGTAAATAAATATAAAAGGCTGTACACAATATATATCTACAGTGCCTTCCATAATGACACATTTTTCCATGATTTACCATTATGCTCCTCAATTTAAATTTACAAATCAAACAATTCCGACATTGTGATTAAAGGGCACATTGCAGACTTTAAGGGGATTTGCATACATTCCAGCCACACCATTTAGAAATGACAACACTTTTAACACATGCCCATAAACACCCCCCCCCCCATTTTTAGCCACCATAATGTTTGGGACAATGGATGTCACAGGTGTTTGTGATTCCTCAGGTGTGTTTCATTGCTTCATAAGGTACTACCTTGGTTCGGCAGGAACACCTCCGGGTCAGGGTAAACAGTCCTTTTCTTCAACCCTGGAGCACGTTGTTTCTTCCTGTCACGTGACCGTGACGTACTTCCGGGTTATAGGGCACATATGCGCCCACGAGCCCCCCTACAGCGACTCCCAGCGGCCCCCAAGGTATCCAGCAGGGCTGTGTATAAACTCTACTTGGTCCATGATGCCCTGCTGGAACTCGGGGCACGATCCTGCTGTCGTGAGAGCTCCTCCTGGCGGCCTGGGGGTGAGGACCGGAGTAAGAAGCCGGCAGTCCTCCACAATATATATATTAACCAAAGTATTTCACACACAAAGTTTTTTATTCCTTTTAAAAGATTCCAATGGCTTGCATGTTTAGGACTGTGTGATTCTGTCTTAAACAGTGTCTGACATGATAATGACGTTGTTACAATTCTTTATATCTTTGTTGTTATTTTCTTGGTTCAATGAATTTGTATTTTTGGCTTGGTAAATTTTTCCCTATTTTTTACTATCACTTTAATTTTGAAGTTTTATTTTTTTGTTCCAAAGCTTATAGATTCTTTTCATTATTATATTTTAAATTTTTCCACAACACCATCTTGTTTTTTGGTGGGTTGAGCATTATGTGTTCCAAATGTTGTGGTTGCCGGTCATGAAATTGAGAAGATGTGATGTTATCGATACAATGTCAGCCATTATCCAAGTTTGTGAATTTCATATGAAAACCTTTTGTGAATGCTTTCTTTTGAAACTTTCTCATTTAGAGGTTATCTGCTTTGATTTTCAGCTCATATATTAGGCTTGTCACATGGCAATTTAGACTATTTCAGTTTGAGCAATGCTAGTATTTAAGTTAAGATTTGTCTCTTCATGTCTTTTTTAATTCCCTTTTGCACTCAAGGCCAACCAGTTCTCCGATAGCTTTGGCAGAATGGATAACCAGCAATGGACACCATATGTATAAGGAATATGACCATGTCAATGACACTAAAGCCCAAAATTGTGTAACCCACTCCAACAAAATGACCCCTCATCATTAAATAAAGACACATTTTATTAATATTAAGAAAACCTAAATGAATACTTAAAGCAATTGTCAAACAGGATTTAAGAAGCAGAAAAAAACAGGATTCATGACAATGATGTTATTGCACCTTTTCTCCATCTTTTTACACTTCTATGTTGGACCAAAGTGTTTGATCAACATTCTCCATATAGCTTGGTCCTGCATCTCCTGACCAGTCAGATCTTTTTCGTTCAGATCCTCTTTTACTTTATCCATCCAACTCTGCTTTGGCCTCCCTCAATTTCTCTTCTGTTGTACTTCCATTCCCATCATTCTTTTGCTCACATATTCAATGTCACTCCTCATCACATGTCCATGCCATTTCAACCAACTTTCCTGTACTTTCTTAGTTATCTCTCCCACTTTTGTTATATTTCTGATTGTATGTCCTCTTTTGGAACTCCACACATCCATCTTCTCCTGCTCTCCCTTTAATGCCCATGTCTCAGCTCAATACATCATTGCTGGCCTTACAACTGTCTTAAAAACTGTCACTTCTAACTTTCATCTTAATTCTTCGATCAGATAGATAGATAGATAGATAGATACATACATACATACATACATACATACATACATACTTTATTAATCCCCAAGGGGAAATTCACATAGTCGTACACGGAGCTGCTGGAAAGGCTGCCACTCATGGCGGCGCCTCATGACTAAAGTCAAAAATCACTCAAAAATCCTGATACTTTCTTCCAATTGTTAAATCCACACTGCACTTTATGAGTTCTCTCTGTATCTAGTTTTCTCCATCTTAGGCTACCACTGATCATAGATACTTAAAATTTATCCACACTGTTCAATAGCCTTTCCTGCAGATGTGGAAGAAACCCCAGAGGAAGACAGGAATAGCTCAATTAATCAGTCTTTATTCAGGCACCGGTGAGTACATGGATTAATGTGTTTCAAGGCAGAAGAGCACAGATTCCCTTTTTTGGTCAGCTTTATATATTTTTTTTCTTTCCTCCCCCTTCCCCTTACTTATCAAAAAGCATAATTTTGTTTACCTAATGTGACAGTAGATAGTGCTATATCAGCACCTACTCTGGCACAGACAGACACAAGAGGCACCCTGATCAAAGCACACGCTTTTATTTTACAATTCACACAGCACAATGCACTATAAACAACTCACAAGGCTCAGTCCTTTTTATTTCTCTTAAGTCTTCTGCCACCCCTACTCCTCTCCTCGCATGCTTCATCCTCTTCCACCTGACTCCGGCTTTTTGAATGGAGTGAGGCGGCCTCTTTTTATAATGTGCTCCAGGTGTTCCCTGATGACCTTCTTGCAGTGCTTCCTAGTGTGATGGAAGTGCTGCATGGACACCTGGAAGCACTCTAGGTATACCTACTTCCTAGTCTGGCAGCACTTCCTGGTGTGGTGGAAGTGCTGCATACCATGGCTTCTGAACCATCCAGGTGCCCCCTAGCAGTGGCCATGGGTCCCCACAAGGTTGAGTTTCCAAGCTCTGTTCCCGTGGCCCCAACACCCACTAGGGCGGCTGCCTTCTCATGTTCCAGGGGAGGTACTGCTCCTCTCCTGGTTCTTGCATCCTCCAGGCTTCCCAACTGGGCATTTGTCCCAGCCATCCACCACACTAAGCATTTAATTTTATTACACAAATGAGCGATCTGTTTCTGTTTTGTGTATGTGTCAGATGGACCCTAAAGAAGGAAAGGTCATCTTTCCTGTGTCTAACAGACATGTTCCTAAGGAGGACATTGTCCTAGGTCAGCCTTCTGCACCCTCTCTTATGACAGACAGCTGTATGAATAACCTGCCTTTATAGCAAAATAGCTTTGTCAGCTTTTAACCCTTAGTAGCTTGCAAGCAGTTCATTTTTCTTTCACACAGACTACCTTCTGAATCCTGAACATCATTAAACCTCATAGATTCAGTCTCCTTCTTCATGTTTATCGCCAACACTCTGTCTTCCAAAGCCCTTCTCCATTCTTCCAACTTCTTTTTCATTTCCTCTGTTCTGGTGCTTCACAAAGTAACGTCATCAGCAAAACACTTGCACCAGGGAACTGGTCTTTTATCCCACGACTCAACACATCCATAAGCAGGTCAAAGAGGTAAGGACTTGAAGAAGATCCCTGGTTCAGACCTACTGTACTTGAACTGGAACCTTGACTGTTACCCCAGCACTGCTTGAAATCCAAATCCTCTCTCCGTCATTCATATACAGGGCAATCCTCACATTTTACACCACCTCTATAGAAAGTAGCAGCCACCTTAATAACCTGTCTGATCTTTTAATACAAAAGGAAAAAGACTGTGTCACTTACAAATAAATATTTTCTTCATTATACTGAAAAAAACATGAGGATTTGAAAGTCTATTTTTCTCATTACGTTCCCTAGGTGGTCATTTTGGTTTAGTTGCTCTACTTTTCCTTGAATCTAGTTTGAGCCTGGCCAGTCTAATGATTCTTAGAAAATCTCTTTTACTTGTTTGCCTTTATAAAGCTCTGAAAATCATTTCTAATAGACAAAGGCTGAACCGAGTCTGTAGTCGAGAGGAACATTTAGAGCAAAGGCACTCGGATTGGAGACCTAGATTACAAGCAAGACTGAATGAAAAGAGAATGTGTTTTGGCTGAATTTAACAGGTGAGCATGTGGACAAGATGATCCCTGTAGGGTGTTTTCTTTTGTACTTATAGTTCTGTGTGTTGCCCTTTTGTTTTTCTTCACTGGCATGCTTTATTTAAAATAATTAATGCACCTATTTTGATCTGTCTTGAATATCTTGGCTTTATTACAGATGTGGAGTGATGCCAGGATGGTGCTCTCCATTTACATTATATTTTCCTTTCAAGATCTGTGCCATGTAAAAAATAAATTGAATTAAATTGAATTAATCCAACGAGTTTTATAAAGACATATAAATTAGCCAGAAATTAAGAGATTGCTTGAAATGACAACAGCTGCTGTGTGAGCCGTTTGCATGTGCACTCTGCCCAGCGTTTGACTCACTTGCATTGGGCATCCGAGCAGCTGTCTGATAATTAAAAGAGGGGGGAAATATATTTATTTATTTACAGATTCAAGCAACCACTCTCAAGGTAAAATTAAAAAGTAACTAATTCCTAGTTGAAGTTACATAGAATGTTACTCTGCTTAAAGATGGGAGAGTACCCAAATTTGCCAATGCTTTTCAATAGAAAAATTTGGAAATTTAAACCTTGGTACAATGCAATTTGTTTGAGAAATCTGAATGAAAATTGAACTGCGTTGACAAATTTCTTTGAAGAATTAGCATGACACATCAAAAAAATTGGTCCTTGTAGGGGCTGAGTTATTTCATGCAGACAGACACGGGCTTTCACAATAGGCACGAAGGCATTTAAAATCTTTAAAGCAAACATGTTCTCACTGAGCTTCCCGTGTGACCTCCAAAAAGCCAGCTCCAGATCTCCTGCTGTGAAAACTACTTGTTAAGAAAAGCATTATACCTGTACATAAATCAGTGTTTGGTTTGTTGTTTGTTAAAGTAGCCAATTTGTTTAAGTCACTGCATTGTTTGTCGCTTTGATATGGTGTGGGAATTTTTACCATTTTATGTGAATGTACTGTACAGTACTTTCTTGTGTAGATGTTGTTAGAAAAATTCACAGCATTCTAACAGCCTGTCAAAGTTTAGAGGTTTTGGCAATATCACCGGTTTTGAAACAGGAGGGTGTCCATTTTAAGTTATATGAGAAGAGAAACAAGATACTCTTACCAATAGGAAAAATGCATACGTGTTAGTTTTAATCTTTAGGTGACTGGTTTACACTGGCATATACAAAGGGACTTTATAAACCTTAAAGTTATACTGCATAAAGCTATAAAACAGAGTAAATTGTAAAAAAGTTGGAAGTCTGTCAGTAGATGAAGTCTTTTTCTTTCTTTTTTTTTTGAATGTGATGAAGTAAGGCCATAAGTACTTTTTCCATTGACTTTTTTCAGCTAAGAATTTAAACCATCAGCATTAAAACATGCTAAGGAAATGTTTTCATAATTCTTTACATAATTTTATCCACTTGGGGGAAATATAGTATTTTATCTTGACCTTACTGATGAAAATTGAATTTCCAGGGAGGTACAGCAGCACTCCCTATTGGGGACAAGCACTATATTTGGATATCACCTTCATCATCCATAGTATTTACTTTCCTGTCTCTGATGTGACCTTATATGACTTGTTTGAAGATCCTGATCATAATGATTTAAAACAGTAATAAAAAAAATCTTGCAATGTATCCAACAAGACACAAGGCAATAAAATCTAGCACAGTTAAAGAGACACATTGATGGATACGTAGACAGTACTTTATTGGTCCCAGAGGGGAAATTGACTTGCTCCAGGAGCCAAATACATATATAAATAAAATGAAAGTCACAGATGTACTGGCATAGTGGCTGGGAGTGATGGTACTTTCTTAACCAGCCAGGAAGTCATAAAGGATGGACAACTTGGATGAATGGGAACTCTGAACAGGAAGGTTGTTGTTCCCTTTCCCAATTGGAAGGCCAGTATAGCAGGAGAAGACTGCTTTAAAGGGTCATTTGCTCCAACAATATGTCTGGTGGTAGAATTTCTCCATTACGACTCCTGTGTGTTCACACATAGGGGTTCCTGGGAGTTGTAGTACTTGGGTACTCCAAAATCTGAGATGAACAAAAGGATAACCTGAGTCTGAAACAGAGTAGAGCAACACTCACCTGGGTCTTCATTTATAAAGCTTGCGTATACACAAGAAGTGGCTCAAAATTAATAAACAACTTGCCATGCAAATGTCGACATTTATAAAAGAAAACTTGATAGGGGGAAAATGTGTGTATATTTATGACAATTCTGACCCACCTTTGATTAAGCAGGGCAATACAACCGAACCAAATACATGATGACTCCTACACATAATAATTCACATCACCAAGCCATTATTTGCTTTGACGTGAGAAACATACACACTCAAAAGTGATGAATATGATGTACATACTGTATTGTAATTCCCTTTTAAGAGGGCCAATGCTGCATACCATATATACTCGTGTAAAAAAATCAGACCCCGACTTATACACCCATTCAAAAATACTTTTTTTTTGTACATCTTCATACTCCCTCCAATCTTGCACCAGTTTCTCAGACACATAGAAGTTTGTTGCAGCAGCGCAGGTTCAAATTTCTTTCGCCACTTCAATGATGTTTAATTTAAAACCAGCTTCACATTTTCTTCTGATTGAACACTCCATCATAGATAAGGGTTATGATAAAGGTGTGAGATACAAAAAACACAAAACAGTGCAAATGTCGCTAATTTGGGTATTACCGTGTGGTCATGTAGGCACAATACATAGAAAGAAAGGCAGTGTGCTCTGTGGTTACTCTTTCAGGTGGGTGTTAGCATATCATAATCTCTTGGACCAATAGTATGAGTTTTCCACATTCGACTTATATATGCCCGTTCAAAAATACTTTTTTTTTTTTTTACATCTTCATGCTCCCTCCAATCTCGAACCAGTTTCTCAGACACACAGAATTTTGTTGCAGCAGTGCAGGTTCAAATTTCTTTCACCACTTCAATGATGTTTAATTTAAAACCAGATTCAGATTTTCTTCTGCTCGAACACTCCATCGTAGATAAAGGTTATGATAAAGGTGTGAGTTACAAAAAGCACAAAGCAGTGCAAACGTCGCTTCAGGATAGTTTGGGTATTACTGTGTGGTCACGTAGGCACAATACATAGAAAGAAAGGCAGTATGCTCTGTGGTTACTGCATCCTGTTTTCATAGGGTGTATGTGCAAATACTGTATATAAAACATGCCATGTTTTGGCCAACACAAAAAGGCAATTTATAGCAGTGTTTGGTTCTCCTAACATAATCTGAGAAATTGAATGTATTCATATAGCAAGAAGGGCATCTACTATGACTGCTTTTGTTAAATAAGAGCAGTGTTATTCCATTGAAACAGAAGTCATCTGTGATGCCAAGATGAGACTGACAAACATCAGTTCAACCTATGATTCATTTATTTCGAGGCAAAGTAGCTTTGACAGACGATTGTGATAGTACTGTATGTGGTGAATGGCCTGTTAGTAAGGTAACTGGCTGAACTCTCTGTCTTTCATATTGCCTGTACTATTCATTGCTTCAGCAATCACGTCATTACATGGGCCAGGTAATAGCGAGTACCTGCTCAGACTCTGGTGCCTTCTGCCTTTCCCAGACTGCCAGAAGGCAAAGGAGAGACACTAAAATGACATGCATGATGCTGAACATGTGCTCTGTCCTCCAAAAGTCATGTGAAAAAACAATTTCCCCTTAGGGATTAATAAAGTACAGTAATCCCTCCTCGATCCGGGGGGTTGCGTTCCAGAACCCCTCGCGATAGGTGAAAATCTGCGAAGTAGAGACCATATGTTTGTATGGTTATTTTTATATATTTTAAGCCCTTAGAAACTCTCCCACACTGTTTATAAATATTCTCCGCACAGTTATACAGTAAACCCTTGTTTATAGCGGTTGATCCGCTCCAGACAGATAAATGAATTTCCAAGAAGTAGGATTTTTTAGTTATAAATCTAATATTTTCGCAGTTAGAGCATTGAAAACCTGTTTATGACCTTCTAAATACGTTTTTCAACATTATTAGAGCCCTCTAGACATGAAATAACAGTCAAAAGCTTAAATTGTGCTCCATGACAAGACAGAGATGACAGTTCTTTCTCACAGTTAAAAGAATGCAAACATATCTTCCTCTTTAAGGTGTGCGTCAGGAGCGGAGAATGTCAGAGAGAGAGAGTAAAGTAAACAGTCAAAAATCAATAGGGCTGTTGCGCTTTTAAGTATGCAAGCACCGCGATAAAGCGGCGCTATGAAGGGATCAATGTGAAGGTAGCCTTTCAGCATTTTTTTACAGGCGCGTCCGTATCTTCTAAGCAAACAGCCACTGTGCAAACAGCCCCTCTGCTCACACCCCCTCCGTCAGGAGCAGATAACGGGGCCAATCATACGCCTCCCTGATGGTATTGCATGATGGATAAGTATCTGTTTGTATTTCTCAGAGAGAGTGAGAGACAGAGAAAAGCAAAGAATGAAAAATTAATACGGGCTGTTAGAGCTTTTAAGTGTGCGAAGCAGCGTGCGGGAAGCATATCGTATATCATTGAGGAGTTTTAATAAATATGTAATACGTGCTCTGATTGGGTAGCTTCTCAGCCATCCGCCAATAGCGTCCCTTGTATGAAATCAACTGGGCAAACAAACTGAGGAAGCATGTAACATAAAATGAAAGACCCATTGTCTGCAGAAATCCGCGAAGCAGCGAAAAATCCGTGATATATATTTAGATATGCTTACATTTAAAATCCGCGATGGAGTGAAGCCGCGAAATTCGAAGCGCGATCACTGTATATCAATTCAAAAAATCAAAATGATCTTGCACTCTCAGATCTAGAGCACAGCTAGATAAGTCTTGAATGGAGCTGGTGAGGTCTAAATACATCGGGGATGCTGCTCTATCAGCCAATACGTTCTGCAACATTGTGGTCACAAATGTATAAGGCTGATTAGCATATGCTCCATGTATGGGTATTTCAAAGAGGGGTCTGAGGCATGTTTACAAGGTGATTGTGATTTTAAAAGGGTAAATTATATAGAAATATAAAATATGCCAGGTTTTATAAATCAGATTTTTTTGGCATTCTTAGCTTTGATGGACTGGCACCCCACTAAAATTTAGTTTAACCCTTGCACCTGAAGTCTAGGATTAATTTTATCAATAGCACCTGATGACCCCGATTCTCTTGATTCACTAACACAATGTCTGACTTGTATCTCAGAATGGATGAATAGTAACTTTCTCAAGTTAAATAAAGAGAAAACTGAAATCTTAGTAATTGGCAATAATGGATACAATGAGGCTATTAGCAATAATGGATACAATGAGGCTATTAGAAATAAACTGGATACATTAGAATTAAAAGTCAAGACGGAGGTAAAAAGCTTAGGGGTAACTGTTGACTGTAATCTAAATTTTAGATTGCATATTTATCAGACCACTAGGACAGCATTTTTTCACTTAAGAAACATAGCTAAAGTTAGACCTCTTATATCACTGAAAGATGCTGAGAAATTAGTTCACGCATTTGTTTTCAGTCGACAAGATTACTGTAACGCACTCCTCTCAGGACTACCCAAAAAAGACATAAATCGCTTGCAACGAGTGCAGAATGCAGCTGCTAGAATCCTAACTAGGAAAAGAAAATCCGAGCACATTTCTCCAGTTTTGATGTCACTACACTGGTTACCTGTGTCATTCAGAATTGACTTTAAAATACTGCTTATGGTTTATAAAGCCTTAAATAATCTCGCTCCATCTTATATATCGGAATGTCTGACACCTTATTTTCCAAATCGTAACCTCAGACCCTCAAATGAGTATCTCCTTAGAATTCCAAGAACAAAACTTAAAAGTGGTGAGGCGGCCTTCTGCTGCTATGCACCTAAAATCTGGAATAGCCTGCCAATAGGAATTTGCAGGGCTAATACAGTAGAGCAATTTAAAACACTGCTGAAAACACATTACTTTACTTTAACTTAATCCTGATATTCTGTATGTTCAATTTATCATAATAACTATTCATGGTGGCTCTAAAATCTGTACTGACCCCTACTCTCTCTTCTGTTTCTTTTTCCAAGTTCCTGCGCCACCACCACCTACTCAAAGCGTCATGATGCTCCAACAATAATAGATGGATTAAAAGCCAGAAGTCTACATGACCATCATCATCAAGTCCTTCCTTCCGTGAGAACCCTAAATCCAAAGAGGACTGTTTCATTTATGTTAGGCAAAATGCTCAGAGGGGACTGGGCAGTCTAATTGTCTGGAATCCCTACAGATTTTATTTTTTTCTCCAGCCGCCTGGAGTTTTTTTTTTGTTTTTTCTGTCCACCCTGGCCATTGGACCTTACTCTTATTCTATGTTAATTAATGTTGGCTTATTTTATTTTCTTACTGTGGCTTTTATTTTTCTATTCTTCATTATGTAAAGCACTTTGAGCAACTTTTTGTATGAAAATGTGCTATATAAATAAATGTTGTTGTTGTTAATTTTAGGCCCCCAAAATCATATACTGAAACGAATAATATACTGAATGAATAATCTCAATTTTGGTACACAGTCTCCCTCACCTCAGGCCACAACCTATAGCATAACAATGCTCTCTCTGTGTGACGTGTGTAGTAATTCAGTTTAACACTTGTTACCCCATATCCATTTCTTTTTATTAAGAAATGTTTCATTTTTCTGATAAGTTTACATTTACATTTATTTGCTTTATCCAAGGCAACTAACAAAACAGGTAAACATAACATTTACATAAACAAGTTTAACTGATATACTAATCCCTACTACATCAACAACTACCACCACTTCAACTGTTATGGTCAGTGATGAGTCCACCACCAACCACCATTGTGTGGGTGGTCCATAATTGAAGACCAAGTGAAGAGATAAGTGAGGAGGGTTCACACAGAAAAAGTTCAGAACAAGAAAGAATCAGTCCTCAGGTTCTTAAAGCCTGTGCTGACTAACTTTGCTGCATCTTCAGTCACCTGCTGTCACTAAGGCTTCAGAAAATGGCGCTACCTGCCTTGTTTCTGCTCCAAAGAAAGCAGGTAAACATTTCTTCACACATTGAATAAATACCAATAGCTCTTATGTCCCAAATCATGAAAACTTTTTAGAGGCTGGTTCTGGACTATATGGTTGTGTTACAGTGTGCTAACAGCTAGTGATGATCCTATGCTGATCTGGTCTTAGTACGTATTTGCAGTAACAAGACTAACTTTCAGGTTTAGCACTGATGCAGTGAGCCTCAACACTCTACACTAGCAGCACATTAAGGGTAAAGCACATCAGATTGTCTCCATATTAGTACAGGTGCCCCTCAAGGCTGTATATTTCACCATAATCCAAACCCCCAACTTCTGTAATCCCTATATACCGATTAATGTATGTCCACTGATCCTTCAGTAAAAAAAATCTTGGTCTAAATACTAATGGTAACACAACAGCTTATAGAAAAGAGGTGCTTCATCTTATATCTTGTGCTTCAAACAACATAGTCCTCAATACCACCAAGAGTGTGGAAATGGTCATTGACTTTCGCAAACAGCAGTTTCAACCTCTCACACTAAAAACGAATTATTCTGCAGTCAATATGGTGGAATCCTTCAACTTTTTGGGCTATCAGCTGGGACATTAACATCACTGACATTACTAAAAAGGCTCAGCAGTGGTTGTCCTTCTTACGCCAACTAAAGAAATGCCCCAGCCAATCCTGCTCTCAAAAGCTCCTCTCTGGTAAACGCTTCATGTAAATCAAAACTACAACTAACAAACACCTCAATAGTTTCTTTCTCAGTGCCATTGTCCTCTCAAACCCGTAATTCTTTGTATATTCAAGCATTGTCATAAACTGTATGAAGATGTACAATACAGTATATGCATGTGTATGCCTGTGCATCACACAACACACTCACACTTTCACATCATCATTTGCCTATCTCCCTTATACATATACTATTCTGCAATTTTGTATGAAGTTTTTCTTTTTAACTTTATTTGTTATTTGTTGTGCTGCCGTTGTGTTCTGAAGCAGCTCCAAATCTACCAAGTCAAACTCCAGTGCATCGAGTTCTGGCAAATAAAAATGATTCGGAGTCTAATTAATTTTCAACCGTTGTTGTGTTAATCTAACAATTCCTTTTCAGTTTCCATTTTCTGCCGCCGTGAAGACGAAGATTTTCATAAAGAATGGGCCTACGCAGTGTTCTTTGTGCACATTGTTTCAAAGCTGTTCTTTTGTGACGCTTTCAAAAGTTGCGCTCGAGACATAAGATGTTTATGCAGATATTAAAATTGCTTGAAGTTATTTGGAAAAATCTGAAATAACAAAACAACCTATACCCTCATCTCTTAAATATTTCTTTTAACATTATCCTGTAGTCGAAACTCGATTTTTAGTGAATTCTCTCACTGCAACATCATTCACATGCGCGATGGCTAATTAACGATGGTATCAGCATCAGACATCCGCTATTAATAACAGGTGATGACATAAAGTCATTTTGTGTCTGCACATTGTTTTAACCAGCACCGACTGCTTAAAAGAGATTCTCGTACTTCTCATCATGTAACTGGTTTCTCTTTGGTAGGTACGTTGGTGGACTTGCTCCCTGGGAGCCCCAGTGGGTTCGTGTTATCAAGTGGGCATCGCAAATTACATAAAAGCCGTCTAAACTGATGTTGTGGGTCGGATCTGCCAAGGAGGTGCAACGTGAGAACACCTTTATTGCGGAGAGCGTGATCGTGTGAGGAGCGAGGGTAGCGGGACTCAAATGAAGGCCTTTTCTTCAGCCGCCGGAGTGTCATGATTTGTTTCAGAACTCACTGTGGAGTGCGAGACCCGAGTCTCAGGTGCCATCTGGATCATCGGAAGATGAAATGGAATGCCTTTAGAGTATCAACTATAACTCGAATAACAGAAACAATTGGGAAATGTGATAAAAATTGGAACACTCTAAGAAAACCCCAAGCTGACACAGTTAGAATGTGCAAATTCATTCTGAAGTTTGGCCTCCTAGTGTTTTGAGACAATAATGCTGGCCACCACATTTCTACGTATAAAATCAACTTACTGTAACACATTTGAGACAGTAATAAATATGCAGTTATATCAGTGACACATTTATAAACGTGTTCCCGGATTTCAGTACGCGTATATACACACAATGGCCAATTTATTGTCAGTTAGTTTACCGAATGCCATGAGTGGATGCTTGTAGCAAAGGTCCGGCGTTTAAGTAATAATACGTTAGCCAGTAAACGATTCACACAATCACTTATTAAAGTCGACTTTGGTAAAAGTAATTTTTTAAAAATTTGATATACTGTATTAATCTCTATGGGGAAACTGTCTTTTCGCCCGACCTTTCAAGGCATAAAATTAGAATACAGGTGAAGTTATCTAAAAAAGGGAGTGTGTGTGTGCTGGTGTTAATTAACCGGTGCAATCGTATCAAAAGTATTTTTGTGAAACAAAATGAACACATGCCAAAGAGGACAACATAACCGGAAAATCAAAAGGAAAAGAAAATAATGAAAACAGCAAAAGAAAAACGTGACAAGAACCGGTTCTTCTAAACAAACATAACATTCATAACAAAATACTTTAAATGTCAAACATTTTTAAATCGCCAAAATAATTTAAAACGATTAAATATACAGTAAACAATCCAAATACATTAAACCTGCCAAAAAATGAAAGGTTATTTGAGACCGGTGAATTTTTGTTCTTTGTTGATCTAAAGACACTCACTGATGTTGGCCCTTAACGATTTCCACAGCACACCAAGATACCAACCTTTTCTTAAGCCATTTTTGTCTGTATATTAGTCTCTTAAAGGGATAGGGTCGGGGATGTCACAAAAAAGACATTAACCCTTTATTTTACTATATTTACCCATCCTATATAATTAAGGAAAAACTGTTCACACGTGGATCCACGGCCGGCGATCGAACCGAGTGCCAGAAGCAGAATAATCTGTAAAACACGCCACGATGTCTTTGGTGAAAGTCATCATTAAGCATTTTAAATAATGGCCAGGTCTTTGTAATGAACAAAACATCTTAAATAAAAAGTGATGATCCGAGCTTGACACTCGGCGACTGCATTCGCTAGGATGAAACGCTGCTTGTCATTTCATTCGTTAGCCAGTCCACTTGGTAGGCATTCTTTTTTTTCACAAGTGCGGCGCAGCTATACACCTCACTACTGCGGCTAACCATTATCAATACCAGCACGGCCGCATGTTAGCCAAAGCGCTTTAAATGCGACTCGCGGCTTCTCATTGGTTAGGGAGCGTATCACGCAGGTGCCGCCCTCTACCGATGCTGTGGTGCACAGTATGAGTCGAGATATATTCTAATAAGGGCGCGCTAACGAGAGACACGGTTGGCCGAGACTTCGCTTAGTGGGCGTGTCGGGTCGTCTGCGCCTAGCGCGAGCGCGCGCTCTGACATACACACTGATATACACACACTCTCTACAAGCGGCCGGCGCTTAGCTTTTCGACTAACGGTGGGATGCAATTGGCGGCTCGAGGCTCAGCACCTCGAGGTAAGTGTGCAGTATGGAAGTCGTGATGTTCGGAATGGACGCTTCTAGTATTTAACCCATGTATAGCGGGACCGGTTTATTAATTGCATGTCATTTGGCGCGAGCTAGTGGTTTTAAGTGGAGCTTGGCGTGCGGTGCCGAATTTGCACTCAGCTTGACTACCGGCGCAGTCGCGCGTCATCCCGCTCCAGGAGTTTGTGGAGGGGCTGCGGCGAATGGGCCGCTTAAAACGCTGCGGAAAAAGAAGTCGTTATAACATATCGTTTGGCTTATCCCTTGGTATTTCAGTCCAGACTCGGTTGTGTTGCGGCGCAGAGACCAGTGGGGCTTAAGGCGACGGCGACGCAACTGCGGATACAGACAGAGGGTCAAACACACTCAAGCTGTGGCGTGGACATTCCACTTGGCTTGAAAGTGAGGACTTGCATAGTAAGTGTGCTGCCCACGTTAAGAGTCGAGTTAGTTAGCGGCACTCTGCTGCACTCGGGGCATTCTTCGGATAAATGGTAGAGGTGCTCCTCACTGCAACATCTGTCAAATGAAATGTGCTTTCTGTCTGGCGTTCGTAATAATTGGCTGATTCTCACTGGGCTACCCTGGTGGCTTCCGAGAGTTGTACCTTGCTGGGCACAGGCGCCTGTTTTCCGTGTAACGGGGGACTGTTCTGCTTATCTTTCTTTGCAGTAGATGTTTCTTTTATGACACCCATTGTTCTCCATTCACTTTTAAATGTTGCCCACTCAGAGAGTGGTGACCTGTTGTATGGATAGTCCCCTGCTTCTAACGAGACAAGTCCTGGTTTTAGGACAACTGCAAATCTCCAATACACTTTTTATAAAAGAAGTGACCCATTGCTTTTTTTTTTCTCCTTTTTTTCTATGGAATGGTTATTCCGCTTACACTGCTTGGAGTTTCCTGTCTAATAAGTGATCTGTCTTATCGTGCTTATTTTGTTTTAGGTTGGAGGGTCCTTTAGTACTGAAAGGCCACACTAATAGTACAAAGTTGAATTGTAGGCAATGGAATAATTTCTACTAAAACTCTGTGCTACTTCTACTTTAATACGAGGTGCGGTTTGAACTAGTTAAATAACACCGCTCTAGATATAGACAACATTCAGAATGTCAAACTCAGGTGACAGTGATTTAACAGTAACATATTTAGTGGACATTGGAGGAACTGGACTGTCACAGCCCATGGGACTGATCTGGAGCAAGGGAGATAGGGAGGGAGAGAGTTAAGGGTGTAATTTGTCCCTCCTGCACAGGACTCATACTGATTAAAAGAGCCTTTTTGCACTATGTTTCTCCCGTAAAATTCAGAGTCCATTGCCTATCGGGAAAGTAAAAGCACAAAGTAATTCCTCCAGATTACTGTTCACATCTTATATTGTGTATTTTTTTCTTAGTATTTTTTAAAATTCTGTGGCAGCACTAGCGTGCATATGATGCCAAGAAAGCACATAGAATTGGAGTTCTTTTGAGCGGTACAGGGCTGTGGAAGAAAACTGTGAATCTGTACCAAGTGGGGCATTTTCCCCAGCATGAGCAGTAAAGATGAAGGACATTTTATGTTGATGGAGAGTTCCAATTTAGCAATTGAATGGTACCTTCTCTTGGCAGTGTACTTTCTTCCATTGTATGTTAGAGGGAGCCGGCCTGTTATGTGCTCTCCTCGTGTCTAACTACGTGGAAAATGCTGTCTTTACTATCGACTGAGAGATGTGGCCTGGTCTGGCCTACATGAGTGTTTCCAGTGATGACCAGCAGGGCATGAATGTGCTATTCTGTTTACTGAAATGAGTGATTTTCCTTTTTAAAACTGTAGTGCAAGGTTATCCTCTTAAATGAGTTTCTGTAGTTGAGTGAGAGGAGACCTTTCCATTATTCAATATATTGTATCTGTTTCATTGTGTTCATTTAGTTAACCACAGGAAATGCCCTAACCATGTTCAAATAAACTGTGCACATCACATTAGTTCACTATCTGGTATTTTTTTCATGTATGTTTGTTTTTAAAGGGTGTGTAACATTGAGAGTGCTTCTCAATGCAAGAGTGTGATGGCTGAAGTTGTATCCTCCATCAAGTTCGGTCCTTTTAGAGATGGGATAATAGTGATGCAAACAGCTCAGTACTATATTATATATAAGCCAGTGTGTGTACTGTATGTTTGTTTTGTTAGCCAGTTATACTAAGAACCTTTTGTTTATTAGTTTTGTTTAATATGTTCTCCCTTTTATTTCATATTGCTTAGCTGTATTTACACTTTAAGCCTCATAATTCTGGAAAATCACATTAAATTCTTGTTGTTGGATTTACATGGGATATCCTATGCAAATAGACAGCATAAGTATGTTTTTCTGTCCTGTTGGGAATAGGCAGTCCTGCTGGTTAAACTACAGTAGAATGGTAGAGAGATAACATTCTGTGACTTATTTTTTTAAAAAAAGTTTCTTCTCTGCCTACTTGTTCATACGTTTCAGTCTGTCCATGTGTGAGTGCTCAGCTGTTTTTTAACTTGTTGTATATGTACAATATAGGGTAAAACAACGTTTTTCTAAAGGCAAACAAACAATTATGTTCAGTCATTGTTCAAAATTTGTGTGGTAAATATCATAATGGTATACTTTTGGGGGGGAGAGTTTTATAACCACAGATATGTAGGGATCCAATCTCTATGCAGCATTATTGTCACTGGTATATGTCTTATGAAGACAGCACACAGTTGTAGAATAAAGAAGAAAATATTTTAATGGAACTACCTGAAGATGCTTGGAAATGGCTTGAATTGTCAGTTAACCTCATTGATAATTAGTTTCTCATTTATTTCTATGGTTCGGTGATAGATCATTATGGTTTTTAAAGGAGTGTATTCTTACTGACATATTGTTTTATATTTCATTCAGTTCAATCACTTAAATACTAGTTTAATATAGTGCCTTTCACAGACGGTATCATGGAAAATGCAAAAATACTATTGTATATAATCTTAAAGTGCAAATGTTTTTGTGTGGGTATTGGCTAATGAAATACCCAGTTCTAATAGCTCTTTCACTTTTTGTAAGTTTATTAACTTAATGTCAGTGGGGTTCAAGCAATTTTTTATATGCCTTTTTGTTTGGTTGTTAACTTCTACAAAATGCCTTGCACAGGTCAATGAGGTGAGATGAGAAACCGTGAGTCTTAGCAACACAGGCTGCAAAGAAGTTAGTTAACATCAAAAAAGGGTTAACATTCTGGTCAGAATGTGTGAATCTTTTGGGCTGTAGCAGCTGTTCAAAACATGTGTTTTTAGACTGCTAGTGCTACTTGGATTGCTTCTGAGGTCAAGGGCCAAGGACCCAGTTACTCAATTAACTTAGCACCATCTGCAAATTTGCTGAATGTTAACTTGTTACTATTGCTACAACTGAGATTTAAGTAAGGTATGTAAATTTAAATGTTTCTTTTGATCATGATTTCCTTTATTTAAAGTTTTATATAGTAGCCTGATTCAGAAATCCATTGTTTACCCTACATCTACCTAGAAGCAATCAAAGGGCTAGGGTATTTATTGGTTTAGTGTATTATCTGGAACACGAAGGTGTAATATTGCACTTTACAGTAATTTATTCAACCAATACGCAGTGTCTTATGCACACATACACATTTACACACAAACAAAAAGCATAAATTTGTCCTGCCGCAAAAAATTGTAATTATAAATAAATTAATAGAAGTATTTCAGGCAGATGTCTGTCAGTCACTGAAATAGCTTGGGAAGATTGTTTATCCACTCTTGTAAAAATATACATGCTTTAGCTGTTTGAGTTTCTTTTGTGTACCGCCCATTTCTGTTGTTTTTAGAGCATTTTGATATAATGTAGATCTTGGCTCTGAAGGTCTAATTTTTAAAATTTTCACTCTTTTCATTTTTGATCTATTCTGTTGTGGATTTATTCTTGTTGCAAGATCCATTTTTGATTTAGGTTCAACTTGTTGACAGATGGCCTCCCATTCTGCTCAAGTATTCTCTGGTACAGTGTGGAATTCATGCTTGATTCAGTGATAGCAAGCTGTCCTGAGTATAATGCAGGCCAAAATCATGACATTGTCACCTCCAGGGATTTGTAGTTGGCATGAGGTGGTTCTTTTTAAAGGCAGCTTTTGGTTTTAATAAAACATGATGCTATTGTGGCATTTTATCTTTTATTTGCCTTGCCAGAAGACTATGCTTCATAAGATTTATTGTGCATTCTACTCTCTCTAGAGGGCATCTGAGTTTTCCTTTCTCATTTCTCATGTAGCACAAGTTTATGACAGTTGACTTGTGACACCACCACATTGATTGTGAGTGTAGATACCTTTAGATCTTTTAGAATTTGATGAGAGATGGACATCTTGTGGTAGATTGCCAGTTGTATTTATTTTACTCTGTTTATTGATTATAACTTGTACTAAAGAATAAATATTTAAATTCATTTGAAATTATATTGTAACCTGTCCCAAATGTATGGGCAACTTTTAAATTGCACTGCTATGGCCAAACTAGACAAGTTCTTCCTTTTTATATAAAGCTGGGCTTGTCAATCTACCAAAAGGAATTTTAATTATTTGTGCCTGGTTTGATGTACTTGACATAAATTACCAACCTAATTCACGAATAAGATAAGGATGTAGTAACGTTTTCTACCCGATTCCAACCAGTATTTCTCTTGTTTTTGTTTGAATAATAACTTATTTATTGGTTGAGGTCAACTCTAGTCTCTTAATAGCATTAAAATAAAAGTCAGATGTCCACATGTTTACATATGTTAAGTGTCGAGGAAATGCTTTTTAGGAGCAAACATATTTTCAATGCATTGTATATTGAATGAATGTTTCTTGTTCAATTGATTTTTTCCCCTTTATATTGGTCTTAAAATATGCTAATCAAAATTGATTAGGGCAATATAATATTTCTGTTACAAGTGTAGTACAGGTTTTAAAGTTATCACTCGGCAACTTTGTGCTATCTCCTAAACCTCAAGGGAGTACACAAGCCTTCTGTTAACTCCCCTGAACCCCTCTCTCTCCTCCATTGGTTAACCTGTAAGCATTACTTTTACGGTACGAATGGCACTTCCACAATTTACTGGTGGTTACTGTTTATACACACTGCTGTGTGGAGATATATTTTGATGAACAGAGTAGATTCCTTTTTTTAATGATGGCAGATCTGTTTCTCATTGGTATGCAGCTAGGTGATCTTCCACAATATATACACCTACAGTGTGGAACGGAGTTTTACTGACCTTCATATGTAATCAATGTTGAACCAGTGGCAATGTCATATTGTAAAAAAAAATGGACAAAGCATAATTCATGGACTTGCATCAGTGTATCAAGAACAGGAACTTTGTTTAGGTATTTATGGATGACAGTTTCACATATGTATAAAAAAACAAAAAAAAACAAACAACCAGTCAGTGATGATTCTGTGGTCAAATTCAGAATGTTGATACAAAATGCAGGTGGAGGTCGAGAAAAGAGTAACAGATGGGCTATAGTCGGTCAACTTTTAGCTTGGAACAAGGGTAGTGCTGAAAGAGACGGAACACGCACATCACTTTGTCTTGGTTGGCATATGATAGCCGAGTCTCATTCCTTTCTTATTTTGCTGAATTTGTTTCCCTGGACTGATATGGATGGTAGGACTTACAGTTCCATGGTAAAGTATATACACCCCTTGTCAAATTACATATTTTGTTGACATTTTGAAGTATAAATTAGTAAATAAAACTTCAGCAGCCAACAAACTAAAACAGTGACATTTCATGAAAATGTGAATATATGGCTATGATTTATTTGATAAACTGAAAAAATATAAAAAAGAAAAGGGTTTAAGTGGCATTTGCAAAATTTTGAGTGTCCTAGTAAGCCACTTGCATAGAACAGTACATGTTCAAGTATCTGCTTTTTACAGGTTGGAGTGTGCATATGGGACAGGTTAGGCTTCTTTAGTCACTAACATAAGCTTTGAAATATCACCGGATATCTGAAAGTAATTGAGTAACATGTGTGCTATTTCATGGCACTGGGATAATGCATTTTGTAATGAAGCTAGTCAAGTCTTGCAGTTGTTCCAGAAACATAACAGTGAATTTATCTTAGTGGATTGGACTTGTCAGTCATGAAATCTTCATACATTTGAGCATCTCTGGATTTTAGACAGTTACTTTAGCTCTGTATGGCACTTTTGTCACTTACTGAGTAAAACATCTATCCATTTTCAAACCTGCACTGATGCAAGTTTGTGAAACAAATCTAGTGAGAGATCCTTTGAGTTGTTTTCTTTACTTTTGCCTTAATTTGCATATCTTATTTAGGTATTCTCATCACACATACATTCTTATTATTGGGGAAACACAGCATGCAATGCTACAGTGGATGTATGGAACTTTTGCTTTTGCATGTTGTAATTAACTTAAAGAAAAAAAATTCAATGTGTAAATATTCACTTTAGAAACTGAAGAAATATGAGAAAGCAAAACCGACATTAGAGTAGATTTAGCATATAAATGAGCATGTTGAAAGTGTGCATATAGGAGGAGCTACTGAATTATTTGTTTGGTCTGCTTAATATTTTATATCCTTTGTTGCATATCCAGTTACCTTACTGTTGAGAAGAGATCTGAATATTACAGAGAAACCCTGCATTAGATCTAAAATTGTGATATTTTTGCTTTTTTGATGTTTGGGGAAAAGAAAATTGTTTGTACAACTTCAAATTTGTATGTTGTTTTCTGATTGTGTGGGTGCATTAAGATTACACAATTTGTAATGCTGTTTCTCTCCTCCTTCATTTTGTAAGTCTAGTAAAGAAAGTGCACTATAATATGGAAGGTTTTTGTTGTTCTTAAAATGAGTACTTTGGTACCAGATTACCTTTTTGAAAAGTAAATAGCATAAGGGTGCTGCTTTTCTTGTATCTTTGAATCAACATTAATACCCGTTATTGATAGATAGCTAGATACTTTATTGATCCCGAGGGAATTTCAGGTGCTAGTACCCAAGAATTTATTATGCCAAGTTAATTACAAACATTTAGGTACACTTACTACAGAAATAATGTAATTGCAGTACGCTAGGTGGTACATACAATAATGCTAGTGCAGTTTGAAATGTGTATATAATGCTACTACTAAAGTGACAAGTTGCAAATAATATCAAAGTGACAGATACTAAAGTGACTTAATGTAAAAGTAAAATAAAATAAAGTGGCATGGCTTATGCTGATAGAGTAATAACAAATTTAAAGAAAAAGGATATACAGTAATGACCAAGTAGTGAGATATCAGAAGTATGTAGTGTATAGCTAAAACATCTAATACAGCTTATGAGGAGAGAAGGATTATCAGGTTCAGAGCTCAATGATCCCCCCTTCCCAGTTGTAAAGAGTTGGAGTCTAATGGCTCAGGGAACAAAATATCTCTTGTATCTGTCTGTATTGCAGTTCTTTGATAGCAGCCTACCACTAAACAAACTTCTCTGTTTGATTATGGTGGTGTACAGTGGGTGATGTTCATTGTCCATAACAGAAAGCAGCCTGCATAGTGGCATCCTCTCTGCTACTGCCACTAGCGAGACCATTTCCATTCCAACCACAGATCATTCTTGCCTAATCAGCTTGTCAATACAATCACTATCCCTCTTTTTCAAGCTACCCAGAGTACACCACAGCATAGAACTGAGTGCTGGCAACCAAAAACTGATAGAACTTCGGCAGGAGTTTCTTGCATATGTTAAAGGAGCCCAGCCTCCTCAGAAAATAGAGCCGACTTTTCCCCTTCCTGAACAGAGCCTTTGTGTTCTGTGACCAGTCCAGCCAGTCATTCAACTGCACTCTAAGGTATTTATAGGTCTTGACCCACTCCACATTAACCCCTTCAATGGAGACGGGTCTTAGTGGAGGTCCAGACCTAAGGTTGTCCAAGACCATCTCCTTGGTTTAGGAAGTGCTCAACAGGAGTTGGTTTGACTGGTACGATCACACAAAGTCATGCACCAAACCCCTGTACTCCACCTCCTGGCCTCTTGAGGAGAGAAGACATAGAAAAAGAGAGCAACTCCAGTACATTGGCTGGTTTTAAATGTTCCCCTCATCAACCATCGGGCAATAGACACATTATGTTTTGACCCCGTGAACCTGCAGTCATACTGGCTGCAGATGAACAAGCACTGCCTGCGTCAAAAAAGTTTTGGTGCACTGGCGTACAGCGCAACTTGGGGGTTGTTGGGGTCTCAGAAATCTCACATTATATATTTAGATGTTAAAAATATATATCCATCCATCTTTTATCCAACCTGCTATATCTTAACTACATGATCACGGGGATCTGCTGGAGCCAATCCCAGCCAACACAGGCCAAAAGGCAGGAAACAAACCTTGGGCAGGGCACATGAACACACACACACCCACACAACAAACACATACTAGGGATAATTTAGAATCGCCAGTGCACCTAACCTGCATGTCTTTGGACTGTGGGAGGAAACCGTAGTACCTGGAGGAAACCCACGCAGACACAGGGAGAACATGCAAACTCCACACAGGGAGGACCCAGGAAGTGAACCCGGGTTTCCTAACTGCGAGGCAGCAGCGCTACCATTGTGCCACCATGCCGCCCCTAAAAATATATATATTTATAATAAATATATTAACATGTATGTGTGTGTATACACTTATAAAAACTAAGAAAACACACTTATAAAATCACACGGATTCTGTTTTTCTTCACCTTGTGGGAAACACCTTTCTCATTTCCCACAGGTACAACACAGTTCAAAGCACTTAAGACACAATACACAAAACCTTTTTTCTTCTTGTTCTCTTTTCTCCTCCACTCCTCCTTGGTAAGCTTTGTCTCCCTCCTCTCGACTCTGCCTCCCCAAGTACTGTCTGCTGGCCCATTATATAAGGGACCCGGAAGTGGTTCAGGTGCTCGTTGCCCCACTTCCGGCAGCACTTCCAGGTGTGATGGAAGAACCGTCCACATGGGCTCACAAACACCTGCAGCACCCTCTGGTGGCACCTCCGAATCCCAACAGGGCTGTAGGCAACTGCATCTCCCATGAAGCCCTGCCGGAGTCTGAGGCACTGCTGCAACCCATGGGGGCTGCCATGTAGCATTCCGGGGGAGGTAACGCCCTGACCACACTTGCTCCCCCATTCCTTCCATCGAAGAAGTGTCCCAGTCGGGTAGGGATCCCTGCCATCTGTGACAGTATATACTGTATACAGGGTGAGCCAAAATGAAGTACCACATTTCTCAAGGTCATTGTGTGAGGTAGAGGCAGCCGAGTGGGTTGGGGGTCCTTTGATAGGCAAGCCCTTGTAGTTTTCAGTTGGCAACTTGCCTTGGTCCGGGGCGCACCATGTTTTCGCTGTCGAAGTGTTCTTCAAAAACCATGAATCTGTCATCACTACGCAACATGCCTTTTGAATGTACTTCAGTATTCCTCCTAACTGTGATGGCCCAAATCGGAAAACAATTCTTCAGTGGGTGGCTAAATTTAAACAGACGGGTACAACATTGAATAGAAAATCTCCAGGCTGTCCTCGGACTAAATGAATGCCTGAAAACATCCAAGCTGTAATGGCAGCAATTTTGCAGTGTCCTAGACTTTCAGTGCAAACATGTTTCTGCCTTAGGCATTTCCAACACGTCTTTGAGGAGGATATTGCATGAGGACCTTCATTTCTATCCATACAAAATGATGGTAGTGCAGAAACTCACTGAGAGAGACTGGGAGAGCCACAGGGAGTTATGCACGAACATTCTGCAAACCGTTCATCGAGATGCCATTGTCATGTGCAGCGACGAGGCACATTTCCATTCGAATGATTGTGTAAATAAGCAAAACTTTCGCTCTTGGGCTGAAACCAACCCTCATGAACTTCATCAGAGACCCCTGCACAGTTAGCGTGTTACAGTTTGGTGCGCTGTTCCAGAATTTGGCATTGTAGACCCTTTTTTGAGGAGGGGGGAGCAACTGTCATCGTCACTTCAGAATGTTACATTGAAATGCTAGAGACCTTTTTGTGACCCCAACTGGGAGAAATGGATGTGGTGGATGCCTGGTTTCAACAGCATGGAGAAATAGCTCATATGGTGTTTAGATCTATGCCAGTTTTGCAGGAGATGTTTCCGGGGAAGCTGATCTCCATGCGTTTGGATGTTGGGTGGGCTTAATGTTCACCTGTTCTGTGTGATTTCTTCTAGTGAGGCTTTCTCAAGTCGAAGGTTTACACACACCGACCTCCAAACCTTGAAGCCCTCAAGGATGCTATTCGCCACGAAATCGCCACTATTCCCCTTGAAATGGCCAAACAAATTGTGAGCATTCAGAAATCGTCTCAAAGAGTGTATGGCTAATGATGGCCACCACCTTGAAGATATCATTTTTAAAACACAGTTAAAAAAATCAAGAGTTGTAATGAAATTTATTTTATCCTGTAGCATTTTTGTAGAATAAACATTTGAAATGTGGTACTACTTTTTGGCTCACCCTGTATAATGTTTGTGTGTGTTTATATGTGTGCAGAAATCTACTACAAAATAGTCCACATACGTATACATTTATGTTAATTTCCTGTTATTTCTAATCAGTATTACAGCTTGATTCTTTGCGAGGCAGGTTTTCTGGGTTTTTGTGTTAGAAAAATACAAGTTGTTCCATTCTGAAACACTTTTTAAAAAAATCTGTTATACTTGTATGTTCAAGAGAGTGTAGAAATTTGACAAATGGTAAGATTCGTAAATGATGGAAAAGGCAATTGCTTGTAATGAGAACTGCAAGTACTTCTCACATAAAGTGTGTTTTGTATGTGTGTATTTGTTCAAAAACTGTATATATTTAAAGTGTAGTACATCTTGTTCAACAAAGTTGAGCAGAAGAAAAATATTGGCAGACAATATTAAACAAGCCAGATGAGTTCCATACATTAAATGGGGAATTCAGACTTGTGACATGCTGGCTGTTCTGAATGTTAGAGGTAGTATGGCCTGCTTGTTTATAAACAGTTACAAGCAGCTGGGTATGTTCCAATGATACCAGAGTCCTTAATGAAAAATATAATCTCAGACATGCAGGCCAAATTGGTGCAGCCAGAGGGAGCTCTGAATGGAAAGACTCAGAAGTTTCACAAGGGCATTCCAGAGCCTGGGAAGAGTTTTGTGGATTTCCCTTAAAATAATTCCTTATCATGGTAATAGCCTGCTTCCCTACATTGGCCCATTTATGTTAGACACAATTGAGATAGCAGTGGCAAAGATAATGAGATAGTGAATAATGAAAAGGATGGAGAATTTGGTGCCTCTGGCATAGGACTTTAGTTGGGAAAGCCACTTCAACAAGTAGAAATGAAACCTGTAAAAATCTGTCTCTAAGAGCAGTTACATCAGTCCTCATTTTATGTGAATATTTTGAATTTGGCACGTTTTGCCTTAGGTTAAGGTTGTATATATTCAGTACTATGAACATATATGCATACTACTGGAAGTATTGTGTTTTAGAGATGTTAAAATCCAAGAAATCTGGTTAAAGTTTTATGTAAAGAAACAGGAACATATAGACGGTTACACAAAATGTTGAAATTAATGTCAAATTACAGTGATTTTATTTTCAGCACATTTTTGTATATTCAGCTGAGCCCTTGAGGGTCACATGAAATGTGTATTGCATGATAGGAAGGCTACACTAGTTTACTGTATGTTTTAGGCTGGTTTGGTGCTTAAACTTTGGGGAGTTTCAAAAGTGTAGCATGTGGTCTCTTATTTGCTATTAGGGTGCCTTTTCCTTTTTCCTATTTTTACCCTTTTGCCGTGCTCTTGTGTGCTGTTCCTCTATGCTGTGTGTTCTTACTCACACCCTCTCTCTCCATGCTAGAAGCAGCAACACAGTAAAAGCTAAAGTGGCTATAAAGCAGCTTGGGACTTGGTAAGAATTCTGCCTGCGTCTTTTTGTTTTTAGCCCCTTCACCTCATTTTAAGTTGCAAAAAGGGAATAAAGTAAAAAGGAATTTGAACGGTTATTTAGAGTGAACTTTATCAAAGACCTACTTATGTAACATGGAGTATGCCAATTCGTAGTTTACTATTTCCATTATAACGGAAAGCAAACATATAAAGGAGGGCTGGCTGCAGTTAAAAAGATTTTTAATTACAATGTTAATCCACAGGGAGAAAGAATACACAGTCCCTCAGTGTGAGATTTGCTTATTTAATATGGGAATGAAAGTACACAAAAGGTGGGGAGCCGTAAGGAAAAACCATTTGATAAAAGTCTCACTTAGTATGATTTTCTTGCCCATAACGGCAAAGCCACTATTCTTTACTAAGGTTATTTCTTTGTTAATGATATGGCTCTAAAGTGTCCTTTGGGGATGCAAGCACAAGTTACTTCTTTGAACCCATGCATAATTAGGGATCAGACAAGAATGGAGGGAGTTTTTGCTGAAGGAATTATTCACTTTTTCTGAACAGTTCTTCATACTCTGAAATATAGGGACATTCCTGCCTGCCACTAAAATCCATTTAACATAGCACTGATGTAAGGACATAGGAAACAATGCACAGGTTTTAACAGTGGGCTTATGTTTTTTGATGACCTCCTTAGCCATAGACATGTCTGTCGTACCTTAATATCTTACACTCATTTTGATCAGTTTAAATTGCCATTACTCATCGTTTCATGTCTCTGTTAATCTTATAAAATCTGAAATCTCATACACTGAACACTGTATAAACATTTGATGCTCATTTTTCATTTTGTTAGCAGAAAGGGAAAACATTTTTTTGTTGTTTTTATAATCTAATTTTACCATCTACATTAAATGATTTTGAGTTTAAATTAAATAAACAAATTGTTTATATCACCAATATTATTTTCAGTCAGACCCCATTTATTTTATAAAACACCTTTTAAAGCAAGCACTTTCACAAGGAAGTTTACAAATCAGATGCAATTATCATATACCTTGGAGGATTGCAAGGTTGCCACTAATAAAAGTAATGATTTAAATGGGCAGGAGAAATGATTGACAGTGATGTAAAATCAGAGTTAGCACAAAATATCTCAGAAACATGTTTAAGATTAAGGAGTTTTTGACATTTACTTATTTAATGTGTTGTTTTGTAAATCCAATTAATAGCATCTTCTGGTGAACTCTGTCAAATTACTATGTCATGCCTGTGAGATTCCTGCTCCAGAGCTTGGGAAGATTAATGCTATGAAAGCTGAAATAAGAAGCCCTTTGAGAGCTAGGATTCATTTCACAACAGATGGCATTCAAAATGCCCAAAACTGTTTGGGTGAACGAACACAAGAATACAATATCAGGGGCAGAATAACTATGATTAATTTAATGAGCCCAAAAACATATCATCTGTCACAATTATATATAACTTTTAATGCTAATAGAGAAGACATTTTGCAAAGAGGTGCACACGCTGCCATTTGTATTCAAAATACAGTCTTTTTACTTAAAATACGATTCCACAGCAAAACAATAAACATTTTTTGTCAGATACCTTTATGCTACTATTGTATGCAGCTGTTATCCAAAGTGTGTTCTTTCCATTGTTGTGGGGAAAAATACTGTAGATTCTAGCTGCTTCTGGTAGCCTGGTGGTCATCCGACCTTTCTCTTTGCTTATTGTCATCTGCAGCAGGTTTAGAGTTTACCAGAGGGATCTGTTTCTCTTGTTCCAACTCACCTTTACTGCTACAGTGTATGTGCAGTGTGAGAACGCCTGGGAGACACACAGATTTTTCATTTGGACAGGAACCTATCAAAAAAGGCACTTTAGACTTTGGTAAGTTCACAAACTAAGCCTATAAGTGTGCATGTGTGTGTGTATCTCTATGTATGTGTGTGTGTGTATGTGTTCACAAGCCCACTTTTTTATATTAATCATATATAACTTTTATTTAGTTTCCATCCAGGTTGTTTAAAAAACAGGTATTGTTACTCACAATACCAATTTCTAACATCTATGTGAGATGTCTTTGTAGTTTTGTAACTGGGACTAATTATAAGTAATGGCAAAATGAAGGATGAGTTTACTATCTAAAAACCCATTAACCAAGAGAACTCGATAGGCTGGTTTCATCATATGTGTAAAATATCCTTGCTTTTCCTTTAGATTTAACCAAAGTTCCAAAGTTTTATAATTCAAATGTTGTGCCTGTGCACTATTTATAAAGCTGGTCAGTCTTGACAGATATAAACTTAATATCTGTAATTGTAAAACTGTCTTCTTGTGATGACAAAACACTATTTTTTTCAAAAACTGAAACTGTGATCAACATTTACGTCTGTGAGTCACCAATCTACCAAAAAAAGCAGCCCAGCTGCAAGCAGTGGTATGCCACGCTTGTAATGACTGATGCAGCAAGTACTCACTAACATGGATGGCAGTTATTTATGATAAACATTGCTTATTGTACTCTACTTATTGTGTCCAGTATGTTGGTTTCCCTAAAGCACACCTTCTCTCTGTTTTATGTGCTGCTTGATTTTATCCATACTGTTGCTTCCGTAACTGTGATATAAAGGGTGTCTGGGGAGGAATTACTCTTTGTCATCACATTGTGTGAAATGAGAAGAACCAGCAAGGACGGCTTCCAAACCTCGTTTTACCTGGGTCTGGCAGAGATTGCCTTGTTGTAATACTTGATGTGATTCAGTTGTGCAAATTTGATTGGCATTTTCTTTGTCAGACTGCATATTGATGTCATTTTGTTTTCCCTGTGAAGTACATTATGGTTTTGGGAAGGAGGTCTGCAGGGGCTTAAATAGGCAATCTTTTTCTCATTTTGTTTTCCAAAGCAATTTAAATTGGCTAAACTTTTAAATGTTTTTTATTCACATCTTAATATTTACATCAGTTATAGAATATCTTAGTCCTTGTACACTAAACATATTACAAGCTTTTAACAATAGGTGAGGCTAATATGTTGTGTTCTACACCTATAATTGACCATGATGAAAACAAAAAAAGGAAGAGAAAATATCTAAGGCGGGTGAACAGTATAATTTAAAATTTTACACAGATTACTATCCTATTTTCCATGTGCTTACTCTGGTGATAATTGTTTTAGCAACTTAAGGTATAATCAGTCCAATGTATTCTTTGTCTGCTTCTGTCAGTCTTTCCCTGTACACCTTATGCTTAAGGAGCTTGAGGGCATGAGCTGAGTCCTAATCACAAAATGAAAAATGACCCAACAACTTGTGCAGGAGCCTCATTTTTGGTGCATTTGCAGTCCTGTTGTTTCATTTACTACTCTATAGCTTGTAACAATAGGTGAGGCTAACTTTTTACATCAAGTGGAGGATGATGTTAATGCTGGGTGTTATGTGTCCGTGGCAGTGCAGGGATTTCTAATTATAAACAATGGGGATTCGGCTTGAGGTTGTGGATGCACAAAACTGCAATATTTTGCAGCTGATGGGTGTTCAATGGGGAAACTAGCTGATTGTTTGTTAACATGCAGGTGTGAACGGCTCAGCTGTTCCTCATTGACATTTCATTGGTTGTTAAGCAAAGCATCTGCTCCCACAAAGGTATTAAAGGAGAAAAAGGACACTACATGAAATAGAAGAAGAAAGAAAGGTGATGGACAAGAAGAGAGAAAGAGAGAACAAGCTAAATTGAATGGTTAAGCTAAAGCTTCAGAGAGGAGGCGATGCAGTGGAGCAAAGAGAACAGCGCTCCAGGGCAGATCAACCATTTTGAGCATTTTGAGAGTAGGGGTGATTGTCGACTCCGGGGTCCTGTCGTAACTTAGTAAGGTGACAAGAAGAAGAAGCGGGGCTTGGTGGATCTCAACAGGTTAAGAACGGATGTGACTAAGATGTGAGCCCAAAAAGGGGACCA
Source organism: Polypterus senegalus (assembly GCF_016835505.1). Lineage (NCBI taxonomy): Eukaryota > Metazoa > Chordata > Cladistia > Polypteriformes > Polypteridae > Polypterus > Polypterus senegalus. The sequence continues at coordinate 325,779,241 of NC_053154.1, forward strand.
TGTTTGCAGGAGTCGCATTCCTGCTGAGAAGTGCTGAAGAGTGAGCAGGGGAAGCAAGGAAAGAGAGGGAGGAGGACTTGAAATGAGATGATTCTTGTACTTTTATTTTATTCCTGGTTTTGTTTCTTATTTATTGGATTCATGTATTGGTTTTTATCTCTTCACTTTACTGTTTTTATGGATTTATTTACTAAAAGACTTTAAAACTTTACTGCACTATTTGAACACTAATTCTTAATAAATAAGCACTTTGCACTTTTTGCACCATAATTGTTGATTTATGTCTTTTTGGACTAATCCATCTAAGTAATGACTTATCACCAAGGTGCATCACAGATGAAGACAATGTTTAAAGTACTGCCTGCTGCACCAATCCTTAGTCATGCTTACAATTAACCTCTAACCACCTTCATGAAGAAAACCCTGAGGTACTTAAAATCCACATTTTGCACTAATTGATTTCCCATTATCTGCAGAGTTTACACTATCCTCTTCTGAAAGAGGATCATAGACTCAATTTTGAAGGTGCTAATTTTCATGCTGACCATAGTACATTTTTCTGAAAACTGTCTTGGTGTGTATCAGTGTTTATTTAGGTAATCCCAGCTGCACTATGTCATGTTTACATAGCAGAGATGTAACCCTCATATCACAGAAACTGAATTCTCTTCAAGCATTCGCCACACCTGGATATCATTGCCAAAAACTCAAACAGTAGAGAAAAGTATTCATACTAAATATATAAACACAACTTGTTCAGCAAATGCACTTAATATGTGTTTTTAAGCTTTTTCAAAATGTCATGGAATAGATGTGAATATGTTTGGCCAATGCCCAAATTATCTCAAATATCTGTGCAGTGATAAAGAGTTGGTTAGGTCTACCCTAACTAAGGCATGTTCTGCATTGGCTTTTCTGGATTTGATGTTAGAATATATGGAGTCTCCAGTCAAGGCCTTGGTGTGGGCATTCCTTTTTTTTTTTTGCTTTGTATGCATAAAGGCAAGTGGAAAGGGATTTATTGAACTTGTATGTGACTGTTTATAGCTGAATTCTGAATTAAAAGATTTCAGCAGATTTTAATTCCAGGAGATAATAGTAGGTTGAACTTTAAGTTGGATGTGTAATTAATTCAAGGAAATATTTAAGGAGTGAGAATATACCTTACACAGGTACTGTATGTGACATGGGAAATACCATATATACTCAAGTATAAGCCGACCCGAATATAAGCCAAGGTACCTAATTTACCTACAAAAACTGGATTAATTTATTGACTTGAGTATAAGCCTAGGGTGGGAAATGCAGCAGTTACTGGTAAGTTTCAATAATGAAAATAAATACCAATAAAATTACCGTACATTAATTGAGGCATCAGCTCATTAATTGAGCATACAGCCCAGAATGAGCCTCACAGAGGCTGCACAGCACCACACAGAGCCTGCAGCAGTTCTTCTGCTGCCCGCAAACCAAACTAGGTACAGTGGAATCCGAAGTAATTTTCCCCCATAGGGACTGTATGTAAATACAATTAATCCGTTCCAGACCGTACGAACTGTATGTAAATATATATTTTTTAAAGATTTTTAAGCACAAATATAGTTAATTATACCATAGAATGCACAGCGTAATAGTAAATAAATGTAAGATCATTGAATAACACTGAGAAAACCTTGAACAATAGAGAAAAGTAACACTGCAAGAGTTTGCGCTATAGCGCTACGAACTGCTCGCTAAAAACACATTTTTTTTTGTTTTAAGCACAGGGAAAAAAAATGAGCATTTGAAAAATCCGTAATTTAATAAACCACTAAGAATAAACCACATAAGTATTCACAGCCTTTGCTCAATACTTTGTCGATGCACCTTTGGCAGCAATTACAGCCTCAAGTCTTTTTGAATATGATGCCACAAGCTTGGCACACCTATCCTTGGCCAGTTTCGTCCATTCCTCTTTGCAGCACCTCTCAAGCTCCATCAGGTTGGATGGGAAGCATCGGTGCACAGCCATTTTAAGATCTCTCCAGAGATGTTGAAGCGGATTCAAGTATCTAGGCTCTGGCTGGGCCACTCAAGGACATTCACAGAGTCGTCTTGAAGCCACTCCTTTGATATCTTGGCTGTGCGCTTAGGGTCGTTGTCTTACTGAAAGATGAGCCGTCGACCCAGTCTGAGGTCAAGAGCGCTCTGGAGCTTGTTTTCATCCAGGATGTCTCTGTACATTGCTGCAGTCATCTTTCCCTTTATCCTGACTAGTCTCCCAGTTCCTGCCCCCCACAGCATGATGCTGCCACCACCATGCTTCACTGTAGGGATGGTATTGGCCTGGTGATGAGCGGTGCCTGGTTTCCTTCAAACGTGACGCCTGGCATTCACACCAAAGAGTTCAATCTTTGTCTCATCAGACCAGAGAATTTTGTTTCTCATGGTCTGAAAGTCCTTCAGGTGCCTTTTGGCAAACTCCAGATGGGCTGCCATGTACCTTTTACTAAGGAGTGGCTTCCGTCTGGCCATTCTACCATACAGACCTGATTGGTGGATTGCTGCAGAGATGGTTGTCCTTCTGGAAGGTTCTCCTCTCTCCACAGAGGACCTCTGGAGCTCTGACAGAGTGACCATTGGGTTCTTGGTCACCTCCCTGACTAAGGCCCTTCTCCCCCGATCGCTCAGTTTAGATGGCCGACCAGCTCTAGGAAGAGTCCTGGTGGTTTTGAACTTCTTCCAGTTACGGATGATGGAGGCCACTGTTGCTCATTGGGACCTTCAAAGCAGCAGAAATTTTTCTGTAACCTTCCCCAGATTTGTGCCTCGAGACAGTCCTGTCTCGGACGTCTACAGACAATTCCTTTGACTTCATGCTTGGTTTGTGCACTGACATGAACTGTCAACTGTGGGACCTTCTATAGGCAGGTGTGTGCCTTTCCAAATCATGTCACATCAACTGAATTTACCACAGGTGGACTCCAATTAAACTGCAGAAACATCTCAAGGATGATCAGGGGAAACAGGATGCACCTGAGCTCAATTTGGAGCTTCATGGCAAAGACTGTGAATACTTATGTACATGTGCTTTCTCAGTTTTTTTATTTTTAATAAATTTGCAAAAATTTCAAGTAAACTTTTTTTCATGTTGTCATTATGGGATGTTGTGTGTAGAATTTTGAGGAAAAAAATGAATTGAATCCGTTTTGGAATAAGGCTGTAACATAACAAAATGTGGAAAAAGTGATGCACTGTGAATACTTTCTGGATGCACTGTATGATAGATAGATATATAGATATAGATTTATAACTGAATATACAGTACTGATCATGAGGTTTTTATATGTTACCTGGAAACTTCAAAGCAACCCTTGTTATGGACATGGTTGGATTTTTTTGGCATTGTGTTAAAGTTCAATTTTAATTTGGATGTTTGGAATTTGTGTTTCTAAAGAAGTGTGTTTGTTTACAGAAGGTCAATGTCAGTGATGTCTTTGCTTGTTTTTTTATGTCAGTACATCATTTTACCTTAAGCAAATAGCAAATTCTGTTCTTTAGTGCATCAATGTAACCAAAATGCTAAATTATACAGTATAGGAGATTTTAACAGTAGTGTAGAATTTCAAATATTCACTTCATTTCCAAAATGCTTGACATTAATTCTGTCCATTCTCTTCACAATTTTGTAGATTACTCTGTTTTCCTGTGCTTAAAATATTACGCTCATTCTGACTTCTCTTACTTTCTTTAAGCTTGATTTATAAAAACCAGAACTCACAGTGTGATATTGTTTATTTTGTACCCCTTTCCTCTGATAGATTGTTGCTTGTCATTTCTCATTATATTTAAAGCTGCTGTACTTATCTGCTTGTCTGCTCTGTGGTCCTGTGAGCTGGTTAATGTTTCTTTAGATTAATGAGAAATTCTTGACATTCTGGCTCCAAGACACCAAAATTCAAATCATGCTATTTTATGTAAGTTAAATGTCAAACATTAGCCTTCTTGTATTTTTCAGTTAGATGCTAATTATATTTGTAAAAAGTATTATAAGTATTTATAAAATTAAATTGTCAAATTGTAAAGTCTTGAATATAAACCAAGACTTTGTTTATCTAAATGATTGTCATATCAAAAGCAATGCAGTACAATGCATTTAATTCAGGTTCTCTTGCATTCTTCAATTGTGGCTAATAATTGTGTATGTGTGAGTGTGTATGCATGTGTGTGTATATAACAGTAATTTCTCGAATGCTTTATTAATGTATGCTATTGGAGACTTGTTCCAACTGATCTTTTAATCACAGGCTGCCTTTTAATTGAACTCTGTTGTCAATTTTTTTTGTTTCTCTGTTTTTAAATTCGGTATTTTTTTTTTTTTGTTTGTTTAATGGCAGATTTTTAGATGTACTAAACTGTTTACAATTTAGTCTCTGTATTACACTTGCTAAAACAGCTATTACCTTTTGTTCCTAACAAATTATGAGTGTTTAAGTATCCTACTGGTACAAAAGATGCACTTAGGTTTTCTACAGTTAATATTTGACCATGTGGTCCTAATTCTGTACTTGATTCAGTCAATAACTTTCCAGGTGTACTCTAGCACAGTTAAGGAAACCATATTTAATTGTGAAATCATATGATTCTGAATTTGACAACTTTGCATCGGAGCATCTGTGATATCGGGATACATTTTGATGAAATTGGTTTTGAAATCCTTCAGTTATACAAGTATGTGCATAATCTGCCTTCTTACACAAGTACTGTAACTTCATCTTTCACAGCTACTTGTTTAGGACATTCCAATAGACTGACAATCCAGTAGACATTGCGTATCTCAGTTTGTCAAACTGGACAGCTTTATTTCTTGGTAAATTTGTTTTATTTTTACTCCGTCTATAATTATTTATATAGTTTTTTTTTTTTATGCATTTTTTTATTTTTACATTTCTTGGATACATAAAATTGACATAGGTCATCCATTTTCAAGGTAGACTCTGCAATGCCTTTACTTCCTCAGATGCTTGTGGAAAGCCTGTGTTTGTCCACTTATGCTCACTAACTTCATTATGTGAAGAATGAACCTTATCCCCACTGGCTACATAACATCCCGGTATGGTACCTGCTCAGAGGAGGACTGCAAAGCACCATAGAAGGTGGAATAGGATACTAATGGCATGAAGCTCCCTTAGAATGACTAACTGTACTATTTCAGACAAGAGTTACCCTGCACAGCTACTTTTTCTCCCTTCACTGTTCGGACTAACAGCACTTGACCAGTAACAGAGAGTTTTACATCCTACTACAGCATGTGCATTATTTTTTTCCTTTTTTCTTTGGTATCAGATTGTTTACTTATGACTCCTTAAAGTGAAGGCATTCTGAGTGTTCTTAGCATGATAGGTGATGTTGGCATACCATGAGAGTGAGAGATCTTCAGTGATGTGGATGCCTTTAAGAACCTAAAGCTACAGCAATCCATTTACAGGCACATGACCCCCTCCAAGTCTTGTGACTCTACAATCGACTCCTTTGTTTTGCCATTGTCACACCATTCAGTAAGAAGTTTAAGCTCCTCACTATTGGTGTGTTTTATTTGTCTGTAACTGGGCCCAGCACAGTTAATATTAAGTTTGTGCCATGCTTGACAAGAGAATTTGTATGAGCAGAATCTTCTGCACTGAGGTGCTCTGATGGCTTCTGCTGATACATCAAGCCAGGCATTCTGAGGTCCCACATTTGAGAAGTTCTGGGTTCAGTTTCACAGGATAGTATTCAGTCCAGAATTCCTGAGCTTTGCTGCTAGTAGCTAGTTTGAGGTTTATACTGCTTTTGAATGCTGAGATAAAGTCTCTAAACAGAATTGCATTGTTGGTTGTGGAAATTGTTGCATAGTGGTAGTTGTCTTAAAGAAGTTGAGATTGTAGCCTTAGCAAGTGAGATACTGAAGAGTTACAGAAGATCTACCCGCTTTAAGATGTATAGGATCAGCAAATGCTCCTAACACCTGCTTAGTGATACCCTCTGAACCTGCAGCTTTTGATGTATATGTGTGGAAGATATTTGTGCCTTATCTATGGACAGAATGTGATCCTAGTCACCTGATTGAATTGGACTATAAATGTTATAAACCTTATCTGGCACGGAAATATAAGTAGTTAGTGTGCAGGAGACTTTGCCCTTATGTTACTACCTGAATAATTTGACATGTGTGCTTGGTTTCAAGTTATTGAATTTTAATTCTACCTATATTTTCATGTTGAGATTTGAAGGTTTTATGGAGCTTTAGTGTTGCACCTGGCTGCTGTAATACATCACTGCTTGATTTAAATTTCTTAGCACAGGTGTTGAACAAGGAATGGGCTTTGCTTTTCATCTTTGTTTTCTGATTAGGCAAAGACATAATATCTCTGTTGGTTATATCATTGAGGATTTTCTTTAAGTAATTTGTTACTGAAGTGTAATTTTTTGTTTTACTTTTTGTAATTTTAGTGTCTTATCGTTTTTAGTTCATGCATTTAACATAGTCTGAGAGTGTAGATTCTGTCACATCTTGTCACAGTTTCACTGTTCTTACAGTTTATTTAATCTCTGGTATAGCAGAAAGTTGTACTGTACTTTGGGAACCTTTATATACTGAGTTGATGATTGCTAAGTAGTGTTGTGCTAATTGTGTCCTAGTGTTTTCACAGCCATTTCTTTACAGGAGGCATGCACAGAAAGATGCAATCAAATTCACCTCCAGTAATTTAGTCTTGTGAGCTTTACTGATATTTGTATAAATCAAGTTTTAGGCATTGTATAAGTGAGTAGAAATATGTGCATCGATGTGCCTTATGATAAGAATTGAATTCCCATAACCTTGAAATTGATAATAAGTGGGTTATAAAATGAATAAATTGGATGGAGGAAGCCTAATTGAAGGGCCTAGTTCCAAGACAGTCATTCTATTCTATGTATTGTTCTATTTATTATTGTTCGGCTTAGGAGTTAGATACATTGCATCTGGAAAGTATTCACAGCACATCACATTTTCCACATTTTCTTATGTTACAGCCTTATTCCAAAATGGATTAAATTCATTTTTTCCTCAGAATTCTACACACAACACCCCATAATGACAACGTGAAAAAAGTTTACTTGAGGTTTTTGCAAATTTATTAAAAATAAAAAAACCGAGAGATCACATGTACATAAGTATTCACAGCCTTTGCTCAATACTTTGTCGTTGCACCTTTGGCAGCAGTTACAGCCTCAAGTCTTTTTGAATATGATGCCACAAGCTTGGCACACCTATCTTTGGCCAGTTTCTCACATTCCTCTTTGCAGCACCTCTCAAGCTCCATCAGGTTGGATAGGAAGCGTCGGTGCACAGCCATTTTAAAATCTCTCCAGAGATGTTCAATTGGATTCAAGTCTGGGCTCTGACTGGGCCACTCAAGGACATTCACAGAGTTGTCCTGAAGCCACTCCTTTGATATCTTGGCTGTGCGCTTAGGGTCGTTGTCCTGCTGAAAGATGAACCGTCAACCCAGTCTGAGGTCAAGAGCGCTCTGGAGCAGGTTTTCATCCAGGATGTCTCTGTACATTGCTGCAGTCATCTTTCCCTTTATCCTGACTAAGGATCTGGGAGACTAGTCCCAGATCTTCCAGATCCCAGATCCTGCCACTGAAAATGGTGGTGCTGCCACCACCATGCTTCACTGTAGGGATGGTATTGGCCTGGTGATGAGCGGTGCCTGGTTTCCTCCAAACGTGACGCCTGGCATTCACACCAAAGAGTTCAATCTTTGTCTCATCAGACCAGAGAATTTTGTTTCTCATGGTCTGAAAGTCCTTCAGGTGCCTTTTGGCAAACTCCAGGCGGACTTCCATGTGCCTTTTACTAAGGAGCGGCTTCTGTCTGGCCACTCTACCATACAGGCCTGATTGGTGGATTGCTGCAGAGATGGTTGTCCTTCTGGAAGGTTCTCCTCTCTCCGCAGAGGACCTCTGGAGCTCTGACAGAGTGACCATTGGGTTCTTGGTCACCTCCCTGACTAAGGCCCTTCTTCCCCAATCGCTCAGTTTAGATGGCCGGCCAGCACTAGGAAGAGTCCTGGTGGTTTCGAGCTTCTTCCACTTACGAATGATGAAGGCCACTGTGCTCATTGGGACCTTCAAAGCAGCAGAAATTTTACTGTAACCTTCTCCAGATTTGTGCCTCAAGACAATCCTGTCTCGGAGGTCTACAGACAATTCCTTTGACTTCATGCTTGGTTTGTTCTCTGACATGAACTGTCACCTGTGGGACCTTATATAGACAGGTGTGTGCTTTCCAAATCCTGTCCAATCAACTGAATTTAGCACAGGTGGACTCCAATTAAGCTGCAGAAACATCTCAAGGATGATCAGGGGAAACAGGATACACCTGAGCTCAATTTGGAGCTTCATGGTAAAGCTGTGAATACTTATGTACATGTGCTTTCTCAATTTTTTTATTTTTAATAAATTTGCAAAAATCTCAAGTAAACTTTTTTCACGTTGTCATTATGGGATGTTGTGTGTAGAATTTTGAGGAAAAAAATGAATTTAATCCATTTTGGAATAATTCTGTAACATTGCAAAATGTGGAAAAAGTGATGCGCTGTGAATACTTTCCGGATGCACTGTACCTAATTAGAGAACAAAAACTTGTTTAACTAAAATATTTAAATGGAGTTAGCTGGTACCAGTAGCTTTTTTTTTTTACAGTTTAACTAAATGCCTGACTCTTTTGAAAAGTGCTTCATCTACAAGTAGGCTTTTTGCACACTTTGAAATGTATCCAGGTAGTTTGCAAACCAGTAAGTAAGGTTTGTTTGTAGCTGGTATTATTTTTCTGTAAAGCAAATGCAGCATTTAACAGAGATGTAGTGAGTTTTATTTTATGGATGTGTAACTTGAATGGCAAAAAATAATGGTTGCTTGGGCAGCTCCTACTTATTACCAGTCAATTTACAGGCTCATCTGTTATTTGACAAAGTTATGAGGAATTATCATGGAGCTGTTGAATGTGCTTGATGTCAGAGTGTATAAAAGGCACAGGAGCTGCTGCATCTAATACATTTCCTTTTAAGTCGAAACCGCCTAAATGGCTGAAATCGGCAGTGAATAAATCCTCCTGTCTTGCTGAGTGTATACTCTGCTGAATGTCAAGTTCCCCAACCCCCTCCTCTCCCCAAACAACTATTCAGCTTACATGAGCATCTGAAGCAGTGCTCATCTTGGACTCTGGCATCGCAACTTTGTTCATTCCTTGTATGGACCTGTTTTCACTGACCCTCCATGTGGAGCCTTTTTCTTGATTCCTTTCAGTGCCGCTTGTTTATCAGTTGGAGCCAAAGCTAACACAGTGCATTTCTTTAATGTTGTCTAAAACTTTATGCTGATGTACTACTATAACCTTTTTTAGCCATGGCAGAAGGTCTTTAAATACCACTGAATATCTATTAAAATGTATGCCTTTTTCAGGAAAGTTAAAAATAAAAAGAACAGACCAAGTAACTCTAACAAAAATATTCAATAAATAAAGAGTGGTTCTGGATATTGTTTTGAAATGTATGACATCAGAATCAGTCATATTATTAATGCAGTATTTAGGAGAATGACATTTGTTGTCATTTGCAAAAAACAGTATATGGAATAGAGCAACCTAAGGTTGCATTGGCTTGTCTGTCTGCACCACTTGACTCACTTGTCATCTACAGTAGCAGTGACAAGATACAACAATTAATGTTACGCAGCAGTCCCACAAACCTACTGCACAGGGCTTGCTGTGCTTAAAGGCATCTTGCCATAAAATGTTTTGAATTAAACTTCTTAAATCATTTGTTCCCATTCTTGAACATCAGTAACACTTACTTGTGAATTATTAAATTATAACCATTATCCAGGGATTAATCTTGAATAATCTACATCATGGTATCTGCTCTCAACCTGGAAGTTATTATAAGTAATGATAATATTATTAGGTCACTGGGGCTGCTTACTCTTGAACATGAGTACTCTTGAATTGCTCATGAGTAAAACATTCCTGCCATAGATCAATTACTCCTTTTTCTGCTTTTCCTAGTGACTTGGCTTTTGCTGAAGGTCTTTAAAACAAACACAAAAAAAACAATTTTACAGAAAAGTGTTCTTTTGACTTGAAATGGGTAATCAGCTGTGTTCCCACATAGGTGTTATCGTATTTTTCACCAGTTTGATAATGCACCTGTATTATTCATAACTCCAAAGGTCAACCCCTTCCATTTCAGGATAACATTCATACAAGAGAGCTTCATGGTGCTCAACGTCTCACACCAGAAGGTTGATGCAGTGGAAGAGATAACTAAGATGAAAACTGGTAGGCATTTATGAGTGATGGGCGTCAACTGCAAAAAGCAGTGCTTGAGAGCTTTTCATCTGAGCTTTGACGAAATTTCGCAGTCATTTTTCCATGCAGGGTACACCTCGTCTTGCACCTTAGCCAAATATTTGTTAATGTTTAGAAACACAAGTAAAATTTCTCCATTCATACAACATGCAATTTGTAAATGGAAGGTCATAATCTAAGAGATGTTCACTTAGCCCATTCTTAATTGCTTAACATAAATCTACAAACACTACATTTAAAATGTGTATTGGGTTTTCTGAAACCAAAATAATGTTAATTAACAACTAAATAACAACTAAGATTTGATAGGGATGAATATGAAGGTGTTTCCAGTTAAAACTTACTTCTGAATTTATAGTCTGTCCAATTTAATTACTAATTCTGCATTATTACAAAGGTATAGCCAATAGAAAACTCTGATCACTTATGTGAAGTAGCTTGAAAATAAATAGTAATTATTGAAATAATAATCTTAAAGAATAAGTTTGGTATTTTTTAAGGAAAAGTTATTTCTTACACAATCATGTATATCAATTATGTAAAATTGTGTTATCAATTTTTAAAAATGCCAAGTCTGTTCTTCTGTTCTAAAATAGAGGTGATGGGGCTGGTGGCCAAACATGAAAATGCAAAAAACTTAAAACGTGACGAATGTGTCCTCTTTCAAGTGTTGGTTTTTATTTAAAAAAGCAAGTTTATGTGTTTCTGAGGCATCCTTGTGTCAACAAAAGTAAAATGGAAGTAATATCCATCGATCCATTTTCCAACCCGCTGAATCCGAACACGGGGTCACAGGTTTAAGTAATATATTTTATCAAATTTCTTGGTAAGGATACGTTTCCAGTTTGCGTATCTTCTTGCAGCAGTCAACATGAGTGGAATTTTGACATTAGCCCTAGGAGCACCCCCAATTCACCAGGTTTTCAAAGCTTCAGTCTGCATATTATACTTTTGTCTCTGCAGTTCTGTTACAACAATGGTTACATTCTTTAATGTCTTATAACAAATGATGCTCTGCATAAAAGATGTGCCGACTGTCTGATATGGTGGCAGATCTGTCAGTATGCACTGAAATCCTCTTATTTGAGAATATATCTGCCATGATTCACAAGATATGCCAGTACAGGCACTACTTGTGTTCTCCAATAGTACACATTCTGAATGACATCATAAAATATACACATTCAAATCATATGATGATTGTTTTCAAAAACAGCACCCACTTTTAGTTTTTCACATTTTGTGCAATGGGGCAATATTCCTGCTGAGTGGTGGCGTTTTGTGTGCACTTAAGAGTTTAATTGGGGTTTGTACGTACAACAATAAATTTGAACTAGGACTGTGCAGTGTCTTAAAAGTTAACATAGTCACATTGATGATGTTCAATACCCTTGTGGAGATGGGTGGGCATGGCTGGAAAGATGGAGAGATGCTTGTGGATTTAGAATAATTGTCTGCTCTACCCATGTACTATGAAAAGCACCTACACGGGGCAGTGGGAGAATGGTGCTCAGGCATTTTAACTAGGGATGCTACACTTAGATTTGTTGTCTCAAAAATTGCTGCAGCCCAGCAAATGTAATGATATTCGGAAATGTTATTGCAATGATGCAAATGTAATTTGTTCCTAGTTTATTTAAAATTGCTACAAATCATGATGCTGTGTTGGTAGGAAACTCTACAATTAGAACTGCCTCATAAAGTTGATTTGAGGGCCTGACAGCTTTCTTGAGAGATGATGGCAATGTTTGGCTCAGCCCTAATCTAAACTGGACTGGCTACACTGCACTGCATTTTTTATAAATGCCTTATATAGTTCCTAGGCCTCCTGCTTATTCATTGCATATCTACACCAGCTTTACTCACTCTATAGTGTGTCATTTGCACACACAATGAAAAAACAAAAAAATTAGAAAGGCAAATAATTGAGCCAAACCACAATGAAAATGATTCAAGTGTTATGAGCCTGTTATAAATTTTGTGGTGCATACTGAGTTGCTCTTGCTATGGTTGTGATAATACAAGAACTGAGGACACCACTGTTGAGTGAGTAAATGTTAATTAGTGAGTTTCATTGTTTCTTCTCGGTAGACTAGTAGTCAGGCTCATAATATAACAACTTTTAATTATTTTTATTACACGTAATGAAAGAAAGTGAATGATTGTGAGTATGTTTTTTCAGTGATTATTGTCAAGTTGTCTACCAGACAGAGACAACAATTCACATCTGGGCATCAGCATTCAGTAACTTTAATAACAGCACTTAGTCTTTTTGAAGTTAAACCATACACCTGGGGCTTAAAGATTGCTGTGTATGTTGTAAAATAAAGACAAAAACACTGTCAAAGGTTTGGGGGGATCCCCCATATACTGTTGCAAAAGCAAAAGAAATTATGTCTTTACAGAAAGAGTTCAAATCGGAACTGACACAAGAGAAAATGATGGTGGTAAATGTAGTAGATATTGCAGGAAGTGATGTTATAAGGAGGTGGGATCTTGAGGGTTGGGAGCGGAAGTGATGTCATGAAGAGGCAGGTCTTGAGGATATGAACCAGAAGTGATGTTACTGGGTGGAATCTTCAGTTCTGCCGGGAGAGAGGAAAAAGTGTTAGAGGGCAGTACCAATCGGTGGGTAACTGCATCTATTTGAGCCTGTAAAATCTCTCCCAAACGCATGTGTGTGACAATTTATATGATTAGCGAGGTGAAGCATACAGACTGTTTCCATTTTAAATGGGTGACTCTCCCAACAAAGTTTTGCTTTTTCAATTTCAAAAATGATGTGGATGCACAGTTTTGCAATATGTGTGAAGTCTCAACTTTTCAGTGAATGTGAACTTAAGTGATTACTGAGATTTGGCAGAGTATAAGAGGCTGCCAGGCCAACCGATGCACTGTTACTAAAATAAGTCTCAAAGTTTTTTTTTTCTTCCTAATTTTTGTAAAGCCACAGTTAATGTAAATATGTTACTCTACGTACTAGGTAGCAAGCTGTCTCTTAGTAAGAAGGGTGCTTCCTGCATGGAGTTTGCATATGAGTCTCCGTAGGCTTGCTCTAGTTTTCTCCCACAGTCCAAAGATGTGCTCGTTAGGAGAATTGGCGATGCTAAAACATCCCTGATGTGTGTTTGTTCACCCTGCGATGGTCTAGTGTCCTGTCCAGGAGATGCTCCTGTCTGTCTTCATTGATTTGTTGCTCAGATAGGCTTCAGCTGCACCCTGCCATAGATAAGTGGGTCTGGAATATCTATATCTATATCTATATCTATATCTATATCTATATCTATATCTATATATAGCTCAAAAGAATTAAAGGAACACTTTTTAATCAGAGTATAGCATAAAGTCAATGAAACTTATGGGATATTAATCTGGTCAGTTAAGTAGCAGAGGGGGTTGTTAATCAGTTTCAGCTGCTGTGGTGTTAATGAAATTAACAACAGATGCACTAGAGGGGCAACAATGAGATGACCCCCAAAACAGGAATGGTTTAACAGGTGGAGGCCACTGACATTTTTCCCTCCTCATCTTTTCTGACTGTTTCTTCACTAGTTTTGCATTTGGCTACAGTCAGTGTCACTACTGGTAGCATGAGGCGATACCTGGACCCTACAGAGGTTGCACAGGTAGTCCAACTTCTCCAGGATGGCACATCAATACGTGTCATTGCCAGAAGGTTTGCTGTGTCTCCCTGCACAGTCTCAAGGGCATGGAGGAGATTCTAGGAGACAAGCAGTTACTCTAGGAGAGCTGGAGAGGGCCATAGAAGGTCCATTACCCATCAGCAGGACCAGTATCTGCTCCTTTGGGCAAGGAGGAACAGGATGCGCACTGCCAGAGCCCTACAAAATGACCTCCAGCAGGCCACTGGTGTGAATGTCTCTGACCAAACAACCAGAAAGACTTCATGAGGGTGACCCAAGGGCCCCATGTCCTCTAATGGGCCCTGAGCTCACTGCCCAGCAGCATGCAGCTCGATTGACATTCGCCATAGAATACCAGAATTGGCAGATGCACCACTGGTGCCCTGTGCTTTTTACAGATGAGAGCAGGTTCACCCTGAGCACGTGACAGAAGTGAAAGGGTCTGGAGAAGCCATGGAGAACATTATGCTGCCTGTAACATCATTCAGCATGAGCAGTTTGGTGGTGGGTTAATGATTGTCTGGGGAGGCATATCCATGGAGGGTCACATAGACCGCTACAGGCTTGACAAAGGCACCTTGGCTGCCATTAGGTATCAGGATGAAATCCTTAGACCCATTGTCAGACCCTATGCTGGTACAGTGGCTCCTGGTGCACGACAATTCCTGGCCTCATGTGGTGAGAGTATGCAGGCAGTTCCTGGAGGATGAAGGAATTGATACCATTGACTGGCCACCACACTTTCCTGACCTAAATCCAATAGAACACCTCTGGGAAATTATGTTTTGGTCCATCTAATGCCACCAGGTTGCACCTCAGACTGTCCAGGAGCTCAGTGATGCCCTGGTCCAGATCTGGGAGGAGATCCCCCACAACACCATCTGTCATCTCATTAGAAGCATGCACCGATGTTGTCAGGCATGTATACAAGAACACAGGGACCATACAAAGTGCTGCATAATTTTGAGTTGCTGCAATTAAATTTTGGCAAAATGGACTAGCCTGCCACATCATTTTTTCACTCTTGATTTTTGGGGCGTCTTTGAATTCAGGGCTCTGTAGGTTGATCATTTTCATTTCCATCAAACGATGTGGCATCCTTTTGTTCCTAACACATTACCTAGTCTATATCAGTATAGATATCCAGGAGGATTTCTTTTTCCCATTGAGACCTGATGTGTTTTCAAAGTGTTCCTTTAATTTTTTTGAGCAGTTTATATATATATATATATATATATATATATATATATATATATATATATATATATATACTGTCCCGGGCACATCCAACAGCGGTGCGCTCGTCGGAGACCGCTCCAGTCGTGCCATGCACGCCACAAGCTCGCGACAGGGGAAGACAGCTCTCCTGCGGATCCCTGGCGGTCCGTGGGGTTCCTTTACCCCGCGGGGCTGTGTGCACGTAGCACCTGCGGCACGTGGGTGGGGTCCCCTGCTGCGCTGGCCGGTCCACAACAAAATTTTTTACTACAGGTCCCCGCCTTGGAACAGGCGGAGCATCCTGCCGACCCGGACACAGACTGGCGGACATGTTCTTACTCACCACCACACGTTTATTATTAACAATATTTACAATGATTTGGTCACTCAGACCCAGTTCAATAAAGTGCACAAACCCCAACACACACAGTCCTGGCCACAAATGCCTTCTTCTCGGGCCGCCTCCACTCTCCTCTCTTGCCTCGTCCTTCTTCCACCCGACTCTAGCGCTGAATAAATGGAGACGGCCCCTTTTAAAAAGTCCCCGGATGAGCCCCAGGTGTTCCCGGCTGTCCTCCCGGCAGCTCTCCTGGTGCCGTCCTAATCTTCCCCAGCACTTCCTGGTGTGGCGGAAGTGCTGGGGTAACAGGTCCCAAGGCATTGGGCGCCTCCTGGCGTGACCACGGCCCCTACAGTGTGGAGTTTCCATGCCCTGTACCCGTGGCCCCCAGAGCAACCAGGAAGGCGGTCCCCATGTGATCCAGGGTGGGTTCTGACCCTCTTCCGTTCCCTCACGGCATCCCGCCGGGTCGCTGTTGCCCCTGGCATCCCTGACATATATATATATATATATATATATATATATATATATATATATATATATATATATATATATATATATATATATATATATATATATATATATATATATATATATATATACACACACACACACTGTGAGTGGGAAAAAAAAACACACCAAAATGTTTTTCCTCACATCTTCAACAATAGTCGGCCGATTCTGATAAAAACACATTTTGGTGTGTTTTTTTTTCCACTCACAGTGTATGTATATTGTGAACGCTGGCCCGGACACAGACAGACGGACAACATAGTTTCACCCAACACACCGTTTATTTACAATATTTACAAAGTCTACCGTGCTCACAAACCCCAGTGCCTCTTGCACCAATCCCCCAATGTCCAGGCCACACAGTCCTGTGCCTCTCTTTCTCCTGGCCGCCTCCAGTCCTCACTCCAGCTCCGTCGTCTTTCCTCCCAACTCTCGCCAATGACTGGAGGGAGGCGGCTCCTTATATACAGCTCCTGGAGGGGCACCAGGTGTTCCCGGCATTCCTCCCTTGGCCACGCCCCAGCGTGGCGGAAGTGCCGGCTGTCCTCCCGGCAGCTCTCCGGGTGTCTCCCAAAGTCTTCCCCGCTCTCGGGATATTTAGGCAGCAGGGCGCCGCTGGCGGTGGCCACGGGCCCCTACAGGGCTGGGCTTCCATGCCCCTTACCCGAGGCCACCAACATAACCAGGGCGGACACCCCCCCGTGGTCTGGAGGAGGTACAAGCCCTCCTGCCCCGGCCGGGTGCCACAATATATATATAAGATTTTTTTTTCTCCCTAAATAATAAAAACCATCATTTAAAAACTGCATTTTGTGTTTACTTGTGTTATATTTGACTAATGGTTAAATATGTTTAATGATCAGAAACATTTTGTGTGACAAACATGCAAAAGAATAAGAAATCAGGAAGGGGGCAAATAGTTTTTCACACCACTATATATATATCTATACTAATAAAAGGCAAAGCCCTCCCTCACTCACTCACTCTCTCACTCCTCACTAATTCTCCAACTTCCCGTGTGGGTAGAAGGCTGAAATTTGGCAGGCTCATTCCTTACAGCTTCCTTACAAAAGTTGGGCAGGTTTCATTTCGAAATTCTACGCGTAATGGTCATAACTGGAACCTGTTTTTCTACATATACTGTAATGGACTTCAGCTCAATGCCCGTGGGGGGAGGAGTTGCGTCTGACATCATCACACCTCCCATGTAATCACGTGAAATGACTCTGAACGCAGTACGTAGAAAACAAGGAAGAGGTCCAAAGAGCGCTGAACAGAAAACGCTACTTCACAATTGAAAAGGCAGCAAAAGATTATGAAGCGAGTCATGCATACAAGCATATTCATACGTGCAGCTACTGCGGAAACAAAGGACGGTGTGAACCGTAAGTTTAAATTAAGTTTATAGATACACTCCCGCTGCTCTTTGTCATGCCTACGACGAATGTGGTATTCGCAAGATAGTTTAATGAAAAGACTCGAGGTATAAACGAGACTTTGGATCACTTTGTAACGGAGTTAAAATTTCTGTAGCAAGAAACTTTTTAGTGCCGGGTCTTAGCTAACATTAAATAAACCCGTTGACATCGCAAGATCGCACGAGCACAGCTGAGAAGCTTCGATGCATGTACTTCGAGCGGCTCACGTCAACTGACTTTGCAGGACTGGAAAAGATTAAATTAAGTTCATACACACGTTACCGCTAAATGTTCGCAGGCAATTTTCACAACTTAATCCCGGGAATGCCTGTTGAACATCTTACATTGACGAGTACTGTTGGGTGGTGAACACTTCAATGAATGAAACCTGTTATCTTTACAACGGTTGACAAACACGGAATATAACTTGAACACAACACATCCTCCAAATACGAACCTGATTGCAAGAAATAATGATAATCAAATCCTTGATGACAGCAACACTCATAACGGTCACAAAACTATTACTTTGACAATCATGTTACGTTATTTTTAAAATGTTTCCTTTTCTTAGCACAAGCACAGCTGAGAAGCTTCGATGCATGTACTCCATAACGCGTTAAAAAATAACGCATTTAATCACACTTTCAATTCTAAGCAAAGGGGAACTTTTGTCAATGCATGATTTCCTGGTACATCGATTACATTGATGCACACATCAGAGCTACAAAAATGTTAAGATTCGGAATAAAGCGCATTCCTACGACTGATCGGAGGAAAATTTCATCTCAAAAGACTACCCGACGGAAGTCTTGATAAAAGCATGGTTTTGTGCACACTGAAAAGCAAGCAAAATTAGATGCTTTACAGAAAGCGGACTTTGTGGCTCTTACTGGGGATTTTTTACACTGTCTTCCTTTAGCGGGACATTGACTTTTTCCACCGTGTGCTTTGTTTCCGCAGTAGCTGGATTTATGAATATGCTTATCAGATGCTTCATATTTTTTGCTGCCTTTTCAATTGTGTAATTCGGTTTTTGTTCAGCTCTTTGGAACTGTTGCTTTTATCTGTGCACTGCGTCCAGTTCACGTGAGCCGCTCGGTGTACATGCATCGAAGGTTCCCAGCTGTGCTGGTACCATCTCGTGCTATGTCCATGGCTGTGTTTAATGTTACCTTAGTCCTGGCACTTAAAACTTTCTCTCGCAGTTTCGCTGAGTTTGTGTCAAACACCACCCTGACCATCTCATCTTCCTCTCCATAAACACAGTCCTTCACCCGTGAATATTTAATGGGAGTTTGGCAAAGCCCCTCACTCACTCACTCACTCACTCACCACTGACTCATCACTAATTCTCCAACTTCCCATGTGGGTGGAAGGCTGAAATTTGGCAGGTTGATTCCTTACAGCTTCCTTACAAAAGTTGGGCAGGTTTTATATCGAAATTCTACGCGTAATGGTCATAACTGGAAGCAGTTTTTCCATTTACTGTAATGGAGATGAGCTTCAACGCCGGGGGCGGAGTTTCGCGTGACATCATCACGCCTCCCACGAATCACGCAGTACATAGAAAACCAGGAAGACCTCAAAATGCGCCAAGAAAACATGCATTATATAATTGAGAAGGCAGCAAAACAATAGGAAGCGAGTTCTGCTACTTCGGAAACAAAGCACGATGTAAACCTACACTTTAAATTAAGTTCATAGACAGGCTGATACGCTGGCGTTTGTAATTTAGTGCCTGCCCATAGAAGGCCGTCCGTCAGCGGCAATCCAATGCAGCTACGGTGGAAACAAAGCACACGGTGGAAAAAGTCAGTGTCCCGCTAAAGGAAGACAGTGTAAAAAACCCGTGCATGCAGTGTGTCAGGTCTCAGATAAAGAAGAAGACGAGCTGTTTATTGATGCAGTAAGAAACGAATCGATGAATGAAACCTGTCATCTTTACAACGATTGACAAACACGGAATGTAACTTGAACACAACACATCGCATAAATACGAGCCTGATTGAAAGAAATAATGATAATCAAATTCTTGATGACAGCAACATTCAATAACACTCACAAAACAATTACTGTATATTGACAATCATGTTACGTTATTTTTAAAATGTTCCCTTTTCTTTTCATAACTTCTACTTCTCCACTGCGATACGCGGGTATATATTTAAATGTATATATATACCCCTATCTACAGTACATACTCGATAGACAAACCACATGCTGTGGCTCAATTGTAAAGTCTTCCTCTAATGCCGACATTCGAGGTTCGATTCCCAGAGGGGATGCACTGAGTATCTACGCGCTACTGATTCATTTTACCTTCGATCTCCTTGGTTTGGGACGTATGAAAAATATTCGGTTAACGCAGAATCATGTTACGTTATTTTTAAAATGTTTCCCTTTATTAGCACAAGCACAGCTGAGAAGCTTCGATGCATGTACTCCATAACGCTAAAAATAACGCATTTAATCACACTTTCAATTCCAAGCAAACGGAACTTTTGTCAATGCATCATTTCCTGGTACATCCATTACACTGATGCACACATCACAGCTACAAAAATGTTAGAGTCGGAATAAAGCGCTCCTACGACTGATCATTTCGACTTCCCGCGAAGCCTTGATAAAAGCATGGTTTTGTGCACAATGAAAAGCAAGCAAAATTAGATGCATTACAGAAAGCTGACTTTGTGGCTCTTACTGGGGATCATTGGACTTCCGTGACCGTTAGTAATTCTAATTACATCTAATTACAAAATGTTCAATGATCACACTGTTTTAGCCTAATGTACAAAATAATTTTGGCTAAGGTTACTCAGAGTTTAAAGATTAAGTTGGTCAAATTACCTTTTATGTTTCTGACTTATTTTTTTCAGAAGAAAAACTGCACTTTATGTTGAAATTTTGGTTATTATTATTTAAAGACAATACTATTCTGAAAATCTACTTAAAGTACTTAAACTACCACTTTATTTTTAAGTCTGCCCAATTTTAACCAGGGATGATATTTTTGTTTCTGTTTTGAATTCAAATGCAGTTTAAAGGCTTTTTTCAGAAATTAAAACAGCTTCAGTTTACAATATTCATGTACATGTCTATTATTTGATTCTGTCGCCACTAAAACACTTTTAAATTAAAAAAAAAAAACATTTGCGATTTGGGGCAAATTTACGTGTGCGATTACATACGATTAATCAAGATTAATTCTTACACAGCCTCTAATTAATTGGATTAATTTTTTAATCGGGTCCCACCCTAATATATATATATATGTGGATATATATATGTAGATTTGTATATATAAATGTGTATATACAGTATATATGTAGATATGTATATGTGTATATACAGTATGTATATATACAGTATGTATATATATGTATGTGTGTATATGTATATATATATATAACTGTGTATATATGTGTATAGATGTGTGTGTATATATATATATATATATATATATATATATGCCAGCAACACTCATGACAATGACAAAACAATTACATTGTCAATCATGTTACGTTATTATTAAAATGTTTCCTTTTCTTTTTACTTCTCCGCTGCCAATCGCAGGTATTTTGCTATATATATATATATTGACAGTTAAGGCAGGTGGGGGAGTCGCGTCATCATCTCCCCTCTCATTCACCTCATTTCGCTCTGAGCTGAGCTCTGCAGCTAACGCAGTGTTATGGAAGCGAGTTTGTGGCGCTGCCACCAAATTCTCACAGAAAAATCCACAAGTTAATACACACGCTGTGTCTAGAGTTTCTCCACACTGAATCCTCCAGGCACTACTTACAAAAAGGTTACATTGACAATCGTGTTAAGTTATTTTTAAAATGTTTCCTTTTCTTAGCACAAGCACAGCTGAGAAGCTTCGATGCATGTCCTCCATAACACGTTAAAAAATCACGCATTTAATCCCACTTTGCATTACGAACAAAGGGGAACTTCTGTCAATGCATGATTTCCTGGTACACCGATTACATTGATCAGCTCTTCCTGATTCATTTTACCCTCGCACCCCGTTGGTTTGAGAGGAAGTATGAAAAAATATGAGGTCAACACAGAAAAACAGATCACCAATTCAAGCTTTATGAATAATCAATTCGCCATCAATAATTGTTTTGGTAAAGCCATACTCAGTGTAATCCTCCTTCCATGTTATAATTTTTCTGCCACTAGCCATGATTAAATGAACGGTAAAAAAGTAAGAGCAAAGCGAGGGTGACTTATTTAGGCAGGCGACAGCTCAATAGCTCGAATTTGGATATAAGTGGGTTCTATTTAGTCGCCAGAAATATCTTTGTTTGGAATGGAAGTTGAATTTAGTCTTTTAAATTTCTATGGTAAAGAAAAAGTTATGCAATGTTGACTAAATTTAACTATATAAAGTCAAAGCTTTTATATATAAAGTCATTCCCGAATATATAAAGTCAAAACTTTATTATATAAAGTCACTGTCGGAATAAATAAAGTCAAAACTTGAATATATAAAGTCAGCGTCGGTTCATATAAAGTCAAAACTTGAATATATAAAGTCATTCCCAAATATATAAAGTCAAAACCTGAGTATATAAAGACGGTGTTGGAATATTTCTGAATATATAAAGTAAGCGCTGGAATATGTAAAGTCAAAACTTAAATATATAAAGTCAACGCTGGAATATATAAAGTCAAATCTTGAATATATAAAGTCAGCGTCGGAATATCCATCCATTTCCCAACCCGCTGAATCCGACCACAGCGCCACGGGGTCTGCTGGAGCCAATCCCAGCCAACACTGGGCGCAAGGCAGGAACCAATCCTGGGCAGGGCACATGCATCATTTTCAAAACATTAACCAACAGTGTTTTTAATTTATTTTTCTGAATACGTTTTTGTTAACTTAGTTCAGTTCAGAGTCTTTTCAATCAATAGATTTTGACTTTGACTTTATATATTCAGGAGTGAGTTTATGTACTCCAATGTTGACTTTATATAATAAGGAATGACTTTATATATTCTGACGCTGACTTTATATATTCAAGTTTTGACTTTATATATTCGGTATGACTTTATATATTCAAGTTTTGACTTTGTATATTCTGACTTAATTTTATATATTCACAAAATCAATTTATTTGCCTGTTTGTCACCCCATAGTATATACTGTATGCGTGTGTGTATATATGTACACATGTATGTATGTATGTATGTATGTGTGTATATATATATATATATATATATATATATATATGTGTATATATATATATATGTGTATATATATATATATATGTGTATATATATATATATATATATATATATATATATATATATATATATATATATATATATATGTGTATATATGTATATGTATATGTATATGTATATATATATATATATATGTATATGTATATGTCGCTCCTCCACTCCTGTGCGTGTCTTCATAATCCGACCTGACGACCTCATAATCGTATACGTGTAAAAGAAAGTGCGAATCGCCTTAATATTAGTTTGCCGCAGTCTAGACATGGGATCCCGTGTTTACATTTGTCTGGGCTATCGCTCATGGGAAGGGGGAAAAAAATTATCATTAACAACAAGTTAAAAATTCTGCTAAGTGTGGGAAAAAAAACAAATATTAAAAACAATCACAAGCTGTTTAGGTTATAATTAAAAAAATAAAATAAAACAGCTTGTGGAAGGTCGATCAAGTATGTTGAGCTATTGATTTGTCAAGTTTGCAGAGCAGGGTGCCGGTGGTCAAAGAATAACATACAGGATTAAGCTAAACAGGATTCTTTTTCCCCTTTACAGAATCAACAAAAATACAATACATGTAACCTTAATTATTATTTTGCCTTTGTTTTAGGAATTATATAAGCCAGCAGCTTCCAAAAGACACATGTTGGTTGAGGCAGGCAAGTATGCTTTCCTGACACTGAAAATGTTGTATAGAATGACAATTTTAAAACCATTATAGTAATAAAAATGAAATTCAGAAGTATTTTAGTTAATTTCCATTATGTTTGTGAAAAGAAACTAGATGTTGTTGTTTCCTGCGATGAATAATTAAACATTTGACAATAGCAAATTAGGGATTTTAGATTCAAGAGTGAAGCTGAACAAGATCAGAGTCAAAAGGATACCTACAGACTGCTGGAGAAGACTTTAGAATCTATTGTTAGCACACCTGTTAATCAAAAACCAGAGCAGTGCGGTAGAAAAATCTGTTCAAACTAGCAATTAAAATTTGTAAAAACACAAATCTTTGAATGTATTATACAAAACATTCAAAATACAAAAGTCTTGCAGCATTGCATGTCAGGAGTAAATCAAAGCCAAAAAGAAATAATAAAAGACCATTCTTTTAAAGCTGATTTCAGCATTTGCCTTGAAATAAGATTATTTTTATGTAGTTGTGAATTATATTTGAATAGTGATGTCTGTTCTGACACCCCTTGTCTTCTCCACATGCTTATGTAAACATAAATCTCAAACATCAAATGTCACCAACTTGACAAAGTGAATTTTCAAGTGAACCTGATATGAAAAGTGTATTGTTAAAAAAAATGTTTTGTTTTTTTTTTAAATCAAAACTACATGAGTTATTTTGGTACTTAGTAATTTATGTGACAGTGATTTAGTATTGTTTGAAGTTTTTATTTTTACTCTTGATTTTAAGCAATAAATATATTTATTTAAGGCAGGGAAAATGCCAGTGAGCAAAATGTAGTACTTGTTAAGATAAGTCAGGTAGTCCATTATGGTCACATCTTTCTTTATAAAGCCAATGCTGTCCCCTCGCCAATAAAATCTTCCATCTCTGTTACACATGAAATTCTAGCCCTAACAACTATGTAGCCGTTTGTGCAGGGCTTTCTTAAATAGATGATAGAAACATATGGGAACGTTTTTTTATTTTTTCTGCCTCATCAAACCTGCCTTTAATTATAATAATGATCTAGTTTCCATAGCAGTCATATAAATGTTGTAAGTGGCAGATTTTAAATCCTGGACAACCTTTTTGGACACTTACTCAGTTTAAGGAGTATACTTTGAATAGAAAGTTGGAATTATGCTACACATTTTTTGCCAATTTTTTGTTGGTTTAATTATAAACAAGGAACAATGGCTCAGCAGCAAGAAGGGATTTAGATTCTGACAGGACTTGTTTTGTTATCAGAATTTATTATTGTAAGTGTGCCACATTATTATGAATAGGTCCATAGCTTCTTCCATGCCTTACTTGTTCAGTTGTCCATGATTATCCAACCATCCATCCATTTTCAAGGACAGGATTATGAGGCAGCTAGTGCCTATCCCAGCAATCACTGGAAATTTAAAGGCTTATAAATATTAAGATATCTCAGTGACCCAGTTAATGTAACCTGCTTTTTTTTGGGGGATGTTGGAGGTAAACCAGATTATCCAGAGGAAAACTGACACTGACATGGGGAAAATATACAAACTATACATACTATAGCTTAGCATAGGATTTGAACCCAAGATGTGCAATTTTGATTATTAAATTGTAAAAACAACTCTCTATACAGTGTCTATTTAAGTTAAGTTACCTTTTTTGCTTGCCGTCAAGCATTAGTGTCTTTTGAAAAGCCCTGGTTGTGTACTTACTCCCTACCTCTCTCCAGTTTGTTTCAAATATAAATATAGGGTGCTATTTTGATCTGTATGATTATATAAAACCTGCCCATTTTTTCTTTTCAAACAAGTTGCCTTTCAGCTTTTCCACAAGGCACTCTGTTTGTTTTAAAAGGTGCTCACTGCATGCCACTTCCTGTTTCAGGGCAAAATGCAGTTGGGGGCCCATGTTTCCCCCAGGTTCAGCCACGGACAAAGGATGTTCAGCTTATCTATCAATTTACATCCTGTGGAGAGTAGTTTTAAAATTATCTTTAGAACGGATAGTGCATGTCTAATTCTCTAAATATTGTGGAGTCAGAAACGGATACTAGCGCCTATAATTATATGCTTCACTCTTGACTCTTCACAGCCATCTCTCCCACCCTGTAACCCTGTAGGCAAGCTTAGTTACACCAACAATGCTTGTAAAAATTCATCCATACACTCCTCTGCCCACAGTAAAAAACTAAATTAATAAAATAATTGCATTAGCAGCCAGTTTAACATTTCCATTAAGTTAGAAGGTCAATGGAAGAAGATCAAGGTAGGATTGGAGAAAATTGGCTCCTGTGGAAGGATCTGCCTTTCAAATGGGGAAATTTTGTTTAATGACCAGTGGGTAAAAAGAAGCTGGAAAGGGAGGAGCAATGAGATGTTGGTTTCAGTACATGTGTTCCTCTTCAGGTGTGAACTCAGAGGTCATTTGCTGTCACGATTGAGGGCCCTGTCTGCATCATGAGAGAAATATTCTCAATTGATGTAGAAACTCCTGGTTCTAAGAGCTTCATTACATAAATTGGATTTATCACTACATAGGCAGCAGACTCCAAAGAAATGTAAAAGAGAGAGTTTTTAGTATTCTGAGTATAAACTGTGCAAGTCATTTGGCTTATAATAATTGGAGGTTATACGTCCTGGACAGTTTATCGAAAGGCTGTGCTAGATATGTAAACTGTGAATCTTAGAGATGGGTGAAAACTAGTGGAATTGTTAATGAATACCTCTGGCTGTTTTTTGTAACAGGCAGCAGCAACACAACACAATCATTAATATATATTTTGTACAGGTGTAATACAAAACATAAGTAGGAAGAAAATTCTCTTCTGTGTAGCCAGTAAAGACGTCAGCATAACTAGGTCTCATCCTGACATCCATTGTGATTCCAACAACCTGGTTTTAGAAATTATCGAAAGAGTAAGCACCAGTTCTACCAGGCTGAAGAGGATAGGTGTTGGAGGTTTTCTGGACTGAGTGTCTGTTAAATATCTGTGTGAAGTCATCATTTTGAGAAATGAGTGTGCAAAGAGAGGTGATGTCCACAGTAAAAAGCTGTTAAACAACTAATGAGCATGGTTAATGCTTTTTAAATTTAAGGGGATACTGTAGTAGGCTGTCAAGAAAAGCTTAAAAGTGAGTGGTGGGAAAACTGCATGTAGAAACAAGAGTGACTCCAGAATTGCATGGTTTATAGATTTCAGACACAAAGGTACAATTGACATGAGTTTTCAACAATGAGACAACGCTATGAAGGAGTTGATGTTTACTGAAGAGAAGAGAAGTGGTATCACTAACCTTCTGCTGGTAATTACCTATAGGGTCCTGTGAAAGGGAAACATGACCAGTTATGTTAGAGGGTTGTTTTGTATCCTTCAAAAAATAAAGGTCTTGCCAAACCATCACACCACCGTTTAATGACAATACAGTGGGATGCAAAAGTTTGGGCAAGCTTGTTAATAGTCATTATTTTCCTGTGTAAATCGTTGGTTGTTACGATAAAAAATGTCAGTTAAATATATCATATAGGAGACACACACAGTGATATTTGAGAAGTGAAATGAAGTTTATTGGATTTACAGAAAGTGTGCAATAATTCATCCATCCATCCATCCTCTTCCGCTTATCCAAGGTCGGGTCGCGGGGGTAGCAGCTTAAGCAGAGAAGCCCAGACTTCCCTCTCCCCGCCACTTCTTCCAGCTCTTCCGGAGAATCCCAAAGCGTTCCCAGGCCAGCCGGAGACATAGTCCCTCCAGCGTGTCCTGGGTCTTCCCCGGGGCCTCCTCCCGGTTGGACGTGCCCGGAACACCTCACCAGGGAGGCATCCAGGAGGCATCCTGATCAGATGCCCGAGCCACCTCATCTGACTCCTCTCGATGGGAGGAGCAGCGCTCTACTCTGAGCCCTCCCGGATGACTGAGCTTCTCACCCTATCTTTAAGGGAAAGCCCAGACACCCTGCGGAGGAAACTCATTTCAGCCGCTTGTATTCGCGATCTCGCTCTTTGGTCACTACCCATAGCTCATGACCATAGGTGAGGGTAGGACGTAGATCGACTGGTAAATTGAGAGCTTTGCCTTACGGCTCAGCTCTTTTTCACCACGACAGACCGATGCAGAGCCGCATCACTGCGGATGCCGCACCGATCCGCCTGTCATCTCACGATCCATTCTTCCCTCACTCGTGAACAAGACCCCAGATACTTGAACTCCTCCACTTGGGGCAGGATCTCCCCCAACCCTGAGAGGGCACTCCACCCTTTTCCGCTGAGGACCATGCTCGGATTTGGAGGTGCTGATTCTCATCCCAGCCGCTTCACACTCAGCTGCGAACCGATCCAGAGAGAGCTGAAGATCACGGCCTGATGAAGCAAACAGGACAACATCATCTGCAAAAGCAGTGACCCAATCCTGAGTCCACCAAACCGACCCCTTCAACACCCTGGCTGCGCTTAGAAATTCTGTCCATAAAAGTTATGAACAGAATTGGTGACAAAGGGCAGCCCTGGCGGAGTCCAACTCTCACTGGAAACGGGCTCGACTTACTGCCGGCAATGCGGACCAAGCTCTGACACCGGTTGTACAGGGCCGAACAGCTCTTATCAGGGGTCCGTACCCCATACTCCGAGCACCCCCACAGGATTCCCGAGGGACACGGTGAATGCCTTTTCCAAGTCCACAAAACACATGTAGACTGGTTGGGCAAACTCCCATGCACCCTCCAGGACCTGCTAAGGGTGAAGAGCTGGTCCACTGTTCCGCGACCAGGGCGAAAACCACACTGTTCCTCCTGAATCCGAGGTTCACTATCCGACGGACCCTCCTCTCCAGAACCCCGAATAGACTTTTCCAGGGAGGCTGAGGAGTGTGATCCCTCTATAGTTGGAACACACCCTCCGTCCCCTTTTAAAGAGGGGACCACCACCCGTCTGCCAATCCAGAGGCACTGTCCCGATGTCCATGCGATGTTGCAGAGACGTGTCAACCAAGACAGTCCTACAACATCCAGAGCCTTAAGGAACTCCGGGCGATCTCATCCACCCCGGGCCCTGCCACCAAGGAGTTTTTTGACCACCTCGGTGACTTCAGTCCCAGAGATGGGAGAGCCCACCTCAGAGTCCCCAGGCTCTGCTTCCTCATTGGAAGGCATGTTAGTGGGATTGAGGAGGTCTTCGAAGTACTCCTCCCACCGACCCACAACGTCCCGAGTGAGGTCAGCAGCACACCATCCCCACCATATACAGTGTTGACACTGCACTGCTTCCCTCCTGAGACGCCGGACGGTGGACCAGAATCTCCTCGGCCGTCCAAAGTCGCTCTCCATGGCCTCTCAAACTCCTCCCATGCCCGAAGTTTTGCCTCAGCAACAACCGGCCGTTCGCTTGGCCTGCCGGTACCTATCAGCTGCCTCCAGAGACCCACAGGACAAAAAGTCCTATAGGACTCCTTCTTCAGCTTGACGGCATCCTCACCGCCGTGTCCACCAACGGGTTGGGGATTGCCGCCCGACAGGCACCGACCACCTTGCGGCCACAGCTCCGGTCAGCCGCCTCAACAATAGAGGCACGGAACATGGCCCATTCGACTCAATGTCCCCACCTCCCTCGGGGCGTGGTTGAAGTTCTGCCGAGGTGGGAGTTGAAGCTACTTCTGACAGGGGACTCTGCCAGCCGCTCCCAGCAGACCCTCACAACACGCTTGGGCCTACCAGGTCTGACCGCATCTTCCCCACCATCGAAGCCAACTCACCACCAGGTGGTGATCAGTTGACAGCTCCGCCCCTCTTCACCCGAGTGTCCAAGACATATGGCCGCAAGTCCTGCGACACACCACAAAGTCGATCATCGACTGAGGCCTAGGGTGTCCTGGTGCCAAGTGCACATATGAACACCCTTATGCTTAATCATGGTGTTCGTTATGGACAATCCGTGGCGAGCACAGAAGTCCAATAACAAAACACCGCCGGTTCAGATCGGGGCCATTCCTCCCAATCACGCCCTTCCAGGTCTCACTGTCATTGCCCACGTGAGCATTGAAGTCTCCCAGCAAAACGAGGGAATCCCCAGAAGGTATGCCCTCTAGCAACCCTCCAGAGACTCCAAAAAGGGTGGATACTCCAAACTGCTGTTCGGCGCATACGCACAAACAACAGTCAGGACCCTTCCCCACCCGGCGGAGGGAGGCCACCCTCTCGTCCAACGGGGTAAACCCCAATGCACAGGCTCCAAGTCGGGGGGCAATAAGTATGCCGACACCTGCTCGGCGCCTCTCACCGGGGGCAACTCCAGAGTGGTAGAGAGTCCAGCCCCTCTCAAGGAGATTGGTTCCAGAGTCCAAGCTGTGCGCCGAGGTGAGTCCGACTATATCTAGCCGAACCTCTCAAGCGCACTAGCTCAGGCTCCTTCCCTTCAGAGAGGTGACATTCCACGTCCCAAGAGCCAGTTTCTGTAGCCGAGGATCAGACCGCCAAGGTCCCCGCCTCCGGCCACCACCCAACTCACTCTGCACCTGACCTCCTTGGCCCCTCCCATAGGTGGTGAGCCCATGGGAAGGGTGTGCAATAATTGTTCAAACAAAATCAGGCAGGTGCATAAATTTGGGCACCGTTGTCATTTTACTGATTCCAAAACTTTTAGAACTAATTATTGGAACTCAAATTGGCTTGATAAGCTCAGTGACCCCTGACCTACATACACAGGTGAATCCTATGATGAGAAAGAGTATTTAAGGGGGTCAATTGTAAGTTTCCTCCTCTTTAATTTTCTCTGAAGAGTAGCAACATGGGGGTCACAAAACAACTCTCAAATGACCTGAAGACAAAGATTGTTCACCATCATGGTTTAGGGGAAGAATACAGAAAGCTGTCCTAGATTTAAGCTGTTTGTTTCCACAGTTAGGAACATATTGAGGAAATGGAAGACCACAGGCTCAGTTCAAGTTAAGGCTCGAAGTGGCAGACCAAGAAAGATTTCGGATAGACAGAAGCGACGAATGGTGAGAACAGTCCGAGTCAACCCACAGACCAGCACCAAAGACCTACAACATCATATTGCAGCAGATGGAGTCACTGTGCATCATTCAACCATTCAGCAAACTTTACACAAGGAGATGCTGTATGCGAGAGTGATGCTGAGGAAGCCTTTTCTCCGCCCACAGCACAAACAAAGCCGCTTGAGGTCTGCTCAATCACATTTGGACAAGCCAGCTTCATTTTGGAATAAGGTGCTGTGGACTGATGAAACTAAAATTGAGTTATTTGGGCATAACAAGGGGCGTTATGCATGGAGGAAAAAGAACACAGCATTCCAAGAAAAACACCTGCTACCTACAGTAAAATATGGTGGTGGTTCCATCATGCTGTGGGGCTGTGTGGCCAGTGCAGGACTGGGAATCTTGTCAAAGTTGAGGGACGCATGGATTCCACTCAGTATCAGCAGATTCTGGAGACCAATGTCCAGGAATCAGTGACAAAGCTGAAGCTGCGCCGGGGCTGGATCTTTCAACAAGACAACGACCCGAAACACTGCTCAAAATCCACTAAGGCATTCATGCAGAGGAACAAGTACAACGTTCTGGAATGGCAATCTCAGTCCCCAGACCTGAATAGAATTGAAAATCTGTGGTGTGAGTTAAAGAGAGCTGTCCATGCTCGGAAGCCATCAAACCTGAATGAACTAGAGATGTTTTGTAAAGAGGAATGGTCCAAAATACCTTCAACCACAATCCAGACTCTCATTGGAACCTACAGGAAGCGTTTAGAGGCTGTCATTTCTGCAAAAGGCGGATATACTAAATATTGATTTTATTTCTTTTTTGTGGGGCCCAAATTTATGCACCTGCCTGATTTTGTTTGAACAATTATTGCACACTTTCTGTAAATCCAATAAACTTCATTTCACTTCTCAAATATCACTGTGTATTGTCTCCTATATGACATATTTAACTGACATTTTTTATCGTAACAACCAACGATTTCTACAGGAAAATAATGACTATTAACAAGCTTGCCCAAACTTTTGCATCCCACTGTATATTCTCGGTAGTAGTATCCAAAGTGTCTGAAATCCATGCTTAATAAGGTTATAATTGTGTTTGGTGGAATGAGAAAGATTTTTGGGAATTTCGTAGAAGTTTGATTGGTGAAGTAATTGATGGATGCAGAGTGTTAGGCCGCATTGTCCCGAAACTGTGGTTGGGATTCATGAGTTCAAAGATAGGATCACTCTTCTGCTGTCTCACAGTATTGGTTTATCTTGTTAGATGTGATGCAGATCCTGTGGTAACAGTGGTTAAAATCATTTGGGACATTGAGACTCCCATGTTTTTGGCACTGGTGTTTTTTTTTGTTTTTTTTTTAAAAAAGTAATAATAATTCATCCTGTTAAAGTAGGAGTTTAAGGGCTATAAGTGATTGTAAGACTATCAGACTTTTTTCAGTAGCCTCCTTAGCATTATTTTTAACCCCAGATATTTGAGTCAGTAACTTTTTTTTTAACATGAAAAACATTTATTGTATGTAACAGAAACTTGTAAATATCAAAATGTCATCATAAATACAGCAGAAAAGGCATATTTGGTATCAACTGCTGTACTGATGCAGATTTAGTACATGTCATTTGTTTGACGTACTTTGAAATAGATGGATAGATAGATACTTTATTAATCCCAAGGATGAAATTCACTTACTCCAGCAGCAGCACACTGATAAAAAACAATATTGAATTAAAGAGTGATAAAAATGCAGGTAAAACAGACAATAACTTTGTATAATGTTAACGTTTACCCCCCCAGGTGGAATTGAAGAGTCGCATAGTGTGTGGGGAGGGGGGTGGGGTGGGTCATAATAGTCACAAATGCACAGCCCCACGTTGTAATTGGGATAGTAAAAACATTTTTTTTGCACACTTCTGTTTTTTTTTTTTATTGCTTGAGCACAAGAATATGGAATGACAGTTCCTGATTTGCATGATCAGCGCCCCCATTGTGTTATTGTACACATGAACGAGTTTCACTATCTGTGTCAGCAGTTCACATAGTATTCACTGTCGCTTGATTCAACTAATGGTCTTGTTTCAGTTTACTGTTTGCAGTTTCTCATTTACATGCCAATGTCTAGCTGTGACAAAACACAGAAAAAATTATAATATTTTGTTAGAATAGTTTTATTTTATCCACTAGATGGCTGCAGAGTCCTGAGAGTTATTCGAGCTTTACTCTGTGAAGTGGATCATTAAATGTCACCCTAAGTCTGTCTGAGGCATAACCATAATTACATAGAATTCAGAGCCTGAGTCATGCACAGGGCTAAAGCCAAGGAGATTGAGGATATGAGTTTACTTTTCTTTTTTTTATTATTGAGTAAATCATAAAGGCTGGAATTCAAAGTTTTAATGAGATTGTTGTTGAAGAAAAAGTAGTGCAGATCAATGTAATACAGGAGTTTCATGGCTTCCTTGATTGTACCATCTATTAGTATAACGTATTGCTTCAGGTATTGTGAAGAGCATGAGCCAGTGGGGAAAAATTGATTTTTCAAGTTTTTTGGCTTGTGACAGATGCTTGTAAAATGATTTTTTGTAGATCCTATTGACTCGACAAATTCCAAAGTTATCCTTTGCATTAATATTGGAATTAATTTGACCCAAAATGTGATATTAAGTATTTCTCAGTACTGTATGTTCTCAAAATACCTAAAGATTGCAGATCAGCACCATTTAGACATATATATACTGTAATATATATATATATATATATTTATATTTATATATACAGTATATATATATATATTTATTTGATCAAAGTCTTTAATTTATTACCATACTAATCACTGATCATAACACATGTGCATAATCATAAACATAACATGTACAATATGCTTAACATCCTTTGTAAAGGTTCCAAGTTATGTAGTTGCAAATTCATGCTTTTTTTTTATTTGTGACACACTGTGGTGCATGCAGGTATCTATTTTATCACATGCACTACCATAGCAAGTATTGCATATGTGGCTGGGAAACTCATATTTTGCATCCAGTGCTCTTAACAGCTTTTAGAATCCTTATTTCTCTGTGGCATAGATAGGTACTTTACAGGCCTGGCAGCAGGTAAGAATCTGTAAGGGGCACTTGAAATTCTGAGGAACACAAACAACGGAAGTGCTAATGGAGCAAAATTTTACTTTCATTTTCAATCCCAATGGGCTGTGAAGGTACATCCCCCTGTTAAAATTTGTAATTATCAAATCACACATTAATTGATATTTTTGTAATCCTGTGACTAACAGTAATATGGCTGCATATTTGATTTCCTTCAGTAATCTTAGCAGATTCATTGGTCACCAAAACAACATAGTATAGCACTCGAGTCCAGACCTGACATGGGCATGCTCCTCAGGTGGCTGCAGGGTGTCAGAGGGGGTCGGAATACCTGGAGAAGCTGGCCATAAAACACAATTGCAGGAGATGTTAAGGGGTGCTCACAGACACAGCACTTAAAGAGCATTTCGATTGTGTGTCTCTGCTGCTGAAGTCTATTGTCAGGGGCCATTGTGGAGCCTCAGATGTGCTCACAGAGCCCAGGTGACGGAGGTGAGGCTAGCAGCTTTTGTGGGCAAGTATTAGGATGAATCAGTAAAAGGCATATGTAATTGGAGGAGTGGCTAAGGAAGGTGGTAGCAGGTTCAGCAGGTAAAGAAGCTGACAGTCCTTTTCATGGCTAACTACCACCAGCTTTCTGCAGAGTGCTAAATCCATTTTTCCATGTCCCATACCCCCAAGGTTGTTATAGTATTTATAAATGTTAATTCAAAGTTAATATGCTGTATGTTGAATATCCAGTATTGTAATTAGAAGGCTAAATTGACCTCCTACACAAAAATGCAAAAAGAAAAAGGCCAGGATGTAATATATCTCATACCAAATACATAAGAATAATGCCAAATACATAAATGTTAAAATATTCGTAACAACGAAAACTATGAATGCTTCTGAGTTTACTCCTGCTTGTAACAATTCAGTAATGGAGAATGCATTAAGTGGATAGATGAAGATTTATGCTGTGTGGATGTCTGACATCTGGTGTCAAGTGAATTATTGGTTATTGGTAGTCTGACTGTCATCCCGGGGATGCTAAAGTGCTAAAGAGTGAGGTGTTGACTTTTGCATATTGATTATTCTTAAATATTGAATCTAGTTGAAAATTTGATTAATTGCCCATAACCAAGTATTGGCCATTATGCTTTATATTGCATTTATAATTATTATTACACAGATTTATATGTATATAAAATGTATTTATAATTATTTGCTCAGTACAGGATTGACCTTTCCACTTTGAATTCACAATCTAATTTGACTTCCTCTCTGTCTTAAGAAGCCATTAAGTTCTGATCATTAAATCTTTGACATTCTAGAACTTTGACTGAGGATTATTATAAAAACCCAAATGTAGGATCACTTTCAGTTATAAGGATTTTTGTTGTTTAGCATTCTTTGCTCAATGGACTGGTGCCCTGTGCATAGGTTGTTCCTGCCTTGTGCACAATGCTGCCTGAGAGAGGCTACAGCTCCACCCCACCCAATCCTGGTCTGGATTAAGAGGGTTAGAAAATGAATGCTGAATTGCTGAATGCAGGATCAGAGCACATATACATATTTATAATTATAATACATTAATAGTAAAATAACTCCTTTTGTATTAAACAAAAAACAATTTACTATTTAACCAGCAATAATGCTTTCTTATTTAGAGACTTGTGAACTCTAAAAGACAATAAATCTCTGTGGACCCTCAATTTAATAGTTTCTTTTTTGTCTCTTTTCACCACTTGGCAGTACCATTTACAAAAGTAATTGTGTCTGGTTTTGGGTTGGTTTGGCTCAAATGAAGCATTCTTAAAAGAACATTGGAGAAGCTTGTTAATGTTTTATTGGGAAAGTACTCCACAAGGAGTGGGAAGTCAGACTGAACTACAGCAATCCAAAGTTTGCCATATATACAGATAAAAGTTTATTGTACATGTTAATTACTGACAACTTGGTTTCCAATCAAGGTTGCTGTATGTCTTGGTATGGTCTATTTAAGCTGTGAAAGAGTTCATGCTTTGCTCTGAAAATCAATTATTTTCTATTACAGTATGGCTGCATTTAGAACCCTTGTGACAGACACTTGTTTGGCTCCACATGTCTTCACATGACAGAGAATAACACTGATGGGGGATTGTGTAGGGGTGTATCTGAGTCATATCAGTATTAGTGTGTTTTATATCTCAAGAAGGACTCTTGGAGTTTAAATAGAAAAACAAAGAAAGAAGGAACCCGTATAAGGTACACTTGTTCAGTCTTGCAGGCTTAAAACAGTCTGCTGTGCCTTAGTGGCCATAGTCATGTTGATGGAAAAGTAATTATAATTGCCAAGTTATTCGTTACATCATCTGATTTCATTCAATTAGGTGGAAATATTTAGAGAAATATTTTTTACTGTATAATGAGCCAGTTTTTTCCTCCCATGTCAGCTGGAAATTTAATGCAGTATTTCATATGTGTCTACATTTAATTTCAATTTTTTGTGTTCAGCTCGGCCTTGGATAATTGGGAGAAACTATCATTTTCAGACTATTAGAAATACTGTACATAGGTCCAAGGTTCCATACAGCAGCCATTTATAAACAGAAATTCCTGCTCTTTAATAAAGTGAGACTCCAGTATGCTGTCCTTCATCTCATGCCTGAAAAGGAGGTTTGAGAAATATCACAACAATGTGAATGGTTACAGCTGTGTAAAAGGTTACTTATTAAACATTATTTGTAAGCCTGAGTAGATCATAATGAAAGGCAAGTCATCAGGTCCAATGCCAGCCCAGATATTTCTGCATCTATAAAGGACGATTTCCTCTTTATATCGGAGCTTCTTGGGAATAAAAATAAACTACAGTTTATTTAAGTAGTGTATGTGGTTTATAGTAATTGAACTCCATTTACTGGTTAATATTTAAGCAGTTCATTTTAAAATGATTAAGAGGTATGTTTTTCATGCACTAAGTGAAATATGAATTGGTTCATTTTAAACAAATCATTATACTGTAATTTTATTGGTTTTATTTAGTTTTTGTGACTGTCCAAGAAAATTTTCTAAATTTTAAACTAATTATATAATTCCTAATTAAGTAGAACTACTGTTTATATTGTATAGTTACTTTAAAAGCACTGGCTTTTATTAAGAACCTAAAGCTGCTTGTCCACCAATCCTCTACTTTCACTGTTAAAATTATTTCTGATTGTCTTTGGTAAAATGTTTTGTAATGGTTACTATATAATGAATTATAGAAAAATGTATTGTAAAAAATCAAACAAACATAAACAAATATATGCTTCATAATGTCTAAATATAGTTTGATAATAGGGTTTTAATCTAACAAAAATCTTTTCTAGTTGGTGGGGAAAAAGCTCAGATGTGTTTAAAGGTTAACAATATTTTATCACTGTCCTATCACTTTAAAGTTGAGCAAGTACAGTATTAAGCATATAGAAACATTTAAGTTTTTTTATTTATTGTGCTATGGAGAATCTAGCAGGACAGTCTTATGTTTTTGGAAATTTCACCTGGAAGTATGAATTGTTGAAGAATAACAAGAGGAATAGGAGCACCTTGAGAAGACAGGAACCACAGAAATGAAACTGGCCAATGTGGTATGCTTTGACCACTGAAAGTCTTTGTGTATATATTATTAAGTAGCTTGGTGTATTTGCTGTAGAGTAGTGGCCCATTTGAAGAGACATAAAAATAAAGACATTTACATATGGAAAACTGTAATAAAGAAATCATAAGATTTGTTATCTGACCCTGAGTGAGTAACATTATCTGCCAGTGTTCAGAATGTAAAAATATTTAAGAAATTGTACCTGCCATTTGTTTCTTGTGTTTGGAGATTTCCAGTTTTTTTTTCTATTGGTTAATTACAGTATAATCTGACTTCCTTCTATGTAGTGCCTGGAGTAGAGTTATGAAATTAACTTATGAGATAATATGAGGGTTGCCCAGAACATTTTTGTAACACCTTCTGTTCTGTATTCAAAATTAACAGGAAATTTTTATAACATTTTCTTCGGTTAATTTGAAATCACCTGCGTACAATTCCAGTGCAACAAATCAAGCCACAGTCTAGCACATGCTTAGTTCTCCCTCAATATGGTACTGTTCTGTGATGTACATTTTAAAGAACAGGTTGCTTCATATTCTTCTCTACCATAAGAAATTCAATAATAAATATTCAGTTGATTTAAAAATGTATATTCAGACTGATGATAAAAGCACTGTTAGTTGTTGCTCTTCACAACTTCTAGGGTCTGGGAAAAGCTAAGCAAAACATGCAGGTATACCTCACACTTGTTTCTTCCTGGCACAAGGCTGATGAAGAAAACTATGTAGACAAAATAAGGAGTGTAGCAAATACTGAAAATCTAGCTATCCTTTAAATATGTTCAAACCAGTCTACTAAATTACTAGCAATAAAACTGCAGTATTTTGTTGCGAAATTTCCTTGGCAGCCCTTAGATATCAATTAATTTTGTTCTCATGTAATGATAAGAATTCTTTCGAATACCACACTAAGCCTGATCACTTTTTGCTGGTCGCTTCAGAAGACTTTGAATACTTAGGAGAAACTGCTACATGGAAACTTAAAGAAGAAACTTAGTTTTGGAAGTATGATTGAAAAACAAGAAGTTAATAGATGAACAATCCTCCATCACATTCCAGCTAGGAGAATTAATATTATCAAAGTTAATATTCTCCGAAAGAGTTGGTAGTTTTTCAGAATATAAGAAATTACAAATCATTTTTCAGAAGGCTGAAGTTACAATTGAGCCTATCTGGAATGGCAAACATCTACTCATTAAATGTAATTAATTTTAAGTAAGTGGTGGCTTGGATCTATTGAGCATTCTGCTTTGTTGCTGAGATGAAAGCATTGAGATTTTGGATGGTGACAGAAGTCAATGAAATACTGTTCAAGGTTCTCTCTGTATATTTTGCTGTGTGCTATATTCAGCTGTAATTATTACCAATTTACCATCAGTCATCTAAAATATGGTACCACTGTAGGTGTGTGCTTCTGATCGATCTCCCTGTATATGCTGTATATTTTAGACTTACATATTCTGTTCTGTATTTAGCTTATATGTGTTGCTATGAATAAAGTCATTTCTATATAGACAATATCGCCGTGTTTAATTTTCCAGCAACAAATTACTTTTTTTTCTGTATAACAGAAATGTGTGAAAAACAATCTGCCAATTTTTATCACTTCCCATCAGTTTCTATTCCTGAAGGGAAGCTGCTTAGTTTTAAAATATGAGTAGTAACTGCACATTCTATCAACAATTTACCCTAGTTGATTTCGGAGGATGAGGGAAATGGGATTTTTTGAATACAGTTTTAAATTAGGAGTGGAACTCAGCCATTCAGAAAATTTGGGATTATTCGATTTTTGCAAAATAGTCTATAATTCAACTTCAAATTGTACATTGTGCAGATATATCCTATTTACAAATGTCTAATATGTATCCTGGATAATATCCATAGTGTAAAAACAGGCGTCCGTCTCACTAGGTTATATGCTATGGGAAAAATGTACATTTGGAAATAATCTGTTCTAGTCTTTTAACAGCAGAATTTGGACTAACACCAGATGGGATAATGTTTTCCTATTAATCTTTTGTGGTATCCTGTACTACAGGGTGGTCCAGGTCTAATCATGCAATTTTCATTACGCTATAATTTATTAAATTCATTGCATAGAGAATTCACAAATGAATGGAGGACAAGTGGGACATTACATGGAAAATCAGTGAATTAATTCAATGTAAGTCCATTTTCGTTTATTACAAGATATTTCGAACAATTATTTTGTCTTCGTTTTCCTGCATTTCATTAAAAGTTGCATAATTAGATCTGGACCACCCTATACATAACTTGTGTAAAGACTCATGTTACTTATCTGGAAAAACCCCAACCAAACTTTTCTGATGCAGTGAGAAAGTGATGTCTTACATTAGCTTAAACTAGAAAAAAAAAAAACAATTTTCTCTCTGAAGAATGGTTCAAGAATTTTCTAGAATTTGGCAACAATTTTTTAATGCTTCTGTAAAGCACATTTGCTGGGTCACTGGCTAAACTTTTCTGATGTTTTAATAAATTATATATATATATATATACACACAAATATATGTATGATGGATTTCTGATGCATTTTTTAACTGTTTAAATGAGTGTATGTAAAAGGAATTACAGAGCTCTGCTTGTCTCGATAAAATGTTTTCTTAAGGGTTTGTATGATGCTACAAATGAAAGAATGGCAGTTTTAATGTGCAGTGGAGAAAAGACTTTTGTTGTAATGGTAGCACCAAACGAGTTTCTCACATAACGTTGGCAAATAAGGTTCAGACTTAGGGGATCATAATCATCTAATGAAGGGATTGGAAAAATGGCTGTTATAGGTGGAGGTGTGGAGAAAATCCAATAAAAATAAGTAATATGGAAAGAGTTTGGCTTTGTTCTTATTGAATTATGATGACTTAAACATTTCAAAGTTTTATTTTAGTCAGTGTTTAAAGGAAAATTGAATAGACTTTTTTGAAATAAGTCTTACTATTAGCTGAAACATAAATCTGTATTTTATATATATATGAAGAACCACATGTGGAGAAGATTGGGTTATGTTTAAGATTGCAGGTGTTTTAGCCATTTACTCATACACAGGTGCTTAGCAGATTCCTGGGAGATAGTGTTTTTTTTTAATTTATAGAAAACGCTTAACCTTAGAACACAATTTTACATGGCATATGCATATACAGTACCATGTTTATGAAGAAATAACTTTGGCCTTAAAAATGCAGAACTTATCATTTTAATAGGCATACAGTTAAAAAAGTGTCCATAGGGAGTTGATTCTTTATGCAGTTGGAGTTGTTTAAAAATAAAAAAAACCTTCCCCACCTATCTTCTTCTTTCTGTTGATTGTGGTGTGAACAGAGATACTTCTGCAATATGATAGTAGTACACAAACATGAAGCATGGTCAAATGAGTTTGAACCTTTTAATTAAAGATAGAGCTCTTGAACAGTGAATTAGTCAAATTTCTGCTTTGCTACCTATCTGGCTGGCGAGACCGTGGCTTACAGTAAAGGAAAAAAAATAATGAACATTTTTATCTTGGGTATTTTGTTTTTAAAATAAATGTACTTCATTCTTCTTATTTTCTGAAACAGCTTTTTCTATTACTACGCATTTATAAGCTAGAATTTGTCTTCGCAGTACTGGGCTCAAGGAAAGAAATAACCAGCTAGTCTATGCGGGACGAACTGAAGTATACTTCAGAGTTTATGCTTTTTGTCTTAATTTGAACTTGGCAGTTAACATAATGCATCTTTTTTACTTGAAGGGAAATCGATTACATACTACAGCATCTTTCCCTCACACTTTTTAAGTCAAGATCCAATTCAATTATGTTATTAACATCAATTATCTTAATAAATATTATACTAAGACTTTTAAAGAGGGTTCCTAATGATTTGTTGTTGGCAGGGGTTTTTCATTGATTCTTGATATCCCTAAAAAGACCATAATATATCCATTCTAAAAAAACTGATGAATATCTTCCATTAAAAATAACGGTCACCAGTGCTCCACCACTATTATTTTTTTAGAAAGCAAATATCTGATTCCAGTTTACTGACATCCATATCTTGAAATGTTATTGTTTTTGATTACAATTGAAAGGTATTACAGAATCTTGTTAAAATATCTTTGGCACCTTTTATGAAGGAAAATCTTGCTTTTTGATTTTCTTGTTTGTAGGCATTAACCTTCCTGGATCTCCTTAATTTGCCTGTGTTATCCACCAGAATCAATTAAATATAGATCTGTCTATTGCAGAACTTTGTTTCCTACCTCTCCCAGGCAGAAAAAGTTCAAGGTTCTTGGTCTCATAAAGTTACAGAAAACTGATGTGTCTTAACTGACAGGTTATCATGTCACTCCTGAATCTAGCCTCATAATTGTAGAATAAACCAGAGTTGCAGCAGCTGCACTACTTTAGAAGTATCAAATACATTTTGAAAAAGCTTATCACATTTGTGGGCATTGCTGTAATCTCTTAATGGCCCATAACGCCTTTTTGCTGTAGTCTCTACTGCGGTATTGTAATATCTGCATTACTCTTGGTATGAACAATTGATCTTTTAGTGCCAGTTACTGATGATGGCTGGTGTCATTTGACAGTTGTGAAATCAATGCATTTTACTTGGGTTTCAAGTCTAAAGCCTTATTCATTATTTTATCTTTATATATCATGTGTGACAGCAATTGGAAAATGGAAAGCTTTTCCTGCATTTGAAATGGAACAAAGGTATTGGAGGCCAAAAGCAAACATAGTACTTGGAGAGTGAAGACTTCAGAACGTGAACCTCTCCTTTAGCTTGGTTTATTTTTAAACTTCCAGAGGCCTTGGCATACTGACCCTTTTC
This sequence comes from Polypterus senegalus, assembly GCF_016835505.1. Classification (NCBI taxonomy): domain Eukaryota; kingdom Metazoa; phylum Chordata; class Cladistia; order Polypteriformes; family Polypteridae; genus Polypterus; species Polypterus senegalus. The sequence continues at coordinate 325,821,175 of NC_053154.1, forward strand.
TGCCTTTGGTTTTTACCTTGTGGTTCTTACTCCTTTACTGGTACGTACAGCAATTTTCTGTCATAGTTTTCTTTATACTGTTACACTGTATAAAGTTTCTGAATGAGTTATGACTGCTCTGTCCATTTTATGTTTCAAAATAATTTTGTACTTATTTTTTAAAGTTTACACTTCTCAATTCTTTGGTCAATATATTCTGCATTTAGAGCTTTTGATTTTCAGCATTGCATTCAGCAAATCAGAATTTCATTTAAATAGTGAATTTAATCTCAAATCACTTTCTAAATGTTCATGTTATCACCTGACTTATCTGAATTATTTATTGTATTATAAGTGGTTAGTTTGTGACTATTTTTTAGTAGTAGTGGTCAATGTATTGGTTGATCTGGCATATAAGATGAGCTTTTTTTCTGTAAAAGTTTGAGGAAATCATTTTACTGGTATTCTAAAAATTAGAAAACTTATGAACAAATTTGAACATAAGACTCAAAACATTTGTGTAACAAGAAACAGGACACGTGATATTCCTGTTGATGTATTAGTGTCTCAAAAGTAATTTGTTTATAGATTTGTATGTAAACCATTTTTAAAAAGCGAGTTTGCCCCTTTAGGAATATTGCCCAGCGTGCTTTGTGAATTTTGTATACAATATACTCGTGATGGTGTATATTCTGAAACTCTTACACCCTACTAACATTTGCAGAAATGCTTAAGAGTGTGGTGGCAAAACTAATGTATAGTCATGTTAATAAGTACACCAAATGAAATGTTTATTCTTTGTCAAGTTATATGAGCATATTGATTTGATCTCTTTTTAAAAAGGATTTATTGGTATTTTTAGGATCATTGTCATATTGCAGGGTACACTTTCAGTTGAGCTTCAAAATTATGACAGATGTTCTCACATTATCCTCAAGCACCTACTTTTAAAATGAAGAATTAAAGTGGATTCCATGATGGTGCCAGGTTCTTCTGGTCAAAGACTGCCTTTGGTATTTGTCAAACGTGTCGGTTATGGTGGCCAAATAACCGTATCTTTGCCTTGTCTGTTCAGAGCACATTGTTCCAGAAGTCCTAGATGTTCATGGACAAACTTTTTAGTCTTTTCCTGTGTTTTTTTTTTCTAGATTGCAAAGGTTTCCTTCTGGTACACTTTCCATGTAGATCACATTTTTACAACCTCTTTCTAATGGAAGACTTGAGCACTTTGACATCAACAATGGCAAGAGCTACCTGCAGGCTACATAATGAAATGCTGGGGTTCTTAGAGACTTCTTTCAGCATTTTGCATTCTACTTTTGGGCTGTACTTTTGGAGTGGCCTTGTTTGGACAAGTTGACAGTTGTTTGAAATCATGTCCCTGTGTTGATTACTGTATTTCCCCGAACGAATGGCTGCAGCTTATACATTAATTTTACAAAATGAGTTTTTGGTGTGGCTTGCTTAAATGGGGCGCCCTATCTAAAAACATTCGATAAAAGTATAATTCAGTGCACAAAAAGACTTACTCAAATGATTTGTTGACTTTAAATGTACTGTTTACTTCAAAAAAATCAGTTCATAGATGCAGTTAAAATAACTAAGTCCACAGTTTGAGAAGAATATGAATTATGAATTGTCCAGTAGACAAAAAAAAATATGTCAATTAATAATGACGCCATCATTGGTTCACTTGGCACTGCTGCATCTAGCCCCTTCTTCACATTCGTCTCTTTCAGGTTCGTTGCTGCAATGTGAAAATTGAACTTTTTGTGGGCTTTGCTACATTACATCCTAGTATATAATACAAGCTAGGAAAAAAGCAAAATTTTAACAGAAATAAAAGGAACAAAAGTTTATTGTTGGCTGGGAAAAGAGAAGTTTTTAATTTTCGTTTGAACGACTGGAAGGTGGTGGGAATTGCAGAACAGCAATGTCAATCATCTGTCTACATGTAAATTCTTCAGAATAAAATAAGCAACACTGAAATTAGGCTTTGCTCTCTTCAAATCCTTCAAAATCAGATCCGTAATTGTTGTCGTCGCTGCCGAGCAACTCGATTGCGACCTGTGCTACTTTGCTGTCGCTGATGTCGGACACGCTTTCGTCATCGGTATCGCTCTCAGATATTGCAAACGTTGATTGCGCTGCTGGTAGGCTTGTAGGTGGAGGAAGGATTCCGGCTTTGCGAAAACCATTCTGTATACTTTCTGGTTTCATGCTGTTCCACACCGAAATAACCCATTCATACGCTTGATTGTGCGTCGCACGTCGCTACTGGCCAGACGGAGTGAATGTATGCTCACCATCCATCATACATTTTTCCCCACTTGATCCTCACAAGGCACTTAAATGCATGATTGACAGCAATATCAAGTGGCTGCAGTTTGCATGCAAGTCCTCTAGGCATTACAGCTGCGTGACCACCAACCTTGTTCACTGCCTTCTGAACACTATCCATCAGATGAGCAGACATAGAGTTGAAAATTAGCAAGGACTTCTTTGTGTTAAAAAATCCAGCTCCAGGCCACCTTCTGTAGCATTTGTCCACCCATTCCACCATAACGTCTTCATTCATCCAGCCTTTCTTATTCACTGAGACCTCGATACCCTTGGGTAGGTTTTCCTTTGGCATTGTCACCCTCTTAAAAATCACGAATGACTTCAGCTTTTTGCCACTTGCTGTGCAAGCTAGAACAACCATAAAACTTGTTCGCTCGTGACCTGTGGTAGTTACTGAAACTGTCTTTTTACCAACCTTATCAACAGTGCGTGTTGATGGAATATCCATCTGCATCGGGACCTTGCCCATGTTGATGACGTCATCCGGTGTTAGTTTCAGTGTCTTGAATTCCTTGCCCAATAAACTCTCTAAAACTGTCAAGTTTCTTCTCCCAATCTTCTGGCAGTCTCTGTCCCACAGTTGTTCTGGCTTGGATAGATAGACCATTTCATGAAGCAAGAAACCCAATTATGACCCCCTTTGAAGTCTTCAATTGCCATTTCAGTCGCCATTCCTTGTGCCTTCAGTTTGATGGGTATTGTCGAAGCTATCTGATTGTTCTCACGCTGCACAAGAATCCAATCTTTAAGTCGCTTCTCCAAATTTGTCTATTTTGCTTCCCTTGTACGCCTTGCACGCCTTCGTGGTGGAAGCGCACACAAAGCTTCCTCATCTTTTCACCAGTTCTCACTTGTTTTTCATCTATTTCAAAGTGCTGTCCAGCTGCACGATTGCAGTTTTCTTTCGCGAAAGCAACAACCTACAGCTTAAATTCTGCAGCATAGGACTTGCGTTGCAGCATGATATCAGTAAGTGCAAAATTTTATCAATTTAATTGTTCACGCTCAAATGTAATGTCACTATATATTTGCAAATGCGTACAGGGGCATGCCAAATTAGATGCTTTTACTTCAGATTGGTAAATTCAGTAACGCCACAGCTAATAACATGGGGCTGCTTAACTTAGAGTTTTAAAATATAAATGAGCATTTTCTGCGGCTTACAGAATGGGGCGGCTTTTCGTTGGGGATTTACGGTATTTTCTGGACAATGGTACTGTTGGTTTTCAATTGTTTTGGAGGTTTTTTTAAATCCCTTCCAAGACTCATAAATGTCTATAAACATCTGATTTAAGGACACAAATGACTCTTTCAATATTGGCATGGTCATAATACACACTTAATGCAACAAAGAGCAAACCAAACTAAATGTCTGAGGTCTAAATAATACAGGTTCCTCCCAGATCATTTCTAATAATGATCTAATGACTTGCACTTGATCTGGTGCACTTCATTCTAATTATATGTCTTTGAGGTAGTGATAAATGTAGGAGAGTGCTTTTCAACATGTTTCATTTCCATTCATGTTTGTTTAAGCTATACAAGGACTATAAAATGTACTGCAAATGTGGTATGATGTTTGTAGTATCACCTTTATCAATAGATACTGTTTAAATGAAGATCAAATCAAAATTTGTTAAAAAGAAAAACATTTCATTGGGTGTACTTACTTCTTCACATTTGTATCCTACAGTGTTTTCAAATAATCATAGTAACACTTTTATGCAAAGATATTGGTTTACAGGTGCTTTAAAAATATAGTAATAGTCATTTTTCTTTCCAGTCTGTCAGGTTTAATTTTATTTAGAGCTTGTCCACAGTAAACATTATCACAATAACCTTTTATACAAAGCAAACAAAAAGTAAATTGGGATCTGTTGAGGGGAAATGTCATGTTACATGATACATTTCAGCAACTTCAGGCTTTCCTTTTCTTCTTGTTAGACATTAGTTGTCTTCTGGCAGCAGTCTTCTCTTCTAAAACAGTGTTGTGCAACTCCCAGCTCATTTCTGTTAATTCTCCTTTCTGTAAATTTCTTGCTATATCTGTCAGTCTTGATCAGTTGCAACACTGAATGTGTCTCTGAAGCCACTCTGCATCTTTTCTCTCTAGTATTTTAGACCTACAGTCTTTATACTGAATTATTCTAAAACGGACTGTTTTGTGCCTGCATCATATTGTTGATGACCTTGAACAGTCTCTTATTGCTTATTATTGTGATTTAATACCTGAACTCATGTTTAACTTTATCTTTTGTCATTTTGATTTTTTTAGTGGGGCCTGTTAGTTTGTTTTGATGGTAACTAGTTACTGCATGAAAGGGTGTAGGGGAGTTTGTATGTGATCTATTTTAAGTAACGTATAGGATTGTAAGTATTGTATAATCATAATAATTTATTTCCTAAAATTAATAAAATGTGTTAAAAAGGCACTATTAAAATGTAGATTGAAAAACAAAATGCTATGGAAATGGTGCTGTGTTCCACATTCTCATTGGTGTAATGTCTTGTTATTGGCGCATTCCTGATTCAAGACTTCCTTTCCTTTTAAAAATTATTGTGGCATACTCTAATGGAACATATAGTGGTGTATTTTTAACATACAGTACCAACCCACTACCTGCACTGGCTTCTTTTCTCTGAAAAAACTCAAGACAAAAAAAAAATGCAGTGCCCATGCCCATTTTGCTGGCAAGATGAACTTTGATACCTTCTTCTCTTTTTACTCTTAGGTCACTTTTGCTTTTCTGAGGAAGGAATTTTTATTTTTTATAACAACTGTGTCTGAGTTACTTCAGGGTCAAGGCTGTGTTATTTCTAGGTGATGGGTTTCACTAGCAGTATCTTTGGCAGTAATCAATTTTCACAGACCTGGATTTTGGGTATGCAGAGTTTTCAAATATTATGTGAAGCTGTATTTTTAGTTTGGCATCTGTGAACATTTTTGTCCTTACTAACCTCATTCCAGCATGTTTTGCATTCATTTACTGAAATTTTAAATTTATTTTAAAGCAGATATACTACTCCTATTCATAAAGGTGGGTTTTTGGCTATGTGTACTCAGAACTCAGAACTAATAAAACCACAGTATAATTTAATTCTTTAGTATATGACATGTTATAAAAATAAAAATGGAGAAATGCATTAATTATGTTAGTGTGAAACTATAGAACTATGAATAAGTTACAGAAAGAAATTTGTTTTTGTAATGAAATGACTTTTCTGTTTTTACCCCACCTCTCCAACAAAGATGAATAAAAGTAATGCGGAATGTTTTCCTCCATTGTCTTTAATACTAATGTCACAATCATTTTCGAAATTGCTTTGACCTGAGCAGGGCTGTAGTGGTGCTGGAACTAATCCCAGGTAGCACAGGGCACAAGGCAGGAAGAAATCTTGGACAGGATGCCAGCCCATTGCATGGTGAAAACACACCTACCAACTACACATTAGGGCCAATTTAGTATTGTTATTCAACCTCACTTGCATGTCTTTGGACTGTGGAAGGAAACTGGAGTACCCAGAGAAAACCCACATAGACACAGGGAGAACATGCAAACATCACATAGGAAGGACCCAGGATGTGAATGCAGGTCTCCTTACTGTGAGGCAGGAGCACTAACACTGCGCCACCATGCTGCTCTGTTATTAATGTACTAAAATAATTTATGTGCTTCTAGAGTTAACCAAATATAATTCAAGATGTATGTGCTTTGAGATGCTTTACCTTCTTTTTTTTCGTTTTTCCTTTCTCTAGTGAATTGTACAGCATAGGTACCTGATTCATCAGAAGCCTAAATGTAATTTGAAATGGGTGTAAAATATAAAACATAATACAAATAATAAATTATGGTTCATGAATATAAAATCTAGCTCCTCATAGCTCCTCCTTGAACCGTCACCTTATCGTGGTGGAGGGGTTTGCGTGTCCCAATGATCCTAGGAGCTATGTTGTCCGGGGCTTTATGCCCCTGGTAGGGCCACCCAAGGCAAACTGGTCCTAGGTGAGGGATGAGACAAAGAGCGGTTCAACAAACCTCCGATGAAGAGCAAAACTTTGGACAACGCTTTCCCTTGCCCGACGCTGGTCACCGGGCCCCCTCTGGAGCCAGGCCTGGAGGTGGGGCTCGATGGCGAGCGCCTGGTGGCCGGGCCTGCACCCATGGGGCTCGGCCGGGCACAGCCCGAAGAGGTAACGTGGGTCCTCCTCCCCATGGACTAGCCACCTATGGGAGGGGCCAAGGAGGTTGGGTGCAGTGTGAGTTGGGTGGTGGCGAAGGCGGGACCTTGGCGGTCTGATCCTCGGCTACAGAAACTGGCTCTTGGGACGTGGAATGTCACCTCTCTGAAGGGAAGGAGCCTGAGCTAGTGCGTGAGGTCGAGAGGTTCCGCTAGATATAGTCAGACTCACCTCGACGCACAGCTTGGACTCTGGAACCAACCTCCTTGAGAGGGGCTGGACTCTCTACCACTCTGGAGTTGCCCCGGTGAGAGGCCGAGCAGGTGTGGGCATACTTATTGCCCCCACTTGGAGCCTGTGCATTGGGGTTTACCCCGTGGACGAGGGTGGCCTCCCTCCGCCGGGTGGGGAAGGGTCCTGACTGTTGTTTGTGCATATGCGAACAGCAGTTTGGAGTATCCACCCTTTTGGAGTCTCTGAGGGGTTGCTAGAGGGCATACCTTCTGGGATTCCCTCGTTTTGCTGGGAGACTTCAATGCTCACGGGCAATGACAGTGAGACCTGGAAGGGCGTGATTGGGAGGAATGGCCCCGATCTGAACCCGAGCGTGTTTTGTTATTGGACTTCTGTGCTCGTCATGGATTGTCCATAACGAACACCATGTTCAAGCATAAGGGTGTTCATATGTGCACTTGGCACCAGGACACCCTAGGCCTCAGGTCGATGATCGACTTTGTGGTCGTGTCCGGACTTGCGCCATATGTCTTGGACACTCGGGTGAAGAGAGGGCGAGCTGTCAACTGATCACCACCTGGTGGTGAGTTGGCTTCGATGGTGGGGAAGATGCCGTCAGACCTGGTAGGCCCAAACGTGTTGTGAGGGTCTGCTGGGAACGGCTGGCAGAGTCCCCTGTCAGAAGTAGCTTCAACTCCCACCTCCGCAGAACTTCAACCACGCCCCGAGGGAGGTGGGGACATTGAGTCCAATGGGCCATGTTCCGTGCCTCTATTGTTGAGGCGGCTGACCGGAGCTGTGGCCGCAAGGTGGTCGGTGCCTGTCGTGGCGGCAATCCCCAACCCGTTGGTGGACACCGGCGTGAGGGATGCCGTCAAGCTGAAGAAGGAGTCCTATAGGACTTTTTGTCCTGTGGGTCTCTGGAGGCAGCTGATAGGTACCGCAGGCCAAGCGAACGCGGCTTCGGTTGTTGCTGAGGCAAAACTCGGGCATGGGAGGAGTTTGGAGAGGCCATGGAGAACGACTTTGGACGGCTTCGAGGAGATTCTGGTCCACCGTCCGCGCCTCAGGAGGGGAAGCAGTGCAGTGTCAACACCGTATATGGTGGGGATGGTGCGCTGCTGACCTCACTGACGTTATGTCGGTGGGAGGAGTACTTCAAGACCTCCTCAATCCCACTAACATGCCTTCCAATGAGGAAGCAGAGCCTGGGGACTCTGAGGTGGGCTCTCCCATCTCTGGGACTGAAGTCACCGAGGTGGTCAAAAAACTCCTTGGTGGCAGGGCCCCGGGGTGGATGAGATACCCGAGTTCCTTAAGGCTCTGGATGTTGTAGGACTGTCTTGGTTGACACGCCTCTGCAACATCGCATGGACATCGGGACAGTGCCTCTGGATTGGCAGACCGGGGTGGTGGTCCCCTCTTTAAAAGGGGACCGGAGGGTGTGTTCCAACTATAGAGGGATCACACTCCTCAGCCTCCCTGGAAAAGTCTATTCGGGGTTCTGGAGAGGAGGGTCCGTCGGATAGTCAACCTCGGATTCAGGAGGAACAGTGTGGTTTCGTCCTGGTCGCGAACAGTGGACCAGCTCTTCACCCTTAGCAGAGTCCTGGAGGGTGCATGGGAGTTTGCCCACCGGTCTACATGTGTTTTGTGGACTTGGAAAAGGCATTCGACCGTGTCCCTCGGGAATCCTGTGGGGGTGCTCGGGAGTATGGGGTACCGGACCCCTGATAAGAGCTGTTCGGTCTCTGTACAACCGTGTCAGAGCTTGGTCCGCATTGCCGCAGTAAGTCGAGCCCGCTTCCAGTGAGAGTTGGACTCCGCCAGGGCTGCCCTTTGTCAACCATTCTGTTCATAACTTTTATGGACAGAATTTCTAGGCGCAGCCAGGGTGTTGAAGGGGTCCGGTTTGGTGGACTCAGGATTGGGTCACTGCTTTTTGCAGATGATGTTGTCCTGTTTGCTTCATCAGGCCGTGATCTTCAGCTCTCTGGATCGGTTCGCAGCTGAGTGTGAAGCGGCTGGGATGAGAATCAGCACCTCCAAGTCCGAGAGCATGGTCCTCAGCTGGAAAAGGGTGGAGTGCCCTCTCAGGGTTGGGGGAGAGATCCTGCCCCAAGTGGAGGAGTTCAAGTATCTCGGGGTCTTGTTCACGAGTGAGGGAAGAATGGAGCGTGAGATCGACAGGCGGATCGGTGCGGCGGCCGCAGTGATGCGGGCTCTGCATCGGTCTGTCGTGGTGAAAAAGGAGCTGAGCCGTAAGGCAAAGCTCTCAATTTACCAGTCGATCTACGCTCCTACCCTCACCTATGGTCATGAGCTATGGGTAGTGACCGAAAGAACGAGATCGCGAATACAAGCGGCTGAAATGAGTTTCCTCCGCAGGGTGTCTGGGCTTTCCCTTAAAGATAGGGTGAGAAGCTCAGTCATCCGAGAGGGGCTCAGAGTAGAGCCGCTGCTCCTCCGCATCGAGAGGAGTCAGATGAGGTGGCTCGGGCATCTGATCAGGATGCCTCCTGGACGCCTCCCTGGTGAGGTGTTCCGGGCACGTCCAACCGGGAGGAGGCCCCGGGGAAGACCCAGGACACGCTGGAGGGACTATGTCTCCCGGCTGGCCTGGGAACGCCTTGGGATTCTCCTGGAAGAGCTGGAAGAAGTGGCCGGGGAGAGGGAAGTCTGGGCCTCTTTGCTTAAGCTGCTGCCCCCGCGACCCGACCTCGGATAAGCGGAAGAGAATGGATGGATGGAATATAAAATCTAACATTTCATGTTAAAACATCCTCACAAGATGACAATAATAATGACCTAATGGGCTGTGAACCAAGGTTGCACATGCTTCTCCTTTGGCCTGTACTTTATCTGCAAGTTCATTTAAGTTATCTCGCCCTGTAGTTCTAGCATGCTGGCTTCCTGGCTGGGTAAGGATCCTTGACTGAGACCTTCTGAGACACTAACATCTCTGTTGTGTGTTTTGGTACATTCTATAACTCTTCTTGTCCAATTACTGTCCTGGCCTCCCGGCCAGGTAAGTAATCGTGAACTGCCTTGGCAATTATGCCACTGTGTATGTATATAGGTATATATATCCCAAGTCAATAAGCCATCAGTAGGACTGGTATCTGCTCCTTTGGGCAAAGAGGAATAGGATGAGCACTGCCAGAGTCTTACAAAATGACCTCCAGCAGGCCACTGGTGTGAATGTCTGTGACCAAACAATCAGAAACAGACTTCATGAGGGTGGCCTGAGGGCCCGACGTCTTCTAGTGGGCCCTGTGTTCATTGCCCGGCACCGTTGAGCTCCATTGGCATTTGCCATAGAATACCAGAATTGGCAGGTCCACCACGGGCGCCCTGTGCTTTTCGTAGATGAGAGCAGGAGGGACTCGCAGACCTCTACAGGCTAGACAACGGCACCTTGACTGCCATTAGGTATCAGGATTAAATCCTTGGACCCATTGTCAGACCCTGTGCCTCATGTGACGAGAGTATGAAGGCAGTTCCTGGAGGATGAAGGAATTGATGCCATTGACTGGCCCCCAAACTCGCATGACCTCAGTCCAATAGAACACCTATGGGACATTATGTTTTGGTCCATCCGATGCCACCAGGTTGCACCTGAGACTGTCCAGGAGCTCAATGTTGCCCTGGTCCAGATCTGGGAGGAGATCCCCCAGGACACTATCCATCATCTCATAAGGAGCATGCCCCCCCTCCATAAATGACGTTGTCAGGCATGCATACAAGCACGTGGGGGCCATACAAACTACTGAGTATGATTTGGAGTTGCTGCAATGAAATTTTAGCAAAATGGACTCGCCTGCCTGCCGCATCATTTTTTTCATTTTGATATTCGGGGTGTCTTTGAATTCAGCCCTCTCTAAGTTGATAATTTTCATTTCCATTAAACAATGCGGCATCCTTTCGTTCCTAACACATTACCCAGTTCATATCAATATAGATACTCAGCATGAGTTTTTTTCCCCATTGAGATCTGATGTGTTTTCAAAGTGTTCCTTTAATTATTTTGAGCAGTTTATATGTGCGCGTGTGTGTGTATGCATGTGTATGTTATTCCATGTGTGTGTCTGTGTTAGGCTGCATAAATAAGGCTTTACCGAGGAGCTAAGAAGTGTAGCATTTGACACAAAACAGAAAGATGGTGAAGGTGAAATAGATGAGCAGGACTGAATTGTCAGTCTAGCTTGAAATGTCTTTATTTAGCTCAGTCACGCATATAGGTCAAACTATTCTTAAAGTCTATTTTGATTTTCTATTCTTTCCAGACAAATAGGTACTGAATACAGTTCACAATATTTCTCTTTTATTTGGAACCATGTTCTTGCTTATTGTATGAAATATTGTGGTTAGCTCTGTCTGTTTTCAGTGATGTCAGCTGTCAACTTTGAGATAATCATCGACAGTTTTTTCCCTTCTTTGAATGGCAGCAAGTCATACAAGTGCATAAGAGGCAGTATTATCAGGACAGCTATTTATATATATATATATATATATATATATATAATGTGTTTTTTGGGGGGTGCACAAAGGTACAAATGTTATGCAAGCCTTAGTTGACTGCAGAAAAGTCTATTTACCTGTTTTAATAATAATTTTTTTACTATATTGAACTTAAACTCAAAATTGGAAATCGTGCCTTCCTTGCAATCAGGTTATTCCTTTCCTAAATTCACTGATAAAGATACAGCTCCTAGGCTTTACTTAATGTAATGTCTTGTATATTAAAAGGAAAATCCTTCACTTAACTTTAATGTTTGCCAAAGGTCTGAAAGTTTATAATCACAACCATTCCTTCATTCTCAGTCTTCAGGAAAAGAAAATAAGCGGAATACAAAGGGAGCTGTATCAAAAGGGTGGGATAAAAAATTTGGTTGTGTTGTTTAAATAAAAATAACCTGCTGATACTGGAGGATTTCATTTCTATAGCACTCAGATAATGTTTTTTAATTATGTTTCTGTAAAGTTGGAACTATTATCTCTTTTTTTTTTTTTAACTTAATTATTGTATCTGGTTACAGCACAGAAATTGATCTACTGATCTGGTGAAGTAACCAGCTGATTGATGGCTAAAAGCCAAGCTTTACTATAACATCTGTATAAACACCCTGCCTCTTTTCTCTTTATGATAATTATGTAAATACAGAGGTTGTATTATATTTACTTTGGATACTGCATTATTTTCAAAAAGAAAATTAACAATTCTCAAGAGTGCAAAAAAGAGAAAAGCAAAAAAAAATGTTTGTGTCCAACTTAAAATTGCCAAATAAACTAATATGCACATTTTGGATGAAGACAAAAACCATACTATCTACATGGAGTCAGTCCTTGGAGATGTGACACTAGCCAGTATGTCATCAAACTCTATATGCACAAAGATTCTTGAAATAAATCCCTTTAAATTTGAATCAAAAGTAGTTTTAACAAATAAAGGCTATTTTATTCTTAATTAACTAGGTAGTTTGTTTTTTGTTGTAGGAATTAGCTATACAGGTAAAATTCCATTACAACGAACTCCCACGGACCTAAAAAATATTTTGTTGTAACGAAAATTTTGTTGTAATGAGATTCTGTATTTGTTACTATAGTCCTTTCTTTAACTTGCGTCCAGGCATTTGCAATCATTCAAATAGCTTCTTTCACATTAATTTTAATATCCTCCTGCCTACAAGTTATGCTGACGGGAATTTTTCTCAACATTTCCTTGCCATAATACACTTTCAGGGTGTGAATGATGCCCAAATCCAATGTCTGAAGCACTGCTGTGCAATTGGGTGGGAGGAATTCAACACAAACATTATCTAAATGTGGAAACATGTTGTGTGCAGCACAGTTATCAATCAGAAGCCGAATCATCCATTTCTTCTTCATATTGTGAGGTTTCTGAACACTTTTAGGATTCCACCCCCACTCCCCACCCAATGGGAATGAAATGCTGAAGTGCGTCCTGAAACGCGATTGCAGCGTCTGTGGAAGATTGTTTTTCCAGTGCTGGGGCAGGGCAACAGCAGGCTCACAGCGGTGCAGTGAGGCACCACAGAAGCAAATCATAAAAGATCGGGGTCGCACTATGAGTCCCCGTCTTGCACCCCAAAACACGAGGCTTAGTCTCAGTACTTTAGCAAAACCAGCCTGAAACAGGAACAGCACAGTTATTTATTGTAGCATGATCTGCCACTCTGCTATACACAGACACCGCAGTCAGGCAGGGTCGTGGCCAGGTCAGTGACCAAGTAATCCTGTTATCTGCATTTACAATGTGCCTTGCACCACCCATCTAGATCTTGCTTTGCTGGACAGACACAGCATAGCTGTGTGCCTGCTGTTACCCCGGCAACTGTTAAACTGTCTTCCATAGGCACGGAGGTCGTGCTCTTCAGCATGCTGTCTGGTTGGGGGAAGTCCCAAGATAGTTTGCAAACCTCACATTTTCTTGAATGAGTACTGCATTAATAGGAATGCTTCTTGAACGAGCATCACTGAACCACTGCTTTTTCAACGTCTTTAAATGCAGCAGTTCAAATACGTTTGCAACTCGAGATTTTTCTTCTGTTTTTGCTCAGTCATTCAAGAAAATTGACAGTGTCGATGGCGAAATTCCGAATTCACTGGCAATGTCTTTTTTTCTTTTTGCCGCAATCAAGAGCTGTAAATATTTTAAGTTTTTTTTTTTCCTAATATGAACTGTTATCATTTTTTGTGTCTGCTGTTTCTATAGGAGGGTGACAATGAGTTAAATTCCAGTGGATGTTTTTCAGATGTTGATGAGTAATAAGCAAAGGGTATCGCTGAAAACCGCAGGAAACAAAAAAGGCAACAAAAAAAACAGTGCGAGGAAAGTTTGAAGAAAGAAAAAAAAATTACACTGTTTTTGTTTGGGGATCATTGTGCACAACTGAGCTGCGGCCACAGAACTAACTGCTCTGTGGATGATTCATTCAGGCATTTCACAATCTTTTGTGCAAGTATCTGCTGAATGTACTTTGTAGTAACAAGATTTCTATAGACTCGTGTCATATGGGAAAGCTGTCAGGACCATAAAAATACTTAGTTGTAAAGTATTCATTGTAACGGAATTTTACCTGTATATTTAAGTGCCTTATTGTATTTTTTAGACTTTACGTATCATGAGCAATTTCTTAAAGTATTCTAAATTTGGCAATTATACAAAGTTAATTGATTAATAGAAAATATGTAACTTGGGAAAAATACATTTTGTTTTACACTCCTTTATTGCCACAGTTGCATAAATTAAGAAATCAGTATTACACTCCTCAAACAAGCCTGATTGACTGAATTGTCTCCTCTTGTTTGTCAAATTTCTTATGTACACATATACACGTATGGCCACACCCTCACTCTTACCAGGCCAATTTGAGTTGGTTTGTCATCTTAATCTACAGTACACTTAACTAAATGAAAAAGTTAAAGTAATGTTTACAATGTGCAAAGAAGCCTGCTACTTTGGGAAAAACCATGCAGTTGGTGCCCAGACTCGGTTTTAAATCCATCACTCAGAAGACACGAGACAGCTTGCACTTGGAGGGGAAAAAAATGTGACTTAAGAAAAAGAGTGAATATGCACTCTGGCTGACTTGTTTGTCACAGGTTGTGCATTATGATTCTGTTTATAGCTGTGCTTTGAAAAACCTAAACAGCAAGGTCAATAAATTAATGAAAGAACTTGTCTGTGCAGATAGATCTTTAGAATTTAGATGTTTGTCTTTAAGATTCTGGTGCATTATGGGAAACGGAACGTTTGTGAGCATTTTTTTAATGAAAACACATAGTTAAGTGTCATTTAATTTTTCTGTGTACAATGCTAAATACAAGCAACCTTAAAACTGAATGAATGGTATGATGCATCTGTGTGTGTACTCCTGGTAATTTAAGATACTTTTCAGATACAACTATCATGTCAATCATGGAGAATCCACTGTATCCACTGAACAGTATCGTCTCCAGACACAGGAGCAGCTTCAGCGACAGACTTGTGTCACTGTCCTGCTCCACTGACAGGCAGAGGAGATTGTTCCTACCCCACACTATTCGACTCTTCAGTTCCACCCAGGGGGTAAACGTTAACATTATACAAAGTTACTGTCTGTTATACCTGCATTTTTATCACTCTTTAATTTAATATTTTTATTTATTTATTTTTTTATCAGTATGCTGCTGCTGGAGTATGTGAATTTCCCCTTGGGGATTAATAAAGTATCTATCTATCTATCTATGGTTCAAAGAAGATGCTTTCTTCATGAAAGTATACAGCTGCAACTTCATATTTTGGTTATTTATTAGGTGCTGTTTGCATGATGTAAATAATCTTTTATATAAATTTTATATTTACTCTGATTCACATTGCCCTTTTTTCCATTAAAAAAATTAGTGATTTGAACAGGCCTCAAAAACCTCAAATGTGCATCTCTATTGTGGCATCAAGAATGATTGTGATGGGTGGTTCGCTGTGCAGAGATCCTGCATGTCACCCACTGACAACAAACAAACCCTTAAATCAGACTAAATTATGTTATATCAGACAGACTTTTCTTGTAGATAAGTCATGTAAAATGAGAACCATGCACGTTTTCCTTTTGTATCAAGAAGCCAAAAAGTTGTAGCATGACGTACAGTAATCCCTCCTCGATCGCGGGGGTTGCGTTCCAGAACCCCCCGCGATAGATGAAAATCCGCGAAGTAGAAACCATATGTTTGTATAGTTATTTTTATATATTTTAAGCCCTTATAAACTCTCCCACACTGTTAACATTATTAAAGCCCTCTAGACATGAAATAACACCCTTTAGTCAAAAGTTTAAACTGTGCTCCATGACAAGACATTTGACAGTTCTTTCTCACAATTAAAAGAATGCAAATATATCTTTTGTTCAAAGGAGTGTCTGCATCAGGAGAAGAGAATTTAAGAGAGAGCACGAGCGCGAGCAAAGAAAAGCAAACAATCAAAAAATCAATACGTGTCCTTTTAAGTTTGCAGAAGCACCGAATAAAGCGGCATTTTTCGGAGGAGCGTCAGTATCTTCTAAGCAAACAACCTCTGTGCAAACAGCCCTCTCATCCCCTCCGTCAGGCGCAGAGAACGTCGGAGAGAGAGAGCGAGATTAAAGCAACAATCAAAAAATCAATACATGTGCTTTTGTGCTTTTAAATATGCTGAGCACCGCAATAAAGCGGCATTTTTTAGAGAAGCCGTCAGTATTTTTTAAGCAAACAGCCTCTGTGCAAACAGCACCTCTGCTCACACCCCCTCCGTCAGGCGCAGAGAATGTCAGAGAGGGTGAGAGAGAGGCAGAGACAAGCAAACAATCAAGCAGTCAAAAGAATAATCAAGCATCTTATAGCATTGAGGAGTTTTAGTTAATATGTAATACATGCTCTGATTGGGTAGCTTCTAAGCCATCTGCCAATAGCGTCCCTTGTATGAAATCAACTGGGCAAACAAACTGAGGAAGCGTGTAACCTAAATTAAAAGACCCATTGTCCGCAGAAATCCGCGAACCAGCGAAAAAACCGTGATATATATTTAGATATGATTACATTTAAAATCCGCGATAGAGTGAAACCGCGAAAGTCAAAGCGCGATATAGCGAGGGATTACTGTATTTGATTGAATTTCCCTTACTTGACATCATACCACCTGTGAAGTGACTATTGTGCATGCGTACATCATGATGACAATGCTGAAACGATGTACTGTGCAGTCCTAGTATCTTTTTATTTTTTACTTTAACACCGTAATGTCCTTATAGAAAAATGGTGGTTCGTGCATCTGTTTTAGAAATCATGGCTGCTTTGCTTCTGCTAGCTTCTTCTCCTAAAGTGATATCTTCCCATCAATGGTGAAAAAATATTCTGTAGAATAATCTCTTTCAACTTTCCTGCAAAAAGAGAAGAAAATTAGTTATACTACCATAGTAAACTAGGAAAACGTCAGTCAGTCATTCTCCACCCCGCTATATCCTAACACAGGGTCACGGGGAAAATGTTACCATGGTAATTCAATCCTCATTTGCTTCTTATTATATTGCCATACCTCCTTCAGCCATGGCTGGTTGTTATTGGGGAAAAGAGGGAGAAAATACTTCTCTACTGTTACTAAATTCTCTTTTTGTTCAGTTCTGTTTATTCTTACTAAGCACACGTTAAAGTATGAGGCAGCATGTTATACAATTATTATTAATAAAATATAAAACTAAACACAATAAATAATTATTTTTTCACACATAAATGGTGACTTTTAATTCCAGATTCAAACTGCCCCAGTGCAGCTACATTTTTAATATTATCATTTTTTAGCCAAGAAGTAAATAGCAATTTATTTTAGCTTGAAAACTTCTGAAAACAATTCTGTTATTTGCAATGACACATTCTATCCCCAGCAGGGAAGAGCCACTATAGGTACCATGATGAGAAAGAAAATGGAAAAGATTTAATAATGACAAAGTAAAATGAGTTACCATAATTAATTATTATTATCAATATTGATTACATCTTGCTTGAAGCAGGGGCCTGAGTTGCCTCGAAGGCTTACATATTGTAATCATTTTAGTTAGCCAATAAAAGGTGTCATTTTGCTTGACTTCTCACTACATTCATAATTAATTAAACAACAATATAAGACATGTTAATATAAAGAGTCTTCTGATTTAAATGCAGAAACAATGGGGCTTTTCTAATATCGATAGGCAGATCTTTCCGGAGCTTCTGTGCCATTAGTTTTGTCTAGAGTCCCACAGTGATCTTCCCAGTAATTATTAATATTTTCACACTGCCCCATTGCATGCTGTTTGTATTTCATATATACTTGTTTTTATCTTTTCAGTGATGTAAAAATCACCAAACAGACAAGCAGTAAGCATTTGTACAGAAATCTGGTCTTTTCTCAATCCAACATCATTTACTGTCATAATGTTTCTATTAAAATTGTTGTTGATTACTGTACTTCATTTTTTTTTGTTTAACCTATGCCATCAAATGCATATTAGTACACAAATTCATTTTAGCAGTTTACAAAATTGCTTTTTTTTGTTGAGTAATTACTTCACTACCCACGAGAGCAGTGGGTTGTATCTTCATATGTGTTACTTATTGAGTGTTAACTAAATATTCTGTTTGTCCAGAAGGTGCTGGCATTCCATTGCCTCTGTTTTGTTGTAACCATCTGTTGTCAATTGCTGAGAAAGGAAAGATTATGAATACCTGGTAAATGAGAAGCTATCTTCATTTTAAAATGACTTTATAAATAACATTTTCCTAAAAAAAAAGGGAAATGCAACTTTTAAGAATAACTACATGTTCTTGCAAGAATTTCTTTACTATGAGATACTATATATATTATTTTTTGCTTGGAAGTAGTTACAACATAACATAATATAATAAAAAAAACTGTAAACTTTCACTTATGCATTTTTCAACAGTAACTGGCAACTGGAGATATGATATCGAATGCTTGAGTGCCTTACAATCATTTGAATTGCAGTATTGGTTTGGAAGTTGTGAATGCCTAGCATAATGTATTGTTGTATTACCCAACATCAAAGTAAACTCTTTCTGGCCAAGACACGAAATGACTTTGGGAACAAACTTAGATAACCTAAGTATAATAGTGTCAGAGAGAATGCTAAACATATTACAGATATGTGATTGGGTGATGTCTATATAGTACTACTGTATACACACCATCCCATTATGTTCATTATCCTGCTAGATGACATGTAAACCAAAAAAAACAACAAACTGATACAATTAAAGGGAGTAAAAAAATCTAAGCTGAATTAAGAGTCCACAACAAGATGCCTCAGTGAATCTCAAGTAGAGCTCAGTATTTGGGTGTTTACTGTCTAATAGTGGCAGGATTTACAGAATCTTGCTACTGTAAGGGGATTTTTTTGTAGTTGCACTACAGTTTATAAATGCTTTGTCTTCTGAATACCAGTTAGCCTGGGTGGATTTTTTTTAGCTTAATAATAGGCTTATTGGTCGCTACCCTTCCCCCCCCAGAAAAAAACTTTCTTTCATACAGACTAGATTTTATCTAATTACATTCTAGTTAGAAGAGTGTCAGGAGTGATTTGTGACAGACGGATATCAGCAAGAGTGAAAGGGAAGGTCTACAGGATGATAGTGAGACCAGCTATGTTATATGGTTTTGAAATGGTGGCACTGACCAGAAAGTAGGAGACAGAGCTGGAGGTTGCAGAGTTAAAGAAGTTAACATATGCATTGGGAATGACGAGAATGGACAGGATTAGAAATGAGTACATTAGAGGGTCAGCTCAAGTTGGATTGTGTTGGTTTGGACATGTGCAGAGGAGAGATGCTGAGTATATTGGGAGAAGGATGCTAAGGATAGTGCTGCCAGGGAAGAGCAAAAGAGGAAGGTCCAAGAGAAGGTTTATGGACGTGGTGAGAGAGGACATGCAGGTGATGGGTGTAACAGAACAAGATGCAGAGGACAGAAGGATATGGAAGAAGATGATCCGCTGTGGCAACCACTAATGGAATCAGCTGAAACAAGAAGAAGAAGATATTCTAATTAGACTTTCTAACTAATTAATCATCTTTGCTGATAACAGTGTCTTTTTTTTATTAATTTACTTGAAAATGGTGGCATTGTTTAAAACAGATTTTTTTACCCTAAGATCCCAAATGAAGCATAAGTAGTTTTTACTGTGTGGAAGACTGCCGGCTTCCGAGGCCGGTCCGCACCCCCAGGCCGACAGGAGGAGCTCTCCAGACAGCGGGATCGTGCTCCGAGGTCCAGCAGGGCCTTATGGACTCTGTGGTGTTTATACACAGCCCTGCTGGATACCTTGGGCCACCAGGAGTCGCTGTGGGGGGACTTATGGGCTCTGTTGTGCCTTATGACCCGGGAGTACGTCACGGTCACGTGACAGGAAGGTATGGCGTGCTCCCGGGTTGAAGTCATAGACTGATTGCCCTGACCCGGAAGGAATAACAGACTGCTGGGACAGGAATACCTCCGGGTCGGGGCCTATAAAAGGACGGTGCCTCAGTCCAGACACTGAGCTGTGCTGGGTGGGAGAGGAGCAAAGTGTCTGGGCGAGGAGGAGAGGTTATTGTGTTTATTAGAGTGTGTTTATTTGCAGTTAATGAGTAGTGTGGAAGGTGCTTGGTGTACTGAAAGAAAATAAAAGAGTCTTGGACTGTTACCTGGTCTCGGGAGTCGTACCTGAGGGTTCGAGGGTGCACTACTGCCCCCTACTGCCACACTGGCGTAGCCGGCAGGATTCTCTGGCCGTCTGTTGGCAGAGGACCTGCATAACAAACAAATTTCGTGTGGGCAGACAACCCTCGGTCGATTCCCCATTTTTACACGGAGGTGCACAACACCACCCGCTGCCAAGGAAGCGGCAACAGTGCGTGCTATCCCGCTCTACAAGGCCATGGGAAAGAAAACGGGAAAAAAGAAGGTCAGCCCCAGCCGCCTGCAGGGCATGACGGACGCCGCGATGTCCTGGACCCTCCTGACCGGGAGCGAGGAAGACAAAGCGCTGATACGGGCCAAACAAGCCCGGGCCGCGAAGGACCCGGACACGGACAAATGCCGAGCGCATCTTACTCCTTAAACGGTCCGGGGGTGCCACATTCCGTTCCGGAGGCGGCTGCAGGTAAACCGCCCGACGTCCCGTCTTTGTTTTATCATGTTTTGCAGGCGTCCGCCGGGAGGATTGCAGCGGCGTCTTGGACGACGACCTCATGCCTCGGCAAAATGGCCGCGGCTCCCAGAAGGCAAGTCGCGTGAAAGACGGCTAGAGACAGCGCGGTCGGCGACAACAGACTGGTCACCCGCGGGGGATGTCGGGGCGGTGGAGGAAACCGAGTCCGCCGGCGAGGCGGTCGTTCCCTAACGGGTCCGAGCCTCCTCGAAGGGAGGGAAGGCGGGCGCGCCGCCGAAGAAAAACCGCCGACAAAGAGGGACGGGTTGTGGCTGGCGAGTCTGCAGCGGTAAAGGAGAAGGCAGATGCGCAGCCGGCTTGTAGTAGCCAGCCGTCCCTCTGAGGACTCCAACTCCCAGGAGCCTTTGCGCGACCCAGCGGAACACGTGCCTGGAGGCGACGTGCTCATTGGTTCCCGGCGGAAGGTAAGCTCAGGGAAGCGAAAATGCAGCCGGCCGTAGTAACTAACTGTTTGGACTTACGGGGTCTCGAGAAATACCTCGAGCCCCTGCACCGTTTCTTGCAGGGTGTCGAAGAGCTAAAGGAACGAGTGGAGGAACTAGGAGCGACGGCAGCAGCACCTGTAAAGGCGCTGAAGGATTTTGTGCAGCGGCTGCGCCGGGAAGCTCCGGAGATGATCGATGCGGGAGTACAGGTGAGTCCCTCCCGTGTCGTAGAGAATAAGGGGACACAGTGCGATCGGGCACCGCTGAGAATGAGTAGTGCGTGTCAAAGCACTGTGTACCCGACAAGAGATTGGGGCACGCGATGACCGAATGGTGGGGACTGGAGCAAACAGCCGGGGCATGCGGCGTGGCGTGGCTTTCGGGCAGTACGGCTCACCAGGACCCGACCGGTCTTAAGTGCGGGTAGCGCCGGTGGTAGGAGTGCCGGGGGATGCGCCGCTCGTGCCGGTGCAGCTGAATAGTGCTGTTCATCGGTGCGGGACGGTGCAAATGACGCCGACTCCCAGTAAGCGGAAGGTAGCGGGTGTGCAGACAGCACAGAGGCTCTCCTCTTCCCATGGAGGGCCTCAGGCTGAGCGCAAGCCCACATTAGCGGGAGATCCCCAAAAGGAATGGTGGGTCTCCCAACAGGATGGAAGGAAGGCTTGAGGGCGCCAGGCGCCATGATGACTTCCCTGGCAGGTGAAGGGCGGAGACGACGCTGGCGGAGTTCCCGAGATGTTTTGGTCCCGCAGAGGGAACAGCCAGGAGGACTCCGTCGGTGCTATAATTGCCGGCGACCGGGCCACGAGAGGCGCCATTGTCCCCGGGGAGACAGGAAGTACACCGTCCCTCCAAGGTTCGCTCGAGGACAGGGACAACGCATTCAAGGCCCGGATGGCGCGTCCTCCTGGAGGAGGGCGTCCCTTCGAGGGCGGACGCTCCGCCCAGAAGGCGTCACTAAGGGGGAACTGTGGAAGACTGCCGGCTTCCGAGGCGGTCCGCACCCCCAGGCCGACAGGAGGAGCTCTCCAGACAGCGGGATCGTGCTCCGAGGTCCAGCAGGGCCTTATGGACTCTGTGGTGTTTATACACAGCCCTGCTGGATACCTTGGGCGCCACCAGGAGTCGCTGTGGGGGGACTTATGGGCTCTGTTGTGCCTTATGACCCGGGAGTACGTCCACGGTCACGTGACAGGAAGGTATGGCGTGCTCGGGTTGAAGTCATAGACTGATTGCCCTGACCGGAAGGAATAACAGACTGCTGGGACAGGAATACCTCCGGGTCGGGGCCTATAAAAGGACGGTGCCTCAGTCCAGACACTGAGCTGTGCTGGGTGGGAGAGTAGCAAAGTGTCTGGGCGAGGAGGAGAGGTTATTGTGTTTATTAGAGTGTGTTTATTTGTAGTTAATGAGTAATGTGGAAGGTGCTTGGTGCACTGAAAGAAAATAAAAAGAGTCTTGGACTGTTACCTGGTCTCGGGAGTCGTACCTGAGGGTTCGAGGGTGCACTACTGCCCCCTACTGCCACAACTGTTAAAATATACAAATGTTTAAGACAACCTACACAAAAATAGACAGCTCAGTACTAAACTAGTGGCATCACAGGTACATTCTTTCCTGGTGATTTTACATAAAAATGGAATTGGGTGTGTGGTTTACTTTTCACTGTTAACCCTCATACATCTTTGATTGCTGACTCAGTGATTAGCCATCCCATTTTATGTGCCCTGGATGTGATATTTTTCACCCTAAACCTGTTTTATATTTCAGACATAAAACTGAATCTGGGCTTTTCTCAATCCAACAGTCAAGTGTGACTCAAAGATATTCTAAAAGATAGAAAAATGTGACTGTTCCCCTTTAAGTATCTTAGTATTGCGTGTCTGGCATGTTTCATGATTTCTGCACTAGCAGTTAATTATATATGTTATATGGAATGGTACAAAGTGGTTAGAACTGTTGCATGACAGATCCAGCATAAGGGTTCAAAAAAGGCATCTTTGAAACTTAAGATTTGTGACCCAGAGCAAATCAGTTAAACCTGTTTAGCTGCAGTTGTAAAAACAATTGTAATTAATCTGTAACTTATAAGTGATCTTAATTAAAGGAATTTTTCAGATATAAAATTGCAGTAGTAACATGCCTTAAAGCAAGAATATTTTGATTACCTAATGCGCTTCATCAGAATTGGGCTATCATTTGAAAAGTGATTTTATAAATCTGCATTTTCTTTTCCAGGCGGAATCCCAATACTTGCTTCTTTCTTAATGTGTTGTCTTCTTGATTTCCAAGAAAACCCTTTTGAAATCCATCAGAATTCTGCCTGCTAGACCTGCTGACCTGGGAGAACAGTACTGAACTGGGCATTGGCCAGAAACATAATTAAAGTGTACATGACTGAAAAGCCACAGCTATTGCTTAAAGGCTTGTTATTTTTCATTGAAAGTGTTTCTTCACTTTTAAGGTATATATTAGTTTGGCACATGAAAGTGTGTTCTAAAGTGAAGCGTTTTTTATAAATTATTAACAAACACCTAGCATGTGTTTGTATTTAATATGGAACTTAAGTAGCAGTCCAAATGTGAAACAAAAACCTTATAGAATACATCAACTTTATCAACATGGCTTCTCTGTTTTCTGAGGCATGTTTATGACATTAAAAGTAAACTGGAAGTAGCATATTTTATCACAGGTTCCTAGTACTGTTTTCTTGACGTAAGCATTGGTTTCCTGTTTGCTTGTCTTCTCACAACAGTCGTCATGGGTGGTCCATGATATGGTGAGATAGTTCTCAGCTGTGAATTATAGAAATTTTAAATCAACTTTAAAATATTTTTGCAAAACATTATAGCATTAATGAACATCAGAGCAAGGGCTGTCACATGTTAATATGGAAATCTTCAGCATTATCTATGTATTTACAATCACCGGCCTGCTGCAGATACTTACTGTGGTCCATGACTGTAAAAAGTGAAGCAGCGACAGTTTTAAGATTTGTCAATGATCTTATTCATTACATGCAGTGACTGCAAGTGTAACATTTTTTTGGCGATAAATATCTAGTTGTCTACAGAACAGAAACAGAAAACATTCAATATCTATATATATATATCTATATATATATAATTCACTAAGGCAAGACGACCATGGAAAGCACACCGGAAGGGGCGTGGATTCACTAAGCCGCCGACAAGTGAGACACCTATGGCGCACGCAGGAAGGAGCCACGCCCACCAACTCCAAGACCATTGGATACGACAACAACTCGCAGAGCCACGCCCACCAACTCGGACGCGACGACACAAAAAAAATGGCGTCATTTATATTCATCTGTCGTAGAGGCAACATGCAGCTCCGACCCACGCTGACTGTTCATAGAGGCATGTTTCTCGCGGTGGTGAATCGCCATATGCAGTGTGTATAACGGTTTGCGAGGGGTATCCCATGGGATCCTTAAAACATTCCTTTACAACTGAGGTTAGAACACAATGAAGTAAGCAGTCTTTAAAAAACGAGTTTTCGGTTATGGCGCGACGCGTGACCATAGCAAACTGTTTTACACGCTACATACAGCAATTCGCATCCGCGACAAACATGCGTCTTCTTAGATGCTCCTGCACTTTGTACACACCCCCCTCCCACCTCGCTACTACCGTGGTCGGGTGTCTTGGTGGATTATATATAGAAAGGCAGCCAAAACCGCACAGAGCAATGAAAAGTCTACGTGAGTCACAGGTGCATCTGAACTGTAGAAAGATGACAACGACTCGAGTGACGAGTTGAAGGTGGCCACATCAGCAGGCAGTGCATACTGAACGAGAAATCAGCAGACTAGCATGACAGAGGGAGCGGAGTAGATGTCCTTCTCCTCTCCTTCCGTTCCACCCTCCGCGCCACACGGACGATTGTGTGTTGGTTCGTTCCGTGCATTGGTTAAAACCCAATGAAGGAAGCAGTCTTTAAAAACCAATAAGCCCCGTGCCTCTGTTTCATTACCGTCTCACCTGCTTCACCAATGCAGGCCCCGCAACAGGGCAGCCAACCGGGTAACCAAAGTCTTTGGGTTCAGGGGGGAGTATGGTTACAAAGCTGAAACTTAAAGGAATTGACGGAAGGGCACCACCACGTGTGAAGCCTTTCGCTTCATTTGACTCAACACAGGAAACCTCACCCGGCCCGGACACGGAGAGGATTGACAGATTGATAGCTCTTTCTCGATTCTGTGGGTGGTGGTGCATGGCAGTTCTTAGTTGGTGGAGCGATTTGGCTGGTTATTTCCGAAAACGAACGAGACTACTGCCTGCCAAATAGTTACACGACCCAACAGTGGTCGGTGTCCAAATTCTTAGAGGGACAAGTGGCTTTCAGCCACGTGAGATTGAGCATTAACAGGTCTGTGATGCACTTGTATGTCCGCTACTGCACGCGTGCTACACTGAATGGATCAACGTGTGTCTACCGGCGCGGGGAGGCGTAGGTAAGCCGTTGAACCCCATTTGTGATGGAGACCGTGGCTTGCAATTGTTCCCCACGAACGAGAAATTCCCAGTACGTGCGGGTCATACGCTCGCACTGATTACGTCCCTACCCTTTGTAAAGTCCCCAAGTTCATGTGACTTGGTGGGTTATATATAAAAAAGCAGCCAGAACCGCAAAGAAAAATGAAAATTCAACGTGGAAACCGACTGAGGCGGTGTTTGGAAAATTAACAGTCAACGTGACTCACATGTGCATGTGGACTGTGCACAGATGAAAGCAAATCAGGTAGGGAGTTGGGGCCGGGCACATAAGCGGGCAGTGCGTACTGAACGAGCACCGTTCAACCCCGTCCTTCACTTTGAAGGCGCGACGGCGCTCCTCCGGTTTTCAGTCACGGACAATTGTATGTTGGTTCGTAGCATGCATTTTTGCAATGTTACTTTTCTTGGTGGTTTATTAAATTACGGATTTTTCAGATGTTTATTTTTTCCTCTGTGCTTACAAATCATTTAAAAAGCGGCCTGATTATGCGGCGTATGCTACGCCGCGGGTTGGCTAGTTGTTAATATCACTGTATGAGAACAATATTTCCTGGTGAAACGTTTATGCTAAAAGAAACTGCTTTCCTAGGGCTGAAAGATTGCTGAGCACGGTGATAAGCAGTGATGTGAAGTGCACAGCCGGTTTCTTTTTAAAATGGCAGTTTCACAAAAATTCTTTTTTTTTCCCTTAAAATGATATGGATCTGTTTTACAATATTTTCACAATGTTAAGATGTTCATAAATACTCAATAACGTATGTATGTTTTTAGTAAGTTTTAAAGTTTCGTTTTAACATTTGGACTCGTGTCTCTAGAAACCCTTTGTAAAATATGAGAATAGGCATAGTAGTTTTTTTAAAATAAAAATAAATGCTTCAGTTTAGAAGACAACTTCAGTATATACCATGTATATGAACAATTAACTTCGACATGAAAAAATATTGAATTTAACCTTTAAGAACAGTAGTTCTTAAAATGTTTTTTTGCATGTTGATAATATAAAACTAACCTAATATGTATAATTCCATTTTATTATTTTTTTTTTAAGTTTATATACTTTTATCTGTAAGTATATACACCTGCTGTTATATTTTTGCCTGAAATATGATAAACAACATGTACTTATGTTGGTATCATTTAGGTTGACATGGAGAATGTAATTTAAACTGATCTGCAAAGAGTACCAAAGTGCAAGATGTTACTTTTCCAGTTTGTAAAATTTCAGAAGAATCAGTACAGTACAGATATTGGATTTAATAATTTGAACACAGAAGCCTATAGTAAACACAATCCCAGGGCTATTTGCAAGAAATGAAGATATGGTATAATTATTTCGATTTTTTTTTAAAGTTGAAACACTGGGAGATAAATTACCTTGCTTAGGGCTACAGTTTGTGTCAGAGTTGAAGTTTAACATGATTTTCACCCATTTTTCAATCAAAACTATAGTAACAACAAACTGTGTTCTTCAGAATTCTATAACCTTAGCAGTCTCTTCACTTTTTGGTGTAGTCAATGTTGATCAATTCTTATGACCCACTTAGCATAGTTGGATTCAGTCTGTTGAAGTAAAGCCATTGGTTGCCTTTATGTTGGTTCATAACTTGACCTGCAGGTTGAAGGATGGGTTAGATTATGATGCAAACTGGCGGTCTGGCATAAATGGGACAGATCCAGACATACCGATCCCATAAAAAATATTTAACTAAACGCTTAACAAGTTTTTTTAATTCAGTTTCAGTTCAATTCTGGAAGCTTGATAGTAGTGGACTTTAAGGAAGAACCCATCATGGATCAGATATCTAGTGCAAAAGACGAAAAAAATACAAATACATCATACCAGCAAGTCAACGTGAAATGAAATAAACTATA
This sequence comes from Polypterus senegalus, assembly GCF_016835505.1. Taxonomy (NCBI): domain Eukaryota; kingdom Metazoa; phylum Chordata; class Cladistia; order Polypteriformes; family Polypteridae; genus Polypterus; species Polypterus senegalus. The sequence goes on from NC_053154.1 coordinate 325,848,467, forward strand.
TGGAGTGCAGATAAAAGTTTTAGTTATCTGGTGGGAGTGATCTGTGACTGGAAAACACACTATTAGAGACAGATTGTGGATCCATACTGGGTTAATCAGTGTTCCATTTGTAAAAAAGGCACAGAGGTATTATGAAGGCGCACATGACCCAGGTTTGTATCTGGTTTTGTAGATTTCACTCATAGAAAACCTATACAGTACTTAAAAGTGTAGAATAAGTAATAGTGTTATATTTGTCCCTTCCCCATTGTCAACTGGCTGAGGCCTCCGATGATATTAGCGCGGTGTGCTGTTTGTTCAGTTATGATCTACATTGGCTGAGAAAAATGGGTTTTCAACACAGATTATGGTACAATCCTTGTATTCATCTAACCTGAGTAACAAAGCTCAGAATAACAAAATGCCAGGAGTTCTCATCCTAATTTTATGTGGCTACATCTATTATGAAAGGTGTTGTAAACAAAACAGACTGATTCATGTGATTCTGATTTGATTTCAGGATGTTTATTATTTACTTTTGCTTTCTATTTTATCTTTCTCTCTAGGGTTTATTTCTCTGTATTCTAAAGCACTTTTTTAAGCACCTGGGGCCTCATGTATAAAAATGTTATGTATGCCCGTTTCCATGCTCAAATTGCTATCTATAAAAACTAAACTTGCTGTTAAGTCGTACACATTGTCAAAGCAGGATCCCCCATTTTGTACGCACATTTCTTCTCGGTTCTGGTGACACCCAGTGTGAAAGCAGTGCTACTGTTTCTGTGTGGTCTCCCTTTTTTCAGATTCACATCAGTGACGTGGGATTTATTATATTTATCGAAATTAACTGTATATGCTTTACAAAGTATACTTTTTTTGATTTAATCATTCTGTAACACTATAATGGTGCACAAAATGAACAAACTATTTTAAATACCACAACTGCTTTAGCGTTGTTACTCTCAATGCACCACTCAGAATATTTCAGCCCATTGTATATGTGTGTGTGTGTGGTATCATAGCTGCACAGCAGCTATTGAAAAGTTCTATAGCAGTTGTGTCAAGAGCACAGAGGATTACTGGGACTGGCGTGACCCTGGATGGATGGAATAATTAAACATATATAAACAAGATGTTCTGTAAAAGTTTTGAAGAATCTAGATTCTAAACTTACAGCTCGCTTTACATTTTTTATAGAGCTCATTGGGTGGCTATTGGTTACGTGGAGAAAGAAAACGGAAGGACTGGAATTGGGGGTTGGTAAGTTTGACAGAGACAGTACTGCTGCAATAAATTATTCCATTCAGGGTCGTGTGTGTCCCAGCAAGTATCTTGCAGGAGGCAGGAACAATCCCTGGACGGGTATTAGCTTATTGCTACTGTGCCCTCACATTTTTAAAAAATGCTTTAATGCATTTCATCATGAAAATGTCAGGTATACCGCTTGCTATTCTAATGTTCAGAGAGCTGAAATATCATGAATGTAATGTATTCCATGTCGAGATCAGTGCCTGCGTGCTCTTGTCTAAGAAAGAGAAAAACCTTTAAGAAGTAAGTAGTAATTAATGACTGGGTTGGGGAACACATGCTACTTTAGTTATGATGGGATTTGAGAAACTCTAATAAATTAAAAGTCGACTTTAAGATGAAGTTTACAACGTTCTACTTTAATGACAAAATAAACTACATGATTAAAGTGAAAATTTCGAAATTCAAGTCTACATTTTGACCTTTTTTTTTTTCTTCACTGTGTCCCTAATTTTTTTTTTCTTTTCTCTTTCCCCTAATAAATTTGATAAGGTGCCACATGAGAGGTTGGGCATCAAATTAAAAGAAGTGAAAGTTCAGGGTGATGATTTTTAGATGGGTGCAGAATTGGCTCAGACACAGGAAGCAGAGGGAGTGATGGTGCAAGGAACCTCATCAGGCCGATGTTAATAGTGGTGTTCCACAGGGATCAGTGCTAGGGCCGCTGCTATTTTTAATATATATATAAATGATTTAGATAGTAATATAAGTAACAAGCTGGTTAAGTTTGCAGATGATACCAAGATAGGTGTATTAGCAGATAATTTGGAATCCGTTATATCATTACAGAAGGACTTGCACAGCATACAGGCTTGGGCAGATTTGTGATAGATGAAATTTATTGTCAGTAAATGTAAAGTATTACACATAGGAAGTAAAAATGTTAGGTTGGAATACACAATGGGCGGTCGTAAAATTGAGAGTACACCTTATGAGAAGGATTTAGGAGTCATAGTGGACTCGATCAGCTTCCTGACAATGTTCAGAAGCCATTAAGGAGGCTAACAGAATGTTAGGTTATATAACACTGTGTGTGGAGTACAAGTCCAACCTTTATAATGCACTGTTGAGGCCTCATCTGGAGTACTGGGTGCAGTTTTGGTCTCCAGGCTACAAAAAGGACATAGCAGCGCTAGAAAAGGTCCAGAGAAGAGCGACTAGGCTGATTCCAGGGCTACAGGACTTGAATTATGAGGAATGATTAAAAGAGCTGAACCTATGCAGTTTAAGCAAATGAAGTTTAAGAGGTGTATGGAACGAGCCTCGGACACAGACTCGAAGACATGGTAAATTCACCACCACACGTTTATTTACAACTATATTTACAAATATTAAGTGCCACACATCCCACAAAGTCCAGGCCAACACCACACTATGCCTCTTCTTCAGGCCGTCTCCTTCTCTCTCCTCCAGACCTTGTCTACTTCCACCCAACTTTAGCCCTGAATGAAGGGAGGCAGCCTCTTTTATAATCACCCGGATGTGCTCCAGGTGTTTCCTGGAAATCTTCCACCGACACGCCCCAGTGTGGCGGAAGTGCCGGCTGCATCCCTGGAAGCACTCCAGGTGTCCCTGCTCTTCTTCACCCCAGTACTTCCAGGTGTGGCGGAAGTGCTGAGGTCCAGGGTCCCCAAGGCATTGGGGCGCCCCTGGCGGTGACCACGTGCCCCTACAGGGTTCAGCTTCAAAGCCCTGTACCTGTGGCCACCAAAGGCACCAGGGTGGTCGCCCCCACATGGTCTGAGGGAGGCGCAAGCTCTCCTCCGGTCCTTCGAGGCGTCCCAGCTGGGTCGCCCCCCCAGCCATCTCCGACAGGTGACATGATTGAAGTGTTTCAAATTATGACGGGAATTAGTCCAGTGGATCGAGACTGTTATTTTAAAATGAGTTAATCGAGAACTCGGGGACACAATGGAAACTTGTTAAGGGTAAATGTTGCACAAACATTAGGAATGTTTTGTTTACACAAAGGATGATAGACACTTGGAATAAGCTACCGTATAGTGTGGTAGACAGTAAGACCTTAGGGACCATTAAAACTCGACTTGATGTTTTTTTGGAAGAAATAAGTGGATAGGACTGGTGAGTTTTGTTGGACTGAATGGCCTGTTCTTGTCTAGAGTGTTTGAATGTTCTAATATCCTTCCGTTATAACACTCTGACAGTGGGCTACATCTCACCGTTTCACCTCAACTTTGACATCTGACCACTTCTTTCTTTTATTACGGGCACTGTGCGACTTTCTCAGCTTGAACTTTTGAGTGTCCCTGCCACACTGTCACTCCATCACTTTTCACCACTTTCAGGAGTAAGTTTTTTCCTTGCCTCCAATTCGCATTCACGTTTTTAATCTAGTAGGCCTGTGCACGTACGTTACTTTTCACACTGACCGGAATTTATGGAGCTGAAGTGTGTGGAAGTTGACTTATGCACAGTTTTGTGCATCTGAATTTTTTTTGCGCATATTCACATTTTCACTTTTGTCTGTATGCCATGTTTTAGTATGAATTCTACACACAGCGTTATACATGAGGCCTCTGGTGATTGTCTGACTTCCGTCTTTCCACACAGGGTCTGCCAAATATCGCACTTAGTTTTTTTGAGGCTTTGTAATGTATACCCTGTATCTGAAAGGGAGTTTGACCCTTGAAAGCTACCTTGCTCCTCATTGACATTAAATATTGCACTATAATGATCACTGAGAAGTTCATCACCATTGCATATCATTATTAAACCTGCTTAATCCAGATTTTAGTTGCTTATACTTGTAAATGTAACTTTGTTAAAGAGGCACCATCAGACACAAGGCATGAACCAGCTCTTGGATTTTTTTTGGGCTGTGCAACACATGGTGACCAAGTTGCATGCACTCACATAGGCCTATTTGGAGCCACCTCTTTAACATGAATTATAGATTGTTTGGATGCAAGGATTATTGTTTTAGCCGACAATTTAATAAAGTGTACCTTGTTTAAAAAGGTATTTTATAAATACATTTGGATGAATAGTAACAAAATATAAAATCAGCAAATTATAGAGAACAAAATTTTTAAAATATATTATTATTCAGGTTAGTACAATTGCTCATGAGCACAAAATATATAACAGAAAGATGCTTGACAGCTGATAAGGTCAGTACAGATAATTATATGTGAGAAATGAACATGTGAGTAGAAAGCCCAATCTGTACCAGGTTGATTTCTGAAGCTTTGTTTTTAAGAAGCACTTATCACGGTCGTGACCCACCACTGTCTTTGCATTGTGGCCTGAGACATTGCTGATTTAGAAGGATTCACTACCATCAGGTTACAAATGCT